>NC_092605.1:13020000-13620000 GCF_047663525.1 Anas platyrhynchos | reverse complement strand
CCTGGGGAGTTCAGTTGTACCCAAAGCCTTCCTTTGGGGGCACTTCTGGATGGGTGAATGGGGCTTGAAACGCATTTTCTGGGGCACGAGTTTTCAGTTTTCTGCCATGCTGGCTAGGGTTATATTTAGGGTTGCTTGAAAACAGAGAACACGGGGGGGCCAGTTACGTATGGGCCTGCATAAAGGCTCCCCTGAGGAGTTCAGTTGTACCCAAAGCCTTCCTTTGGGGGCACTTTTGGATGGTCGAATGGGGCTTGTAGCACGTTTTCTGTGGCCCGAGCTTTCAGTCGACTGCCAGGCGTGCTAGGGCTATATTTAGGGTTGCTGTGAAAGAGTGAACCCGGACTGTCCAGTTCCATGTGGGGCTTCATAAAGGCTCCCCTGGGGAGTTCACTTGTACCCAAAGCCTTCCTTTGGGGGCACTTTTGGATGGGTGAATGGGGCTTGAAACACATTTTCTGGAGCCCGAGTTTTCAGTCTTCTGCCATGGTGGCTAGGGGTATATTTAGGGTTGCTCGTAAACAGTGAACAAGGAGGGTCCAGTTGCATGTGGGGCTGCGTAAAGGCTCCCCTGGGGAGTTCACTTGTACCCAAAGCCTTCCTCAGGGGGCACATTTGGATGGGCGAATTAGGCTTTTAACGCATTTTCTGGGGCCCGAGTTTTCAGTCGACTGCCAGTCGGGCCAGGGCTATATTTAGGGTTGCTGTGAAAGACCGAATACGGAGGGTCCAGTTGCATGTGGGGCTGCGTTAAGGCTCCCCTGGCGAGTCCAGTTGTACCCAAAGCCTTCCTCTGGGGGCACTTTTGGATGGGCGAATTCGGCTCTTAATGCATTTTCTGGGGCCCCAGTTTTCAGTCGACTGCCAGGCGGGCCAGGGTTATATTTAGGGTTGCTGTGAAAGAGCGAATACGGAGGGTCCAGTTGCATGTGGGGCTGTGTTAAGGCTCCCCTGGGGAGTCCAGTTGTACCCAAAGCCTTCCTTTGGGGGCACTTTTGCATGTTCCAAGGGGAATCGCAATGCGTTTTCTGAGGCTCGCTTTTTCAGTCTTCTCCCATTGCGCCGAGGGATATATTTAGGCTTGCGGGGAAAGAGTGAACCCGGAGGGTCCAGTTGCATGTGGGGCTGCATAAAGGCTCCCCTGGGGAGTTCACTTGTACCCAAAGCCTTCCTTTGGGGGCACTTCTGGATGGGTGAATGGGGCTTGAAACGCATTTTCTGGAGCCCGAGTTTTCAGTCTTCTGCCATGGTGGCTAGGGATATATTTAGGGTTGCTCGTAAACAGTGAACAAGGAGGGTCCAGTTGCATGTGGGGCTGCATAAAGGCTCCCCTGGGGAGTTCACTTGTACCCAAAGCCTTCCTTTGGAGGCACTTTTGGATGGTCAAATGGGACTTGTAGCACGTTTTCTGGGGCCCGATTTTTCAGTCGTCTGCCATGCAGGCCAGGGATATATTTAGGGTTGCTGTGAAAGAGCGAATACGGAGGGTCCAGTTGCATGTGGGGCTGCATAAAGGCTCCCCTGGGGAGTTCACTTGTACCCAAAGCCTTCCTTTGGGGGCACTTCTGGATGGGTGAATGGGGCTATAAACGCATTTTCTGTGGCCCGAGTTTTCAGTTTTCTGCCATGCTGGCTAGGGGTATAGTTAGGGTTGCTTGTAAACAGCGAACACGGTGGGTCCAGTTGCGTATGGGCCTGCATAAAGGCTCCCCTGGGGAGTTCACTTGTACCCAAAGCCTTCCTGTGGGGGCACTTTTGGATGGTCGAATGGGGCTTGTAGCACGTTTTCTGTGGCCCGATTTTTCAGTCTTCTGCCATGCTGGCTAGGGTTATATTTAGGGTTGCTGTAAAGAGCGAACACGGAGGGTCCAGTTGGATGTGGGGCTGCATAAAGGCTCCCCTGGGGAGTTCAGATGTACCCAAAGCCTTCCTTTGGAGGCACTTTTGGATGGCCGAATGGGGCTCGTAACACATTTTCTGTTGCCCGAGCTTTCAGTCGACTGCCAGGCGTGCTAGGGCTATATTTAGGCTTGCGGTGAAAGAGTGAACCCGGAGGGTCCAGTTGCATGTGGGGCTGCATAAAGGCTCCCCTGGGGAGTTCAGTTGTACCCAAAGCCTTCCTCTGGGGGCACTTTTGGATGGGCGTATTAGGCTTTTAACAGTTTTTCTGGGGCCCGAGTTTTCAGTCGACTGCCAGGCGGGCCAGGGCTATATTTAGGGTTGCTGTGAAAGAGCGAATACGGAGGGTCCAGTTGCATGTGGGGCTGCAGAAAGGCTCCCCTGGGGAGTTCAGTTGTACCCAAAGCCTTCCTCTGGGGGCACTTTTGGATGGGCGAATTAGGCTTTTAACAGTTTTTCTGGGGCCCGAGTTTTCAGTCGACTGCCAGGCGGGCCAGGGCTATATTTAGGGTTGCTGTGAAAGAGCGAATACGGAGGGTCCAGTTGCATGTGGGGCTGCATAAAGGCTCCCCTGGGGAGTTCAGTTGTACCCAAAGCCTTCCTCTGGGGGCACTTTTGGATGGGCGAATTAGGCTTTTAACGCATTTTCTGGGGCCCGAGTTTTCAGTCGACTGCCAGGCGGGCCAGGGCTATATTTAGGGTTGCTGTGAAAGAGCGAATACGGAGGGTCCAGTTGCATGTGGGGTGCGTTAAGGCTCCCCTGGGGAGTTCACTTGTACCCAAAGCCTTCCTTTGGGGGCACTTCTGGATGGGTGAATGGGGCTTGAAACGCTTTTTCTGTGGCCCGAGTTTTCAGTCTTCTGCCATGGTGGCTAGGGGTATATTTAGGGTTGCTCGTAAACAGTGAACAAGGAGGGTCCAGTTGCATATGGGGCTGCGTAAAGGCTCCCCTTGGGAGTTCAGTTGTACCCAAAGCCTTCTTCTGGGGGCACTTTTGGATGGGCGAATTAGGCTTTTAATGCATTTTCTGGGGCCCGAGTTTTCAGTCGACTGCCAGGCGGGCCAGGGCTATATATTGGGTTGCTGTGAAAGAGCGAATACGGAGGGTCCAGTTGCATGTGGGGCTGTGTTAAGGCTCCCCTGGGGAGTCCAGTTGTACCCAAAGCCTTCCTTTGGGGGCACTTTTGCATGTTCCAAGGGGAATCGCAATGCGTTTTCTGAGGCCCGCTTTTTCAGTCTTCTCCGATTGCGCCGAGGGCTATATTTAGGGTTGCTGTGAAAGAGTGAACCCGGAGGGTCCAGTTGCATGTGGGGCTGCGTAAAGGCTCCCCTGGGGAGTTCAGTTGTACCCAAAGCCTTCCTCTGGGGGCACTTTTGGATGGGCGAATTAGTCTTTTAATGCATTTTCTGGGGCCCGAGTTTTCAGTCGACTGCCAGGCGGGCCAGGGCTATATTTAGGGTTGCTGTGAAAGAGTGAACCCGGAGGGTCCAGTTGCACGTGGTGCTGCATAAAGGCTCCCCTGGGGAGTTTACTTGTACCCAAAGCCTTTTTTTGGGGACACTTTTGGATGGTCCAAGCGGAATCACAATGCGTTTTCTGAGGCCCGCATTTTCAGTCTTCTCCCATTGCGCCGAGGGTTATATTTAGGCTTGCGGTGAAAGAGTGAACCCGGAGGGTCCAGTTGCATGTGGGGCTGCATAAAGGCTCCCCTGGGGAGTTCACTTGTACCCAAAGCCTTCCTTTGGGGGCACTTCTGGATGGGTGAATGAGGCTTGAAACGCATTTTCTGGAGCCCAAATTTTCAGTCTTCTGCCATGGTGGCTAGGGGTATATTTAGGGTTGCTCGTAAACAGTGAACAAGGAGGGTCCAGTTGCATGTGGGGCTTCATAAAGGCTCCCCTGGGGAGTTCACTTGTACCCAAAGCCTTCCTTTGGGGGCACTTCTGGATGGGTGAATGGGGCTTGAAACGCTTTTTCTGTGGCCCGAGTTTTCAGTCTTCTGCCATGCTGGCTAGTGTTATATTTAGGGTTGCTATAAAGAGCGAACACGGAGGGTCCAGTTGCATGTGGGGCTGCGTAAAGGCTCCCCTGGGGAGTTCAGATGTACCCAAAGCCTTCGTTTGGGGGCACTTTTGGATGGGCGAATGGGGCTCGTAACACATTTTCTGTGGCCCGAGCTTTCAGTCGACTGCCAGGCGTGCTAGGGCTATATTTAGGCTCGCGGTGAAAGAGTGAACCCGGAGGGTCCAGTTGCATGTGGGGCTGCATAAAGGCTCCCCTGGTGAGTTCAGTTGTACCCAAAGCCTTCCTCTGGGGGCACTTTTGGATGGGCGAATTAGGCTTTTAACGCATTTTCTGGGGCCCGAGTTTTCAGTCGACTGCCAGGCGGGCCAGGGCTATATTTAGGGTTGCTGTGAAAGAGCGAATACGGAGGGTCCAGTTGCATGTGGGGCTGCGTTAAGGCTCCCCTGGGGAGTCCAGTTGTACCCAAAGCCTTCCTTTGGAGGCACTTTTGCATGGTCCAAGGGGAATCGCAATGCGTTTTCTGAGGCCCGAGTTTTCAGTCTTCTCCCATTGCGCCGAGGGCTATATGTAGGCTTGCGGTGAAAGAGCGAATACGGAGGGTCCAGTTGCATGTGGGGCTGCATAAAGGCTCCCCTGGGGAGTTCAGTTGTACCCAAAGCCTTCCTTTGGGGGCACTTCTGGATGGTCGAATGGGGCTTGTAGCACGTTTTCTGGGGCCTGATTTTTCAGTCGTTGTCATGCGGGCCAGGATTATATTTAGGTTTGCAGGGAAAGAGCGAATATGGAGGGTCCAGATGCATGTGGGGCTGCATAAAGGCTCCCCTGGGGAGTTCAGATGTACCCAAAGCCTTCCTTTGGGGGCACTTCTTGATGGGCGAATGGGGCTCGTAACACATTTTCTGTGGCCCGAGCTTTCAATCGAATGCCAGGCGTGCTAGGGCTATATTTAGGCTTGCGGTGAAAGAGTGAACCCGGAGGGTCCAGTTGCATGTGGGGCTGCATAAAGGCTCCCCTGGGGAGTTCACTTGTACCCAAAGCCTTCCTTTGGGGGCACTTCTGGATGGGTGAATGGGGCTTGAAACGCTTTTTCTGTGGCCCGAGTTTTCAGTTTTCTGCCATGCTGGCTAGTGTTATATTTAGGGTTTCTTGTAAACAGTGAACAAGGAGGGTCCAGTTGCATGTGGGGCTGCGTAAAGGCTCCCCTGGGGAGTTCACTTGTACCCAAAGCCTTCCTTTGGGGGCACTTTTGGATGGGCGAATTAGGCTTTTAATGCATTTTCTGGGGCCCGAGTTTTCAGTCGACTGCCAGGCGGGCCAGGGCTATATTTAGGTTTGCTGTGATAGAGCGAATACGGAGGGTCCAGTTGCATGTGGGGCTGCATAAAGGCTCCCCTGGGGAGTTCAGTTGTACCCAAAGCCTTCCTCTGGGGGCACTTTTGGATGGGCGAATTAGGCTTTTAACGCATTTTCTGGAGCCCGAGTTTTCAGTCGACTGACAGGTGGGCCAGGGTTATATTTAGGGTTGCGGTGAAAGAGTGAACCCGGAGGGTCCAGTTGCATGTGGGGCTGCATAAAGGCTCCCCTGGGGAGTTCACTTGTACCCAAAGCCTTCCACTGGGGGCACTTGTGGATGGGTGAATGGGGCTTGAAACGCATTTTCTGGAGCCTGAGTTTTCAGTCTTCTGCCATGGTGGCTAGGGGTATATTTAGGGTTGCTGTGAAAGAGCAAATACGGAGGGTCCAGTTGCATGTGGGGCTGCATAAAGGCTCCCCTGGGGAGTTCACTTGTACCCAAAGCCTTCCTCTGGGGGCACTTTTGGATGGGCGAATTAGGCTTTTAATGCATTTTCTGGGGCCTGAGTTTTCAGTCGACTGCCAGGCGGGCCAGGGCTATATTTAGGGTTGCTGTGATAGAGCGAATACGGAGGGTCCAGTTGCATGTGGGGCTGCGTAAAGGCTCCCCTGTGGAGTCCAGTTGTACCCAAAGCCTTCCTTTGGGGGCACTTTTGGATGGTCCAAGGGGAATCACAATGCGTTTTCTGAGGCCCGCTTTTTCAGTCTTCTCCCATTGCGCCGAGGGCTATATTTAGGCTTGCTGTGAAAGAGTGAACCCGGAGGGTCCAGTTGCATGTGGGGCTGCATAAAGGCTCCCCTGGGGAGTTCAGTTGTACCCAAAGCCTTCCTTTGGGGGCACTTTTGGATGTGTGAATGGGGCTTGAAACGCATTTTCTGGAGCCCGAGTTTTCAGTCTTCTGCCATGGTGGCTAGGGGTATATTTAGGGTTGCTCATAAACAGTGAACAAGGAGGGTCCAGATGCATGTGGGGCTGCATAAAGGCTCCCCTGGGGAGTTCACTTGTACCCAAAGCCTTCCTTTGGGGGCACTTTTGGATGGTCAAATGGGGCTTGTAACACGTTTTCTGGGGCCCGATTTTTCAGTCTTCTGCCATGCTGGCTAGGGGTATATTTAGGGTTGCTGTGAAAGAGCGAATACGGAGGGTCCAGTTGCATGTGGGGCTGCGTTAAGGCTCCCCTGGGGAGTTCAGTTGTACCTAAAGCCTTCCTTTGAGGGCACTTCTGGATGGGTGAATGGGGCTTGAAACGCTTTTTCTGTGGCCCGAGTTTTCAGTTTTACGCCATGCTGGCTAGTGTTATATTTAGGGTTCCTTGAAAACAGCGAACACGGGGGGTCCAGTTGCGTATGGGCCTGCATAAAGGCTCCCCTGGGGAGTTCACTTGTACCCAAAGCCTTCCTCTGGGGGCACTTTTGGATGGGCGAATGGGGCTCGTAACACATTTTCTGTGGCCCGAGCTTTCAGTCGACTGCCAGGCGTGCTAGGGCTATATTTAGGCTTGCGGTGAAAGAGTGAACAAGGAGGGTCCAGTTGCATGTGGGGCTGCATAAAGGCTCCCCTGGGGAGTTCAGTTGTACCCAAAGCCTTCCTTTGGGGGCACTTTTGGATGGGTGAATGGGGCTTGAAACGCATTTTCTGGAGCCCGAGTTTTCAGTCTTCTGCCATGGTGGCTAGGGGTATATTTAGGGTTGCTCGTAAACAGTGAACAAGGAGGTTCCAGTTGCATGTGGGGCTGCGTAAAGGCTCCCCTGGGGAGTTCACTTGTACCCAAAGCCTTCCTCTGGGGGCACTTTTGGATGGGCGAATAAGGCTTTTAACGCATTTTCTGGGGCCCGAGTTTTCAGTCGACTGCCAGGCGGGCCAGGGCTATATTTAGGGTTGCTGTGAAAGAGCGAATACGGAGGGTCCAGTTGCATGTGGGGCTGCATAAAGGCTCCCCTGGGGAGTTCAGTTGTACCCAAAGCCTTCCTCTGGGGGCACTTTTGGATGGGCGAATTAGGCTTTTAACGGATTTTCTGGGGCCCGAGTTTTCAGTCGACTGCCAGGCGAGCCAGGGTTATATTTAGGGTTGCTGTGAAAGAGTGAACCCAGAGGGTCCAGTTGCATGTGGGGCTGCATAAAGGCTCCCCTGGGGAGTTCACTTGTACCCAAAGCCTTCCTTTGGGGGCACTTCTGGATGGGTGAATGGGGCTTGAAACGCTTTTTCTGTGGCCCGAGTTTTCAGTCTTCTGCCATGGTGGCTAGGGGTATATTTAGGGTTGCTGTAAAGAGCCAACCCGGAGGGTCCAGTTGCATGTGGGGCTGCGTAAAGGCTCCCCTGGGGAGTTCAGCTGTACCCAAAGCCTTCCTTTGGGGGCACTTTTGGATGGGCGAATGGGGCTCTGTCCTGGTTTCAGATAGCACAGAATTAATTTTCTTCCTAGTAGCTGGTGGAATGCTGTGTTTTGGCTTAGGATGAGAAGAGTGCTGATAACACCCCGATGCTTTAATTGTTGCAGAGCAGTGCTTATACTAAGCCAAGGACATCTCAGCCTTTTGCTCTGTCTTGCCAACGGGCAGGCTGGGGGTGCAGTAAGAGGTGGGAGGGGACAGACCCAGGACAGGTGACCCAAACTAGCCAAAGGGGTATTCCATACCATCTGACGTCATGCTAAACAATATATAGGGGTGGCTAGCTGGGGGGAGGGGGGCCGGACTGCTCGGGGTTAGGCTGGGCATCGGTCAGCGAGTGGTGAGCAATTGCATTGTGCATCACTTGTTTGTACATACTATTACTTTCGTATTATCACCATTGTATCATTATTATTATTATTGTTATTATTATTTTGTTATTATTATTTTCCTGTCTTATTAAACTGTCTTTATCTCAACTCACGGGATTCACTCTACATTTCTCTCCCCCGTCCCAGAGAGGGAGGGGGGAAGGTGAGCGAACGGCTGCGTGGTGTTTAGCTGCCGGCCGGGTTAAACCACGACACGCTCGTAACACATTTTCTGTGGCCCGAGCTTTCAGTCGACTGCCAGGCGTGCTAGGGCTATATTTAGGCTTGCGGTGAAAGAGTGAACAAGGAGGGTCCAGTTGCATGTGGGGCTGCATAAAGGCTCCCCTGGGGAGTTCAGTTGTACCCAAAGCCTTCCTTTGGGGGCACTTCTGGATGGGCGAAAGGGGCTTGATACGCATTTTCTGGAGCCCGAGTTTTCAGTCTTCTGCCATGTTGGCTAGGGGTATATTTAGGGTTGCTCGTAAACAGTGAACAAGGAGGGTCCAGTTGCATGTGGGGCTGCGTAAAGGCTCCCCTGGGGAGTTCACTTGTACCCAAAGCCTTCCTCTGGGGGTACTTTTGGATGGGCGAATTAGGCTTTTAACAGTTTTTCTGGGGCCCGAGTTTTCAGTCGACTGCCAGGCGGGCCAGGGATATATTTAGGTTTGCTGTGAAAGAGCGAATACGGAGGGTCCAGTTGCATGTGGGGCTGCGTTAAGGCTCCCCTGGGGAGTTCACTTGTACACAAAGCCTTCCTCTGGGGGCACTTTTGGATGGGCGAATTAGGCGTTTAACACATTTTCTGGGGCCCGAGTTTTCAGTCGACTGCCAGGCGGGCCAGGTCTATATTTAGGGTTGCTGTGAAAGAGTGAACCCGGAGGGTCCAGTTGCATGTGGGGCTGCATAAAGGCTCCCCTGGGGAGTTCACTTGTACCCAAAGCCTTCCTTTGGGGGCACTTTTGCATGTTCCAAGGGGAATCGCAATGCGTTTTCTGAGGCCCGCTTTTTCAGTCTTCTCCCATTGCGCCGAGGGCTATATTTAGGGTTGCTGTGAAAGAGTGAACCCGGAGGGTCCAGTTGCATGTGGGGCTGCATAAAGGCTCCCCTGGGGAGTTCAGTTGTACCCAAAGCCTTCCTTTGGGGGCACTTCTGGATGGTCGAATGGGGCTTGTAGCACGTTTTCTGCGGCCCTAGCTTTCAGTCGTCTGCCATGCGGGCCAGGGTTATATTTAGGGTTGCTGTGAAAGAGCAAATACGGAGGGTCCAGTTGCATGTGGGGCTGCATAAAGGTTCCCCTGGGGAGTTCACTTGTACCCAAAGCCTTCCTTTGGGGGCACTTTTGGATGGGCGAACTGGGCTAGAAACATTTTTCTGTGGCCCGAGTTTTCAGTCTTCCGCCATGCTGGCTAGGGTTATATTTAGGGTTGCTGTAAAGAGCGAACACGGAGGGTCCAGTTGCATGTGGGGCTGCGTAAAGGCTCCCCTGGGGAGTCCAGTTGTACCCAAAGCCTTCCTCTGGGGGCACTTTTGGATGGTCCAAGGGGAATCGCAATGCGTTTTCTGAGGCCCGCTTTTTCAGTCTTCTCCCATTGCGCCGAGGGCTATATTTAGGCTTGCGGGGAAAGAGTGAACCCGGAGGGTCCAGTTGCATGTGGGGCTGCATAAAGGCTCCCCTGGGGAGTTCAGTTGTACCCAAAGCCTTCCTTTGGGGGCACTTTTGGATGGGTGAATGGGGCTTGAAACGCATTTTCTGGAGCCCGAGTTTTCAGTCTTCTGCCATGGTGGCTAGGGGTATATTTAGGGTTGCTTGTAAACGGCGAACACGGGGGGTCCAGTTGCGTATGGGCCTGCATAAACGCTCCCCTAGGGAGTTCAATTGTACCCAAAGCCTTCCTGTGGGGGCACTTTTGGATGGTCGAATGGGGCTTGTAGCACGTTTTCTGGAACCCGATTTTTCAGTAGTCTGCCATGCAGGCCAGGGTTATATTTAGGGTTGCTGTGAAAGAGCGAATACGGAGGGTCCAGTTGCATGTGGGGCTGCATAAAGGCTCCCCTGGGGAGTTCACTTGTACCCAAAGCCTTCCTTTGGGGGCACTTTTGGATGGTCGAATGGGGCTTGTAGCACGTTTTCTGTGGACCGAGTTTTCAGTCTTCTGCCATGCTGGCTAGGGTTATATTTAGGGTTGCTCTAAAAGCGAACACGGAGGGTCCAGTTGCATGTGGGGCTGCGTAAAGGCTCCCCTGGGGAGTTCAGATGTACCCAAAGACTTCCTTTGGAGGCACTTTTGGATGGGCAAATGGGGCTTGTAACACATTTTCTGTGGCCCGAGCTTTCAGTCGACTGCCAGGCGTGCTAGGGCTATATTTAGGCTTGCGGTGAAAGAGTGAACGCGGAGGGTCCAGTTGCATGTGGGGCTGCATAAAGGCTCCCCTGGGGAGTTCAGTTGTACCCAAAGCCTTCCTTTGGGGGCACTTCTGGATGGGTGAATGGGGCTTGAAACGCTTTTTCTGTGGCCCGAGTTTTCAGTTTTCTGCCATGCTGGCTAGTGTTATATTTAGGGTTGCTTGTAAAGAGCGAACACGGGGGGTCCAGTTGCGTATGGACCTGCATACAGGCTCCCCTGGGGATTTCAGATGTACCCAAAGCCTTCCTCTGGGGGCACTTTTGGATGGGCGAATGGTTTTGTAGCACGTTTTCTGTGGCCCGATTTTTCAGACGTCTGCCATGCGGGCCAGGGTTATATTTAGGGTTGCTGTGAAAGAGCGAATACGGAGGGTCCAGTTGCATGTGGGGCTGCATAAAGGCTCCCCTGGGGAGTTCACTTGTACCCAAAGCCTTCCTCTGGGGGCACTTTTGGATGGGCGAATTAGGCTTTTAACACATTTTCTGGCCAAGTTTTCAGTCGACTGCCAGGCGGGCCAGGTTTATATTTAGGGTTGCTGTGAAAGAGTGAAGCCGGAGGGTCCAGTTGCATGTGGGGCTGCATAAAGGCTCCCCTGGGGAGTTCACTTGTACCCAAAGCCTTCCTTTGGGGGCACTTTTGGATGGGTAAATGGGGCTTGAAACGCATTTTCTGGAGCCCGAGTTTTCAGTCTTCTGCCATGGTGGCTAGGGGTATATTTAGGGTTGCTCGTAAACAGTGAACAAGGAGGGTCCAGTTGCATGTGGGGCTGCGTAAAGGCTCCCCTGGGGAGTTCAGTTGTACCCAAAGCCTTCCTCTGGGGGCACTTTCGGATGGGCGAATTAGGCTTTTAATGCATTTTCTGGGGCCCGAGTTTTCAGTCGACTGCCAGGCGGGCCAGGGCTATATTTAGGGTTGCTGTGAAAGAGCGAATACGGAGGGTCCAGTTGCATGTGGGGCTGCGTTAAGGCTCCCCTGGCGAGTCCAGTTGTACCCAAAGCCTTCCTTTGGGGGCACTTTTGCATGGTCCAAGGGGAATCGCAATGCGTTTTCTGAGGCCCGCTTTTTCAGTCTTCTCCCATTGCGCCGAGGGCTATATTTAGGCTTGCGGGGAAAGAGTGAACCCGGAGGGTCCAGTTGCATGTGGGGCTGCATAAAGGCTCCCCTGGGGAGTTCACTTGTACCCAAAGCCTTCCTTTGGGGGCACTTCTGGATGGGTGAATGGGGCTTGTAATGCATTTTCTGGAGCCCGAGTTTTCAGTTTTCTGCCATGCTGGCTAGTGTTATATTTAGGGTTGCTTGTAAACAGTGAACAAGGAGGGTCCAGTTGCATGTGGGGCTGCATAATGGCTCCCCTGGGGAGTTCACTTGTACCCAAAGCCTTCTTCTGGGGGCACTTTTGGATGGTCGAATGGGGCTTGTAGCATGTTTTCTGTGGCCCGAGTTTTCAGTCTTCTGCCATGCTGGCTAGGGTTATATTTAGGGTTGCTGTAAAGAGCGAACACGGAGGGTCCAGTTGCATGTGGGGCTGCGTAAAGGCTCCCCTGGGGAGTTCAGATGTACCCAAAGACTTCCTTTGGGGGCACTTTTGGATGGGCGAATGGGGCTCGTAACACATTTTGTGTGGCCCGAGCTTTCAGTCGACTGCCAGGAGTGCTTGGGCTATATTTAGGCTTGCGGTGAAAGAGTGAACCCGGAGGGTCCAGTTGCATGTGGGGCTGCATAAAGGCTCCCCTGGGGAGTTCAGTTGTACCCAAAGCCTTCCTTTGGGGGCACTTCTGGATGGTCGAATGGGGCTTGTAGCACGTTTTCTGCGGCCCTAGCTTTCAGTCGTCTGCCATGCGGGCCAGGGTTATATTTAGGGTTGCTGTGAAAGAGCAAATACGGAGGGTCCAGTTGCATGTGGGGCTGCATAAAGGTTCCCCTGGGGAGTTCACTTGTACCCAAAGCCTTCCTTTGGGGGCACTTTTGGATGGGCGAACTGGGCTAGAAACATTTTTCTGCGGCCCGAGTTTTCAGTCTTCCGCCATGCTGGCTAGGGTTATATTTAGGGTTGCTGTAAAGAGCGAACACGGAGGGTCCAGTTGCATGTGGGGCTGCGTAAAGGCTCCCCTGGGGAGTCCAGTTGTACCCAAAGCCTTCCTCTGGGGGCACTTTTGGATGGTCCAAGGGGAATCGCAATGCGTTTTCTGAGGCCCGCTTTTTCAGTCTTCTCCCATTGCGCCGAGGGCTATATTTAGGCTTGCGGGGAAAGAGTGAACCCGGAGGGTCCAGTTGCATGTGGGGCTGCATAAAGGCTCCCCTGGGGAGTTCAGTTGTACCCAAAGCCTTCCTTTGGGGGCACTTCTGGATGGGTGAATGGGGCTTGAAACGCATTTTCTGGAGCCCGAGTTTTCAGTCTTCTGCCATGGTGGCTAGGGGTATATTTAGGGTTGCTTGTAAACGGCGAACACGGGGGGTCCAGTTGCGTATGGGCCTGCATAAACGCTCCCCAAGGGAGTTCAATTGTACCCAACGCCTTCCTCTGGGGGCACTTTTGGATGGTCGAATGGGGCTTGTAGCACGTTTTCTGGAACCCGATTTTTCAGTAGTCTGCCATGCAGGCCAGGGTTATATTTAGGGTTGCTGTGAAAGAGCGAATACGGAGGGTCCAGTTGCATGTGGGGCTGCATAAAGGCTCCCCTGGGGAGTTCACTTGTACCCAAAGCCTTCCTTTGGGGGCACTTCTGGATGGGTGAATGGGGCTTGAAACGCATTTTCTGGAGCCCGAGTTTTCAGTTTTCTGCCATGCTGGCTAGGGGTATATTTAGGGTTGCTTGTAAACAGCGAACACGGGGGGTCCAGTTGCGTATGGGCCTGCATAAAGGCTCCCCTGGGGAGTTCAGTTGTACCCAAAGCCTTCCTGTGGGGGCACTTTTGGATGGTCGAATGGGGCTTGTAGCACGTTTTCTGTGGACCGAGTTTTCAGTCTTCTGCCATGCTGGCTAGGGTTATATTTAGGGTTGCTCTAAAAGCGAACACGGAGGGTCCAGTTGCATGTGGGGCTGCGTAAAGGCTCCCCTGGGGAGTTCAGATGTACCCAAAGACTTCCTTTGGAGGCACTTTTGGATGGGCAAATGGGGCTTGTAACACATTTTCTGTGGCCCGAGCTTTCAGTCGACTGCCAGGCGTGCTAGGGCTATATTTAGGCTTGCGGTGAAAGAGTGAACGCGGAGGGTCCAGTTGCATGTGGGGCTGCATAAAGGCTCCCCTGGGGAGTTCACTTGTACCCAAAGCCTTCCTTTGGGGGCACTTTTGCATGTTCCAAGGGGAATCGCAATGCGTTTTCTGAGGCCCGCTTTTTCAGTCTTCTCCCATTGCGCCGAGGGCTATATTTAGGGTTGCTGTGAAAGAGTGAACCCGGAGGGTCCAGTTGCATGTGGGGCTGCATAAAGGCTCCCCTGGGGAGTTCAGTTGTACCCAAAGCCTTCCTTTGGGGGCACTTCTGGATGGTCGAATGGGGCTTGTAGCACGTTTTCTGCGGCCCTAGCTTTCAGTCGTCTGCCATGCGGGCCAGGGTTATATTTAGGGTTGCTGTGAAAGAGCAAATACGGAGGGTCCAGTTGCATGTGGGGCTGCATAAAGGTTCCCCTGGGGAGTTCACTTGTACCCAAAGCCTTCCTTTGGGGGCACTTTTGGATGGGCGAACTGGGCTAGAAACATTTTTCTGTGGCCCGAGTTTTCAGTCTTCCGCCATGCTGGCTAGGGTTATATTTAGGGTTGCTGTAAAGAGCGAACACGGAGGGTCCAGTTGCATGTGGGGCTGCGTAAAGGCTCCCCTGGGGAGTCCAGTTGTACCCAAAGCCTTCCTCTGGGGGCACTTTTGGATGGTCCAAGGGGAATCGCAATGCGTTTTCTGAGGCCCGCTTTTTCAGTCTTCTCCCATTGCGCCGAGGGCTATATTTAGGCTTGCGGGGAAAGAGTGAACCCGGAGGGTCCAGTTGCATGTGGGGCTGCATAAAGGCTCCCCTGGGGAGTTCAGTTGTACCCAAAGCCTTCCTTTGGGGGCACTTCTGGATGGGTGAATGGGGCTTGAAACGCATTTTCTGGAGCCCGAGTTTTCAGTCTTCTGCCATGGTGGCTAGGGGTATATTTAGGGTTGCTTGTAAACGGCGAACACGGGGGGTCCAGTTGCGTATGGGCCTGCATAAACGCTCCCCTAGGGAGTTCAATTGTACCCAAAGCCTTCCTGTGGGGGCACTTTTGGATGGTCGAATGGGGCTTGTAGCACGTTTTCTGGAACCCGATTTTTCAGTAGTCTGCCATGCAGGCCAGGGTTATATTTAGGGTTGCTGTGAAAGAGCGAATACGGAGGGTCCAGTTGCATGTGGGGCTGCATAAAGGCTCCCCTGGGGAGTTCACTTGTACCCAAAGCCTTCCTTTGGGGGCACTTTTGGATGGTCGAATGGGGCTTGTAGCACGTTTTCTGTGGACCGAGTTTTCAGTCTTCTGCCATGCTGGCTAGGGTTATATTTAGGGTTGCTCTAAAAGCGAACACGGAGGGTCCAGTTGCATGTGGGGCTGCGTAAAGGCTCCCCTGGGGAGTTCAGATGTACCCAAAGACTTCCTTTGGAGGCACTTTTGGATGGGCAAATGGGGCTTGTAACACATTTTCTGTGGCCCGAGCTTTCAGTCGACTGCCAGGCGTGCTAGGGCTATATTTAGGCTTGCGGTGAAAGAGTGAACGCGGAGGGTCCAGTTGCATGTGGGGCTGCATAAAGGCTCCCCTGGGGAGTTCAGTTGTACCCAAAGCCTTCCTTTGGGGGCACTTCTGGATGGGTGAATGGGGCTTGAAACGCTTTTTCTGTGGCCCGAGTTTTCAGTTTTCTGCCATGCTGGCTAGTGTTATATTTAGGGTTGCTTGTAAAGAGCGAACACGGGGGGTCCAGTTGCGTATGGACCTGCATACAGGCTCCCCTGGGGATTTCAGATGTACCCAAAGCCTTCCTCTGGGGGCACTTTTGGATGGGCGAATGGTTTTGTAGCACGTTTTCTGTGGCCCGATTTTTCAGACGTCTGCCATGCGGGCCAGGGTTATATTTAGGGTTGCTGTGAAAGAGCGAATACGGAGGGTCCAGTTGCATGTGGGGCTGCATAAAGGCTCCCCTGGGGAGTTCACTTGTACCCAAAGCCTTCCTCTGGGGGCACTTTTGGATGGGCGAATTAGGCTTTTAACACATTTTCTGGCCAAGTTTTCAGTCGACTGCCAGGCGGGCCAGGTTTATATTTAGGGTTGCTGTGAAAGAGTGAACAAGGAGGGTCCAGTTGCATGTGGGGCTGCATAAAGGCTCCCCTGGGGAGTTCACTTGTACCCAAAGCCTTCCTTTGGGGGCACTTTTGGATGGGTAAATGGGGCTTGAAACGCATTTTCTGGAGCCCGAGTTTTCAGTCTTCTGCCATGGTGGCTAGGGGTATATTTAGGGTTGCTCGTAAACAGTGAACAAGGAGGGTCCAGTTGCATGTGGGGCTGCGTAAAGGCTCCCCTGGGGAGTTCAGTTGTACCCAAAGCCTTCCTCTGGGGGCACTTTCGGATGGGCGAATTAGGCTTTTAATGCATTTTCTGGGGCCCGAGTTTTCAGTCGACTGCCAGGCGGGCCAGGGCTATATTTAGGGTTGCTGTGAAAGAGCGAATACGGAGGGTCCAGTTGCATGTGGGGCTGCGTTAAGGCTCCCCTGGCGAGTCCAGTTGTACCCAAAGCCTTCCTTTGGGGGCACTTTTGCATGGTCCAAGGGGAATCGCAATGCGTTTTCTGAGGCCCGCTTTTTCAGTCTTCTCCCATTGCGCCGAGGGCTATATTTAGGCTTGCGGGGAAAGAGTGAACCCGGAGGGTCCAGTTGCATGTGGGGCTGCATAAAGGCTCCCCTGGGGAGTTCACTTGTACCCAAAGCCTTCCTTTGGGGGCACTTCTGGATGGGTGAATGGGGCTTGTAATGCATTTTCTGGAGCCCGAGTTTTCAGTTTTCTGCCATGCTGGCTAGTGTTATATTTAGGGTTGCTTGTAAACAGTGAACAAGGAGGGTCCAGTTGCATGTGGGGCTGCATAATGGCTCCCCTGGGGAGTTCACTTGTACCCAAAGCCTTCTTCTGGGGGCACTTTTGGATGGTCGAATGGGGCTTGTAGCATGTTTTCTGTGGCCCGAGTTTTCAGTCTTCTGCCATGCTGGCTAGGGTTATATTTAGGGTTGCTGTAAAGAGCGAACACGGAGGGTCCAGTTGCATGTGGGGCTGCGTAAAGGCTCCCCTGGGGAGTTCAGATGTACCCAAAGACTTCCTTTGGGGGCACTTTTGGATGGGCGAATGGGGCTCGTAACACATTTTGTGTGGCCCGAGCTTTCAGTCGACTGCCAGGAGTGCTTGGGCTATATTTAGGCTTGCGGTGAAAGAGTGAACCCGGAGGGTCCAGTTGCATGTGGGGCTGCATAAAGGCTCCCCTGGGGAGTTCAGTTGTACCCAAAGCCTTCCTTTGGGGGCACTTCTGGATGGTCGAATGGGGCTTGTAGCACGTTTTCTGCGGCCCTAGCTTTCAGTCGTCTGCCATGCGGGCCAGGGTTATATTTAGGGTTGCTGTGAAAGAGCAAATACGGAGGGTCCAGTTGCATGTGGGGCTGCATAAAGGTTCCCCTGGGGAGTTCACTTGTACCCAAAGCCTTCCTTTGGGGGCACTTTTGGATGGGCGAACTGGGCTAGAAACATTTTTCTGTGGCCCGAGTTTTCAGTCTTCCGCCATGCTGGCTAGGGTTATATTTAGGGTTGCTGTAAAGAGCGAACACGGAGGGTCCAGTTGCATGTGGTGCTGCGTAAAGGCTCCCCTGGGGAGTCCAGTTGTACCCAAAGCCTTCCTCTGGGGGCACTTTTGGATGGTCCAAGGGGAATCGCAATGCGTTTTCTGAGGCCCGCTTTTTCAGTCTTCTCCCATTGCGCCGAGGGCTATATTTAGGCTTGCGGGGAAAGAGTGAACCCGGAGGGTCCAGTTGCATGTGGGGCTGCATAAAGGCTCCCCTGGGGAGTTCAGTTGTACCCAAAGCCTTCCTTTGGGGGCACTTCTGGATGGGTGAATGGGGCTTGAAACGCATTTTCTGGAGCCCGAGTTTTCAGTCTTCTGCCATGGTGGCTAGGGGTATATTTAGGGTTGCTTGTAAACGGCGAACACGGGGGGTCCAGTTGCGTATGGGCCTGCATAAACGCTCCCCAAGGGAGTTCAATTGTACCCAACGCCTTCCTCTGGGGGCACTTTTGGATGGTCGAATGGGGCTTGTAGCACGTTTTCTGGAACCCGATTTTTCAGTAGTCTGCCATGCAGGCCAGGGTTATATTTAGGGTTGCTGTGAAAGAGCGAATACGGAGGGTCCAGTTGCATGTGGGGCTGCATAAAGGCTCCCCTGGGGAGTTCACTTGTACCCAAAGCCTTCCTTTGGGGGCACTTCTGGATGGGTGAATGGGGCTTGAAACGCATTTTCTGGAGCCCGAGTTTTCAGTTTTCTGCCATGCTGGCTAGGGGTATATTTAGGGTTGCTTGTAAACAGCGAACACGGGGGGTCCAGTTGCGTATGGGCCTGCATAAAGGCTCCCCTGGGGAGTTCAGTTGTACCCAAAGCCTTCCTGTGGGGGCACTTTTGGATGGTCGAATGGGGCTTGTAGCACGTTTTCTGTGGACCGAGTTTTCAGTCTTCTGCCATGCTGGCTAGGGTTATATTTAGGGTTGCTCTAAAAGCGAACACGGAGGGTCCAGTTGCATGTGGGGCTGCGTAAAGGCTCCCCTGGGGAGTTCAGATGTACCCAAAGACTTCCTTTGGAGGCACTTTTGGATGGGCAAATGGGGCTTGTAACACATTTTCTGTGGCCCGAGCTTTCAGTCGACTGCCAGGCGTGCTAGGGCTATATTTAGGCTTGCGGTGAAAGAGTGAACGCGGAGGGTCCAGTTGCATGTGGGGCTGCATAAAGGCTCCCCTGGGGAGTTCAGTTGTACCCAAAGCCTTCCTTTGGGGGCACTTCTGGATGGGTGAATGGGGCTTGAAACGCTTTTTCTGTGGCCCGAGTTTTCAGTTTTCTGCCATGCTGGCTAGTGTTATATTTAGGGTTGCTTGTAAAGAGCGAACACGGGGGGTCCAGTTGCGTATGGACCTGCATAAAGGCTCCCCTGGGGATTTCAGATGTACCCAAAGCCTTCCTCTGGGGGCACTTTTGGATGGGCGAATGGTTTTGTAGCACGTTTTCTGTGGCCCGATTTTTCAGACGTCTGCCATGCGGGCCAGGGTTATATTTAGGGTTGCTGTGAAAGAGCGAATACGGAGGGTCCAGTTGCATGTGGGGCTGCATAAAGGCTCCCCTGGGGAGTTCACTTGTACCCAAAGCCTTCCTCTGGGGGCACTTTTGGATGGGCGAATTAGGCTTTTAACACATTTTCTGGCCAAGTTTTCAGTCGACTGCCAGGCGGGCCAGGTTTATATTTAGGGTTGCTGTGAAAGAGTGAAGCCGGAGGGTCCAGTTGCATGTGGGGCTGCATAAAGGCTCCCCTGGGGAGTTCAGATGTACCCAAAGCCTTCCTTTGGGGGCACTTTTGGATGGGCGAATGGGGCTTGAAACGCATTTTCTGGAGCCCGAGTTTTCAGTCTTCTGCCATGGTGGCTAGGGGTATATTTAGGGTTGCTCGTAAACAGTGAACAAGGAGGGTCCAGTTGCATGTGGGGCTGCGTAAAGGCTCCCCTGGGGAGTTCAGATGTACCCAAAGCCTTCCTCTGGGGGCACTTTTGGATGGGCGAATTAGGCTTTTAATGCATTTTCTGGGGCCCGAGTTTTCAGTCGACTGCCAGGCGGGCCAGGGCTATATATAGGGTTGCTGTGAAAGAGCGAATACGGAGGGTCCAGTTGCATGTGGGGCTGCGTTAAGGCTCCCCTGGGGAGTCCAGTTGTACCCAAAGCCTTCCTTTGGGGGCACTTTTGCATGTTCCAAGGGGAATCGCAATGCGTTTTCTGAGGCCCGCTTTTTCAGTCTTATCCCATTGCGCCGAGGGATATATTTAGGGTTGCTGTGAAAGAGTGAACAAGGAGGGTCCAGTTGCATGTGGGGCTGCATAAAGGCTCCCCTGGGGAGTTCACTTGTACCCAAAGCCTTCCTTTGGGGGCACTTTTGGATGGGTAAATGGGGCTTGAAACGCATTTTCTGGAGCCCGAGTTTTCAGTCTTCTGCCATGGTGGCTAGGGGTATATTTAGGGTTGCTCGTAAACAGTGAACAAGGAGGGTCCAGTTGCATGTGGGGCTGCGTAAAGGCTCCCCTGGGGAGTTCAGTTGTACCCAAAGCCTTCCTCTGGGGGCACTTTTGGATGGGCGAATTAGGCTTTTAATGCATTTTCTGGGGCCCGAGTTTTCAGTCGACTGCCAGGCGGGCCAGGGTTATATTTAGGGTTGCTGTGAAAGAGCGAATACGGAGGGTCCAGTTGCATGTGGGGCTGCGTTAAGGCTCCCCTGGCGAGTCCAGTTGTACCCAAAGCCTTCCTTTGGGGGCACTTTTGCATGGTCCAAGGGGAATCGCAATGCGTTTTCTGAGGCCCGCTTTTTCAGTCTTCTCCCATTGCGCCGAGGGCTATATTTAGGCTTGCGGGGAAAGAGTGAACCCGGAGGGTCCAGTTGCATGTGGGGCTGCATAAAGGCTCCCCTGGGGAGTTCACTTGTACCCAAAGCCTTCCTTTGGGGGCACTTCTGGATGGGTGAATGGGGCTTGAAATGCATTTTCTGGAGCCCGAGTTTTCAGTTTTCTGCCATGCTGGCTAGTGTTATATTTAGGGTTGCTTGTAAACAGCGAACACTGGGGGTCCAGTTGCATGTGGGGCTGCATAAAGGCTCCCCTGGGGAGTTCACTTGTACCCAAAGCCTTCTTCTGGGGGCACTTTTGGATGGTCGAATGGGGCTTGTAGCACGTTTTCTGTGGCCCGAGTTTTCAGTCTTCTGCCATGCTGGCTAGGGTTATATTTAGGGTTGCTGTAAAGAGCGAACACGGAGGGTCCAGTTGCATGTGGGGCTGCGTAAAGGCTCCCCTGGGGAGTTCAGATGTACCCAAAGACTTCCTTTGGGGGCACTTTTGGATGGGCGAATGGGGCTCGTAACACATTTTCTGTGGCCCGAGCTTTCAGTCGACTGCCAGGCGTGCTTGGGCTATATTTAGGCTTGCGGTGAAAGAGTGAACCCGGAGGGTCCAGTTGCATGTGGGGCTGCATAAAGGCTCCCCTGGGGAGTTCACTTGTACCCAAAGCCTTCCTTTGGGGGCACTTCTGGATGGGTGAATGGGGCTTGAAAAGCATTTTCTGGAGCCCGAGTTTTCCGTCTTCTGCCATGGTGGCTAGGGGTATATTTAGGGTTGCTCGTAAACAGTGAACAAGGAGTGTCCAGTTGCATGTGGGGCTGCGTTAAGGCTCCCCTGGGGAGTTCAGTTGTACCCAAAGCCTTCCTCTGGGGGCACTTTAGGATGGGCGAATTATGCTTTTAACTCATTTTCTAGGGCCGGAGTTTTCAGTCGACTGCCAGGCGGGCCAGGGCTATATTTAGGGTTGCTGTGAAAGAGTGAACCCGGAGGGTCCAGTTGCATGTGGGGCTGCGTAAAGGCTCCCCTGGGGAGTTCACTTGTACCCAAAGCCTTCCTCTGGGGGCACTTCTGGATGGGCGAATGGGGCTCGTAACACATTTTCTGTGGCCCGAGCTTTCAGTCGACTGCCAGGCGTGCTAGGGCTATATTTAGGCTTGCGGTGAAAGAGTGAACCCGGAGGGTCCAGTTGCATGTGGGGCTGCGTTAAGGCTCCCCTGGGGAGTTCAGTTGTACCCAAAGCCTTCCGTTGGGGGCACTTTTGGTTGGGCGAATTAGGCTTTTAATGCATTTTCGGGGGCCCTAGTTTTCAGTTTTCTGCCATGCTGGCTAGTGATATATATAGGGTTGCTTGTAAACAGCGAACACGGGGGGACCAGTTGCGTATGGGCCTGCATAAAGGCTCCCCTGGGGAGTTCACTTGTACCCAAAGCCTTCCTCTGGGGGCACTTCTGGATGGGTGAATGGGGCTTGAAATGCATTTTCTGGAGCCCGAGTTTTCCGTCTTCTGCCATGGTGGCTAGGGGTATATTTAGGGTTGCTCGTAAACAGTGAACAAGGAGTGTCCAGTTGCATGTGGGGCTGCGTTAAGGCTCCCCTGGGGAGTTCAGTTGTACCCAAAGCCTTCCTCTGGGGGCACTTTAGGATGGGCGAATTAGGCTTTTAACTCATTTTCTAGGGCCGGAGTTTTCAGTCGACTGCCAGGCGGGCCAGGGCTATATTTAGGGTTGCTGTGAAAGAGTGAACCCGGAGGGTCCAGTTGCATGTGGGGCTGCGTAAAGGCTCCCCTGGGGAGTTCACTTGTACCCAAAGCCTTCCTCTGGGGGCACTTCTGGATGGGCGAATGGGGCTCGTAACACATTTTCTGTGGCCCGAGCTTTCAGTCGACTGCCAGGCGTGCTAGGGCTATATTTAGGCTTGCGGTGAAAGAGTGAACCCGGAGGGTCCAGTTGCATGTGGGGCTGCATAAAGGCTCCCCTGGGGAGTTCAGTTGTACCCAAAGCCTTCCTTTGGGGGCACTTCTGGATGGGTGAATGGGGCTTGAAACGCATTTTCTGGAGCCCGAGTTTTCAGTCTTCTGCCATGGTGGCCAGGGTTATACTTAGGGTTGCTCGTAAACAGTGAACACGGAGGGTCCAGTTGCATGTGGGGCTGCGTAAAGGCTCCCCTGGGGAGTTCAGTTGTACCCAAAGCCTTCCTCTGGGGGCACTTTTGGATGGGCGAATTAGGCTTTTAATGCATTTTCTGGGGCCCGAGTTTTCAGTCGACTGCCAGGCGGGCCAGGGTTATATTTAGGGTTGCTGTGAAAGAGCGAATACGGAGGGTCCAGTTGCATGTGGGGCTGCGTTAAGGCTCCCCTGGCGAGTCCAGTTGTACCCAAAGCCTTCCTTTGGGGGCACTTTTGCATGGTCCAAGGGGAATCGCAATGCGTTTTCTGAGGCCCGCTTTTTCAGTCTTCTCCCATTGCGCCGAGGGCTATATTTAGGCTTGCGGGGAAAGAGTGAACCCGGAGGGTCCAGTTGCATGTGGGGCTGCATAAAGGCTCCCCTGGGGAGTTCACTTGTACCCAAAGCCTTCCTTTGGGGGCACTTCTGGATGGGTGAATGGGGCTTGAAATGCATTTTCTGGAGCCCGAGTTTTCAGTTTTCTGCCATGCTGGCTAGTGTTATATTTAGGGTTGCTTGTAAACAGCGAACACTGGGGGTCCAGTTGCATGTGGGGCTGCATAAAGGCTCCCCTGGGGAGTTCACTTGTACCCAAAGCCTTCTTCTGGGGGCACTTTTGGATGGTCGAATGGGGCTTGTAGCACGTTTTCTGTGGCCCGAGTTTTCAGTCTTCTGCCATGCTGGCTAGGGTTATATTTAGGGTTGCTGTAAAGAGCGAACACGGAGGGTCCAGTTGCATGTGGGGCTGCGTAAAGGCTCCCCTGGGGAGTTCAGATGTACCCAAAGACTTCCTTTGGGGGCACTTTTGGATGGGCGAATGGGGCTCGTAACACATTTTCTGTGGCCCGAGCTTTCAGTCGACTGCCAGGCGTGCTTGGGCTATATTTAGGCTTGCGGTGAAAGAGTGAACCCGGAGGGTCCAGTTGCATGTGGGGCTGCATAAAGGCTCCCCTGGGGAGTTCACTTGTACCCAAAGCCTTCCTTTGGGGGCACTTCTGGATGGGTGAATGGGGCTTGAAAAGCATTTTCTGGAGCCCGAGTTTTCCGTCTTCTGCCATGGTGGCTAGGGGTATATTTAGGGTTGCTCGTAAACAGTGAACAAGGAGTGTCCAGTTGCATGTGGGGCTGCGTTAAGGCTCCCCTGGGGAGTTCAGTTGTACCCAAAGCCTTCCTCTGGGGGCACTTTAGGATGGGCGAATTATGCTTTTAACTCATTTTCTAG
This sequence comes from Anas platyrhynchos, assembly GCF_047663525.1. Taxonomy (NCBI): domain Eukaryota; kingdom Metazoa; phylum Chordata; class Aves; order Anseriformes; family Anatidae; genus Anas; species Anas platyrhynchos. Next base: position 13,596,555 of record NC_092605.1, on the reverse strand, counting down.
GGCCGGAGTTTTCAGTCGACTGCCAGGCGGGCCAGGGCTATATTTAGGGTTGCTGTGAAAGAGTGAACCCGGAGGGTCCAGTTGCATGTGGGGCTGCGTAAAGGCTCCCCTGGGGAGTTCACTTGTACCCAAAGCCTTCCTCTGGGGGCACTTCTGGATGGGCGAATGGGGCTCGTAACACATTTTCTGTGGCCCGAGCTTTCAGTCGACTGCCAGGCGTGCTAGGGCTATATTTAGGCTTGCGGTGAAAGAGTGAACCCGGAGGGTCCAGTTGCATGTGGGGCTGCGTTAAGGCTCCCCTGGGGAGTTCAGTTGTACCCAAAGCCTTCCGTTGGGGGCACTTTTGGTTGGGCGAATTAGGCTTTTAATGCATTTTCGGGGGCCCTAGTTTTCAGTTTTCTGCCATGCTGGCTAGTGATATATATAGGGTTGCTTGTAAACAGCGAACACGGGGGGACCAGTTGCGTATGGGCCTGCATAAAGGCTCCCCTGGGGAGTTCACTTGTACCCAAAGCCTTCCTCTGGGGGCACTTCTGGATGGGTGAATGGGGCTTGAAATGCATTTTCTGGAGCCCGAGTTTTCCGTCTTCTGCCATGGTGGCTAGGGGTATATTTAGGGTTGCTCGTAAACAGTGAACAAGGAGTGTCCAGTTGCATGTGGGGCTGCGTTAAGGCTCCCCTGGGGAGTTCAGTTGTACCCAAAGCCTTCCTCTGGGGGCACTTTAGGATGGGCGAATTAGGCTTTTAACTCATTTTCTAGGGCCGGAGTTTTCAGTCGACTGCCAGGCGGGCCAGGGCTATATTTAGGGTTGCTGTGAAAGAGTGAACCCGGAGGGTCCAGTTGCATGTGGGGCTGCGTAAAGGCTCCCCTGGGGAGTTCACTTGTACCCAAAGCCTTCCTCTGGGGGCACTTCTGGATGGGCGAATGGGGCTCGTAACTCATTTTCTGTGGCCCGAGCTTTCAGTCGACTGCCAGGCGTGCTAGGGCTATATTTAGGCTTGCGGTGAAAGAGTGAACCCGGAGGGTCCAGTTGCATGTGGGGCTGCATAAAGGCTCCCCTGGGGAGTTCAGTTGTACCCAAAGCCTTCCTTTGGGGGCACTTCTGGATGGGTGAATGGGGCTTGAAACGCATTTTCTGGAGCCCGAGTTTTCAGTCTTCTGCCATGGTGGCCAGGGTTATACTTAGGGTTGCTCGTAAACAGTGAACACGGAGGGTCCAGTTGCATGTGGGGCTGCGTAAAGGCTCCCCTGGGGAGTTCAGTTGTACCCAAAGCCTTCCTTTGGGGGCACTTTTGGATGGTCGAATGGGGCTTGTAGCACGTTTTCTGGGGCCCGATTTTTCAGTCGTCTGCCATGAGGACCAGTGTTATATTTAGGGTTGCTGTGAAAGAGCGAATACGGAGGGTCCAGTTGCATGTGGGGCTGCGTTAAGGCTCCCCTGGGTAGTCCAGTTGTACCCAAAGATTTCCTTTAGGGGCACTTTTGGATGGTCCAAGTGGAATCGCAATGCGTTTTCTGGGGCCCGCTTTTTCAGTCTTCTCCCATTGCGCCGAGGGCTATATTTAGGCTTGCGGTGAAAGAGTGAACCCGGAGGGTCCAGTTGCATGTTGGGCTGCATAAAGGCTCCCCCGGGAAGTTCAGTTGTACCCAAAGCCTTCCTTTGGGGGCACTTCTGGATGGGCGAAAGGGTATTGAAACACATTTCTGGAGCCCGAGTTTTCAGTCTTCTGCCATGGTGGCTAGGGGTATATTTAGGGTTGCTCGTAAACAGTAAACAAGGAGGGTCCAGTTGCATGTGGGGCTGCGTAAAGGCTCCCCTGGGGAGTTCACTTGTACCCAAAGCCTTCCTTTGGGGGCACTTCTGGATGGGCGAAAGGGGCTTGAAACGCTTTTTCTGTGGCCCGAGTTTTCAGTCTTCTGCCATGCTGGCTAGGGTTATATTTAGGGTTGCTGTAAAGAGCGAACACGGAGGGTCCAGTTGCATGTGGGGCTGCGTAAAGGCTCCCCTGGGGAGTTCACTTGTACCCAAAGCCTTCCTTTGGGTGCACTTTTGGATGGGCGAATGGGGCTCGTAACACATTTTCTGTGGCCCGAGCTTTCAGTCGACTGCCAGGCGTGCTTGGGCTATATTTAGGCATGCGGTGAAAGAGTGAACCCGGAGGGTCCAGTTGCATGTGGGGCTGCATAAAGGCAACCCTGAGGAGTTCACTTGTACCCAAAGCCTTCCTTTGGGGGCACTTCTGGATGGGTGAATGGGGCTTGAAACGCATTTTCGGGAGCCCGAGTTTTCAGTCTTCTGCCATGGTGGCTAGGGGTATATTTAGGGTTGCTCGTAAACAGTGAACAAGGAGGGTCCAGTTGCATGTGGGGCTGCGTAAAGGCTCCCCTGGGGAGTTCACTTGTACCCAAAGCCTTTCTCTGGGGGCACTTTTGGATGGGCGCATTAGGCTTTTAACGCATTTTCTGGGGCCCGAGTTTTCAGTCGACTGCCATGCGGGCCAGGGCTATATTTAGGGTTGCTGTGAAAGAGTGAACCCAGAGGGTCCAGTTGCATGTGGGGCTGCATAAAGGCTCCCCTGGGGAGTTCACTTGTACCCAAAGCCTTTCTTTTGGGGGCAATTTGGATGGTCAAATGGGGCTTGTAGCACGTTTTCTGGGGCCCGATTTTTCAGTCGTCTGCCATGCGGGCCAGGGTTATATTTAGGGTTGCTGTGAAAGAGCGAATACGGAGGGTCCAGTTGCATATGGGGCTGCATAAAGGCTCCCCTGGGGAGTTCACTTGTACCCAAAGCCTTCCTTTGGGGGCACTTCTGGATGGGTGAATGGGGCTTGAAACGCTTTTTCTGTGGCCCGAGTTTTCAGTCTTCTGCCATGCTGGCTAGGGTTATCTTTAGGGTTGCTGTAAAGAGCGAACAAGGAGGGTCCAGTTGCATGTGGGGCTGCAAAAAGGCTCCCCTGGGGAGTTCACTTGTACCCAAAGCCTTCCTCTGGGGGCACTTCTGGATGGGTGAATGGGGCTTTTAACGCATTTTCTGGAGCCCGAGTTTTCAGTCTTCTGCAATGGTGGCCAGGGGTTTATTTAGGGTTGCTCCTAAACAGTGAACAAGGAGGGTCCAGTTGCATGTGGGGCTGCGTAAAGGCTCCCCTGGGGAGTTCAGTTGTACCCAAAGCCTTCCTCTGGAGGCACTTTTGGATGGGCGAATTAGGCTTTAAACTGTTTTTCTGTGGCCCGAGTTTTCAGTTTTCTGCCATGCTGGCTAGTGTTATATTTAGGGTTGCTTGTAAAGAGCGAACACGGGGGGTCGAGTTGCGTATGGGCCTGCATAAAGGCTCCCCTGGGGAGTTCACTTGTACCCAAAGCCTTCCTTTGGGGGCACTTTTGGATGGGCGAATGGGTCTTGTAGCACGTTTTCTGTGGCCCGATTTTTCAGTCGTCTGCCATGCGGGCCAGGGTTATATTTAGGGTTGCTGTGAAAGAGCGAAAACGGAGGGTCCAGTTGCATGTGGGGCTGTATAAAGGCTCCCCTGGGGAGTTCAGTTGTACCCAAAGCCTTCCTTTGGGGGCACTTCTGGATGGGCGAAAGGATATTGAAACGCATTTTCTGGAGCCCGAGTTTTCAGTCTTCTGCCATGGTGGCTAGGGGTATATTTAGGGTTGCTCGTAAACAGTGAACAAGGAGGGTCCAGTTGCATGTGGGGCTGCATAAAGGCTCCCCTGGGGAGTTCAGTTGTACCCAAAGCCTTCCTTTGGGGGCACTTTTGGATGGGCGATTAGGCTTTTAATGCATTTTCTGGAGCCCGAGTTTTCAGTCGACTGCCAGGCGGGCCAGGGCTATATTTAGGGTTGCTGTGAAAGAGCGAATACGGAGGGTCCAGTTGCGTATGGGCCTGCATAAAGGCTCCCCTGGGGATTTCAGATGTACCCAAAGCCTTCCTCTGGGGGCACTTTTGGAGGGGCGAATTAGGCTTTTAACAGTTTTTCTAGGGCCTGAGTTTTCAGTCGACTGCCAGGCGGGCCAGGGCTATATTTAGGGTTGCTGTGAAAGAGCGAATACGGAGGGTCCAGTTGCATGTGGGGCTGCGTTAAGGCTCCCCTGGGGAGTCCAGTTGTACCCAAAGCCTTCCTCTGGGGGCACTTTTGGATGGTCCAAGGGGAATCGCAATGCGTTTTCTGAGGCCCGCTTTTTCAGTCTTCTCCCATTGCGCCGAGGGCTATATTTAGGCTTGCGGTGAAAGAGTGAACACGGAGGGTCCAGTTGCATGTGGGGCTGCATAAAGGCTCCCCTGGGGAGTTCAGTTGTACCCAAAGCCTTCCTTTGGGGGCACTTCTGGATGGGCGAAAGGGGCTTGAAACGCTTTTTCTGTGGCCCGAGTTTTCAGTCTTCTGCCATGCTGGCTAGGGTTATATTTAGGGTTGCTGTAAAGAGTGAACACGGAGGGTCCAGTTGCATGTGGAGCTGCGTAAAGGCTCCCCTGGGGAGTTCAGATGTACCCAAAGCCTTCCTTTGGGGGCACTTTTGGATGGGCGAATGGGGCTCGTAACATATTTTCTGGGGCCCGAGCTTTCAGTTGACTGCCAGGCGTGCTTGGGCTATATTTAGGCTTGCGGTGAAAGAGTGAACCCGGAGGGTCCAGTTGCATGTGGGGCTGCGTAAAGGCTCCCCTGGGGAGTTCAGTTGTACCCAAAGCCTTCCTTTGGGGGCACTTCTGGATGGGTGAATGGGGCTTGAAAATCATTTTATGGAGCCCGAGTTTTCAGTCTTCTGCCATGGTGGCTAGGGGTATATTTAGGGTTGCTCGTAAACAGTGAACAAGGAGGGTCCAGTTGCATGTGGGGCTGCGTAAAGGCTCCCCTGGGGAGTTCACTTGTACCCAAAGCCTTCCTCTGGGGGTACTTTTGGATGGGCGAATTAGGCTTTTAATGTATTTTCTGTGGCCCGAGTTTTCAGTCGACTGCCAGGCGGGCCTGGGCTATATTTAGGGTTGCTGTGAAAGAGCGAATACGGAGGGTCCAGTTGCATGTGGGGCTGCATAAAGGCTCCCCTGGGGAGTTCACTGGTACCCAAAGCCTTCCTTTGGGGGCACTTCTGGATGGGCGAAAGGAGCTTGAAATGCTTTTTCTGTGGCCCGAGTTTTCAGTCTTCTGCCATGCTGGCTAGGGTTATATTTAGGGTTGCTGTAAAGAGCGAACACGGAGGGTCCAGTTGCATGTGGGGCTGCGTAAAGGCTCCCCTGGGGAATTTCAGATGTACCCAAAGCCTTCCTTTGGGGGGCACTTCTGGATGGGCGAATGGGGCTCGTAACACATTTACTGGGGCCCGAGCTTTCAGTCGACTGCCAGGCTTGCTAGGGCTATATTTAGGCTTGCGGTGAAAGAGTCAACCCGGAGGGTCCAGTTGCATGTGGGGCTGCATAAAGGCTCCCCTGGGGAGTTCACTTGTACCCAAAGCCTTCCTTTGGGGGCACTTTTGGATGGGCGAATTAGGATTTTAATGCATTTTCTGGAGCCCGAGTTTTCAGTCGACTGCGAGGCAGGCCAGGGCCATATTTATGGTTGCTGTGAAAGAGCGAATACGGAGGGTCCAGTTGCATGTGGGGCTGCATAAAGGCTCCCCTGGGGAGTTCAGATGTACCCAAAGCCTTCCTTTGGGGGAACTTTTGGATGGGCGAATTAGGCTTTTAACAGTTTTTCTAGGGCCCGAGTTTTCAGTCGACTGCCAGGCGGACCAGGGCTATATTTAGGGTTGCTGTGAAAGAGCGAATACGGAGGGTCCAGTTGCATGTGGGACTGCGTTAAGGCTCCTCTGGGGAGTTCACTTGTACCCAAAGCCTTCCTCTGGGGGCACTTTTGCATGGTCCAAGGGGAATCGCAATGCGTTTTCTGAGGCCCGCTTTTTCAGTCTTCTCCCATTGCGCCGAGGGCTCTATTTACGCTTGCAGTGAAAGAGTGAACCCGGAGGGTCCAGTTGCATGTGGGGCTGCATAAAGGCTCCCCTGGGGAGTTCAGTTGTACCCAAAGCCTTCCTTTGGGGGCACTTCTGGATGGGCGAAAGGGGCTTGAAACGTTTTTTCTGTGGCCCGAGTTTTCAGTCGACTGCCATGCTGGCTAGGGTTCTATTTAGCGTTGCTGTAAAGAGCGAACACGGAGGGTCCAGTTGCATGTGGGGCTGCATAAAGGCTCCCCTGGGGAGTTCAGATGTACCCAAAGCCTTCCTTTGGGGGCACTTCTGGATGGGCGAATGGGGCTTGAAATGCATTTTCTGGAGCCCGTGTTTTCAGTCTTCTGCCATGGTGGCTAGGGATATATTTAGGGTTGCTGTGAAAGAGTGAACCTGGAGGGTCCAGTTGCATGTGGGGCTGCATAAAGGCTCCCCTGGGGAGTTCACTTGTACCCAAAGCCTTCCTTTGGGGGCACTTCTGGATGGGTGAATCGGGCTTGAAACGCATTTTCTGGAGCCCGAGTTTTCAGTCTTCTGCCATGGTGGCTAGGGATATATTTAGGGTTGCTCGTAAACAGTGAACAAGGAGGGTCCAGTTGCATGTGGGGCTGCGTAAAGGCTCCCCTGGGGAGTTCACTTGTACCCAAAGCCTTCTTCTGGGGGCACTTTTGGATGGGCGAAAGGGGCTTGAAACGCTTTTTCTGTGGCCCGAGTTTTCAGTCTTCTGCCATGCTGGCTAGGGTTATATTTAGGGTTGCTGTAAAGAGCGAACACGGAGGGTCCAGTTGCATGTGGGGCTGCGTAAAGGCTCCCCTGGGGAGTTCACTTGTACCCAAAGCCTTCCTTTGGGGGGCACTTCTGGATGGGCGAATGGGTCTCGTATCACAATTTCTGTGGCCCGAGCTTTCAGTCGACTGCCAGGCGTGCTAGGGCTATATTTAGGGTTGCTCGTAAACAGTGAACAAGGAGGGTCCAGTTGCATGTGGGGCTGCGTAAAGGCTCCCCTGGGGAGTTCACTTGTACCCAAAGCCTTCCTCTGGGGGCACTTTTGGATGGGCGAATTAGGCTTTTAACGCATTTTCTGGGACCCGAGTTTTCAGTCGACTGCCAGGCAGGCCAGGGCTATATTTAGGGTTGCTGTGAAAGAGCGAATACGGAGGGTCCAGTTGCATGTGGGGCTGCGTTAAGGCTCCCCTGGGGAGTCCAGTTGTACCCAAAGCCTTCCTTTGCGGGCACTTTTGCATGGTCCAAGGGGAATCGCAATGCGTTTTCTGAGGCCCGCTTTTTCAGTCTTCTCCCATTGCGCCCAGGGCTATATTTAGGTTTGCGGTGAAAGAGCGAACACGGAGGGTCCAGTTGCATGTGGGGCTGCGTAAAGGCTCCCCTGGGGAGTTCAGATGTACCCAAAGCCTTCCTCTGGGGGCACATTTGGATGGGCGAATGGGGCTCGTAACGCATTTTCTATGGCCCGAGCTTTCAGTCGACTGCCAGGCGGGCCAGGGCTATATTTAGGGTTGCTCGTAAACAGTGAACAAGGAGGGTCCAGTTGCATGTGGGGCTGCATAAAGGCTCCCCTGGGGAGTTCAGTTGTACCCAAAGCCTTCCTCTGGGGGCACTTTTGGATGGGCGATTTAGGCTTTTAATGCGTTTTCTGGGGCCCGAGTTTTCAGTTTTCTGCCATGCTGGCTAGGGTTATATTTAGGGTTGCTGTAAAGAGCGAATACGGAGGGTCCAGTTGCATGTGGGGCTGCGTTAAGGCTCCCCTGGGGAGTCCAGTTGTACCCAAAGCCTTCCTTTGGGGGCACTTCTGGATGGGCGATTTAGGCTTTTAATGCGTTTTCTGGGGCCCGAGTTTTCAGTTTTCTGCCATGCTGGCTAGGGTTATATTTAGGGTTGCTGTAAAGAGCGAATACGGAGTGTCCAGTTGCATGTGGGGCTGCATAAAGGCTCCCCTGGAGAGTTCACTTGTACCCAAAGCCTTCCTTTGGGGGCACTTCTGGATGGGCGAATGGGGCTTGAAACGCTTTTTCTGTGGCCCGAGTTTTCAGTCTTTTGCCATGCTGGCTAGGGTTATATTTAGGGTTGCTGTAAAAGCGATCACGGAGGGTCCAGTTGCATGTGGGGCTGCGTAAAGGCTCCCCTGGGGAGTTCAGATGTACCCAAAGCCTTCCTCTGGGGGCACTTTTGGAGGGGCGAATTAGGCTTTTAACGCATTTTCAGGGGCCCGAGTTTTCAGTCGACTGCCAGGCGGGCCAGGGCTATATTTAGGGTTGATGTGAAAGAGCGAATACGGAGGGTCCAGTTGCATGTGGGGCTGCGTTAAGGCTCCCCTGGGGAGTCCAGTTGTACCCAAAGCCTTCCTTTGGGGGCACTTCTAGATGGGTGAATGGGGCTTGAAAAGCATTTTCTGGAGCCCGAGTTTTCAGTTTTCTGCCATGGTGGCTAGGGGTATATTTAGGGTTGCTGTGAAAGAGCGAATACGGAGAGTCCAGTTGCATGTGGGGCTGCATAAAGGCTCCCCTGGGGAGTTCAGTTGTACCCAAAGCCTTCCTTTGGGGGCAATTCTGGATGGGCGAAAGGGGCTTGAAACGCTTTTTCTGTGGCCCGAGTTTTCAGTCTTCTGCCATGCTGGCTAGGGATATATTTAGGGTTGCTGTAAAGAGCGAACACGGAGGGTCCAGTTGCATGTGGGGCTGCATAAAGGCTCCCCTGGGGAGTTCAGTTGTACCCAAAGCCTTCCTTTGGGGGCACTTCTGGATGGGCGAAAGGGGCTTGAAACGCATTTTCTGTGGCCCGAGTTTTCAGTCTTCTGCCATGCTGGCTAGGGGTATATTTAGGGTTGCTCGTAAACAGTGAACAAGGAGGGTCCAGTTGCGTGTGGGGCTGCATAAAGGCTCCCCTGGGGAGTTCACTTGTACCCAAAGCCTTCCTTTGGGGGCACTTCTGGATGGGCGAATGGGGCTTGTAGCACGTTTTCTGTTGCCCGAGTTTTCAGTCGACTGCCAGGCGGGCCAGGGTTATATTTAGGGTTGCATGGAAAGAGCAAATACGGAGGGTCCAGTTGCATGTGGGGCTGCGTTAAGGCTCCCCTGGGGAGTTCAGTTGTACCCAAAGCCTTCCTTTGGGGGCACTTCTGGATGGGTGAATGGGGCTTGAAACGCATTTTCAGGAGCCCTAGTTTTCAGTGGACTGCCAGGCGGGCCAGGGTTATATTTAGGTTGCTGTGAAAGAGCGAATACGGAGGGTCCAGTTGCATGTGGGGCTGCGTTAAGGCTCCCCTGGGGAGTCCAGTTGTACCCAAAGCCTTCCTTTGGGGGCACTTTGGGATGGTCCAAGAGGAATCGCAATGCGTTTTCTGAGGCCCGCTTTTTCAGACTTCTCCCATTGCGCCGAGGGATATATTTAGGGTTGCGGTGAAAGAGCGAACCCGGAGGGTCCAGTTGCATGTGGGGCTGCGTAAAGGCTCCCCTGGGGAGTTCAGTTGTACCCAAAGCCTTCCTTTGGGGGCACTTCTGGATGGGTGAATGGGGCTTGAAACGCATTTTCTGGAGCCCGAGTTTTCAGTCTTCTGCCATGGTGGCTAGGGGTATATTTAGGGTTGCTCGTAAACAGTGAACAAGGAGGGTCCAGTTGCATGTGGGGCTGCGTAAAGGCTCCCCTGGGGAGTTCAGTTGTACCCAAAGCCTTCCTTTGGGGGCACTTCTGGATGGGTGAATGGGGCTTGAAACGCATTTTCTGGAGCCCGAATTTTCAGTCGACTGCCAGGCGTGCTAGGGCTATATTTAGGCTTGCGTTGAAAGAGTGAACCCGGAGGGTCCAGTTGCATGTGGGGCTGCATAAAGGCTCCCCTGGGGAGTTCACTTGTACCCAAAGCCTTCCTCTGGGGGCACTTTTGGAGGGGCGAATTAGGCTTTTAATGCATTTTCTGTGGCCCGAGTTTTCAGTCGTCTGCCAGGCGGGCCAGGGCTATATTTAGGGTTGCGGTGAAAGAGAAAATACGGAGGGTCCAGTTGCATGTGGGGCTGCGTTAAGGCTCCCCTGGGGAGTTCAGTTGTACCCAAAGCCTTCCTCTGGGGGCACTTTTGGATGGGCGAATTAGGCTTTTAACGCATTTTCTGGGGCCCGAGTTTTCAGATGACTGCCAGGCGGGCCAGGGCTATATTTAGGGTTGTTGTGAAAGAGTGAACCCGGAGGGTCCAGTTGCATGTGGGGCTGCATAAAGGCTCCCCTGGGGAGTTCAGTTGTACCCAAAGCCTTCCTTTGGGGCCACTTCTGGATGGGTGAATGGGGCTTGAAACGCTTTTTCTGTGGCCCGAGTTTTCAGTTTTATGCCATGCTGGCTAGGGGTATATTTGGGGTTGCTGTGAAAGAGCGAATACGGAGGGTCCAGTTGCATGTGGGGCTGCATAAAGGCTCCCCTGGGGAGTTCACTTGTACCCAAAGCCTTCCTTTGGGGGCACTTCTGGATGGGCGAAAGGGGCTTGAAACGCATTTTCTGGAGCCCGAGTTTTCAGTCTTCTGCCATGGTGGCCTGGGGTATATTTAGGGTTGCTCGTAAACAGTGAACAAGGAGGGTCCAGTTGCATGTGGGGCTGCGTAAAGGCTCCCCTGGGGAGTTCACTTGTACCCAAAGCCTTCCTCTGGGGGCACTTTTGGATTGGCGAATTAGGCTTTTAATGCACTTTCTGGGGCCTGAGTTTTCAGTCGACTGCCAGGCGGGCCAGGGCTATATTTAGGGTTGCTCGTAAACAGTGAACAAGGAGGGTCCAGTTGCATGTGGAGCTGCGTAAAGGCTCCCCTGGGGAGTTCAGTTGACCCAAATCCATCCTCTGGGGGCACTTTTGGATGGGCGAATTAGGCTTTTAACGCATTTTCAGGGGCCCGAGTTTTCAGTAGACTGCCAGGCGGGCCAGGGATATATTTAGGGTTGCTGTGAAAGAGCGAATACGGAGGGTCCAGTTGCATGTGGGGCTGCGTTAAGGCTCCCCTGGGGAGTTCAGTTGTACCCAAAGCCTTCCTTTGGGGGCACTTCTGGATGGGCGAAAGGGGCTTGAAACGCTTTTCCTGTGGCCCGAGTTTTCAGTCTTCTGCCACGCTGGCTAGGGTTATATTTAGGGTTGCTGTAAAGAGCGAACACGGAGGGTCCAGTTGAATGTGGGGCTGTGTAAAGGCTCCCCTGGGGAGTTCACTTGTACCCAAAGCCTTCCTTTGGGGGCACTTTTGGATGGGCGAATGGGGCTCGTAACACATTTTCTGTGGCCCGAGCTTTCAGTCGACTGCCAGGCGTGCTAGGGCTATATTTAGGCTTGCGGTGAAAGAGTGAACGCGGAGGGTCCAGTTGCATGTGGGGCTGCATAAAGGCTCCCCTGGGGAGTTCACTTGTACCCAAAGCCTTCCTTTGGGGGCACTTTTGGATGGGCGAAATGGGCTTGAAACGCTTTTTCTGTGGCCCGAGTTTTCAGTCTTCTGCCATACTGGCTAGGGTTATATTTAGGGTTGCTGTAAAGAGCGAACACGAAGGGTCCAGTTGCATGTGGGGCTGCATAAAGTCTCCCCTTGGGAGTTCAGTTGTACCCAAAGCCTTCCTTTGGGGGCACTTCTGGATGGGCGAAAGGGGCTTGAAACGCATTTTCTGGAGCCCGAGTTTTCAGTCTTCTGCCATGGTGGCTAGGGGTATATTTAGGGTTGCTCGTAAACAGTGAACAAGGAGGGTCCAGTTGCATCTAGGGCTGCGTAAAGGCTCCCCTGGGGAGTTCAGATCTACCCAAAGCCTTCCTTTGGGGGCACTTTTGGATGGGCGAATGAGGCTCGTAACACAATTTCTGTGGCCCGAGCTTTCAGTCGACTGCCAGGCGTGCTAGGGCTATATTTAGGGTTGCAGTGAAAGAGTGAACCCGGAGGGTCCAGTTGCATGTGGGGCTGCATAAAGGCTCCCCTGGGGAGTTCAGTTGTACCCAAAGCCTTCCTCTGGGGGCACTTTTGGATGGGCGAATTAGGCTTTTAATGCATTTTCTGGAGCCCGAGTTTTCACTCTTCTGCCATGGTGGCTAGGGTTATATTTAGGGTTGCTCGTAAACAGTGAACAAGGAGGGTCCAGTAGCATGTAGGGCTGCATAAAGGCTCCCCTGGGGAGTTCACTTGTACCCAAAGCCTTCCTTTGGGGGCACTTTTGGATGGTCGAATGGGGCTTGTAGCACATTTTCTGGGGCCCGATTTTTCAGTCGTCTGCCATGCGGGCCAGGGTTATATTTAGGGTTGATGTGAAAGAGCGAATACAGAGGGTCCAGTTGCATGTGGGGCTGCATAAAGGCTCCCCTGGGGAGTTCACTTGTACCCAAAGCCTTCCTTTGGGGGCACTTCTGGATGGGCGAAAAGTGCTTGAAACGCTTTTTCTGTGGCCCGAGTTTTCAGTCTTCTGCCATGCTGGCTAGGGTTATATTTAGGGTTGCTGTAAAGAGCGAACACGGAGGGTCCAGTTGCATGTGGGGATGCGTAAAGGCTCCCCTGGGGAGTTCAGATGTACCCAATACCTTCCTCTCGGGGCACTTCTGGATGGTCGAATGGGGCTTGTAGCACATTTTCTGGGGCCCGATTTTTCAGTTGTCTGCCATGCGGGCCAGGGTTATATTTAGGGTTGCTGTGAAAGAGCGAATACGGAGGGTCCAGTTGCATGTGGGGCTGCATAAAGGCTCCCCTGTGGAGTTCACTTGTACCCAAAGCCTTCCTTTGGGGGCACTTCTGGATGGGTGAATGGGGCTTGAAACGCATTTTCTGGAGCCCGAGTTTTCAGTCGACTGCCATGGTGGCTAGGGGTATATTTAGGGTTGCTCGTAAACAGTGAACAAGGAGGGTCCAGTTGCATATGGGGCTGCGTAAAGGCTCCCCTGGGGAGTTCAGATGTACCCAAAGCCTTCCTCTATGTGCACTTTTGGATGGTCGAATTAGGCTTTTACTGCATTTTCTGGAGCCCGAGTTTTCAGTCTGCTGCCATGCTGGCTAGGGGTATATTTAGGGTTGCTCGTAAACAGTGAACAAGGAGGGTCCAGTTGCATGTGGGGCTGCATAAAGGCTCCCCTGGGGAGTTCACTTGTACCCAAAGCCTTCCTCTGGGGGCACTTCTGGATGGGTGAATGGGGCTTGAAACGCATTTTCTGGAGCCCGAGTTTTCAGTCTTCTGCCATGCTGGCTAGGGGTATATGTAGGGTTGCTCGTAAACAGTGAACAAGGAGGGTCCAGTTGCATGTGGGGCTGCATAAAGGCTCCCCTGGGGAGTTCAGATGTACCCAAAGCCTTCCTTTGGGGGCACTTCTGGATGGGCGAATGGGGCTCGTAAGACATTTTCTGTGGCCCGAGCTTTCAGTCGACTGCCAGGCGTGCTAGGGCTATATTTAGGCTTGCGGTGAAAGAGTGAACGCGGAGGGTCCAGTTGCATGTGGGGCTGCATAAAAGCTCCCCTGGGGAGTTCACTTGTACCCAAAGCCTTCCTTTGGGGGCACTTCTGGATGGGTGAATTTGGCTTGAAACGCATTTTCTGGAGCCCGAGTTTTCAGTCTTCTGCCATGGTGGCTAGGGGTATATTTAGGGTTGCTCGTAAACAGTGAACAAGGAGGGTCCAGTTGCATGTGGGGCTGCGTAAAGGCTCCCCTGGGGAGTTCAGTTGTACCCAAAGCCTTCCTCTGGGGGCACTTTTGGAGGGGCGAATTAGGCTTTTAATGCATTTTCTGGGGCTCGAGTTTTCAGTCGACTGCCAGTCGGGCCAGGGCTATATTTAGGGTTGCTGTGATAGAGCGAATACGGAGGGTCCAGTTGCATGTGGGGCTGCGTTAAGGCTCCCCTGGGGAGTTCAGATGTACCCAAAGCCTTACTTTGGGGGCACTTTTGCATGGTCCAAGGGGAATCGCAATGCGTTTTCTGAGGCCCGCTTTTTCAGTCTTCTCCCATTGCGCCGAGGGCTATATTTAGGGTTGCGGTGAAAGAGTGAACCCGGAGGGTCCAGTTGCATGTGGGGCTGCATAAAGGCTCCCCTGGGGAGTTCACTTGTACCCAAAGCCTTCCTTTGGGGGCACTTCTGGATGAATAAATTGGGATTGAAACGCATTTTCTGGAGCCCGAGTTTTAAGTCTTCTGCCATGGTGGCTAGGGGTATATTTAGGGTTGCTCGTAAACAGTGAACAAGGAGGGTCCAGTTGCATGTGGGGCTGCGTAAAGGCTCCCCTGGGGAGTTCAGTTGTACCCAAAGCCTTCCTCTGGGGGCACTTTTGGATGGGCGAATTAGGCTTTTAATGCATTTTCTGGGACCCGAGTTTTCACTCGACTGCCAGGCGGGCCAGGGTTATATTTAGGTTGCTGTGAAAGAGCGAATACGGAGGGTCCAGTTGCATGTGGGGCTGCGTTAAGGCTCCCCTGGGGAGTCCAGTTGTACCCAAAGCCTTCCTTTGGGGGCACTTCTGGATGGGCGAAAGGGGCTTGAAACGCATTTTCTGGAGCCCGAGTTTTCAGTCTTCTGCCATGCTGGCTAGGGTTATATTTAGGGTTGCTGTAAAGAGCGAACACGGAGGGTCCAGTTGCATGTGGGGCTGCATAAAGGCTCCCCTGGGGAGTTCAGATGTACCCAAAGCCTTCCTTTGGGGGCACTTTTGGATGGGCGAATGGGGCTCGTAACACATTTTCTGTGGCCCAAGCTTTCAGTCGACTGCCAGGCGTGCTAGGGCTATATTTAGGCTTGCGGTGAAAGAGTGAACAAGGAGGGTCCAGTTGCATGTGGGGCTGCATAAAGGCTCCCCTGGGGAGTTCACTTGTACCCAAAGCCTTCCTTTGGGGGCACTTCTGGATGGGTAAATGGGGCTTTAAACGCATTTTCTGGAGCCCGAGTTTTCAGTCTTCTGCCATGGTGGCTAGGGGTATATTTAGGGTTGCTCGTAAACAGTGAACAAGGAGGGTCCAGTTGCATGTGGGGCTGCATAAAGGCTCCCTTGGGGAGTTCAGTTGTACCCAAAGCCTTCCTCTGGGTGCACTTTTGGAGGGGCGAATTAGGCTTTTAATGCATTTTCTGGGACCCAAGTTTTCAGTCGACTGCCAGGCGGGCCAGGGCTATATTTAGGGTTGCTGTGAAAGAGCGAATACGGAGGGTCCAGTTGCATGTGGGGCTGCGTTAAGGCTCCCCTGGGGAGTCCAGTTGTACCCAAAGCCTTCCTTTGTGGGCACTTTTGCATGGTCCAAGGGGAATCGCAATGCGTTTTCTGAGGCCCGCTTTTTCAGTCTTCTCCCATTGCGCCGAGGGATATATTTAGGGTTGCGGTGAAAGAGCGAACACGGAGGGTCCAGTTGCATGTGGGGCTGCGTAAAGGCTCCCCTGGGGAATTCAGATGTACCCAAAGCCTTCCTTTGGGGGCACATTTGGATGGGCGAATGGGGCTCGTAACACATTTTCTGTGGCCCGAGCTTTCAGTCGACTGCCAGGCGTGCTAGGGCTATATTTAGGGTTGCGGTGAAAGAGTGAACCCGGAGGGTCCAGTTGCATGTGGGGCTGCATAAAGGCTCCCCTGGGGAGTTCAGTTGTACCCAAAGCCTTCCTTTGGGGGCACTTCTGGATGGGTGAATGGGGCTTGAAACGCATTTTCTGGAGCCCGAGTTTTCAGTCGACCGCCAGGCGGGCCAGGGATATATTTAGGGTTGCTCGTAAACAGTGAACAAGGAGGGTCCAGTTGCATGTGGGGCTGCGTAAAGGCTCCCCTGGGGAGTTCAGTTGTACCCAAAGCCTTCCTCTGGGGGCACTTTTGCATGGGCGAATTAGGCTTTAAATGCATTTTCTGGAGCCCGAGTTTTCAGTCTTCTGCCATGGTGGCTAGGGGTATATTTAGAGTTGCTGTGAAAGAGCGAATACGGAGAGTCCAGTTGCATGTGGGGCTGCATAAAGGCTCCCCTGGGGAGTTCAGTTGTACCCAAAGCCTTCCTTTGGGGGCAATTCTGGATGGGCGAAAGGGGCTTGAAACGCTTTTTCTGTGGCCCGAGTTTTCAGTCTTCTGCCATTCTGGCTAGGGATATATTTAGGGTTGCTGTAAAGAGCGAACACGGAGGGTCCAGTTGCATGTGGGGCTGCATAAAGGCTCCCCTGGGGAGTTCACTTGTACCCAAAGCCTTCCTTTGGGGGCACTTCTGGATGGGCGAAAGGGGCTTGAAACGCATTTTCTGTGGCCCGAGTTTTCAGTCTTCTGCCATGGTGGCTAGGGGTATATTTAGGGTTGCTCGTAAACAGTGAACAAGGAGGGTCCAGTTGCATGTGGGGCTGCATAAAGGCTCCCCTGGGGAGTTCACTTGTACCCAAAGCCTTCCTCTGGGGGCACTTCTGGATGGGCGAAAGGGGCTTGAAACGCTTTTTCTGTGACTCGAGTTTTCAGTCTTCTGCCATGGTGGCTAGGGGTATATTTAGGGTTGCTCGTAAACAGTGAACAAGGAGGGTCCAGTTGCATGTGGGGCTGCATAAAGGCTCCCCTGGGGAGTTCAGTTGTACCCAAAGCCTTCCTCTGGGGGCACTTTGGGATGGTCCAAGGGGAATCGCAATGCGTTTTCTGAGGCCCGCTTTTTCAGTCTTCTCCCATTGCGCCGAGGGATATATTTAGGGTTGCGGTGAAAGAGCGAACCCGGAGGGTCCAGTTGCATGTGGGGCTGCATAAAGGCTCCCCTGGGGAGTTCACTTGTACCCAAAGCCTTCCTTTGGGGGCACTTCTGGATGGGTGAATGGGGCTTGAAACGCATTTTCTGGAGCCCGAGTTTTCAGTCTTCTGCCATGGTGGCTAGGGGTATATTTAGGGTTGCTCGTAAATAGTGAACAAGGAGGGTCCAGTTGCATGTAGGGCTGCATACAGGCTCCCCTGGGGAGTTCACCTGTACCCAAAGCCTTCCTTTGGGGGCACGTTTGGATGGGCGAAAGGGGCTTGAAACGCTTTTTCTGTGACTCGAGTTTTCAGACTTCTGCCATGCTGGCTAGGGTTATATTTAGGGTTGCTGTAAAGAGCGAACACGGAGGGTCCAGTTGCATGTGGGGCTGCGTAAAGGCTCCCCTGGGGAGTTCAGTTGTACCCAAAGCCTTCCTCTGGGGGCACTTTTGGATGGGCGAATTAGGCTTTTAATGCATTTTCTGGGGCCCGAGTTTTCAGTCGACTGCCAGGCGGGCCAGGGCTATATTTAGGGTTGCTGTGAAAGAGCGAATACGGAGGGTCCAGTTGCATGTGGGGCTGCGTTAAGGCTCCCCTGGGGAGTCCAGTTGTACCCAAAGCCTTCCTTTGCGGGCACTTTGGGATGGTCCAAGGGGAATCGCAATGCGTTTTCTGAGGCCCGCTTTTTCAGTCTTCTCCCATTGCGCCGAGGGATATATTTAGGGTTGCGGTGAAAGAGTGAACCCGGAGGGTCCCGTTGCATGTGGGGCTGCAAAAAGGCTCCCCTGGGGAGTTCACTTGTACCCAAAGCCTTCCTTTGGGGGCACTTCTGGATGGGTGAATGGGGCTTGAAACGCATTTTCTGGAGCCCGAGTTTTAAGTCTTCTGCCATGGTGGCTAGGGGTATATTTAGGGTTGCTCGTAAACAGTGAATACGGAGGGTCCAGTTGCATGTGGGGCTGCATAAAGGCTCCCCTGGAGAGTTCAGTTGTACCCAAAGCCTTCCTTTGGGGGCACTTCTGGATGGGTGAATGGGGCTTGAAACGCATTTTCTGGAGCCCGAGTTTTCAGTCGACCGCCAGGCGGGCCAGGGATTTATTTAGGGTTGCTCGTAAACAGTGAACAAGGAGGGTCCAGTTGCATGTGGGGCTGCGTAAAGGCTCCCCTGGGGAGTTCAGTTGTACCCAAAGCCTTCCTCTGGGGGCACTTTTGGATGGGCGAATTAGGCTTTAAATGCATTTTCTGGAGCCCGAGTTTTCAGTCTTCTGCCATGGTGGCTAGGGTTATATTTAGGGTTGCTGTAAAGAGCGAACACGGAGGGTCCAGTTGCATGTGGGGCTGCGTTAAGGCTCCCCTGGGGAGTCCAGTTGTACCCAAAGCCTTCCTTTGGGGGCACTTCTGGATGGGTGAATGGGGCTTGAAACGCATTTTCTGGAGCCCGAGTTTTCAGTCTTCTGCCATGGTGGCTAGGGGTATATTTAGGGTTGCTGTGAAAGAGCGAATACGGAGAGTCCAGTTGCATGTGGGGCTGCATAAAGGCTCCCCTGGGGAGTTCAGATGTACCCAAAGCCTTCCTTTGGGGGCAATTCTGGATGGGCGAAAGGGGCTTGAAACGCTTTTTCTGTGGCCCGAGTTTTCAGTCTTCTGCCATTCTGGCTAGGGATATATTTAGGGTTGCTGTAAAGAGCGAACACGGAGGGTCCAGTTGCATGTGGGGCTGCATAAAGGCTCCCCTGGGGAGTTCACTTGTACCCAAAGCCTTCCTTTGGGGGCACTTCTGGATGGGCGAAAGGGGCTTGAAACGCATTTTCTGTGGCCCGAGTTTTCAGTCTTCTGCCATGGTGGCTAGGGGTATATTTAGGGTTGCTCGTAAACAGTGAACAAGGAGGGTCCAGTTGCATGTGGGGCTGCATAAAGGCTCCCCTGGGGAGTTCACTTGTACCCAAAGCCTTCCTTTGGGGGCACTTCTGGATGGGCGAAAGGGGCTTGAAACGCTTTTTCTGTGACTCGAGTTTTCAGTCTTCTGCCATGGTGGCTAGGGGTATATTTAGGGTTGCTCGTAAACAGTGAACACGGAGGGTCCAGTTGCATGTGGGGCTGCATAAAGGCTCCCCTGGGGAGTTCAGTTGTACCCAAAGCCTTCCTCTGGGGGCACTTTGGGATGGTCCAAGGGGAATCGCAATGCGTTTTCTGAGGCCCGCTTTTTCAGTCTTCTCCCATTGCGCCGAGGGATATATTTGGGGTTGCGGTGAAAGAGCGAACCCGGAGGGTCCAGTTGCATGTGGGGCTGCATAAAGGCTCCCCTGGGGAGTTCACTTGTACCCAAAGCCTTCCTTTGGGGGCACTTCTGGATGGGTGAATGGGGCTTGAAACGCATTTTCTGGAGCCCGAGTTTTCAGTCTTCTGCCATGGTGGCTAGGGGTATATTTAGGGTTGCTCGTAAATAGTGAACAAGGAGGGTCCAGTTGCATGTGGGACTGCATACAGGCTCCCCTGGGGAGTTCACTTGTACCCAAAGCCTTCCTTTGGGGGCACGTTTGGATGGGCGAAAGGGGCTTGAAATGCTTTTTCTGTGGCCCGAGTTTTCAGACTTCTGCCATGCTGGCTAGGGTTATATTTAGGCTTGCGTTGAAAGAGTGAACGCGGAGGGTCCAGTTGCATGTGGGGCTGCGTAAAGGCTCCCCTGTGGAGTTCAGTTGTACCCAAAGCCTTCCTCTGGGGGCACTTTTGGAGGGGCGAATTAGGCTTTTAATGCATTTTCTGGGGCCCGAGTTTTCAGTCGACTGCCAGGCGGGCCAGGGCTATATTTAGGGTTGCTGTGAAAGAGCGAATACGGAGGGTCCAGTTGCATGTGGGGCTGCGTTAAGGCTCCCCTGGGGAGTCCAGTTGTACCCAAAGCCTTCCTTTGCGGGCACTTTGGGATGGTCCAAGGGGAATCTCAATGCGTTTTCTGAGGCCCGCATTTTCAGTCTTCTCCCATTGCGCCGAGGGATATATTTAGGGTTGCGGTGAAAGAGTGAACCCGGAGGGTCCCGTTGCATGTGGGGCTGCATAAAGGCTCCCCTGGGGAGTTCAGTTGTACCCAAAGCCTTCCTTTGGGGGCACTTCTGGATGGGTGAATGGGGCTTGAAACGCATTTTCTGGAGCCCGAGTTTTAAGTCTTCTGCCATGGTGGCTAGGGGTATATTTAGGGTTGCTCGTAAACAGTGAATACGGAGGGTCCAGTTGCATGTGGGGCTGCATAAAGGCTCCCATGGGGAGTTCAGTTGTACCCAAAGCCCTCCTTTGGGGGCACTTCTGGATGGGTGAATGGGGCTTGAAACGCATTTTCTGGAGCCCGAATTTTCAGTCGACTGCCAGGCGTGCTAGGGCTATATTTAGGCTTGCGTTGAAAGAGTGAACCCGGAGGGTCCAGTTGCATGTGGGGCTGCATACAGGCTCCCCTGGGGAGTTCACTTGTACCCAAAGCCTTCCTCTGGGGGCACTTCTGGATGGGTGAATGGGGCTTGAAACGCTTTTTCTGTGGCCCGAGTTTTCAGTTTTATGCCATGCTGGCTAGGGGTATATTTGGGGTTGCTCGTAAACAGTGAACAAGGAGGGTCCAGTTGCGTATGGGCCTGCATAAAGGCTCCCCTGGGGAGTTCAGTTGTACCCAAAGCCTTCCTTTGGGGGCACTTCTGGATGGGCGAATGGGGCTTGTAACACATTTTCTGTGGCCCGATTTTTCAGTCGTCTGCCATGCGGGCCAGGGTTATATTTAGGGTTGCTGTGAAAGAGCGAATAGGGAGGGTCCAGTTGCATGTGGGGCTGCGTAAAGGCTCACCTGGGGAGTTCACTTGTACCCAAAGCCTTCCTTTGGGGGCACTTCTGGATGGGCGAAAGGGGCTTGAAACGCTTTTTCTGTGGCCCGAGTTTTCAGTCTTCTGCCAGCCTGGCTAGGGATATATTTAGGGTTGCGGTGAAAGAGTGAACCCTTAGGGTCCAGTTGCATGTGGGGCTGCATAAAGGCTCCCCTGGGGAGTTCAGTTGTACCCAAAGCCTTCCTTTGGGGGCACTTCTGGATGGGTGAATGGGGCTTGAAACGCATTTTCTGGAGCCCAAGTTTTCAGTCTTCTGCCATGGTGGCTAGGGGTATATTTAGGGTTGCTCGTAAACAGTGAACAAGGAGGGTCCAGTTGGATGTGGGGCTGCGTAAAGGCTCCCCTGGGGAGTTCAGTTGTACCCAAAGCCTTCCTTTGGGGGCACTTCTGGATGGGTGAATGGGGCTTGAAACGCATTTTCTGGAGCCCGAATTTTCAGTCGACTGCCAGGCGTGGTAGGGCTATATTTAGGCTTGCGGTGAAAGAGTGAACCTGGAGGGTCCAGTTGCATGTGGGGCTGCATAAAGGCTCCCCTGGGGAGTTCACTTGTACCCAAAGCCTTCCTCTGGGGGCACTTCTGGATGGGTGAATGGGGCTTGAAACGCTTTTTCTGGAGCCCGAGTTTTCAGTTTTATGCCATGGTGGATAGGGGTATATTTGGGGTTGCTCGTAAACTGTGAACAAGGAGGGTCCAGTTGCGTATGGGCCTGCATAAAGGCTCCCCTGGGGAGTTCAGTTGTACCCAAAGCCTTCCTTTGGGGGTACTTTTGGATGGTCGAATGGGGCTTGTAACAAGTTTTCTGTGGCCCGATTTTTCAGTCGTCTGCCATGCGGGCCAGGGTTATATTTAGGGTTGCTGTGAAAGAGCGAATACGGAGGGTCCAGTTGCATGTGGGGCTGCGTAAAGGCTCACCTGGGGAGTTCACTTGTACCCAAAGCCTTCCTTTGGGGGCACTTCTGGATGGGCGAAAGGGGCTTTTAACGCTTTTTCTGTGGCCCGAGTTTTCAGTCTTCTGCCATGCTGGCTAGGGTTATATTTAGGGTTGCTGTAAAGAGCGAACACGGAGGGTCCAGTTGCATGTGGGGCTGCATAAAGGCTCCCCTGGGGAGTTCAGTTGTACCCAAAGCCTTCCTTTGGGGGCACTTCTGGATGGGTGAATGGGGCTTGAAACGCATTTTCTGGAGCCCGAGTTTTCAGTCGACTGCCAGGCGGGCCAGGTATATATTTAGGGTTGCTGTGAAAGAGCAAATATGGAGGGTCCAGTTGCATGTGGGGCTGCGTTAAGGCTCCCCTGGGGAGTTCAGTTGTACCCAAAGCCTTCCTCTGGGGGCACTTTTGGAGGGGCGAATTAGGCTTTTAACGCATTTTCTGGGGCCCGAGTTTTCAGTCGACTGCCAGGCGGGCCAGGTCTATATTTAGGGTTGCTGTGAAAGAGTGAACCCGGAGGGTCCAGTTGCATGTGGGGCTGCATAAAGGCTCCCCTGGGGATTTCAGTTGTACCCAAAGCCTTCCTTTGGGGGCACTTCTGGATGGGTGAATGGGGCTTTAAACGCTTTTTCCGTGGCACGAGTTTTCAGTTTTATGCCATGCTGGCTAGGGGTATATTTGGAGTTGCTCGTAAACACTGAACAAGGAGGGTCCAGTTGCGTATGGGCCTGCATAAAGGCTCCCCTGGGGAGTTCACTTGTACCCAAAGCCTTCCTTTGGGGGCACTTTTGGATGGTCGAATGGGGCTTGTAGCACATTTTCTGGGGCCCGATTTTTCAGTCGTCTGCCATGCGGGCCAGGGTTATATTTAGGGTTGCTGTGAAAGAGCGAATACGGAGGGTCCAGTTGCATGTGGGGCTGCGTAAAGGCTCCCCTGGGGAGTTCACTTGTACCCAAAGCCTTCCTTTGGGGGCACTTCTGGATGGGCGAAAGGGGCTTTTAACGCTTTTTCTGTGGCCCGAGTTTTCAGTCTTCTGCCATGCTGGCTAGGGTTATATTTAGGGTTGCTGTAAAGAGCGAACACGGAGGGTCCAGTGGCATGTGGGGCTGCGTAAAGGCTCCCCTGGGGAGTCCAGTTGTACCCAAAGCCTTCCTTTGCGGGCACTTCTGGATGGTCGAATGGGGCTTGTAGCACATTTTCTGGGGCCCGATTTTTCAGTCGACTGCCATGGTGGCTAGGGGTATATTTAGGGTTGCTCGTAAACAGTGAACAAGGAGGGTCCAGTTGCATATGGGGCTGCATAAAGGCTCCCCTGGGGAGTTCAGATGTACCCAAAGCCTTCCTCTGGGTGCACTTTTGGATGGTCGAATTAGGCTTTTACTGCATTTTCTGGAGACCGAGTTTTCAGTCTGCTGCCATGCTGGCTAGGGGTATATTTAGGGTTGCTCGTAAACAGTGAACAAGGAGGGTCCAGTTGCATGTGGGGCTGCATAAAGGCTCCCCTGGGGAGTTCACTTGTACCAAAGCCTTCCTTTGGGGGCACTTCTGGATGGGTGAATGGGGCTTGAAACGCATTTTCTGGAGCCCGAGTTTTCAGTCTTCTGCCATGGTGGCTAGGGGTATATTTAGGGTTGCTCGTAAACAGTGAACAAGGAGGGTCCAGTTGCATGTGGGGCTGCATAAAGGCTCCCCTGGGGAGTTCACTTGTACCCAAAGCCTTCCTTTGGGGGCACTTCTGGATGGTCGAATGGGGCTTGTAACACATTTTCTGTGGCCCGATTTTTCAGTCGTCTGCCATGCGGGCCAGGGTTATATTTAGGGTTGCTGTGAAAGAGCGAATACGGAGGGTCCAGTTGCATGTGGGGCTGCGTTAAGGCTCCCCTGGGGAGTTCAGTTGTACCCAAAGCCTTCCTTTGGGGGCACTTCTGGATGGGCGAAAGGGGCTTTTAACGCTTTTTCTGTGGCCCGAGTTTTCAGTCTTCTGCCATGCTGCCTAGGGTTATATTTAGGGTTGCTGTAAAGAGCGAACACGGAGGGTCCAGTTGCATGTGGGGCTGCGTAAAGGCTCCCCTGGGGAGTTCAGATGTACCCAAAGCCTTCCTTTGGGGGCACTTTTGGATGGGCGAATGGGGCTCGTAACACATTTTCTGTGGCCCGAGCTTTCAGTCGACTGCCAGGCGTGCTAGGGCTATATTTAGGCTTGCGGTGAAAGAGTGAACCCGGAGGGTCCAGTTGCATGTGGGGCTGCATAAAGGCTCCCCTGGGGAGTTCACTTGTACCCATAGCCTTCTTTTGGGGGCACTTCTGGATGGGTGAATGGGGCTTGAAACGCATTTTCTGGAGCCCGAGTTTTCAGTCTTCTGCCATGGTGGCTAGGGGTATATTTAGGGTTGCTCGTAAACAGTGAACAAGGAGGGTCCAGTTGCATGTGGGGCTGCGTAAAGGCTCCCCTGGGGAGTTCAGATGTACCCAAAGCCTTCCTTTGGGGGCACTTCTGGATGGGCGAATGGGGCTCGTAACACATTTTCTGTGGCCCGAGCTTTCAGTCGACTGCCAGGCGTGCTAGGGCTATATTTAGGGTTGCTCGTAAACAGTGAACAAGGAGGGTCCAGTTGCATGTGGGGGTGCATAAAGGCTCCCCTGGGGAGTTCAGTTGTACCCAAAGCCTTCCTCTGGGGGCACTTCTGGATGGGCGAATGGGGCTTGTAGCACGTTTTCTGTGGCCCGAGTTTTCAGTCGACTGCCAGGCGGGCCAGGGATATATTTAGGGTAGCTGTGAAAGAGCAAATACGGAGGGTCCAGTTGCATGTGGGGCTGCGTTAAGGCTCCCCTGGGGAGTTCAGTTGTACCCAAAGCCTTCCTCTGGTGGCACTTTTGGATTGGCGAATTAGGCTTTAAATGCATTTTCTGGGGCCCGATTTTTCAGTCGTCTGCCAGGCGGGCCATGGCTATATTTAGGGTTGCTGTGAAAGAGCGAATACGGAGGGTCCAGTTGCATGTGGGGCTGCATAAATTCTCCCCTGGGGAGTTCACTTGTACCCAAAGCCTTCCTTTGGGGGCACTTTTGGATGGGTGAATGGGGCTTGAAACGCATTTTCTGTGGCCCGAGTTTTCAGTCTTCTGCCATGGTGGCTAGGGGTATATTTAGGTTTGCTCGTAAACAGTGAACAAGGAGGGTCCAGTTGCATGTGGGGCTGCGTAAAGGCTCCCCTGGGGAGTTCAGTTGTACCCAAAGCCTTCCTCTGGGGGCACATTTGGATGGGCGAATTAGGCTTTTAATGCATTTTCTGAGACCCGAGTTTTCAGTCGACTGCCAGGCGGGCCAGGGTTATATTTAGGTTGCTGTGAAAGAGCGAATACGGAGGGTCCAGTTGCATGTGGGGCTGCGTTAAGGCTCCCCTGGGGAGTCCAGTTGTACCCAAAGCCTTCCTTTGGGGGCACTTTGGGATGGTCCAAGGGGAATCGCAATGCGTTTTCTGAGGCCCGCTTTTTCAGTCTTCTCCCATTGCGCCGAGGGCTATATTTAGGATTGCGGTGAAAGAGCGAATACGCAGGGTCCAGTGTCATGTGGGGCTGCATAAAGGCTCCCCTGGGGAGTTCACTTGTACCCAAAGCCTTCCTTTGGGGGCACTTCTGGATGGGTGAATGGGGCTCGTAACACATTTTCTGTGGCCCAAGCTTTCAGTCGACTGCCAGGCATGCTAGGGGTATATTTAGGGTTCCGGTGAAAGAGTGAACCCTTAGGGTCCATTTGCATGTGGGGCTGCATAAAGGCTCCCCTGGGGAGTTCAGTTGTACCCAAAGCCTTCCTTTGGGGGCACTTCTGGATGGGTGAATGGGGCTTGAAACGCATTTTCTGGAGCCCGAGTTTTCAGTCGACTGCCAGGCGGGCCAGGTCTATATTTAGGGTTGCTGTGAAAGAGCAAATATGGAGGGTCCAGTTGCATGTGGGGCTGCGTTAAGGCTCCCCTGGGGAGTTCAGTTGTACCCAAAGCCTTCCTCTGGGGGCACTTCTGGATGGGTGAATGGGGCTTGAAACGCATTTTCTGGAGCCCGAGTTTTCAGTCGACTGCCAGGCGGGCCAGGTCTATATTTAGGGTTGCTGTGAAAGAGGAAATATGGAGGGTCCAGTTGCATGTGGGGCTGCGTTAAGGCTCCCCTGGGGAGTTCAGTTGTACCCAAAGCCTTCCTCTGGGGGCACTTTTGGAAGGGCGAATTAGGCTTTTAATGCATTTTCTGGGGCCCGAGTTTTCAGTCGACTGCCAGGCGGGCCAGGTCTATATTTAGGGTTGCTGTGAAAGAGTGAACCCGGAGGGTCCAGTTGCATGTGGGGCTGCATAAAGGCTCCCCTGGGGAGTTCAGTTGTACCCAAAGCCTTCCTTTGGGGGCACTTCTGGATGGGTGAATGGGGCTTGAAACGCTTTTTCCGTGGCACGAGTTTTCAGTTTTATGCCATGCTGGCTAGGGGTATATTTGGGGTTCCTCGTAAACACTGAACAAGGAGGGTCCAGTTGCGTATGGGCCTGCATAAAGGCTCCCCTGTGGAGTTCACTTGTACCCAAAGCCTTCCTCTGGGGGCACTTTGGGATGGTCGAATGGGGCTTGTAGCACATTTTCTGGGGCCCGATTTTTCAGTCGTCTGCCATGCTGGCTAGGGTTATATTTAGGGTTGCTGTAAAGAGCGAACACGGAGGGTCCAGTTGCATGTGGGGCTGCGTAAAGGCTCCCCTGGGGAGTTCAGATGTACCGAATACCTTCCTCTCGGGGCACTTCTGGATGGTCGAATGGGGCTTGTAGCACATTTTCTGGGGCCCGATTTTTCAGTCGTCTGCCATGCGGGCCAGGGTTATATTTAGGGTTGCTGTGAAAGAGCGAATACGGAGGGTCCAGTTGCATGTGGGGATGCGTTATGGCTCCCCTGGCGAGTTCACTTGTACCCAAAGCCTTCCTTTGGGGGCACTTCTGGATGGGTGAATGGGGCTTGAAACGCATTTTCTGGAGCCCGAGTTTTTAGTCGACTGCCATGGTGGCTAGGGGTATATTTAGGGTTGCTCGTAAACAGTGAACAAGGAGGGTCCAGTTGCATATGGGGCTGCGTAAAGGCTCCCCTGGGGAGTTCAGATGTACCCAAAGCCTTCCTCTGGGTGCACTTTTGGATGGTCGAATTAGGCTTTTACTGCATTTTCTGGAGCCCGAGTTTTCAGTCTGCTGCCATGCTGGCTAGGGGTATATTTAGGGTTGCTCGTAAACAGTGAACAAGGAGGGTCCAGTTGCATGTGGGGCTGCATAAAGGCTCCCCTGGGGAGTTCACTTGTACCCAAAGCCTTCCTTTGGGGGCACTTCTGGATGGGTGAATGGGGCGTGAAATGCATTTTCTGGAGCCCGAGTTTTCAGTCGACTGCCATGGTGGCTAGGGGTATATTTAGGGTTGCTCGTAAACAGTGAACAAGGAGGGTCCAGTTGCATGTGGGGCTGCATAAAGGCTCCCCTGGGGAGTTCACTTGTACCCAAAGCCTTCCTTTGGGGGCACTTCTGGATGAGTGAATGGGGCTTGAAACACATTTTCTGGAGCACGAGTTTTCAGTCTTCTGCCATGGTGGCTAGGGGTATATTTAGGGTTGCTCGTAAACAGTGAACAAGGAGGTTCCAGTTGCATGTGGGGCTGCATAAAGGCTCCCCTGGGGAGTTCACTTGTACCCAAAGCCTTCCTTTGGGGGCACTTCTGGATGGGCGAAAGGGACTTGAAACGCTTTTTCTGTGGCCCGAGTTTTCAGTCTTCTGCCATGCTGGCTAGGGTTATATTTATTGTTGCTGTAAAGAGCGAACACGGAGGGTCCAGTTGCATGTGGGGCTGTGTAAAGGCTCCCCTGGGGAGTTCAGATGTACCCAAAGCCTTCCTTTGGGGGCACTTTTGGATGGGCGAATGGGGCTCGTAACACATTTTCTGTGGCCCGAGCTTTCAGTCGACTGCCAGGCGTGCTAGGGCTATATTTAGGCTTGCGGTGAAAGAGTGAACGCGGAGGGTCCAGTTGCATGTGGGGCTGCATAAAGGCTCCCCTGGGGAGTTCAGTTGTACCCAAAGCCTTCCTTTGGGGGCACCTCTGGATGGGTAAATGGGGCTTGAAACGCATTTTCTGGAGCCCGAGTTTTCAGTCTTCTGCCATGCTGGCTAGGGGTATATTTAGGGTTGCTCGTAAACAGTGAACAAGGAGGTTCCAGTTGCATGTGGGGCTGCATAAAGGCTCCCCTGGGGAGTTCACTTGTACCCAAAGCCTTCCTTTGGGGGCACTTCTGGATGGGCGAAAAGGGCTTGAAACGCTTTTTCTGTGGCCCGAGTTTTCAGTCTTCTGCCATGCTGGCTAGGGTTATATTTAGGGTTGCTGTAAAGAGCGAACACGGAGGGTCCAGTTGAATGTGGGGCTGCGTAAAGGCTCCCCTGGGGAGTTCACTTGTACCCAAAGCCTTCCTTTGGGGGCACTTTTGGATGGGTGAATGGGGCTCGTAACACATTTTCTGTGGCCCGAGCTTTCAGTCGACTGCCAGGCATACTAGGGCTATATTTAGGCTTGCAGTGAAAGAGTGAACCCTTAGGGTCCAGTTCCATGTGGGGCTGCATAAAGGCTCCCCTGGGGAGTTCAGTTGTACCCAAAGCCTTCCTTTGGGGGCACTTCTGGATGGGTGAATGGGGCTTGAAACGCATTTTCTGTGGCCCGAATTTTCAGTCGACTGCCAGGCGTGCTAGGGCTATATTTAGGCTTGCGGTGAAAGAGTGAACCCGGAGGGTCCAGTTGCATGTGGGGCTGCATAAAGGCTCCCCTGGGGAGTTCACCTGTACCCAAAGCCTTCCTTTGGGGCACTTCTGGATGGGCGAAAGGGGCTTGAAACGCTTTTTCTGTGGCCCGAGTTTTCAGTCTTCTTCCATGCTGGCTAGGGTTATATTTAGGTTTGCTGTAAAGAGCAAACAAGGAGGGTCCAGTTGCATGTGGGGCTGCGTAAAGGCTCCCCTGGGGAGTTCAGTTGTACCCAAAGCCTTCCTCTGGGGGCACTTTTGGATGGGCGAATTAGGCTTTTAATGCATTTTCTGGGGCCCGAGCTTTCAGTCGACTGCCAGGCAGGCCAGAGATATATTTAGGGTTGCTGTGAAAGAGCGAATACGGAGGGTCCAGTTGCATGTGGGGCTGCGTTAAGGCTCCCCTGGGGAGTTCACTTGTACCCAAAGCCTTCCTTTGGGGGCACTTTTGCATGGTCCAAGGGGAATCGCAATGCGTTTTCTGAGGCCCGCATTTTCAGTCTTCTCCCATTGCGCCAAGGGTTATATTTAGGCTTGCGGTGAAAGAGTGAACCCGGAGGGTCCAGTTGCATGTGGGGCTGCGTTAAGGCTCCCCTGGGGAGTTCAGATGTACCCAAAGCCTTCCTTAGGGGGCACTTTTGGATGTTCGAATGGGGCTTGTAGCATGTTTTCTGGGACCGATTTTTCAGTCGTCTGCCATGCGGGCCAGGGTTATATTTAGGGTTGCTGTGAAAGAGCGAATACGGAGGGTCCAATTGCATGTGGGGCTGCATAAAGGCTCACCTGGGGAGTTCAGATGTACCCAAAGCCTTCCTTTGGGGGCACTTCTGGATGGGCGAATGGGGCTTGAAACGCTTTTTCTGTGGCCCGAGTTTTCAGTCTTCTGCCATGCTGGCTAGGGTTATATTTAGGGTTGCTGTAAAGAGCGAACACGGATGGTCCAGTTGCATGTGGGGCTGCGTAAAGGCTCCCCTGGGGAGTTCAGATGTACCCAAAGCCTTCCTTTGGGGGCACTTTTGGATGGGCACATGGGGCTCATAACACATTTTCTGTGGCTCGAGCTTTCTGTCGACTGGCAGGCGTGCTAGGGCTATATTTAGGCTTGCGGTGAAAGAGTGAACCCGGAGGGTCCAGTTGCATGTGGGGCTGCGTAAAGGCTCCCCTGGGGAGTTCAGTTGTACCCAAAGCCTTCCTTTGGGGGCACTTCTGGATGGGTGAATGGGCCTTGAAATGCATTTTCTGGAGCCCGAGTTTTCAGTCTTCTGCCATGGTGGCTAGGGGTATATTTAGGGTTGCTCGTAAACAGTGAACAAGGAGGGTCCAGTTGCATGTGGGGCTGCGTAAAGGCTCCCCTGGGGAGTTCAGTTGTACCCAAAGCCTTCCTCTGGGGGCACTTTTGGATGGGCGAATGGGGCTTGAAACACATTTTCTGGGGCCCGAGTTTTCAGTCGACTGCCAGGCGGGCCAGGGCTATATTTACGGTTGCGGTGAAAGAGTGAACGCGGAGGGTCCAGTTGCATGTGGGGCTGCGTAAAGGCTCCCCTGGGGAGTTCACTTGTACCCAAAGCCTTCCTCTGGGGGCACTTTTGGATGGGCGAATTAGGCTTTTAATGCATTTTCTGGGGCCCGAGTTTTCAGTCGACTGCCAGGCGGGCTAGGGCTATATTTAGGGTTGCTGTGAAAGAGTGAACCCGGAGGGTCCAGTTGCATGTGGGGCTGCATAAAGGCTCCCCTGGGGAGTTCACTTGTACCCAAAGCCTTCCTTTGGGTCACTTCTGGATGGGTGAATGGGGCTTGAAACGCTTTTTCTGTGGCCTGAGTTTTCAGTTTTCTGCCATGCTGGCTAGTGTTATATTTAGGGTTGCTTCTAAACAGCGAACACGGGGGGTCCAGTTGCGTATGGGCCTGCATAAAAGCTCCCCTAGCGAGTTCAGATGTACCCAAAGCCTTCCTCTGGGGGCACTTTTGGATGGGCGAATGGGGCTTGTAGCACGTTTTCTGGGGCCCGAGTTTTCAGTCGACTGCCAGGCGGGCCAGGGCTATATTTAGGGTTCCTGTGAAAGAGCAAATACGGAGGGTCCAGTTGCATGTGGGGCTGCGTTAAGGCTCCCCTGGGGAGTTCAGTTGTACCCAAAGCCTTCCTCTGGGGGCACTTTTGGATGGGCAAATTAGGCTTTTAATACATTTTCTGGGGCCCGAGTTTTCAGTCGACTGCCAGGCGGGCCAGGGCTATATTTAGGGTTGCTGTGAAAGAGCGAATACGGAGGGTCCAGTTGCATGTGGGGCTGCGTTAAGGCTACCCTGGGGAGTCCAGTTGTACCCAAAGCCTTCCTTTGGGGGCACTTTTGCATGGTCCAAGGGGAATCGCAATGCGTTTTCTGGAGCCCGAGTTTTCAGTCTTCTCCCATTGCGCCGAGGGCTATATTTAGGCTTGCGGTGAAAGAGTGAACCCGGAGGGTCCAGTTGCATGTGGGGCTGCATAAAGGCTCCCCTGGGGAGTTCAGTTGTACCCAAAGCCTTCTTTTGGGGGCACTTCTGGATGGGTGAATGGGGCTTGAAACGCATTTTCTGGAGCCCGAGTTTTCAGTCTTCTGCCATGGTGGCTAGGGGTATATTTAGGGTTGCTCGTAAACAGTGAACAAGGAGGGTCCAGTTGCATGTGGGGCTGCATAAAGGCTCCCCTGGGGAGTTCACTTGTACGCAAAGCCTTCCTTTTGGGGCACTTCTGGATGGGCGAAAGGGGCTTGAAACGCTTTTTCTGTGGCCCGAGTTTTCAATCTTCTGCCATGCTGCCTGGGATTCTATTTAGGGTTGCTGTAAAGAGCGAACACGGAGGGTCCAGTTGCATGTGGGGCTGCATAAAGGCTCCCCTTGGGAGTTCAGTTGTACCCAAAGCCTTCCTTTGGGGGCACTTTTGGATGGGCGAATGGGGCTTGTAGCACGTTTTCTGTGGCCCGAGTTTTCAGTCGACTGCCAGGCGGGCCAGGGTTATATTTAGGGTTGCTGTGAAAGAGTGAACCCGGAGGGTCCAGTTGCATGTGGGGCTGCATAAAGGCTCCCCTGGGGAGTTCACTTGTACCCAAAGCCTTCCTTTGGGGGCACTTCTGGATGGGTGAATGGGGCTTGAAACGCTTTTTCTGTGGCCCGAGTTTTCAGTTTTCTGCCATGCTGGCTAGGGGTATATTTAGGGTTGCTTGTAAACAGCGAACACGGGGGGTCCAGTTACGTATAGGCCTGCATAAAAGCTCCCCTGGGGAGTTCACTTGTACCCAAAGCCTTCCTTAGGGGGTACTTTTGGATGGTCGAATGGGGCTTGTAGCACGTTTTCTGGGGCCCGATTTTTCAGTCGTATGCCCTGCGGGCCAGGGATAAATTTAGGGTTGCTGTGATAGAGCGAATACGGAGGGTCCAGTTGCATGTGGGGCTGCATAAAGGCTCCCCTGGGGAGTTCAGTTGTACCCAAAGCCTTCCTCTGGGGGCACTTTTGGATGGGCGAATTAGGCTTTTAACGCATTTTCAGGGGCCCGAGCTTTCAGTCGACTGCCAGGCGTGCTAGGGCTATATTTAGGCTTGCGGTGAAAGAGTGAACGCGGAGGGTCCAGTTGCATGTGGGGCTGCGTTAAGGCTCCCCTGGGGAGTTCAGTTGTACCCAAAGCCTTCCTTTGGGGGCACTTCTGGATGGGCGAAAGGGGCTTGAAACGCTTTTTCTGTGGCCCGAGTTTTCAGTCTTCTGCCATGGTGGCTAGGGTTATATTTAGGGTTGCTGTAAAGAGCGAACACAAAGGGTCCAGTTGCATGTGGGGCTGCGTAAAGGCTCCCCTGGGGAGTTCACTTGTACCCAAAGCCTTCCTTTGGGGGCACTTCTGGATGGGCGAAAGGGGCTTGAAACGCATTTTCTGGAGCCCGAATTTTCAGTCTTCTGCCATGGTGGCTAGGGGTATATTTAGGGTTGCTCGTAAACAGTGAACAAGGAGGGTCCAGTTGCATGTAGGGCTGCGTAAAGGCTCCCCTGGGGAGTTCAGATGTACCCAAAGCCTTCCTTTGGGGGCACTTTTGGATGGGCGAATGGGGCTCGTAACACAATTTCTGTGGCCCGAGCTTTCAGTCGACTGCCAGGCGTGCTAGGGATATATTTAGGGTTGCTCGTAAACAGTGAACAAGGAGGGTCCAGTTGCATGTGGGGCTGCGTAAAGGCTCCCCTGGGGAGTTCAGTTGTACCCAAAGCCTTCCTCTGGGGGCACTTTTGGATGGGCGAATTAGGCTTTTAACGCATTTTCTGGGACCCGAGTTTTCAGTCGACTGCCAGGCGGGCCAGGGCTATATTTAGGGTTGCTGTGAAAGAGCGAATACGGAGGGTCCAGTTGCATGTGGGGCTGCGTTAAGGCTCCCCTGGGGAGTCCAGTTGTACCCAAAGCCTTCCTTTGCGGGCACTTTTGGATGGTCCAAGGGGAATCGCAATGCGTTTTCTGAGGCCCGCTTTTTCAGTCTTCTCCCATTGCGCCGAGGGCTATATTTAGGTTTGCGGTGAAAGAGCGAACACGGAGGGTCCAGTTGCATGTGGGGCTGCGTAAAGGCTCCCCTGGGGAGTTCAGATGTACCCAAAGCCTTCCTTTGGGGGCACATTTGGATGGGCGAATGGGGCTCGTAACACATTTTCTATGGCCCGAGCTTTCAGTCGACTGCCAGGCGTGCTAGGGCTATATTTAGGGTTGCGGTGGAAGAGTGAACCCGGAGGGTCCAGTTGCATGTAGGGCTGCATAAAGGCTCCCCTGGGGAGTTCACTTGTACCCAAAGCCTTCCTTTGGGGGCACTTCTGGATGGGCGAATTAGGCTTTTAATGCATTTTCTGGGACCCGAGTTTTCAGTCGACTGCCAGGCGGGCCAGGGTTATATTTACTGTTGCGGTGAAAGAGTGAACCCGGAGGGTCCAGTTGCATGTGGGGCTGCGTAAAGGCTCCCCTGGGGAGTTCACTTGTACCCAAAGCCTTCCTCTGGGGGCACTTTTGGATGGGCGAATTAGGCTTTTAATGCATTTTCTGGGGCCCGAGTTTTCAGTCGACTGCCAGGCGGGCCAGGGCTATATTTAGGGTTGCTGTGAAAGAGTGAACCCGGAGGGTCCAGTTGCATGTGGGGCTGCATAAAGGCTCCCCTGGGGAGTTCACTTGTACCCAAAGCCTTCCTTTGGGTCACTTCTGGATGGGTGAATGGGGCTTGAAACGCTTTTTCTGTGGCCCGAGTTTTCAGTCTTCTGCCATGCTGGCTAGTGTTATATTTAGGGTTGCTTCTAAACAGCGAACACGGGGGGTCCAGTTGCGTATGGGCCTGCATAAAAGCTCCCCTAGCGAGTTCAGATGTACCCAAAGCCTTCCTCAGGGGGCACTTTTGGATGGGCGAATGGGGCTTGTAGCACGTTTTCTGGGGCCCGAGTTTTCAGTCGACTGCCAGGCGGGCTAGGGCTATATTTAGGGTTCCTGTGAAAGAGCAAATACGGAGGGTCCAGTTGCATGTGGGGCTGCGTTAAGGCTCCCCTGGGGAGTTCAGTTGTACCCAATACCTTCCTCTCGGGGCACTTCTGGATGGTCGAATGGGGCTTGTAGCACATTTTCTGGGGCCCGATTTTTCAGTCGTCTGCCATGCGGGCCAGGGCTATATTTAGGGTTGCTGTGAAAGAGCGAATACGGAGGGTCCAGTTGCATGTGGGGCTGCGTTAAGGCTCCCCTGGGGAGTCCAGTTGTACCCAAAGCCTTCCTTTGGGGGCACTTTTGCATGGTCCAAGGGGAATCGCAATGCGTTTTCTGGAGCCCGAGTTTTCAGTCTTCTCCCATTGCGCCGAGGGCTATATTTAGGCTTGCGGTGAAAGAGTGAACCCGGAGGGTCCAGTTGCATGTGGGGCTGCATAAAGGCTCCCCTGGGGAGTTCAGTTGTACCCAAAGCCTTCTTTTGGGGGCACTTCTGGATGGGTGAATGGGGCTTGAAACGCATTTTCTGGAGCCCGAGTTTTCAGTCTTCTGCCATGGTGGCTAGGGGTATATTTAGGGTTGCTCGTAAACAGTGAACAAGGAGGGTCCAGTTGCATGTGGGGCTGCATAAAGGCTCCCCTGGGGAGTTCACTTGTACGCAAAGCCTTCCTTTGGGGGCACTTCTGGATGGGCGAAAGGGGCTTGAAACGCTTTTTCTGTGGCCCGAGTTTTCAATCTTCTGCCATGCTGCCTGGGATTCTATTTAGGGTTGCTGTAAAGAGCGAACACGGAGGGTCCAGTTGCATGTGGGGCTGCATAAAGGCTCCCCTTGGGAGTTCAGTTGTACCCAAAGCCTTCCTTTGGGGGCACTTTTGGATGGGCGAATGGGGCTTGTAGCACGTTTTCTGTGGCCCGAGTTTTCAGTCGACTGCCAGGCGGGCCAGGGTTATATTTAGGGTTGCTGTGAAAGAGTGAACCCGGAGGGTCCAGTTGCATGTGGGGCTGCATAAAGGCTCCCCTGGGGAGTTCACTTGTACCCAAAGCCTTCCTTTGGGGGCACTTCTGGATGGGTGAATGGGGCTTGAAACGCTTTTTCTGTGGCCCGAGTTTTCAGTTTTCTGCCATGCTGGCTAGGGGTATATTTAGGGTTGCTTGTAAACAGCGAACACGGGGGGTCCAGTTACGTATAGGCCTGCATAAAAGCTCCCCTGGGGAGTTCACTTGTACCCAAAGCCTTCCTTAGGGGGTACTTTTGGATGGTCGAATGGGGCTTGTAGCACGTTTTCTGGGGCCCGATTTTTCAGTCGTATGCCCTGCGGGCCAGGGATAAATTTAGGGTTGCTGTGATAGAGCGAATACGGAGGGTCCAGTTGCATGTGGGGCTGCATAAAGGCTCCCCTGGGGAGTTCAGTTGTACCCAAAGCCTTCCTCTGGGGGCACTTTTGGATGGGCGAATTAGGCTTTTAACGCATTTTCAGGGGCCCGAGCTTTCAGTCGACTGCCAGGCGTGCTAGGGCTATATTTAGGCTTGCGGTGAAAGAGTGAACGCGGAGGGTCCAGTTGCATGTGGGGCTGCGTTAAGGCTCCCCTGGGGAGTTCAGTTGTACCCAA
This sequence comes from Anas platyrhynchos, assembly GCF_047663525.1. NCBI lineage: Eukaryota > Metazoa > Chordata > Aves > Anseriformes > Anatidae > Anas > Anas platyrhynchos. The sequence goes on along the minus strand of NC_092605.1, from coordinate 13,561,311 downwards.
AGCCTTCCTTTGGGGGCACTTCTGGATGGGCGAAAGGGGCTTGAAACGCTTTTTCTGTGGCCCGAGTTTTCAGTCTTCTGCCATGGTGGCTAGGGTTATATTTAGGGTTGCTGTAAAGAGCGAACACGAAGGGTCCAGTTGCATGTGGGGCTGCGTAAAGGCTCCCCTGGGGAGTTCACTTGTACCCAAAGCCTTCCTTTGGGGGCACTTCTGGATGGGCGAAAGGGGCTTGAAACGCATTTTCTGGAGCCCGAATTTTCAGTCTTCTGCCATGGTGGCTAGGGGTATATTTAGGGTTGCTCGTAAACAGTGAACAAGGAGGGTCCAGTTGCATGTAGGGCTGCGTAAAGGCTCCCCTGGGGAGTTCAGATGTACCCAAAGCCTTCCTTTGGGGGCACTTTTGGATGGGCGAATGGGGCTCGTAACACAATTTCTGTGGCCCGAGCTTTCAGTCGACTGCCAGGCGTGCTAGGGCTATATTTAGGGTTGCTCGTAAACAGTGAACAAGGAGGGTCCAGTTGCATGTGGGGCTGCGTAAAGGCTCCCCTGGGGAGTTCAGTTGTACCCAAAGCCTTCCTCTGGGGGCACTTTTGGATGGGCGAATTAGGCTTTTAATGCATTTTCTGGGACCCGAGTTTTCAGTCGTCTGCCAGGCGGGCCAGGGCTATATTTAGGGTTGCTGTGAAAGAGCGAATACGGAGGGTCCAGTTGCATGTGGGGCTGCGTTAAGGCTCCCCTGGGGAGTCCAGTTGTACCCAAAGCCTTCCTTTGCGGGCACTTTTGGATGGTCCAAGGGGAATCGCAATGCGTTTTCTGAGGCCCGCTTTTTCAGTCTTCTCCCATTGCGCCGAGGGCTATATTTAGGTTTGCGGTGAAAGAGCGAACACGGAGGGTCCAGTTGCATGTGGGGCTGCGTAAAGGCTCCCCTGGGGAGTTCAGATGTACCCAAAGCCTTCCTTTGGGGGCACATTTGGATGGGCGAATGGGGCTCGTAACACATTTTCTATGGCCCGAGCTTTCAGTCGACTGCCAGGCGTGCTAGGGCTATATTTAGGGTTGCGGTGGAAGAGTGAACCCGGAGGGTCCAGTTGCATGTAGGGCTGCATAAAGGCTCCCCTGGGGAGTTCACTTGTACCCAAAGCCTTCCTTTGGGGGCACTTCTGGATGGGTGAATGGGGCTTGAAACGCATTTTCTGGAGCCCGAGTTTTCAGTCGACTGCCAGGCGGGCCAGGGCTATATTTACTGTTGCGGTGAAAGAGTGAACCCGGAGGGTCCAGTTGCATGTGGGGCTGCGTAAAGGCTCCCCTGGGGAGTTCACTTGTACCCAAAGCCTTCCTCTGGGGGCACTTTTGGATGGGCGAATTAGGCTTTTAATGCATTTTCTGGGGCCCGAGTTTTCAGTCGACTGCCAGGCGGGCCAGGGCTATATTTAGGGTTGCTGTGAAAGAGTGAACCCGGAGGGTCCAGTTGCATGTGGGGCTGCATAAAGGCTCCCCTGGGGAGTTCACTTGTACCCAAAGCCTTCCTTTGGGTCACTTCTGGATGGGTGAATGGGGCTTGAAACGCTTTTTCTGTGGCCCGAGTTTTCAGTCTTCTGCCATGCTGGCTAGTGTTATATTTAGGGTTGCTTCTAAACAGCGAACACGGGGGGTCCAGTTGCGTATGGGCCTGCATAAAAGCTCCCCTAGCGAGTTCAGATGTACCCAAAGCCTTCCTCAGGGGGCACTTTTGGATGGGCGAATGGGGCTTGTAGCACGTTTTCTGGGGCCCGAGTTTTCAGTCGACTGCCAGGCGGGCTAGGGCTATATTTAGGGTTCCTGTGAAAGAGCAAATACGGAGGGTCCAGTTGCATGTGGGGCTGCGTTAAGGCTCCCCTGGGGAGTTCAGTTGTACCCAATACCTTCCTCTCGGGGCACTTCTGGATGGTCGAATGGGGCTTGTAGCACATTTTCTGGGGCCCGATTTTTCAGTCGTCTGCCATGCGGGCCAGGGCTATATTTAGGGTTGCTGTGAAAGAGCGAATACGGAGGGTCCAGTTGCATGTGGGGCTGCGTTAAGGCTCCCCTGGGGAGTCCAGTTGTACCCAAAGCCTTCCTTTGGGGGCACTTTTGCATGGTCCAAGGGGAATCGCAATGCGTTTTCTGGAGCCCGAGTTTTCAGTCTTCTCCCATTGCGCCGAGGGCTATATTTAGGCTTGCGGTGAAAGAGTGAACGCGGAGGGTCCAGTTGCATGTGGGGCTGCATAAAGGCTCCCCTGGGGAGTTCAGTTGTACCCAAAGCCTTCCTTTGGGGGCACTTCTGGATGGGTGAATGGGGCTTGAAACGCATTTTCTGGAGCCCGAGTTTTCAGTCTTCTGCCATGGTGGCTAGGGGTATATTTAGGGTTGCTCGTAAACAGTGAACAAGGAGGGTCCAGTTGCATGTGGGGCTGCATAAAGGCTCCCCTGGGGAGTTCACTTGTACGCAAAGCCTTCCTTTGGGGGCACTTCTGGATGGGCGAAAGGGGCTTGAAACGCTTTTTCTGTGGCCCGAGATTTCAATCTTCTGCCATGCTGCCTGGGATTCTATTTAGGGTTGCTGTAAAGAGCGAACACGGAGGGTCCAGTTGCATGTGTGGCTGCATAAAGGCTCCCCTTGGGAGTTCAGTTGTACCCAAAGCCTTCCTTTGGGGGCACTTCTGGATGGGTGAATGGGGCTTGAAACGCATTTTCTGGAGCCCGAGTTTTCAGTCTTCTACCATGGTAGCTAGGGGTATATTTAGGGTTGCTCGTAAACAGTGAACAAGGAGGGTCCAGTTGCATGTGGGGCTGCTTAAAGGCTCCCCTGGGGAGTTCAGTTGTACCCAAAGCCTTCCTTTGGGGGCACTTTTGGATGGGCGAATGGGGCTTGTAGCACGTTTTCTGTGGCCCGAGTTTTCAGTCGACTGCCAGGCGGGCCAGGGTTATATTTAGGGTTGCTGTGAAAGAGTGAACCCGGAGGGTCCAGTTGCATGTGGGGCTGCATAAAGGCTCCCCTGGGGAGTTCACTTGTACCCAAAGCCTTCCTTTGGGGGCACTTCTGGATGGGTGAATGGGGCTTGAAACGCTTTTTCTGTGGCCCGAGTTTTCAGTTTTCTGCCATGCTGGCTAGGGGTATATTTAGGGTTGCTTGTAAACAGCGAACACGGGGGGTCCAGTTACGTATAGGCCTGCATAAAAGCTCCCCTGGGGAGTTCACTTGTACCCAAAGCCTTCCTTAGGGGGTACTTTTGGATGGTCGAATGGGGCTTGTAGCACGTTTTCTGGGGCCCGATTTTTCAGTCGTATGCCCTGCGGGCCAGGGATAAATTTAGGGTTGCTGTGATAGAGCGAATACGGAGGGTCCAGTTGCATGTGGGGCTGCATAAAGGCTCCCCTGGGGAGTTCAGTTGTACCCAAAGCCTTCCTCTGGGGGCACTTTTGGATGGGCGAATTAGGCTTTTAACGCATTTTAAGGGGCCCGAGCTTTCAGTCGACTGCCAGGCGTGCTAGGGCTATATTTAGGCTTGCGGTGAAAGAGTGAACGCGGAGGGTCCAGTTGCATGTGGGGCTGCATAAAGGCTCCCCTGGGGAGTTCAGTTGTACCCAAAGCCTTCCTTTGGGGGCACTTTTGGATGGGCGAAAGGGGCTTGAAACGCTTTTTCTGTGGCCCGAGTTTTCAGTCTTCTGCCATGGTGGCTAGGGTTATATTTAGGGTTGCTGTAAAGAGCGAACACGAAGGGTCCAGTTGCATGTGGGGCTGCGTAAAGGCTCCCCTGGGGAGTTCACTTGTACCCAAAGCCTTCCTTTGGGGGCACTTCTGGATGGGCGAAAGGGGCTTGAAACGCATTTTCTGGAGCCCGAATTTTCAGTCTTCTGCCATGGTGGCTAGGGGTATATTTAGGGTTGCTCGTAAACAGTGAACAAGGAGGGTCCAGTTGCATGTAGGGCTGCGTAAAGGCTCCCCTGGGGAGTTCAGATGTACCCAAAGCCTTCCTTTGGGGGCACTTTTGGATGGGCGAATGGGGCTCGTAACACAATTTCTGTGGCCCGAGCTTTCAGTCGACTGCCAGGCGTGCTAGGGCTATATTTAGGGTTGCTCGTAAACAGTGAACAAGGAGGGTCCAGTTGCATGTGGGGCTGCATAAAGGCTCCCCTGGGGAGTTCAGTTGTACCCAAAGCCTTCCTCTGGAGGCACTTTTGGATGGGCGAATTAGGCTTTTAATGCATTTTCTTTTGCCCGAGTTTTCAGTCGACTGCCAGGCGGGCCAGGGCTATATTTAGGGTTGCTGTGAAAGAGCGAATACGGAGGGTCCAGTTGCATGTGGGGCTGCGTTAAGGCTCCCCTGGGGAGTCCAGTTGTACCCAAAGCCTTCCTTTGCGGGCACTTTTGGATGGTCCAAGGGGAATCGCAATGCGTTTTCTGAGGCCCGCTTTTTCAGTCTTCTCCCATTGCGCCGAGGGCTATATTTAGGTTTGCGGTGAAAGAGCGAACACGGAGGGTCCAGTTGCATGTGGGGCTGCGTAAAGGCTCCCCTGGGGAGTTCAGATGTACCCAAAGCCTTCCTTTGGGGGCACATTTGGATGGGCGAATGGGGCTCGTAACACATTTTCTATGGCCCGAGCTTTCAGTCGACTGCCAGGCGTGCTAGGGCTATATTTAGGGTTGCGGTGGAAGAGTGAACCCGGAGGGTCCAGTTGCATGTGGGGCTGCATAAAGGCTCCCCTGGGGAGTTCACTTGTACCCAAAGCCTTCCTTTGGGGGCACTTCTGGATGGGTGAATGGGGCTTGAAACGCATTTTCTGGAGCCCGAGTTTTCAGTCGACTGCCAGGCGGGCCAGGGCTATATTTCGGGTTGCTCGTAAACAGTGAACAAGGAGGGTCCAGTTGCATGTGGGGCTGCATAAAGGCTCCCCTGGGGAGTTCAGTTGTACCCAAAGCCTTCCTCTGGGGGCACTTTTGGATGGGCAAATTAGGCTTTTAATGCATTTTCTGGAGCCTGAATTTTCACTCTTCTGCCATGGTGGCTAGGGGTATATTTAGGGTTGCTCGTAAACAGTGAACAAGGAGGGTCCAGTTGCATGTGGGGCTGCGTTAAGGCTCCGCTAGGGAGTTCAGTTGTACCCAAAGCCTTCCTCTGGGGGCACTTCTGGATGGGCGAATTAGGCTTTTAACGCATTTTCTGGGGCCCGAGTTTTCAGTTTTCTGCCATGCTGGCTAGGGTTATATTTAGGGTTGCTGTGAAAGAGCGAATACGGAGGGTCCAGTTGCATGTGGGGCTGCATAAAGGCTCCCCTGGAGAGTTCACTTGTACCCAAAGCCTTCCTTTGGGGGCACTTCTGGATGGGCGAATGGGGCTTGAAACGCTTTTTCTGTGGCCCGAGTTTTCAGTCTTCTGCCATGCTGGCTAGGGTTATATTTAGGGTTGCTGTAAAGAGCGAACACGGAGGGTCCAGTTGCATGTGGGGCTGCGTAAAGGCTCCCCTGGGGAGTTCAGATGTACCCAAAGCCTTCCTCTGGGGGCACTTTTGGATGGGCGAATGGGGCTCGTAACACATTTTCTGTGGCCCGAACTTTCAGTCGACTGCCAGGCGTGCTAGGGCTATATTTAGGCTTGCGGTGAAAGAGTGAACGCGGAGGGTCCAGTTGCATGTGGGGCTGCATAAAGGCTCCCCTGGGGAGTTCACTTGTACCCAAAGCCTTCCTTTGGGGGCACTTCTGGATGGGTGAATGGGGCTTGAAACGCATTTTCTGGAGCCCGAGTTTTCAGTCTTCTGCCATGGTGGCTAGGGGTATATTTAGGGTTGCTCGTAAACAGTGAACAAGGAGGGTCCAGTTGCATGTGGGGCTGCGTAAAGGCTCCCCTGGGGAGTTCAGATGTACCCAAAGCCTTCCTCTGGGGGCACTTTTGGAGGGGCGAATTAGGCTTTAAACGCATTTTCAGGGGCCCGAGTTTTCAGTCGACTGCCAGGCGGGCCAGGGCTATATTTAGGGTTGATGTGAAAGAGCGAATACGGAGGGTCCAGTTGCATGTGGGGCTGCGTTAAGGCTCCCCTGGGGAGTCCAGTTGTACCCAAAGCCTTCCTTTGGGGGCACTTCTGGATGGGTGAATGGGGCTTGTAGCACATTTTCTGGGGCCCGATTTTTCAGTCGTCTGCCATGCGGGCCAGGGCTATATTTAGGGTTGCTGTGAAAGAGCGAATACGGAGGGTCCAGTTGCATGTGGGGCTGCGTTAAGGCTCCCCTGGGGAGTCCAGTTGTACCCAAAGCCTTCCTTTGGGGGCACTTTTGCATGGTCCAAGGGGAATCGCAATGCGTTTTCTGGAGCCCGAGTTTTCAGTCTTCTCCCATTGCGCCGAGGGCTATATTTAGGCTTGCGGTGAAAGAGTGAACCCGGAGGGTCCAGTTGCATGTGGGGCTGCATAAAGGCTCCCCTGGGGAGTTCAGTTGTACCCAAAGCCTTCTTTTGGGGGCACTTCTGGATGGGTGAATGGGGCTTGAAACGCATTTTCTGGAGCCCGAGTTTTCAGTCTTCTGCCATGGTGGCTAGGGGTATATTTAGGGTTGCTCGTAAACAGTGAACAAGGAGGGTCCAGTTGCATGTGGGGCTGCATAAAGGCTCCCCTGGGGAGTTCACTTGTACGCAAAGCCTTCCTTTGGGGGCACTTCTGGATGGGCGAAAGGGGCTTGAAACGCTTTTTCTGTGGCCCGAGTTTTCAATCTTCTGCCATGCTGCCTGGGATTCTATTTAGGGTTGCTGTAAAGAGCGAACACGGAGGGTCCAGTTGCATGTGGGGCTGCATAAAGGCTCCCCTTGGGAGTTCAGTTGTACCCAAAGCCTTCCTTTGGGGGCACTTTTGGATGGGCGAATGGGGCTTGTAGCACGTTTTCTGTGGCCCGAGTTTTCAGTCGACTGCCAGGCGGGCCAGGGTTATATTTAGGGTTGCTGTGAAAGAGTGAACCCGGAGGGTCCAGTTGCATGTGGGGCTGCATAAAGGCTCCCCTGGGGAGTTCACTTGTACCCAAAGCCTTCCTTTGGGGGCACTTCTGGATGGGTGAATGGGGCTTGAAACGCTTTTTCTGTGGCCCGAGTTTTCAGTTTTCTGCCATGCTGGCTAGGGGTATATTTAGGGTTGCTTGTAAACAGCGAACACGGGGGGTCCAGTTACGTATAGGCCTGCATAAAAGCTCCCCTGGGGAGTTCACTTGTACCCAAAGCCTTCCTTAGGGGGTACTTTTGGATGGTCGAATGGGGCTTGTAGCACGTTTTCTGGGGCCCGATTTTTCAGTCGTATGCCCTGCGGGCCAGGGATAAATTTAGGGTTGCTGTGATAGAGCGAATACGGAGGGTCCAGTTGCATGTGGGGCTGCATAAAGGCTCCCCTGGGGAGTTCAGTTGTACCCAAAGCCTTCCTCTGGGGGCACTTTTGGATGGGCGAATTAGGCTTTTAACGCATTTTCAGGGGCCCGAGCTTTCAGTCGACTGCCAGGCGTGCTAGGGCTATATTTAGGCTTGCGGTGAAAGAGTGAACGCGGAGGGTCCAGTTGCATGTGGGGCTGCGTTAAGGCTCCCCTGGGGAGTTCAGTTGTACCCAAAGCCTTCCTTTGGGGGCACTTCTGGATGGGCGAAAGGGGCTTGAAACGCTTTTTCTGTGGCCCGAGTTTTCAGTCTTCTGCCATGGTGGCTAGGGTTATATTTAGGGTTGCTGTAAAGAGCGAACACGAAGGGTCCAGTTGCATGTGGGGCTGCGTAAAGGCTCCCCTGGGGAGTTCACTTGTACCCAAAGCCTTCCTTTGGGGGCACTTCTGGATGGGCGAAAGGGGCTTGAAACGCATTTTCTGGAGCCCGAATTTTCAGTCTTCTGCCATGGTGGCTAGGGGTATATTTAGGGTTGCTCGTAAACAGTGAACAAGGAGGGTCCAGTTGCATGTAGGGCTGCGTAAAGGCTCCCCTGGGGAGTTCAGATGTACCCAAAGCCTTCCTTTGGGGGCACTTTTGGATGGGCGAATGGGGCTCGTAACACAATTTCTGTGGCCCGAGCTTTCAGTCGACTGCCAGGCGTGCTAGGGCTATATTTAGGGTTGCTCGTAAACAGTGAACAAGGAGGGTCCAGTTGCATGTGGGGCTGCGTAAAGGCTCCCCTGGGGAGTTCAGTTGTACCCAAAGCCTTCCTCTGGGGGCACTTTTGGATGGGCGAATTAGGCTTTTAATGCATTTTCTGGGACCCGAGTTTTCAGTCGTCTGCCAGGCGGGCCAGGGCTATATTTAGGGTTGCTGTGAAAGAGCGAATACGGAGGGTCCAGTTGCATGTGGGGCTGCGTTAAGGCTCCCCTGGGGAGTCCAGTTGTACCCAAAGCCTTCCTTTGCGGGCACTTTTGGATGGTCCAAGGGGAATCGCAATGCGTTTTCTGAGGCCCGCTTTTTCAGTCTTCTCCCATTGCGCCGAGGGCTATATTTAGGCTTGCGGTGAAAGAGCGAACACGGAGGGTCCAGTTGCATGTGGGGCTGCGTAAAGGCTCCCCTGGGGAGTTCAGATGTACCCAAAGCCTTCCTTTGGGGGCACATTTGGATGGGCGAATGGGGCTCGTAACACATTTTCTATGGCCCGAGCTTTCAGTCGACTGCCAGGCGTGCTAGGGCTATATTTAGGGTTGCGGTGGAAGAGTGAACCCGGAGGGTCCAGTTGCATGTAGGGCTGCATAAAGGCTCCCCTGGGGAGTTCACTTGTACCCAAAGCCTTCCTTTGGGGGCACTTCTGGATGGGTGAATGGGGCTTGAAACGCATTTTCTGGAGCCCGAGTTTTCAGTCGACTGCCAGGCGGGCCAGGGCTATATTTACTGTTGCGGTGAAAGAGTGAACCCGGAGGGTCCAGTTGCATGTGGGGCTGCGTAAAGGCTCCCCTGGGGAGTTCACTTGTACCCAAAGCCTTCCTCTGGGGGCACTTTTGGATGGGCGAATTAGGCTTTTAATGCATTTTCTGGGGCCCGAGTTTTCAGTCGACTGCCAGGCGGGCCAGGGCTATATTTAGGGTTGCTGTGAAAGAGTGAACCCGGAGGGTCCAGTTGCATGTGGGGCTGCATAAAGGCTCCCCTGGGGAGTTCACTTGTACCCAAAGCCTTCCTTTGGGTCACTTCTGGATGGGTGAATGGGGCTTGAAACGCTTTTTCTGTGGCCCGAGTTTTCAGTCTTCTGCCATGCTGGCTAGTGTTATATTTAGGGTTGCTTCTAAACAGCGAACACGGGGGGTCCAGTTGCGTATGGGCCTGCATAAAAGCTCCCCTAGCGAGTTCAGATGTACCCAAAGCCTTCCTCAGGGGGCACTTTTGGATGGGCGAATGGGGCTTGTAGCACGTTTTCTGGGGCCCGAGTTTTCAGTCGACTGCCAGGCGGGCTAGGGCTATATTTAGGGTTCCTGTGAAAGAGCAAATACGGAGGGTCCAGTTGCATGTGGGGCTGCGTTAAGGCTCCCCTGGGGAGTTCAGTTGTACCCAATACCTTCCTCTCGGGGCACTTCTGGATGGTCGAATGGGGCTTGTAGCACATTTTCTGGGGCCCGATTTTTCAGTCGTCTGCCATGCGGGCCAGGGCTATATTTAGGGTTGCTGTGAAAGAGCGAATACGGAGGGTCCAGTTGCATGTGGGGCTGCGTTAAGGCTCCCCTGGGGAGTCCAGTTGTACCCAAAGCCTTCCTTTGGGGGCACTTTTGCATGGTCCAAGGGGAATCGCAATGCGTTTTCTGGAGCCCGAGTTTTCAGTCTTCTCCCATTGCGCCGAGGGCTATATTTAGGCTTGCGGTGAAAGAGTGAACGCGGAGGGTCCAGTTGCATGTGGGGCTGCATAAAGGCTCCCCTGGGGAGTTCAGTTGTACCCAAAGCCTTCCTTTGGGGGCACTTCTGGATGGGTGAATGGGGCTTGAAACGCATTTTCTGGAGCCCGAGTTTTCAGTCTTCTGCCATGGTGGCTAGGGGTATATTTAGGGTTGCTCGTAAACAGTGAACAAGGAGGGTCCAGTTGCATGTGGGGCTGCATAAAGGCTCCCCTGGGGAGTTCACTTGTACGCAAAGCCTTCCTTTGGGGGCACTTCTGGATGGGCGAAAGGGGCTTGAAACGCTTTTTCTGTGGCCCGAGATTTCAATCTTCTGCCATGCTGCCTGGGATTCTATTTAGGGTTGCTGTAAAGAGCGAACACGGAGGCTCCAGTTGCATGTGTGGCTGCATAAAGGCTCCCCTTGGGAGTTCAGTTGTACCCAAAGCCTTCCTTTGGGGGCACTTCTGGATGGGTGAATGGGGCTTGAAACGCATTTTCTGGAGCCCGAGTTTTCAGTCTTCTACCATGGTAGCTAGGGGTATATTTAGGGTTGCTCGTAAACAGTGAACAAGGAGGGTCCAGTTGCATGTGGGGCTGCTTAAAGGCTCCCCTGGGGAGTTCAGTTGTACCCAAAGCCTTCCTTTGGGGGCACTTTTGGATGGGCGAATGGGGCTTGTAGCACGTTTTCTGTGGCCCGAGTTTTCAGTCGACTGCCAGGCGGGCCAGGGTTATATTTAGGGTTGCTGTGAAAGAGTGAACCCGGAGGGTCCAGTTGCATGTGGGGCTGCATAAAGGCTCCCCTGGGGAGTTCACTTGTACCCAAAGCCTTCCTTTGGGGGCACTTCTGGATGGGTGAATGGGGCTTGAAACGCTTTTTCTGTGGCCCGAGTTTTCAGTTTTCTGCCATGCTGGCTAGGGGTATATTTAGGGTTGCTTGTAAACAGCGAACACGGGGGGTCCAGTTACGTATAGGCCTGCATAAAAGCTCCCCTGGGGAGTTCACTTGTACCCAAAGCCTTCCTTAGGGGGTACTTTTGGATGGTCGAATGGGGCTTGTAGCACGTTTTCTGGGGCCCGATTTTTCAGTCGTATGCCCTGCGGGCCAGGGATAAATTTAGGGTTGCTGTGATAGAGCGAATACGGAGGGTCCAGTTGCATGTGGGGCTGCATAAAGGCTCCCCTGGGGAGTTCAGTTGTACCCAAAGCCTTCCTCTGGGGGCACTTTTGGATGGGCGAATTAGGCTTTTAACGCATTTTAAGGGGCCCGAGCTTTCAGTCGACTGCCAGGCGTGCTAGGGCTATATTTAGGCTTGCGGTGAAAGAGTGAACGCGGAGGGTCCAGTTGCATGTGGGGCTGCATAAAGGCTCCCCTGGGGAGTTCAGTTGTACCCAAAGCCTTCCTTTGGGGGCACTTTTGGATGGGCGAAAGGGGCTTGAAACGCTTTTTCTGTGGCCCGAGTTTTCAGTCTTCTGCCATGGTGGCTAGGGTTATATTTAGGGTTGCTGTAAAGAGCGAACACGAAGGGTCCAGTTGCATGTGGGGCTGCGTAAAGGCTCCCCTGGGGAGTTCACTTGTACCCAAAGCCTTCCTTTGGGGGCACTTCTGGATGGGCGAAAGGGGCTTGAAACGCATTTTCTGGAGCCCGAATTTTCAGTCTTCTGCCATGGTGGCTAGGGGTATATTTAGGGTTGCTCGTAAACAGTGAACAAGGAGGGTCCAGTTGCATGTAGGGCTGCGTAAAGGCTCCCCTGGGGAGTTCAGATGTACCCAAAGCCTTCCTTTGGGGGCACTTTTGGATGGGCGAATGGGGCTCGTAACACAATTTCTGTGGCCCGAGCTTTCAGTCGACTGCCAGGCGTGCTAGGGCTATATTTAGGGTTGCTCGTAAACAGTGAACAAGGAGGGTCCAGTTGCATGTGGGGCTGCATAAAGGCTCCCCTGGGGAGTTCAGTTGTACCCAAAGCCTTCCTCTGGAGGCACTTTTGGATGGGCGAATTAGGCTTTTAATGCATTTTCTTTTGCCCGAGTTTTCAGTCGACTGCCAGGCGGGCCAGGGCTATATTTAGGGTTGCTGTGAAAGAGCGAATACGGAGGGTCCAGTTGCATGTGGGGCTGCGTTAAGGCTCCCCTGGGGAGTCCAGTTGTACCCAAAGCCTTCCTTTGCGGGCACTTTTGGATGGTCCAAGGGGAATCGCAATGCGTTTTCTGAGGCCCGCTTTTTCAGTCTTCTCCCATTGCGCCGAGGGCTATATTTAGGTTTGCGGTGAAAGAGCGAACACGGAGGGTCCAGTTGCATGTGGGGCTGCGTAAAGGCTCCCCTGGGGAGTTCAGATGTACCCAAAGCCTTCCTTCGGGGGCACATTTGGATGGGCGAATGGGGCTCGTAACACATTTTCTATGGCCCGAGCTTTCAGTCGACTGCCAGGCGTGCTAGGGCTATATTTAGGGTTGCGGTGGAAGAGTGAACCCGGAGGGTCCAGTTGCATGTGGGGCTGCATAAAGGCTCCCCTGGGGAGTTCACTTGTACCCAAAGCCTTCCTTTGGGGGCACTTCTGGATGGGTGAATGGGGCTTGAAACGCATTTTCTGGAGCCCGAGTTTTCAGTCGACTGCCAGGCGGGCCAGGGCTATATTTCGGGTTGCTCGTAAACAGTGAACAAGGAGGGTCCAGTTGCATGTGGGGCTGCATAAAGGCTCCCCTGGGGAGTTCAGTTGTACCCAAAGCCTTCCTCTGGGGGCACTTTTGGATGGGCAAATTAGGCTTTTAATGCATTTTCTGGAGCCTGAATTTTCACTCTTCTGCCATGGTGGCTAGGGGTATATTTAGGGTTGCTCGTAAACAGTGAACAAGGAGGGTCCAGTTGCATGTGGGGCTGCGTTAAGGCTCCGCTAGGGAGTTCAGTTGTACCCAAAGCCTTCCTCTGGGGGCACTTCTGGATGGGCGAATTAGGCTTTTAACGCATTTTCTGGGGCCCGAGTTTTCAGTTTTCTGCCATGCTGGCTAGGGTTATATTTAGGGTTGCTGTGAAAGAGCGAATACGGAGGGTCCAGTTGCATGTGGGGCTGCATAAAGGCTCCCCTGGAGAGTTCACTTGTACCCAAAGCCTTCCTTTGGGGGCACTTCTGGATGGGCGAATGGGGCTTGAAACGCTTTTTCTGTGGCCCGAGTTTTCAGTCTTCTGCCATGCTGGCTAGGGTTATATTTAGGGTTGCTGTAAAGAGCGAACACGGAGGGTCCAGTTGCATGTGGGGCTGCGTAAAGGCTCCCCTGGGGAGTTCAGATGTACCCAAAGCCTTCCTCTGGGGGCACTTTTGGATGGGCGAATGGGGCTCGTAACACATTTTCTGTGGCCCGAACTTTCAGTCGACTGCCAGGCGTGCTAGGGCTATATTTAGGCTTGCGGTGAAAGAGTGAACGCGGAGGGTCCAGTTGCATGTGGGGCTGCATAAAGGCTCCCCTGGGGAGTTCACTTGTACCCAAAGCCTTCCTTTGGGGGCACTTCTGGATGGGTGAATGGGGCTTGAAACGCATTTTCTGGAGCCCGAGTTTTCAGTCTTCTGCCATGGTGGCTAGGGGTATATTTAGGGTTGCTCGTAAACAGTGAACAAGGAGGGTCCAGTTGCATGTGGGGCTGCGTAAAGGCTCCCCTGGGGAGTTCAGATGTACCCAAAGCCTTCCTCTGGGGGCACTTTTGGAGGGGCGAATTAGGCTTTAAACGCATTTTCAGGGGCCCGAGTTTTCAGTCGACTGCCAGGCGGGCCAGGGCTATATTTAGGGTTGATGTGAAAGAGCGAATACGGAGGGTCCAGTTGCATGTGGGGCTGCGTTAAGGCTCCCCTGGGGAGTCCAGTTGTACCCAAAGCCTTCCTTTGGGGGCACTTCTGGATGGGTGAATGGGGCTTGAAAAGCATTTTCTGGAGCCCGAGTTTTCAGTCTTCTGCCATGGTGGCTAGGGGTATATTTAGGGTTGCTGTGAAAGAGCGAATACGGAGAGTCCAGTTGCATGTGGGGCTGCATAAAGGCTCCCCTGGGGAGTTCAGTTGTACCCAAAGCCTTCCTTTGGGGGCAATTCTGGATGGGCGAAAGGGGCTTGAAACGCTTTTTCTGTGGCCCGAGTTTTCAGTCTTCTGCCATGCTGGCTAGGGATATATTTAGGGTTGCTGTAAAGAGCGAACACGGAGGGTCCAGTTGCATGTGGGGCTGCATAAAGGCTCCCCTGGGGAGTTCACTTGTACCCAAAGCCTTCCTTTGGGGGCACTTCTGTATGGGCGAAAGGGGCTTGAAACGCATTTTCTGGAGCCCGAGTTTTCAGTCTTCTGCCATGCTGGCTAGGGTTATATTTAGGGTTGCTGTAAAGAGCGAACACGGAGGGTCCAGTTGCATGTGGGGCTGCATAAAGGCTCCCCTGGGGAGTTCAGTTGTACCCAAAGCCTTCCTCTGGGGGCACTTCTGGATGGGCGAATGGGGCTTGTAGCACGTTTTCTGTTGCTCGAGTTTTCAGTCGACTGCCAGGCGGGCCAGGGCTATATTTAGGGTTGCATGGAAAGAGCAAATACGGAGGGTCCAGTTGCATGTGGGGCTGCGTTAAGGCTCCCCTGGGGAGTTCAGTTGTACCCAAAGCCTTCCTTTGGGGGCACTTCTGGATGGGTGAATGGGGCTTGAAACGCATTTTCAGGAGCCCTAGTTTTCAGTCGACTGCCAGGCGGGCCAGGGTTATATTTAGGTTGCTGTGAAAGAGCGAATACGGAGGGTCCAGTTGCATGTGGGGCTGCGTTAAGGCTCCCCTGGGGAGTCCAGTTGTACCCAAAGCCTTCCTTTGGGGGCACTTTGGGATGGTCCAAGAGGAATCGCAATGCGTTTTCTGAGGCCCGCTTTTTCAGACTTCTCCCATTGCGCCGAGGGATATATTTAGGGTTGCGGTGAAAGAGCGAACCCGGAGGGTCCAGTTGCATGTGGGGCTGCATAAAGGCTCCCCTGGGGAGTTCACTTGTACCCAAAGCCTTCCTCTGGGGGCACTTCTGGATGGGCGAAAGGTGCTTGAAACGCTTTTTCTGTGGCCCGAGTTTTCCGTCTTCTTCAATGCTGGCTAGGGTTATATTTAGGTTTGCTGTAAAGAGCGAACAAGGAGGGTCCAGTTGCATGTGGGGCTGCGTAAAGGCTCCCCTGGGGAGTTCACTTGTACCCAAAGCCTTCCTCTGGGGGCACTTTTGGATGGGCGAATTAGGCTTTTAATGCATTTTCTGGGGCCCGAGCTTTCAGTCGACTGCCAGGCAGGCCAGAGCTATATTTAGGGTTGCTGTGAAAGAGCGAATACGGAGGGTCCAGTTGCATGTGGGGCTGCGTTAAGGCTCCCCTGGGGAGTTCATTTGTACCCAAAGCCTTCCTTTGGGGGCACTTTTGCATGGTCCAAGGGGAATCGCAATGCGTTTTCTGAGGCCCGCATTTTCAGTCTTCTCCCATTGCGCCAAGGGTTATATTTAGGCTTGCGGTGAAAGAGTGAACGCGGAGGGTCCAGTTGCATGTGGGGCTGCATAAAGGCTCCCCTGGGGAGTTCACTTGTACCCAAAGCCTTCCTTTGGGGGCACTTCTGGATGGGTGAATGGGGCTTGAAACGCATTTTCTGGAGCCCGAGTTTTCAGTCTTCTGCCATGGTGGCTAGGGGTATATTTAGGGTTGCTCGTAAACAGTGAACAAGTAGGGTCCAGTTGCATGTGGGGCTGCGTAAAGGCTCCCCTGGGGAGTTCACTTGTACCCAAAGCCTTCCTTGGGGGCACTTCTGGATGGGTGAATGGGGCTTGAAACGCATTTTCTGGAGCCCGAGTTTTCAGTCTTCTGCCATGGTGGCTAGGGGTATATTTAGGGTTGCTCGTAAACAGTGAACAAGTAGGGTCCAGTTGCATGTGGGGCTGCGTAAAGGCTCCCCTGGGGAGTTCACTTGTACCCAAAGCCTTCCTCTGGGGGCACTTTTGGAGGGGCGAATTAGACTTTTAACACATTTTCTGGGGCCCGAGTTTTCAGTCGACTGCCAGTCGGGCCAGGGCTATATTTAGGGTTGCTGTGAAAGAGCGAATACGGAGGGTCCAGTTGCATGTGGGGCTGCGTTAAGGCTCCCCTGGGGAGTCCAGTTCTACCCAAAGCCTTCCTTTGGGGGCACTTTTGGATTGTCCAAGGGGAATCGCAATGCGTTTTCTGAGGCCCGCTTTTTCAGTCTTCTCCCATTGCGCCGAGGGCTATATTTAGGGTTGCGGTGAAAGAGTGAACCCGGAGGGTCCAGTTGCATGTGGGGCTGCATAAAGGCTCCCCTGGGGAGTTCACTTGTACCCAAAGCCTTCCTCTGGGGGCACTTCTGGATGGGTGAATGGGGCTTGAAACGCTTTTTCTGTGGCCCGAGTTTTCAGTTTTCTGCCATACTGGCTAGTGTTATATTTAGGGTTGCTTGTAAACAGCGAACACGGGGGGTCCAGTTGCATGTGGGGCTGCATAAAGGCTCCCCTGGGGAGTTCAGATGTACCCAAAGCCTTCCTTTGGGGGCACTTCTGGATGGTCGAATGGGGCTTGTAGCACGTTTTCTGTGGCCCGAGCTTTCAGTCGTCTGCCAGGCGGGCCAGGGTTATATATAAGGTTGCTGTGAAAGAGCAAATACGGAGGGTCCAGTTGCATGTGGGGCTGCATAAAGGCTCCGCTGGGGAGTTCACTTGTACCCAAAGCCTTCCTTTGGGGGCACTTTTGGATGGGCGAAAGGGGCTTGAAACGTTTTTCTGTGGCCCGAGTTTTCAGTCTTCCGCCATGCTGGCTAGGGTTATATTTAGGGTTGCTGTAAAGAGCGAACACGGAGGCTCCAGTTGCATGTGGGGCTGCGTAAAGGCTCCCCTGGGGAGTTCAGATGTACCCAAAGCCTTCCTTTGGGGGCACTTTTGAATGGGCGAATGGGGCTCGTAACACATTTTCTGTGGCCCGAGCTTTCAGTCGACTGCAAGGCGTGCTAGTGTTATATTAAGGCTTGCGGTGAAAGAGTGAACCCGGAGGGTCCAGTTGCATGTGGGGCTGCATAAAGGCTCCCCTGGGGAGTTCACTTGTACCCAAAGCCTTCCTTTGGGGGCACTTTTGCATGCTCCATGGGGAATCGCAATGCGTTTTCTGAGGCCCGCATTTTCAGTCTTCTCCCATTGCGCCAAGGGTTATATTTAGGCTTGCGGTGAAAGAGTGAACGCGGAGGGTCCAGTTGCATGTGGGGCTGCATAAAGGCTCCCCTGGGGAGTTCACTTGTACCCAAAGCCTTCCTTTGGGGGCACTTCTGGATGGGTGAATGGGGCTTGAAACGGATTTTCTGTGGCCCGAATTTTCAGTCGACTGCCAGGCGTGCTAGGGCTATATTTAGGCTTGCGGTGAAAGAGTGAACCCGGAGGGTCCAGTTGCATGTGGGGCTGCATAAAGGCTCCCCTGGGGAGTTCACTTGTACCCAAAGCCTTCCTTTGGGGGCACTTCTGGATGGGCGAAAGGGGCTTGAAACGCTTTTTCTGTGGCCCGAGTTTTCAGTCTTCTTCCATGCTGGCTAGGGTTATATTTAGGTTTGCTGTAAAGAGCGAACACGGAGGGTCCAGTTGCATGTGGGGCTGCGTAAAGGCTCCCCTGGGGAGTTCAGTTGTACCCAAAGCCTTCCTCTGGGGGCACTTTTGGATGGGCGAATTAGGCTTTTAATGCATTTTCTGGGGCCCGAGCTTTCAGTCGACTGCCAGGCAGGCCAGAGATATATTTAGGGTTGCTGTGAAAGAGTGAACCCGGAGGGTCCAGTTGCATGTGGGGCTGCATAAAGGCTCCCCTGGGGAGTGCAGTTGTACCCAAAGCCTTCCTTTGGGGGCACTTTTGCATGGTCCAAGGGGAATCGCAATGCGTTTTCTGAGGCCCGCATTTTCAGTCTTCTCCCATTGCGCCAAGGGTTATATTTAGGCTTGCGGTGAAAGAGTGAACGCGGAGGGTCCAGTTGCATGTGGGGCTGCATAAAGGCTCCCCTGGGGAGTTCACTTGTACCCAAAGCCTTCCTTTGGGGGCACTTTTGGATGGGTGAATGGGGCTTGAAACGCATTTTCTGGAGCCCAAGTTTTCAGTCTTCTGCCATGGTGGCTAGGGGTATATTTAGGGTTGCTCGTAAACAGTGAACAAGGAGGGTCCAGTTGCATGTGGGGCTGCGTAAAGGCTCCCCTGGGGAGTTCAGTTGTACCCAAAGCCTTCCTCTGGGGGCACTTTTGGAGGGGCGAATTAGACTTTTAACACATTTTCTGGGGCCCGAGTTTTCAGTCGACTGCCAGTCGGGCCAGGGCTATATTTAGGGTTGCTGTGAAAGAGCGAATACGGAGGGTCCAGTTGCATGTGGGGCTGCGTTAAGGCTCCCCTGGGGAGTCCAGTTGTACCCAAAGCCTTCCTTTGGGGGCACTTTTGGATTGTCCAAGGGGAATCGCAATGCGTTTTCTGAGGCCCGCTTTTTCAGTCTTCTCCCATTGCGCCGAGGGCTATATTTAGGCTTGCGGTGAAAGAGCGAATACGGAGGGTCCAGTTGCATGTGGGGCTGCATAAAGGCTCCCCTGGGGAGTTCAGATGTACCCAAAGCCTTCCTCTGGGGGCACTTCTGGATGGGCGAATGGGGCTTGTAGCACGTTTTCTGTTGCCCGAGTTTTCAGTCGACTGCCAGGCGGGCCAGGGCTATATTTAGGGTTGCATGGAAAGAGCAAATACGGAGGGTCCAGTTGCATGTGGGGCTGCGTTAAGGCTCCCCTGGGGAGTTCAGTTGTACCCAAAGCCTTCCTTTGGGGGCACTTCTGGATGGGTGAATGGGGCTTGAAACGCATTTTCAGGAGCCCTAGTTTTCAGTCGACTGCCAGGCGGGCCAGGGTTATATTTAGGTTGCTGTGAAAGAGCGAATACGGAGGGTCCAGTTGCATGTGGGGCTGCGTTAAGGCTCCCCTGGGGAGTCCAGTTGTACCCAAAGCCTTCCTTTGGGGGCACTTTGGGATGGTCCAAGAGGAATCGCAATGCGTTTTCTGAGGCCCGCTTTTTCAGACTTCTCCCATTGCGCCGAGGGATATATTTAGGGTTGCGGTGAAAGAGCGAACCCGGAGGGTCCAGTTGCATGTGGGGCTGCATAAAGGCTCCCCTGGGGAGTTCACTTGTACCCAAAGCCTTCCTCTGGGGGCACTTCTGGATGGGCGAAAGGTGCTTGAAACGCTTTTTCTGTGGCCCGAGTTTTCCGTCTTCTTCCATGCTGGCTAGGGTTATATTTAGGTTTGCTGTAAAGAGCGATCAAGGAGGGTCCAGTTGCATGTGGGGCTGCGTAAAGGCTCCCCTGGGGAGTTCACTTGTACCCAAAGCCTTCCTCTGGGGGCACTTTTGGATGGGCGAATTAGGCTTTTAATGCATTTTCTGGGGCCCGAGCTTTCAGTCGACTGCCAGGCAGGCCAGAGCTATATTTAGGGTTGCTGTGAAAGAGCGAATACGGAGGGTCCAGTTGCATGTGGGGCTGCGTTAAGGCTCCCCTGGGGAGTTCATTTGTACCCAAAGCCTTCCTTTGGGGGCACTTTTGCATGGTCCAAGGGGAATCGCAATGCGTTTTCTGAGGCCCGCATTTTCAGTCTTCTCCCATTGCGCCAAGGGTTATATTTAGGCTTGCGGTGAAAGAGTGAACGCGGAGGGTCCAGTTGCATGTGGGGCTGCATAAAGGCTCCCCTGGGGAGTTCACTTGTACCCAAAGCCTTCCTTTGGGGGCACTTCTGGATGGGTGAATGGGGCTTGAAACGCATTTTCTGGAGCCCGAGTTTTCAGTCTTCTGCCATGGTGGCTAGGGGTATATTTAGGGTTGCTCGTAAACAGTGAACAAGTAGGGTCCAGTTGCATGTGGGGCTGCATAAAGGCTCCCCTGGGGAGTTCACTTGTACCCAAAGCCTTCCTCTGGGGGCACTTTTGGAGGGGCGAATTAGACTTTTAACACATTTTCTGGGGCCCGAGTTTTCAGTCGACTGCCAGTCGGGCCAGGGCTATATTTAGGGTTGCTGTGAAAGAGCGAATACGGAGGGTCCAGTTGCATGTGGGGCTGCATAAAGGCTCCCCTGGGGAGTCCAGTTCTACCCAAAGCCTTCCTTTGGGGGCACTTTTGGATTGTCCAAGGGGAATCGCAATGCGTTTTCTGAGGCCCGCTTTTTCAGTCTTCTCCCATTGCGCCGAGGGCTATATTTAGGGTTGCGGTGAAAGAGTGAACCCGGAGGGTCCAGTTGCATGTGGGGCTGCATAAAGGCTCCCCTGGGGAGTTCACTTGTACCCAAAGCCTTCCTCTGGGGGCACTTCTGGATGGGTGAATGGGGCTTGAAACGCTTTTTCTGTGGCCCGAGTTTTCAGTTTTCTGCCATACTGGCTAGTGTTATATTTAGGGTTGCTTGTAAACAGCGAACACGGGGGGTCCAGTTGCATGTGGGGCTGCATAAAGGCTCCCCTGGGGAGTTCAGATGTACCCAAAGCCTTCCTTTGGGGGCACTTCTGGATGGTCGAATGGGGCTTGTAGCACGTTTTCTGTGGCCCGAGCTTTCAGTCGTCTGCCAGGCGGGCCAGGGTTATATATAAGGTTGCTGTGAAAGAGCAAATACGGAGGGTCCAGTTGCATGTGGGGCTGCATAAAGGCTCCGCTGGGGAGTTCACTTGTACCCAAAGCCTTCCTTTGGGGGCACTTTTGGATGGGCGAAAGGGGCTTGAAACGTTTTTCTGTGGCCCGAGTTTTCAGTCTTCCGCCATGCTGGCTAGGGTTATATTTAGGGTTGCTGTAAAGAGCGAACACGGAGGCTCCAGTTGCATGTGGGGCTGCGTAAAGGCTCCCCTGGGGAGTTCAGATGTACCCAAAGCCTTCCTTTGGGGGCACTTTTGAATGGGCGAATGGGGCTCGTAACACATTTTCTGTGGCCCGAGCTTTCAGTCGACTGCAAGGCGTGCTAGTGTTATATTAAGGCTTGCGGTGAAAGAGTGAACCCGGAGGGTCCAGTTGCATGTGGGGCTGCATAAAGGCTCCCCTGGGGAGTTCACTTGTACCCAAAGCCTTCCTTTGGGGGCACTTTTGCATGCTCCATGGGGAATCGCAATGCGTTTTCTGAGGCCCGCATTTTCAGTCTTCTCCCATTGCGCCAAGGGTTATATTTAGGCTTGCGGTGAAAGAGTGAACGCGGAGGGTCCAGTTGCATGTGGGGCTGCATAAAGGCTCCCCTGGGGAGTTCACTTGTACCCAAAGCCTTCCTTTGGGGGCACTTCTGGATGGGTGAATGGGGCTTGAAACGGATTTTCTGTGGCCCGAATTTTCAGTCGACTGCCAGGCGTGCTAGGGCTATATTTAGGCTTGCGGTGAAAGAGTGAACCCGGAGGGTCCAGTTGCATGTGGGGCTGCATAAAGGCTCCCCTGGGGAGTTCACTTGTACCCAAAGCCTTCCTTTGGGGGCACTTCTGGATGGGCGAAAGGGGCTTGAAACGCTTTTTCTGTGGCCCGAGTTTTCAGTCTTCTTCCATGCTGGCTAGGGTTATATTTAGGTTTGCTGTAAAGAGCGAACACGGAGGGTCCAGTTGCATGTGGGGCTGCGTAAAGGCTCCCCTGGGGAGTTCAGTTGTACCCAAAGCCTTCCTCTGGGGGCACTTTTGGATGGGCGAATTAGGCTTTTAATGCATTTTCTGGGGCCCGAGCTTTCAGTCGACTGCCAGGCAGGCCAGAGATAGATTTAGGGTTGCTGTGAAAGAGTGAACCCGGAGGGTCCAGTTGCATGTGGGGCTGCATAAAGGCTCCCCTGGGGAGTGCAGTTGTACCCAAAGCCTTCCTTTGGGGGCACTTTTGCATGGTCCAAGGGGAATCGCAATGCGTTTTCTGAGGCCCGCATTTTCAGTCTTCTCCCATTGCGCCAAGGGTTATATTTAGGCTTGCGGTGAAAGAGTGAACGCGGAGGGTCCAGTTGCATGTGGGGCTGCATAAAGGCTCCCCTGGGGAGTTCACTTGTACCCAAAGCCTTCCTTTGGGGGCACTTTTGGATGGGTGAATGGGGCTTGAAACGCATTTTCTGGAGCCCAAGTTTTCAGTCTTCTGCCATGGTGGCTAGGGGTATATTTAGGGTTGCTCGTAAACAGTGAACAAGGAGGGTCCAGTTGCATGTGGGGCTGCGTAAAGGCTCCCCTGGGGAGTTCAGTTGTACCCAAAGCCTTCCTCTGGGGGCACTTTTGGAGGGGCGAATTAGACTTTTATCACATTTTCTGGGGCCCGAGTTTTCAGTCGACTGCCAGGCGGGCCAGGGCTATATTTAGGGTTGCTGTGAAAGAGCGAATACGGAGGGTCCAGTTGCATGTGGGGCTGCGTTAAGGCTCCCCTGGGGAGTCCAGTTGTACCCAAAGCCTTCCTTTGGGGGCACTTTTGGATTGTCCAAGGGGAATCGCAATGCGTTTTCTGAGGCCCGCTTTTTCAGTCTTCTCCCATTGCGCCGAGGGCTATATTTAGGCTTGCGGTGAAAGAGCGAATACGGAGGGTCCAGTTGCATGTGGGGCTGCATAAAGGCTCCCCTGGGGAGTTCAGATGTACCCAAAGCCTTCCTTTGGGGGCACTTCTGGATGGTCGAATGGGGCTTGAAACGCACGTTTTCTGTGGCCCGAGCTTTCAGTCGTCTGCCAGGCGGGCCAGGGTTATATATAAGGTTGCTGTGAAAGAGCAAATACGGAGGGTCCAGTTGCATGTGGGGCTGCATAAAGGCTCCGCTGGGGAGTTCACTTGTACCCAAAGCCTTCCTTTGGGGGCACTTTTGGATGGGCGAAAGGGGCTTGAAACATTTTTCTGTGGCCGGAGTTTTCAGTCTTCCGCCATGTTGGATAGGGTTATATTTAGGGTTGCTGTAAAGAGCGAACACGGAGGCTCCAGTTGCATGTGGGGCTGCGTAAAGGCTCCCCTGGGGAGTTCAGATGTACCCAAAGCCTTCCTTTTGGGGGCACTTTTGGATGGGCGAATGGGGCTCGTAACACATTTTCTGTGGCCCGAGCTTTCAGTCGACTGCAAGGCGTGCTAGTGTTATATTAAGACTTGCGGTGAAAGAGTGAACCCGGAGGGTCCAGTTGCATGTGGGGCTGCATAAAGGCTCCCCTGGGGAGTTCAGTTGTACCCAAAGCCTTCCTTTGGGGGCACTTTTGGATGGGCGAATTAGACTTTTAACACATTTTCTGGGGCCCGAGTTTTCAGTCGACTGCCAGTTGGGCCAGGGCTATATTTAGGGTTGCTGTGAAAGAGCGAATACGGAGGGTCCAGTTGCATGTGGGGCTGCGTTAAGGCTCCCCTGGGGAGTCCAGTTGTACCCAAAGCCTTCCTTTGGGGGCACTTTTGGATTGTCCAAGGGGAATCGCAATGCGTTTTCTGAGGCCCGCTTTTTCAGTCTTCTCCCATTGCGCCGAGGGCTATATTTAGGCTTGCGGTGAAAGAGCGAATACGGAGGGTCCAGTTGCATGTGGGGCTGCATAAAGGCTCCCCTGGGGAGTTCAGATGTACCCAAAGCCTTCCTTTGGGGGCACTTCTGGATGGGTGAATGGGGCTTGAAACGCATTTTCTGGAGCCCGAGTTTTCAGTCTTCTGCCATGTTGGCTAGGGGTATATTTAGGGTTGCTCTTAAACAGTGAACAAGGAGGGTCCAGTTGCATGTGGGGCTGCGTAAAGGCTCCCCTGGGGAGTTCACTTGTACCCAAAGCCTTTCTCTGGGGGCACTTCTGGATGGGCGAATTAGGCTTTTAATGCATTTTCTGGGACCCGAGTTTTCAGTCGATGCCAGGCGGGCCAGGGCTATATTTAGGGTTGCTGTGAAAGAGCGAATACGGAGGGTCCAGTTGCATGTGGGGCTGCATAAAGGCTCCCCTGGGGAATCCAGTTGTACCCAAAGCCTTCCTTTGGGGGCACTTTTGGATGGTCCAAGGGGAATCGCAATGCGTTTTCTGAGGCCCGCTTTTTCACTCTTCTCCCATTGCGCCGAGGGCTATATTTAGGCTTGCGGTGAAAGAGTGAACCCGGAGGGTCCAGTTGCATGTGGGGCTGCGTTAAGGCTCCCCTGGGGAGTTCAGATGTACCCAAAGCCTTCCTTAGGGGGCACTTTTGGATGTTCGAATGGGGCTTGTAGCATGTTTTCTGGGACCGATTTTTCAGTCGTCTGCCATGCGGGCAAGGGTTATATTTAGGGTTGCTGTGAAAGAGCGAATACGGAGGGTCCAGTTGCATGTGGGGCTGCGTAAAGGCTCCCCTGGGGAGTTCAGTTGTACCCAAAGCCTTCCTTTGGGGGCACTTTTGGATGGGCGAATGGGGCTCGTAACACATTTTCTGTGGCTCGAGCTTTCTGTCGACTGGCAGGCGTGCTAGGGCTATATTTAGGCTTGCGGTGAAAGAGAGAACCCGGAGGGTCCAGTTGCATGTGGGGCTGCGTAAAGGCTCCCCTGGGGAGTTCAGCTGTACCCAAAGCCTTCCTTTGGGGGCACTTCTGGATGGGTGAATGGGGCTTGAAATGCATTTTCTGGAGCCCGAGTTTTCAGTCTTCTGCCATGGTGGCTAGGGGTATATTTAGGGTTGCTCGTAAACAGTGAACAAGGAGGGTCCAGTTGCATGTGGGGCTGCGTAAAGGCTCCCCTGGGGAGTTCACTTGTACCCAAAGCCTTCCTCTGGGGGCACTTTTGGATGGGCGAATGGGGCTTGTAGCACGTTTTCTGGGGCCCGAGTTTTCAGTCGACTGCCAGGCGGGCCAGGGCTATATTTAGGGTTGCGGTGAAAGAGTGAACGCGGAGGGTCCAGTTGCATGTGGGGCTGCGTTAAGGCTCCCCTGGGGAGTTCACTTGTACCCAAAGCCTTCCTCTGGGGGCACTTTTGGATGGGCGAAAGGGGCTTGAAACATTTTTCTGTGGCCCGAGTTTTCAGTCGACTGACAGGCGGGCCAGGGCTATATTTAGGGTTTCTGTGAAAGAGTGAACCCGGAGGGTCCAGTTGCATGTGGGGCTGCATAAAGGCTCCCCTGGGGAGTTCACTTGTACCCAAAGCCTTCCTTTGGGGGCACTTCTGGATGGGCGAAAGGGGCTTGAAACGCATTTTCTGTGGCCCGAGTTTTCAGTCTTCTGCCACGCTGGCTAGGGTTATATTTAGGGTTGCTGTAAAGAGCGAACACGGAGGGTCCATTTGAATGTGGGGCTGTGTAAAGGCTCCCCTGGGGAGTTCACTTCTACCCAAAGCCTTCCTTTGGGGGCACTTTTAGATGGGTGAATGGGGCTCGTAACACATTTTCTGTGGCCCGAGCTTTCAGTCGACTGCCAGGCGTGCTAGGGCTATATTTAGGCTTGGGGTGAAAGAGTGAACGCGGAGGGTCCAGTTGCATGTGGGGCTGCATAAAGGCTCCCCTGGGGAGTTCAGTTGTACCCAAAGCCTTCCTTTGGGGGCACTTTTGGATGGGCGAAAGGGGCTTGAAACGCTTTTTCTGTGGCCCGAGTTTTCAGTCTTCTGCCATGCTGGCTAGGGTTATATTTAGGGTTGCTGTAAAGAGCGAACACGAAGGGTCCAGTTGCATGTGGGGCTGCGTTAAGGCTCCCCTGGGGAGTTCACTTGTACCCAAAGCCTTCCTTTGGGGGCACTTCTGGATGGGCGAAAGGGGCTTGAAACGCATTTTCTGGAGCCCGAATTTTCAGTCTTCTGCCATGGTGGCTAGGGGTATATTTAGGGTTGCTCGTAAACAGTGAACAAGGAGGGTCCAGTTGCATGTGGGGCTGCGTAAAGGCTCCCCTGGGGAGTTCACTTGTACCCAAAGCCTTCCTTTGGGGGCACTTTTGGATGGGCGAATTAGGCTTTTAACGCATTTTCTGGGGCCCGAGTTTTAAGTCGATTGCGAGGCGGGCCAGGTCTATATTTAGGGTTGCTGTGAAAGAGCGAATACGGAGGGTCCAGTTGCATGTGAGGCTGCATAAAGGCTCCCCTCGGGAGTTCAGTTGTACCCAAAGCCTTCCTCTGGGGGCACTTTTGGATGGGCGAATTAGGCTTTTACTGCATTTTCTGGGGCCCGAGTTTTCAGTCGACTGCCAGGCGGGCCAGGGTTATATTTAGGTTTGCTGTGAAAGAGTGAACACGGAGGGTCCAGTTGCATGTGGTGCTGCATAAAGGCTCCCCTGGGGAGTTCAGATGTACCCAAAGCCTTCCTTTGGGGGCACTTCTGGATGGGTGAATGGGGCTTGAAACTCTTTTTCTGTGGCCCGAGTTTTCAGTTTTCTGCCATGCTGGCTAGGGGTATATTTAGGGTTGCTTGTAAACAGCAAACACGGGGGGTCCTGTTGCGTATGGGCCTGCATAAAAGCTCCCCTGGGGAGTTCAGATGTACCCAAAGCCTTCCTTTGGGGGCACTTTTGGATAGTCGAATGGGGCTTGTAGCACGTTTTCTGGAACCCGATTTTTCAGTCGTCTGCCCTGCGGGCCAGGTTTATATTTAGGGTTGCTGTGAAAGAGCGAATACGGAGGGTCCAGTTGCATGTGGGGCTGCATAAAGGCTCCCCTGGGGAGTTCAGTTGTACCCAAAGCCTTCCTTTGGGGGCACTTCTGGATGGTCGAATGGGGCTTGTAGCACGTTTTCTGTGGCCCGAGCTTTCAGTCGTCTGCCAGGCGGGCCAGCGTTATATATAAGGTTGCTGTGAAAGAGCAAATATGGAGGGTCCAGTTGCATGTGGGGCTGCATAAAGGCTCCCCTGGAGAGTTCACTTGTACCCAAAGCCTTCCTTTGGGGGCACTTCTGGATGGGCGAAAGGGGCTTGAAACGCTTTTTCTGTGGCCCGAGTTTTCAGTCTTCTGCCATGCTGGCTAGGGTTATATTTAGGGTTGCTGTAAAGAGCGAACACGGAGGCTCCAGTTGCATGTGGGGCTGCGTAAAGGCTCCCCTGGGGAGTTCAGTTGTACCCAAAGCCTTCCTTTGGGGGCACTTCTGGATTTGTGAATGGGGCTTGAAACGCATTTTCTGGAGCCCGAGTTTTCAGTCGACTGCCAGGCGGGCCAGGGCTATATTTAGGGTTGCTCGTAAACAGTGAACAAGGAGGGTCCAGTTGCATGTGGGGCTGCATAAAGGCTCCCCTGGGGAGTTCACTTGTACCCAAAGCCTTCCTCTGGGGGCACTTTTGGATGGGCGAATTAGGCTTTTATTGCATTTTCTGGAGCCTGAGTTTTCACAATTCTGCCATGGTGGCTAGGGGTATATTTAGGGTTGCTCGTAAACAGTGAACAAGGAGGGTCCAGTTGCATGTGGGGCTGCGTTAAGGCTCCCCTGGGGAGTTCACTTGTACCCAAAGCCTTCCTCTGTGGGAACTTCTGGATGGGCGAATTAGGCTTTTAACGCATTTTCTGGGGCCCGAGTTTTCAGTTTTCTGCCATGCTGGCTAGTGTTATATTTAGGGTTGCTTGTAAACAGCGAACACGGGGGGTCCAGTTGCATATGGGGCTGCATAAAGGCTCCCCTGGGGAGTTCAGATGTACCCAAAGCCTTCCTTTGGGGGCACTTCTGGATGGTCGAATGGGGCTTTTAGCACGTTTTCTGTGGCCCGAGCTTTCAGTCGTCTGCCAGGCGGGCCAGCGTTATATATAAGGTTGCTGTGAAAGAGCAAATACGGAGGGTCCAGTTGCATGTGGGGCTGCATAAAGGCTCCGCTGGGGAGTTCACTTGTACCCAAAGCCTTCCTTTGGGGGCACTTTTGGATGCGCGAATGGGGCTCGTAACACATTTTCTGTGGCCCTAACTTTCAGTCGACTGCCAGGCGTGCTAGGGCTATATTTAGGCTTGCGGTGAAAGAGTGAACCCGGAGGGTCCAGTTGCATGTGGGGCTGCATAAAGGCTCCCCTGGGGAGTTCAGTTGTACCCAAAGCCTTCCTTTGGGGGCACTTCTGGATGGGTGAATGGGGCTTGAAACGCATTTTCTGGAGCCCAAGTTTTCAGTCTTCTGCCATGGTGGCTAGGGGTATATTTAGGGTTGCTCGTAAACAGTGAACAAGGAGGGTCCAGTTGCATGTGGGGCTGCATAAAGGCTCCCCTGGGGAGTTCAGATGTACCCAAAGCCTTCCTCTGGGGTCACTTTTGGAGGGGCGAATTAGGCTTTTAACGCATTTTCAGGGGCCCGAGTTTTCAGTCGACTGCCAGGCGGGACAGGGCTATATTTAGGGTTGATGTGAAAGAGCGAATACGGAGGGTCCAGTTGCATGTGGGGCTGCGTTAAGGCTCCCCTGGGGAGTCCAGTTGTACCCAAAGCCTTCCTTTGGGGGCACTTCTGGATGGGTGAATTGGGCTTGAAAAGCATTTTCTGGAGCCCGAGTTTTCAGTCTTCTGCCATGGTGGCTAGGGGTATATTTAGGGTTGCTGTGAAAGAGCGAATACGGAGAGTCCAGTTGCATGTGGGGCTGCATAAAGGCTCCCCTGGGGAGTTCAGTTGTACCCAAAGCCTTCCTTTGGGGGCAATTCTGGATGGGCGAAAGGGGCTTGAAACGCTTTTTCTGTGGCCCGATTTTTCAGTCTTCTGCCATGCTGGATAGGGATATATTTAGGGTTGCTGTAAAGAGCGAACACGGAGGGTCCAGTTGCATGTGGGTCTGCATAAAGGCTCCCCTGGGGAGTTCAGTTGTACCCAAAGCCTTCCTTTGGGGGCACTTCTGGATGGGCGAAAGGGGCTTGAAACGCATTTTCTGTGGCCCGAGTTTTCAGTCTTCTGCCATGCTGGCTAGGGGTATATTTAGGGTTGCTCGTAAACAGTGAACAAGGAGGGTCCAGTTGCGTGTGGGGCTGCATAAAGGCTCCCCTGGGGAGTTCACTTGTACCCAAAGCCTTCCTTTGGGGGCACTTTTGGATGGGCGAAAGGGGCTTGAAACGCATTTTCTGTGGCCCGAGTTTTCAGTCTTCTGCCATGCTGGCTAGGGTTATATTTAGGGTTGCTGTAAAGAGCGAACACGGAGGGTCCAGTTGCATGTGGGGCTGCATAAAGGCTCCCCTGGGGAGTTCAGTTGTACCCAAAGCCTTCCTCTGGGGGCACTTCTGGATGGGCGAATGGGGCTTGTAGCACGTTTTCTGTTGCCCGAGTTTTCAGTCGACTGCCAGGCGGGCCAGGGCTATATTTAGGGTTGCATGGAAAGAGCAAATACGGAGGGTCCAGTTGCATGTGGGGCTGCGTTAAGGCTCCCCTGGGGAGTTCAGTTGTACCCAAAGCC
Source organism: Anas platyrhynchos (assembly GCF_047663525.1). Taxonomy (NCBI): domain Eukaryota; kingdom Metazoa; phylum Chordata; class Aves; order Anseriformes; family Anatidae; genus Anas; species Anas platyrhynchos. The sequence goes on along the minus strand of NC_092605.1, from coordinate 13,532,268 downwards.
TTCCTTTGGGGGCACTTTGGGATGGTCCAAGGGGAATCGCAATGCGTTTTCTGAGGCCCGCTTTTTCAGTCTTCTCCCATTGCGCCGAGGGATATATTTAGGGTTGCGGTGAAAGAGCGAACCCGGAGGGTCCAGTTGCATGTGGGGCTGCATAAAGGCTCCCCTGGGGAGTTCACTTGTACCCAAAGCCTTCCTTTGGGGGCACTTCTGGATGGGTGAATGGGGCTTGAAATGCATTTTCTGGAGCCCGAGTTTTAAGTCTTCTGCCATGGTGCCTAGGGTTGTATTTAGGCTTGCGGTGAAAGAGTGAACCCGGAGGGTCCAGTTGCATGTGGGGCTGCATAAAGGCTCCCCTGGGGAGTTCAGTTGTACCCAAAGCCTTCCTCTGGGGGCACTTCTGGATGGGTGAATGGGGCTTGAAACGCATTTTCTGGAGCCTGAATTTTCAGTCGACTGCCAGGCGTCCTAGGGCTATATTTAGGCTTGCGTTGAAAGAGTGAACCCGGAGGGTCCAGTTGCATGTGGGGCTGCATAAAGGCTCCCCTGGGGAGTTCACTTGTACCCAAAGCCTTCCTCTGGGGGCACTTTTGGAGGGGCGAATTAGGCTTTTAATGCATTTTCTGTGGCCCGAGTTTTCAGTCGTCTGCCAGGCGGGCCAGGGCTATATTTAGGGTTGCTGTGAAAGAGCAAATACGGAGGGTCCAGTTGAAAGTGGGGCTGCGTTAAGGCTCCCCTGGGGAGTTCAGTTGTACCCAAAGCCTTCCTTTGGGGCCAGTTCTGGATGGGTGAATGGGGCTTGAAACGCTTTTTCTGTGGCCCGAGTTTTCAGTTTTATGCCATGCTGGCTAGGGGTATATTCGGGGTTGCTGTGAAAGAGCGAATACGGAGGGTCCAGTTGCATGTGGGGCTGCATAAAGGCTCCCCTGGGGAGTTCAGTTGTACCCAAAGCCTTCCTTTGGGGGCACTTCTGGATGGGTGAATGGGGCTTGTAACGCATTTTCTGGAGCCCGAGTTTTCAGTCTTCTGCCATGGTGGCCTGGGGTATATTTAGGGTTGCTCGTAAACAGTGAACAAGGAGGGTCCAGTTGCATGTGGGGCTGCGTAAAGGCTCCCCTGGGGAGTTCACTTGTACCCAAAGCCTTCCTCTGGGTGCACTTTTGGATGGGCAAATTAGGCTTTTAATGCATTTTCTGTGGCCCGAGTTTTCAGTCGACTGCCAGGCGGGCCAGGGCTATATTTAGGGTTGCTCGTAAACAGTGAACAAGGAGGGTCCAGTTGCATGTGGGGCTGCATAAAGGCTCCCCTGGGGAGTTCAGTTGTACCCAAAGCCTTCCTCTGGGGGCACTTTTGGATTGGCGAATTAGGCTTTTAATGCATTTTCTGGGGCCCGATTTTTCAGTCGTCTGCCAGGCGTGCCAGGGCTATATTTAGGGTTGCTGTGAAAGAGCGAATACGGAGGGTCCAGTTGCATGTGGGGCTGCATAAAGGCTCCCCTGGGGAGTTCAGTTGTACCCAAAGCCTTCCTTTGGGGTCACTTCTGGATGGGCGAAAGGGGCTTGAAACGCTTTTTCTGTGGCCCGAGTTTTCAGTCTTCTGCCATGCTGGCTAGGGTTTTATTTAGGGTTGCTCGTAAACAGTGAACAAGGAGGGTCCAGTTGCATGTGGGGCTGCGTAAAGGCTCCCCTGGGGAGTTCAGTTGTACCCAAAGCCTTCCTCTGGGGGCACTTTTGGAGGGGCGAATTAGGCTTTTAATGCATTTTCTGGGACCCGAGTTTTCAGTCGACTGCCAGGCGGGCCAGGGTTATATTTAGGTTGCTGTGAAAGAGCGAATACGGAGGGTCCAGTTGCATGTGGGGCTGCGTTAAGGCTCCCCTGGGGAGTCCAGTTGTACCCAAAGCCTTCCTTTGGGGGCACTTTGGGATGGTCCACGGGGAATCGCAATGCGTTTTCTGAGGCCCGCTTTTTCAGTCTTCTCCCATTGCGCCGAGGGCTATATTTAGGCTTGCGGTGAAAGAGCGAACCCGGAGGGTCCAGTTGCATGTGGGGCTGCATAAAGGCTCCCCTGGGGAGTTCACTTGTACCCAAAGCCTTCCTTTGGGGGCACTTTTGGATGGGTGAATGGGGCTTGAAACGCATTTTCTGGAGCCCGAATTTTCAGTCGACTGCCAGGCGTGCTAGGGCTATATTTAGGCTTGCGGTGAAAGAGTGAACCCGGAGGGTCCAGTTGCATGTGGGGCTGCATAAAGGCTCCCCTGGGGAGTTCAGTTGTACCCAAAGCCTTCCTTTGGGGGCACTTCTGGATGGGTGAATGGGGCTTGAAACGCATTTTCTGGAGCCCGAGTTTTCAGTCTTCTGCCATGGTGGCTAGGGGTATATTTAGGGTTGCTCGTAAACAGTGAACAAGGAGGGTCCAGTTGCATGTGGGGCTGCGTAAAGGCTCCCCTGGGGAGTTCAGATGTACCCAAAGCCTTCCTCTGGGGGCACTTTTGGATGGTCGAATTAGGCTTTTACTGCATTTTCTGGAGCCCGAGTTTTCAGTCTTCTGCCATGCTGGCTAGGGGTATATTTAGGGTTGCTCGTAAACAGTGAACAAGGAGGGTCCAGTTGCATGTGGGGCTGCATAAAGGCTCCCCTGGGGAGTTCACTTGTACCCAAAGCCTTCCTTTGGGGGCACTTTTGGATGGGCGAATGGGGCTCGTAACACATTTTCTGTGGCCCAAGCTTTCAGTCGACTGCCAGGCGTGCTAGGGCTATATTTAGGCTTCGGTTGAAAGAGTGAACGCGGAGGGTCCAGTTGCATGTGGGGCTGCATAAAGGCTCCCCTGGGGAGTTCAGTTGTACCCAAAGCCTTCCTTTGGGGGCACTTTTGGATGGACGAAAGGGGTTTGAAACGCTTCTTCTGTGGCCCGAGTTTTCAGTCTTCTGCCATGCTGGCTAGGGTTATATTTAGGGTTGCTGTAAAGAGCGAACACGAAGGGTCCAGTTGCATGTGGGGCTGCGTAAAGGCTCCCCTGGGGAGTCCAGTTGTACCCAAAGCCTTCCTTTGGGGGCACTTCTGGTTGGGCGAATTAGGCTTTTAATGCATTTTCTGGAGCCCGAGTTTTCAGTCTTCTGCCATGGTGGCTAGGGGTATATTTAGGGTTGCTCGTAAACAGTGAAGAAGGAGGGTCCAGTTGCATGTGGGGCTGCGTAAAGGCTCCCCTGGGGAGTTCACTTGTACCCAAAGCCTTCCTCTGGGGGCACTTTTGGATGGGCGAATTAGGCTTTTAACGCATTTTCTGGGGCCCGAGTTTTCAGTCGACTGCCAGGCGGGCCAGGGTTATATTTAGGGTTGCTGTGAAAGAGCGAATACGGAGGGTCCAGTTGCATGTGGGGCTGCGTTAAGGCTCCCCTGGGGAGTCCAGTTGTACCCAAAGCCTTCCTTTGGGGGCACTTCTGGATGGGTGAATGGGGCTTGAAACGCATTTTCTGGAGCCTGAGTTTTCAGTCTTCTGCCATGGTGGCTAGGGGTATATTTAGGGTTGCTCGTAAACAGTGAACAAGGAGGGTCCAGTTGCATGTGGGGCTGCATAAAGGCTCCCCTGGGGAGTTCACTTGTACCCAAAGCCTTCCTTTGGGGGCACTTCTGGATGGGCGAAAGGGGCTTGAAACGCTTTTTCTGTGGCCCGAGTTTTCAATCTTCTGCCACGCTGGCTAGGGATATATTTAGGGTTGCTGTAAAGAGCGAACACGGAGGGTCCAGTTGAATGTGGGGCTGTGTAAAGGCTCCCCTGGGGAGTTCACTTGTACCCAAAGCCTTCCTTTGGGGGCACTTTTGGATGGGCGAATGGGGCTCGTAACACATTTTCTGTGGCCCGAGCTTTCAGTCGACTGCCAGGCGTGCTAGGGCTATATTTAGGCTTGCGGTGAAAGAGTGAACGCGGAGGGTCCAGTTGCATGTGGGGCTGCAAAAAGGCTCCCCTGGGGAGTTCAGTTGTACCCAAAGCCTTCCTTTGGGGGCACTTCTGGATGGGTGAATGGGGCTTGAAACGCATTTTCTGGAGCCCGAGTTTTCAGTCTTCTGCCATGGTGGCTAGGGGTATATTTAGGGTTGCTCATAAACAGTGAACAAGGAGGGTCCAGTTGCATGTGGGGCTGCGTAAAGGCTCCCCCGGGGAATTCACTTGTACCCAAAGCCTTCCTCTGGGGGCACTTTTGGATGGGCGAATTAGGCTTTTAATGCATTTTCTGGCGCCTGAGTTTTCAGTCGACTGCCAGGCGGGCCAGGGCTATATTTAGGGTTGCTGTGAAAGAGCGAATACGGAGGGTCCATTTGCATGTGGGGCTGCGTTAAGGCTCCCCTGGGGAGTCCAGTTGTACCCAAAGCCTTCCTTTGGAGGCACTTTTGGATGGTCAAAGGGGAATCGCAATGCGTTTTCTGAGGCCCGCTTTTTCAGTCTTCTCCCATTGCGCCGAGGGCTATATTTAGGCTTGCGGTGAAAGAGCGAACACGGAGGGTCCAGTTGCATTTGGGGCTGCGTAAAGGCTCCCCTGGGGAGTTCAGATGTACCCAAAGCCTTCCTTTGGGGGCACATTTGGATGGGCGAATGGGGCTCGTAACACATTTTCTGTGGCCCGAGCTTTCAGTCGACTGCCAGGCGGGCCAGGGTTATATTTAGGGTTGCTGATAAAGAGCGAATACGGAGGGTCCAGTTGCATGTGGGGCTGCATAAAGGCTCCCCTGGGGAGTTCAGTTGTACCCAAAGCCTTCCTTTGGGGGCACTTCTGGATGGGTGAATGGGGCTTGAAACGCATTTTCTGGAGCCCAAGTTTTCAGTCGACTGCCAGGCGTGCTAGGGCTATATTTAGGCTTGCGGTGAAAGAGTGAACCCGGAGGGTCCAGTTGCATGTGGGGCTGCATAAAGGCTCCCCTGGGGAGTTCAGTTGTACCCAAAGCCTTCCTTTGGGGGCACTTCTGGATGGGTGAATGGGGCTTGAAACGCATTTTCTGGAGCCCGAGTTTTCAGTCTTCTGCCATGCTGGCTAGGGGTATATTTAGGGTTGCTCGTAAACAGTGAACAAGGAGGGTCCAGTTGCATGTGGGGCTGCATAAAGGCTCCCCTGGGGAGTTCACTTGTACCCAAAGCCTTCCTTTGGGGGCACTTTTGGATGGGCGAATGGGGCTCGTAACACATTTTCTGTGGCCCGAGCTTTCAGTCGACTGCCAGGCGTGCTAGGGCTATATTTAGGCTTCGGGTGAAAGAGTGAACGCGGAGGGTCCAGTTGCATGTGGGGCTGCATAAAGGCTCCCCTGGGGAGTTCAGTTGTACCCAAAGCCTTCCTTTGGGGGCACTTTTGGATGGGCGAAAGGGGTTTGAAACGCTTTTTCTGTGGCCCGAGTTTTCAATCTTCTGCCACGCTGGCTAGGGTTATATTTAGGGTTGCTGTAAAGAGCGAACACGGAGGGTCCAGTTGAATGTGGGGCTGTGTAAAGGCTCCCCTGGGGAGTTCACTTGTACCCAAAGCCTTCCTTTGGGGGCACTTTTGGATGGGCGAATGGGGCTCGTAACACATTTTCTGTGGCCCGAGCTTTCAGTCGACTGCCAGGCGTGCTAGGGCTATATTTAGGATTGCGGTGAAAGAGTGAACGCGGAGGGTCCAGTTGCATGTGGGGCTGCAAAAAGGCTCCCCTGGGGAGTTCAGTTGTACCCAAAGCCTTCCTTTGGGGGCACTTCTGGATGGGTGAATGGGGCTTGAAACGCATTTTCTGGAGCCCGAGTTTTCAGTCTTCTGCCATGGTGGCTAGGGGTATATTTAGGGTTGCTCATAAACAGTGAACAAGGAGGGTCCAGTTGCATGTGGGGCTGCGTAAAGGCTCCCCCGGGGAATTCACTTGTACCCAAAGCCTTCCTCTGGGGGCACTTTTGGATGGGCGAATTAGACTTTTAATGCATTTTCTGGCGCCTGAGTTTTCAGTCGAGTGCCAGGCGGGCCAGGGCTATATTTAGGGTTGCTGTGAAAGAGCGAATACGGAGGGTCCAGTTGCATGTGGGGCTGCGTTAAGGCTCCCCTGGGGAGTCCAGTTGTACCCAAAGCCTTCCTTTGGAGGCACTTTTGGATGGTCAAAGGGGAATCGCAATGCGTTTTCTGAGGCCCGCTTTTTCAGTCTTCTCCCATTGCGCCGAGGGCTATATTTAGGCTTGCGGTGAAAGAGCGAACACGGAGGGTCCAGTTGCATGTGGGGCTGCGTAAAGGCTCCCCTGGGGAGTTCAGATGTACCCAAAGCCTTCCTCTGGGGGCACTTTTGGATGGGCGAATGGGGCTCGTAACACATTTTCTGTGGCCCGAGCTTTCAGTCGACTGCCAGGCGGGCCAGGGTTATATTTAGGGTTGCTGATAAAGAGCGAATACGGAGGGTCCAGTTGCATGTGGGGCTGCATAAAGGCTCCCCTGGGGAGTTCAGTTGTACCCAAAGCCTTCCTTTGGGGGCACTTCTGGATGGGTGAATGGGGCTTGAAACGCATTTTCTGGAGCCCAAGTTTTCAGTCTTCTGCCATGGTGGCTAGGGGTATATTTAGGGTTGCTCGTAAACAGTGAACAAGGAGGGTCCAGTTGCATGTGGGGCTGCATAAAGGCTCCCCTGGGGAGTTCAGATGTACCCAAAGCCTTCCTTAGGGGGCACTTTTGGAGGGGCGAATTAGGCTTTTAACGCATTTTCAGGGGCCCGAGTTTTCAGTCGACTGCCAGGCGGGACAGGGCTATATTTAGGGTTGATGTGAAAGAGCGAATACGGAGGGTCCAGTTGCATGTGGGGCTGCGTTAAGGCTCCCCTGGGGAGTCCAGTTGTACCCAAAGCCTTCCTTTGGGGGCACTTCTGGATGGGTGAATGGGGCTTGAAAAGCATTTTCTGGAGCCCGAGTTTTCAGTCTTCTGCCATGGTGGCTAGGGGTATATTTAGGGTTGCTGTGAAAGAGCGAATACGGAGAGTCCAGTTGCATGTGGGGCTGCATAAAGGCTCCCCTGGGGAGTTCAGTTGTACCCAAAGCCTTCCTTTGGGGGCACTTCTGGATGGGCGAAAGGGGCTTGAAACGCTTTTTCTGTGGCCCGAGTTTTCAGTCTTCTGCCATGCTGGCTAGGGATATATTTAGGGTTGCTGTAAAGAGCGAACACGGAGGGTCCAGTTGCATGTGGGTCTGCATAAAGGCTCCCCTGGGGAGTTCAGTTGTACCCAAAGCCTTCCTTTGGGGGCACTTCTGGATGGGCGAAAGGGGCTTGAAACGCATTTTCTGTGGACCGAGTTTTCAGTCTTCTGCCATGCTGGCTAGGGGTATATTTAGGGTTGCTCGTAAACAGTGAACAAGGAGGGTCCAGTTGCGTGTGGGGCTGCATAAAGGCTCCCCTGGGGAGTTCACTTGTACCCAAAGCCTTCCTTTGGGGGCACTTTTGGATGGGCGAAAGGGGCTTGAAACGCATTTTCTGTGGCCCGAGTTTTCAGTCTTCTGCCATGGTGGCTAGGGTTATATTTAGGGTTGCTGTAAAGAGCGAACACGGAGGGTCCAGTTGCATGTGGGGCTGCATAAAGGCTCCCCTGGGGAGTTCAGTTGTACCCAAAGCCTTCCTCTGGGGGCACTTCTGGATGGGCGAATGGGGCTTGTAGCACGTTTTCTGTTGCCCGAGTTTTCAGTCGACTGCCAGGCGGGCCAGGGCTATATTTAGGGTTGCATGGAAAGAGCAAATACGGAGGGTCCAGTTGCATGTGGGGCTGCGTTAAGGCTCCCCTGGGGAGTTCAGTTGTACCCAAAGCCTTCCTTTGGGGGCACTTTGGGATGGTCCAAGGGGAATCGCAATGCGTTTTCTGAGGCCCGCTTTTTCAGTCTTCTCCCATTGCGCCGAGGGATATATTTAGGGATGCGGTGAATGAGCGAACCCGGAGGGTCCAGTTGCATGTGGGGCTGCATAAAGGCTCCCCTGGGGAGTTCACTTGTACCCAAAGCCTTCCTTTGGGGGCACTTTTGGATTGGCGAAATGGGCTTGAAATGCTTTTTCTGTGGCCCGAGTTTTCAGTCTTCTGCCATGCTGGCTAGGGTTATATTTAGGGTTGCTGTAAAGAGCGAACACGGAGGGTCCAGTTGCATGTGGGGCTGCGTAAAGGCTCCCCTGGGGAGTTCAGATGTACCCAAAGCCTTCCTTTGGGGGCACTTCTGGATGGGCGAATGGGGCTCGTAACACATTTTCTGTCGCCCGAGCTTTCAGTCGAATGCCAGGCGTGCTAGGGATATATTTAGGCTTGCGGTGAAAGAGTGAACGCGGAGAGTCCAATTGCATGTGGGGCTGCATAAAGGCTCCCCTGGGGAGTCCAGTTGTACCCAAAGCCTTCCTTTGCGGGCACTTTGGGATGGTCCAAGTGGAATCGCAATGCGTTTTCTGAGGCCCGCTTTTTCAGTCTTCTCCCACTGCGCCGAGTGATATATTTAGGGTTGCGGTGAAAGAGTGAACCCGGAGGGTCCCGTTGCATGTGGGGCTGCATAAAGGCTCCCCTGGGGAGTTCACTTGTACCCAAAGCCTTCCTTTGGGGGCACTTCTGGATGGGTGAATGGGGCTTGAAACGCATTTTCTGGAGCCCGAGTTTTAAGTCTTCTGCCATGGTGGCTAGGGGTATATTTAGGGTTGCTCGTAAACTGTGAAAAAGGAGGGTCCAGTTGCATGTGGGGCTGCATAAAGGCTCCCCTGGGGAGTTCAGTTGTACCCAAAGCCTTCCTTTGGGGGCACTTCTGGATGGGTGAATGGGGCTTGAAACGCATTTTCTGGAGCCCGAGTTTTCAGTCTTCTGCCATGGTGGCTAGGGGTATATTTAGGGTTGCTCGTAAACAGTGAACAAGGAGGGTCCAGTTGCATGTGGGGCTGCGTAAAGGCTCCCCTCGGGAGTTCAGTTGTACCCAAAGCCTTCCTTTGAGGGCACTTCTGGATGGGTGAATGGGGCTTGAAACGCATTTTCTGGAGCCCGAATTTTCAGTCGACTGCCAGGCCTGCTAGGGCTATATTTAGGCTTGCGTTGAAAGAGTGAACCCGGAGGGTCCAGTTGCATGTGGGGCTGCATAAAGGCTCCCCTGGGGAGTTCACTTGTACCCAAAGCCTTCTTCTGGGGGCACTTCTGGATGGGTGAATGGGGCTTGAAACGCTTTTTCTGTGGCCCGAGTTTTCAGTTTTATGCCATGGTGGCTAGGGGTATATTTGGGGTTGCTCGTAAACAGTGAACAAGGAGGGTCCAGTTGCGTATGGGCCTGCATAAAGGCTCCCCTGGGGAGTTCAGTTGTACCCAAAGCCTTCCTTTGGGGGCACTTTTGGATGGTCGAATCGGGCTTGTAACACATTTTCTGTGGCCCGATTTTTCAGTCGTCTGCCATGCAGGCCAGGGTTATATTTAGGGTTGCAGTGAAAGAGCAAATACGGAGGGTCCAGTTGCATGTGGGGCTGAGTAAAGGCTCACCTGGGGAGTTCACTTGTACCCAAAGCCTTCCTTTGGGGGCACTTCTGGATGGGCGAAAGGGGCTTGAAACGCTTTTTCTGGGGCCCGAGTTTTCAGTCTTCTGCCATGCTGGCTAGGGTTATATTTAGGGTTGCGGTGAAAGAGTGAACCCGGAGGGTCCAGTTGCATGTGGGGCTGCATAAAGGCTCCCCTGGGGAGTTCAGTTGTACCCAAAGCCTTCCTTTGGGGGCACTTCTGGATGGGTGAATGGGGCTTGAAACGCATTTTCTGGAGCCCGAATTTTCAGTCTTCTGCCATGGTGGCTAGGGGTATATTTAGGGTTGCTCGTAAACAGTGAACAAGGAAGGTCCAGTTGCATGTGGGGCTGCATAAAGGCTCCCCTGTGGAGTTCAGTTGTACCCAAAGCCTTCCTTTGGGGGCACTTCTGGATGGGTGAATGGGGCTTGAAACGCATTTTCTGGAGCCCGAATTTTCAGTCGACTGCCAGGCGTGCTAGGGCTATATTTAGGCTTGTGTTGAAAGAGTGAACCCAGAGGGTCCAGTTGCATGTGGGGCTGCATAAAGGCTCCCCTGGGGAGTTCACTTGTACCCAAAGCCTTCCTCTGGGGGCACTTCTGGATGGGTGAATGGGGCTTGAAACGCTTTTTCTGTGGCCCGAGTTTTCAGTTTTATGCCATGGTGGCTAGGGGTATATTTGGGGTTGCTCGTAAACAGTGAACAAGGAGGGTCCAGTTGCGTATGGGCCTGCATAAAGGCTCACCTGGGGAGTTCACTTGTACCCAAAGCCTTCCTTTGGGGGCACTTCTGGATGGGCGAAAGGGGCTTTTAACGCTTTTTCTGTGGCCCGAGTTTTCTGTCTTCTGCCATGCTGGCTAGGGTTATATTTAGGGTTGCTGTAAAGAGCGAACACGGAGGGTCCATTTGCATGTGGGACTGCGTAAAGGCTCCCCTGGGGAGTTCAGATGTACCCAAAGCCTTCCTTTGGGGGCACTTTTGGATGGGCGAATGGGGCTCGTAACACATTTTCTGTGGCCCGAGCTTTCAGTCGACTGCCAGGCGTGCTAGGGTTATATTTAGGCTTTCGGTGAAAGAGTGAACCCGGAGGGTCCAGTTGCATGTGGGGCTGCATAAAGGCTCCCCTGGGGAGTTCACTTGTACCCAAAGCCTTCTTTTGGGGGCACTTCTGGATGGGTGAATGGGGCTTGAAACGCATTTTCTGGAGCCCGAGTTTTCAGTCTTCTGCCATGGTGGCTAGGGGTATATTTAGGGTTGCTCGTAAACAGTGAACAAGGAGGGTCCAGTTGCATGTGGGGCTGCGTAAAGGCTCCCCTGTGGAGTTCAGATGTACCCAAAGCCTTCCTTTGGGGGCACTTCTGGATGTGCGAATGGGACTCGAAACACATTTTCTGTGGCCCGAGCTTTCAGTCGACTGCCAGGCGTGCTAGGGCTATATTTAGGGTTGCTCGTAAACAGTGAACAAGGAGGGTCCATTTGCATGTGGGGCTGCATAAAGGCTCCCCTGGGGAGTTCACTTGTACCCAAAGCCTTCCTTTGGGGGCACTTCTGGATGGGCGAAAGGGGCTTGAAACGCTTTTCTGTGGCCCGAGTTTTCAGTCTTCTGCCATGCTGGCTAGGGTTATATTTAGGGTTGCTGTAAAGAGCGAACACGGAGGGTCCAGTTGCATGTGGGGCTGCGTAAAGGCTCCCCTGGGGAGTTCAGATGTACCCAAAGCCTTCCTTTGGGGGCACTTTTGGATGGGCGAATGGGGCTCGTAACACATTTTCTGTGGCCCGAACTTTCAGTCGACTGCCAGGCGTTCTAGGGCTATATTTAGGCTTGCGGTGAAAGAGTGAACGCGGAGGGTCCAGTTGCATGTGGGGCTGCATAAAGGCTCCCCTGGGGAGTTCACTTGTACCCAAAGCCTTCCTTTGGGAGCACTTCTGGATGGGTGAATGGGGCTTGAAACGCATTTTCTGGAGCCCGAGTTTTCAGTCTTCTGCCATGGTGGCTACGGGTATATTTAGGGTTGCTCGTAAACAGTGAACAAGGAGGGTCCAGTTGCATGTGGGGCTGCGTAAAGGCTCCCCTGGGGAGTTCAGATGTACCCAAAGCCTTCCTCTGGGGGCACTTCTGGATGGGCGAATTAGGCTTTTAACGCATTTTCTGTTGCCCGAGTTTTCAGTCGACTGCCAGGCGGGCCAGGGCTATATTTAGGGTTGCTGTGAAAGAGCGAATACGGAGGGTCCAGTTGCATGTGGGGCTGCGTTAAGGCTCCCCTGGGGAGTCCAGTTGTACCCAAAGCCTTCCTTTGGGGGCACTTCTGGATGGGTGAATGGGGCTTGAAAAGCATTTTCTGGAGCCCGAGTTTTCAGTCTTCTGCCATGATGGCTAGGGGTATATTTAGGGTTGCTGTGAAAGAGCGAATACGGAGAGTCCAGTTGCATGTGGGGCTGCATAAAGGCTCCCCTGGGGAGTTCACTTGTACCCAAAGCCTTCCTTTGGGGGCAATTCTGGATGGGCGAAAGGGGCTTGAAACGCTTTTTCTGGGGCCCGAGTTTTCAGTCTTCTGCTATGCTGGCTAGGGATATATTTAGGGTTGCTGTAAAGAGCGAACACGGAGGGTCCAGTTGCATGTGGGTCTGCATAAAGGCTCCCCTGGGGAGTTCAGTTGTACCCAAAGCCTTCCTTTGGGAGCATTTCTGAATGGGCGAAAGGGGCTTGAAACGCTTTTTCTGTGGCTCGAGTTTTCAGTCTTCTGCCATGCTGGCTAGGGGTATATTTAGGGTTGCTCGTAAACAGTGAACAAGGAGGGTCCAGTTGCATGTGGGGCTGCATAAAGGCTCCCCTGGGGAGTTCAGTTGTACCCAAAGCCTTCCTCTGGGGGCACTTCTGGATGGGCGAATGGGGCTTGTAGCACGTTTTCTGTGGCCCGAGTTTTCAGTCGTCTACCAGGCGGGCCAGGGCTATATTTAGCGTTGCTGTGAAAGAGCGAATACGGAGGGTCCAGTTGCATGTGGGGCTGCATAAAGGCTCCCCTGGGGAGTTCACTTGTACCCAAAGCCTTCCTTTGGGGGCACTTTTGGATGGGCGAATGGGGCTCGTAACACATTTTCTGTGGCCCGAGCTTTTAGTCGATTGCCAGGCGTGCTAGGGCTATATTTAGGGTTGCTGTGAAAGAGCGAATACGGAGGGTCCAGTTGCATGTGGGGCTGCGTTAAGGCTCCCCTGGGGAGTCCAGTTGTACCCAAAGCCTTCCTTTGGGGGCACTTTGGGATGGTCCAAGGGGAATCGCAATGCGTTTTCTGAGGCCCGCTTTTTCAGTCTTCTCCCATTGCGCCGAGGGATATATTTAGGGTTGCGGTGAAAGAGTGAACGCGGAGGGTCCAGTTGCATGTGGGGCTGCATAAAGGCTCCCCTGGGGAGTTCACTTGTACCCAAAGCCTTCCTTTGGGGGCACTTCTGGATGGGTGAATGGGGCTTGAAACGCATTTTCTGGAGCCCGAGTTTTCAGTCTTCTGCCATGGTGGCTAGGGGTATATTTAGGGTTGCTCGTAAATAGTGAACAAGGGGGGTCCAGTTGCATGTGGGGCTGCATAAAGGCTCCCCTGGGGAGTTCACTTGTACCCAAAGCCTTCCTTTGGGGGCACTTTTGGATTGGCGAAATGGGCTTGAAATGCTTTTTCTGTGGCCCGAGTTTTCAGTCTTCTGCCATGCTGGCTAGGGTTATATTTAGGGTTGCTGTAAAGAGCGAACACGGAGGGTCCAGTTGCATGTGGGGCTGCGTAAAGGCTCCCCTGGGGAGTTCACTTGTACCCAAAGCCTTCCTTTGGGGGCACTTCTGGATGGGCGAATGGGGCTCGTAACACATTTTCTGTCGCCCGAGCTTTCAGTCGAATGCCAGGCGTGCTAGGGATATATTTAGGCTTGCGGTGAAAGAGTGAACGCGGAGAGTCCAATTGCATGTGGGGCTGCATAAAGGCTCCCCTGGGGAGTCCAGTTGTACCCAAAGCCTTCCTTTGCGGGCACTTTGGGATGGTCCAAGGGGAATCGCAATGCGTTTTCTGAGGCCCGCTTTTTCAGTCTTCTCCCATTGCGCCGAGTGATATATTTAGGGTTGCGGTGAAAGAGTGAACCCGGAGGGTCCCGTTGCATGTGGGGCTGCATAAAGGCTCCCCTGGGGAGTTCACTTGTACCCAAAGCCTTCCTTTGGGGGCACTTCTGGATGGGTGAATGGGGCTTGAAACGCATTTTCTGGAGCCCGAGTTTTCAGTCTTCTGCCATGGTGGCTAGGGGTATATTTAGGGTTGCTCGTAAACAGTGAACAAGGAGGGTCCAGTTGCATGTGGGGCTGCGTAAAGGTTCCCCTCGGGAGTTCAGTTGTACCCAAAGCCTCCCTTTGAGGGCACTTCTGGATGGGTGAATGGGGCTTGAAACGCATTTTCTGGAGCCCGAATTTTCAGTCGACTGCAAGGCCTGCTAGGGCTGTATTTAGGCTTGCGTTGAAAGAGTGAACCCGGAGGGTCCAGTTGCATGTGGGGCTGCATAAAGGCTCCCCTGGGGAGTTCACTTGTACCCAAAGCCTTCCTCTGGGGGCACTTCTGGATGGGTGAATGGGGCTTGAAACGCTTTTTCTGTGGCCCGAGTTTTCAGTTTTATGCCATGGTGGCTAGGGGTATATTTGGGGTTGCTCGTAAACAGTGAACAAGGAGGGTCCAGTTTCGTATGGGCCTGCATAAAGGCTCCCCTGGGGAGTTCAGTTGTACCCAAAGCCTTCCTTTGGGGGCACTTTTGGATGGTCGAATGGGGCTTGTAACACATTTTCTGTGGCCCGATTTTTCAGTCGTCTGCCATGCAGGCCAGGGTTATATTTAGGGTTGCAGTGAAAGAGCAAATACGGAGGGTCCAGTTGCATGTGGGGCTGCGTAAAGGCTCACCTGGGGAGTTCACTTGTACCCAAAGCCTTCCTTTGGGGGCACTTCTGGATGGGCGAAAGGGGCTTGAAACGCTTTTTCTGGGGCCCGAGTTTTCAGTCTTCTGCCATGCTGGCTAGGGTTATATTTAGGGTTGCGGTGAAAGAGTGAACCCGGAGGGTCCAGTTGCATGTGGGGCTGCATAAAGGCTCCCCTGGGGAGTTCAGTTGTACCCAAAGCCTTCCTTTGGGGGCACTTCTGGATGGGTGAATGGGGCTTGAAACGCATTTTCTGGAGCCCGAATTTTCAGTCTTCTGCCATGGTGGCTAGGGGTATATTTAGGGTTGCTCGTAAACAGTGAACAAGGAGGGTCCAGTTGCATGTGGGGCTGCGTAAAGGCTCCCCTGGGGAGTTCAGTTGTACCCAAAGCCTTCCTTTGGGGGCACTTCTGGATGGGTGAATGGGGCTTGAAACGCATTTTCTGGAGCCCGAATTTTCAGTCGACTGCCAGGCATGCTAGGGCTATATTTAGGCTTGAGTTGAAAGAGTGAACCCAGAGGGTCCAGTTGCATGTGGGGCTGCATAAAGGCTCCCCTGGGGAGTTCACTTGTACCCAAAGCCTTCCTCTGGGGGCACTTCTGGATGGGTGAATGGGGCTTGAAACGCTTTTTCTGTGGCCCGAGTTTTCAGTTTTATGCCATGGTGGCTAGGGATATATTTGGGGTTGCTCGTAAACAGTGAACAAGGAGGGTCCAGTTGCGTATGGGCCTGCATAAAGGCTCACCTGGGGAGTTCACTTGTACCCAAAGTCTTCCTTTGGGGGCACTTCTGGATGGGCGAAAGGGGCTTTTAACGCTTTTTCTGTGGCCCGAGTTTTCTGTCTTCTGCCATGCTGGCTAGGGTTATATTTAGGGTTGCTGTAAAGAGCGAACACGGAGGGTCCATTTGCATGTGGGACTGCGTAAAGGCTCCCCTGGGGAGTTCAGATGTACCCAAAGCCTTCCTTTGGGGGCACTTTTGGATGGGCGAATGGGGCTCGTAACACATTTTCTGTGGCCCGAGTTTTCAGTCGACTGCCAGGCGTGCTAGGGTTATATTTAGGCTTTCGGTGAAAGAGTGAACCCGGAGGGTCCAGTTGCATGTGGGGCTGCATAAAGGCTCCCCTGGGGAGTTCACTTGTACCCAAAGCCTTCTTTTGGGGGCACTTATGGATGGGTGAATGGGGCTTGAAACGCATTTTCTGGAGCCCGAGTTTTCAGTCTTCTGCCATGGTGGCTAGGGGTATATTTAGGGTTGCTCGTAAACAGTGAACAAGGAGGGTCCAGTTGCATGTGGGGCTGCGTAAAGGCTCCCCTGTGGAGTTCAGATGTACCCAAAGCCTTCCTTTGGGGGCACTTCTGGATGTGCGAATGGGACTCGAAACACATTTTCTGTGGCCCGAGCTTTCAGTCGACTGCCACGCGTGCTAGGGCTATATTTAGGGTTGCTCGTAAACAGTGAACAAGGAGGGTCCATTTGCATGTGGGGCTGCATAAAGGCTCCCCTGGGGAGTTCACTTGTACCCAAAGCCTTCCTTTGGGGGCACTTCTGGATGGGTGAATGGGGCTTGAAACGCATTTTCTGGAGCCCGAGTTTTCAGTCTTCTGCCATGGTGGCTAGGGGTATATTTAGGGTTGCTCGTAAACAGTGAACAAGGAGGTTCCAGTTGCATGTGGGGCTGCGTAAAGGCTCCCCTGGGGAGTTCACTTGTACCCAAAGCCTTCCTTTGGGGGCGCTTCTGGATGGGCGAAAGGGGCTTGAAACGCTTTTTCTGTGGCCCGAGTTTTCACTCTTCTGCCATGGTGGCTAGGGGTATATTTAGGGTTGCTCGTAAACAGTGAACAAGGAGGGTCCAGTTGGATGTGGGGCTGCGTAAAGGCTCCCCTGGGGAGTTCACTTGTACCCAAAGCCTTCCTTTGGGGGCACTTCTGGATGGGTGAATGGGGCTTGAAACGCATTTTCTGGAGCCCGAATATTCAGTCGACTGCCAGGCGTGCTAGGGCTATATTTAGGCTTGCGGTGAAAGAGTGAACCCAGAGGGTCCAGTTGCATGTGGGGCTGCATAAAGGCTCCCCTGGGGAGTTCACTTGTACCCAAAGCCTTCCTTTGGGGGCACTTCTGGATGGGTGAATGGGGCTTGAAACGCATTTTCTGGAGCCCGAGTTTTCAGTCTTCTGCCATGGTGGCTAGGGGTATATTTAGGGTTGCTCGTAAACAGTGAACAAGGAGGTTCCAGTTGCATGTGGGGCTGCATAAAGGCTCCCCTGGGGAGTTCAGTTGTACCCAAAGCCTTCCTTTGGGGGCACTTCTGGATGGGCGAAAGGGGCTTGAAACGCTTTTTCTGTGGCCCGAGTTTTCACTCTTCTGCCATGGTGGCTAGGGGTATATTTAGGGTTGCTCGTAAACAGTGAACAAGGAGGGTCCAGTTGCATGTGGGGCTGCGTAAAGGCTCCCGTGGGGAGTTCAGTTGTACCCAAAGCCTTCCTCTGGGGGAACTTCTGGATGGGCGAATGGGGCTTGTAGCACGTTTTCTGTGGCCCGAGTTTTCAGTCGACTGCCAGGCGGGCCAGGGCTATATTTAGGGTAGCTGTGAAAGAGCAAATACGGAGGGTCCAGTTGCATGTGGGGCTGCATAAAGGCTCCCCTGGGGAGTTCACTTGTACGCAAAGCCTTCCTTTGGGGGCACTTCTGGATGGGCGAAAGGGGCTTGTAACGCTTTTTCTGTGGCCCGAGTTTTCAGTCTTCTGCCATGGTGGCTAGGGGTATATTTAGGGTTGCTCGTAAACAGTGAACAAGGAGGGTCCAGTTGGATGTGGGGCTGCGTAAAGGCTCCCCTGGGGAGTTCACTTGTACCCAAAGCCTTCCTTTGGGGGCACTTCTGGATGGGTGAATGGGGCTTGAAACGCATTTTCTGGAGCCCGAATATTCAGTCGACTGCCAGTCGTGCTAGGGCTATATTTAGGCTTGCGGTGAAAGAGTGAACCCAGAGGGTCCAGTTGCATGTGGGGCTGCATAAAGGCTCCCCTGGGGAGTTCACTTGTACCCAAAGCCTTCCTTTGGGGGCACTTCTGGATGGGTGAATGGGGCTTGAAACGCATTTTCTGGAGCCCGAGTTTTCAGTCTTCTGCCATGGTGGCTAGGGGTATATTTAGGGTTGCTCGTAAACAGTGAACAAGGAGGTTCCAGTTGCATGTGGGGCTGCATAAAGGCTCCCCTGGGGAGTTCAGTTGTACCCAAAGCCTTCCTTTGGGGGCACTTCTGGATGGGCGAAAGGGGCTTGAAACGCTTTTTCTGTGGCCCGAGTTTTCACTCTTCTGCCATGGTGGCTAGGGGTATATTTAGGGTTGCTCGTAAACAGTGAACAAGGAGGGTCCAGTTGCATGTCGGGCTGCGTAAAGGCTCCCGTGGGGAGTTCAGTTGTACCCAAAGCCTTCCTCTGGGGGAACTTCTGGATGGGCGAATGGGGCTTGTAGCACGTTTTCTGTGGCCCGAGTTTTCAGTCGACTGCCAGGCGGGCCAGGGCTATATTTAGGGTAGCTGTGAAAGAGCAAATACGGAGGGTCCAGTTGCATGTGGGGCTGCCTTAAGGCTCCCCTGGGGAGTTCACTTGTACGCAAAGCCTTCCTTTGGGGGCACTTCTGGATGGGCGAAAGGGGCTTGTAACGCTTTTTCTGTGGCCCGAGTTTTCAGTCTTCTGCCATGGTGGCTAGGGGTATATTTAGGGTTGCTCGTAAACAGTGAACAAGGAGGGTCCAGTTGGATGTGGGGCTGCGTAAAGGCTCCCCTGGGGAGTTCACTTGTACCCAAAGCCTTCCTTTGGGGGCACTTCTGGATGGGTGAATGGGGCTTGAAACGCATTTTCTGGAGCCCGAATTTTCAGTCGACTGCCAGGCGTGCTAGGGCTATATTTAGGCTTGCGTTGAAAGAGTGAACCCAGAGGGTCCAGTTGCATGTGGGGCTGCATAAAGGCTCCCCTGGGGAGTTCAGTTGTACCCAAAGCCTTCCTTTGGGGGCACTTCTGGATGGGTGAATGGGGCTTGAAACGCTTTTTCTGGAGCCCGAGTTTTCAGTCTTCTGCCATGGTGGCTAGGGGTATATTTAGGGTTGCTCGTAAACAGTGAACAAGGAGGGTCCAGTTGCATGTGGGGCTGCGTAAAGGCTCCCCTGGGGAGTTCACTTGTACCCAAAGCCTTCCTCTGGGGGCACTTTTGGATGGGCGAATTAGGCTTTTAATGCATTTTCTGAGACCCGAGTTTTCAGTCGACTGCCAGGCGGGCCAGTGTTATATTTAGGTTGCTGTGAAACAGCGAATACGGAGGGTCCAGTTGCATGTGGGGCTGCGTTAAGGCTCCCCTGGGGAGTCCAGTTGTACCCAAAGCCTTCCTTTGGGGGCACTTTGGGATGGTCCAAGGGGAATCGCAATGCGTTTTCTGAGGCCCGAGTTTTCAGTCTTCTCCCATTGCGCCGAGGGCTATATTTAGGCTTGCGGTGAAAGAGCGAACCCGGAGGGTCCAGTTGCATGTGGGGCTGCATAAAGGCTCCCCTGGGGAGTTCACTTGTACCCAAAGCCTTCCTTTGGGGGCACTTCTGGATGGGTGAATGGGGCTAGAAACGCATTTTCTGGAGCCCGAGTTTTCAGTCTTCTGCCATGGTGGCTAGGGGTATATTTAGGGTTGCTCGTAAATAGTGAACAAGGAGGGTCCAGTTGCATGTGGGGCTGCATAAAGGCTCCCCTGGGGAGTTCACTTGTACCCAAAGCCTTCCTTTGGGGGCACTTTTGGATGGGCGAAAGGGGCTTGAAATGCTTTTTCGGTGGCCCGAGTTTTCAGTCTTCTGCCATGCTGGCTAGGGTTATATTTAGGGTTGCTGTAAAGAGCGAACACGGAGGGTCCAGTTGCATGTGGGGCTGCGTAAAGGCTCCCCTGGGGAGTTCAGATGTACCCAAAGCCTTCCTTTGGGGGCACTTCTGGATGGGCGAATGGGGCTCGTAACACATTTTCTGTGGCCCGAGCTTTCAGTCGAATGCCAGGCGTGCTAGGGCTATATTTAGGCTTGCGGTGAAAGAGTGAACGCGGAGAGTCCAGTTGCATGTGGGGCTGCATAAAGGCTCCCCTGGGGAGTTCACTTGTACCCAAAGCCTTCCTTTGGGGGCACTTCTGGATGGGTGAATGGGGCTTGAAACGCATTTTCTGGAGCCCGAGTTTTCAGTCGACTGCCATGCGGGCCAGGTCTATATTTAGGGTTGCTGTGAAAGAGCAAATATGGAGGGTCCAGTTGCATGTGGGGCTGCATTAAGGCTCCCCTGGGGAGTTCAGATGTACCCAAAGCCTTCCTCTGGGGGCACTTTTGGAGGGGCGAATTAGGCTTTTAACGCATTTTCTGGAGCCCGAGTTTTCAGTCGACTGCCAGGCGGGCCAGGTCTATATTTAGGGTTGCTGTGAAAGAGCAAATATGGAGGGTCCAGTTGCATGTGGGGCTGCGTTAAGGCTCCCCTGGGGAGTTCACTTGTACCCAAAGCCTTCCTCTGGGGGCACTTTTGGAGGGGCGAATTAGGCTTTTAACGCATTTTCTGGGGCCCGAGTTTTCAGTCGACTGCCAGGCGGGCCAGGGTTATATTTAGGGTTGCTGTGAAAGAGTGAACCCGGAGGGTCCAGTTGCATGTGGGGCTGCATAAAGGCTCCCCTGGGGATTTCAGTTGTACCCAAAGCCTTCCTTTGGGGGCACTTCTGGATGGGTGAATGGGGCTTGAAACGCTTTTTCCGTGGCACGAGTTTTCAGTTTTATGCCATGCTGGCTAGGGGTATATTTGGGGTTGCTCGTAAACACTGAACAAGGAGGGTCCAGTTGCGTATGGGCCTGCATAAAGGCTCCCCTGGGGAGTTCACTTGTACCCAAAGCCTTCCTTTGGGGGCACTTTTGGATGGTCGAATGGGGCTTGTAGCACATTTTCTGGGGCCCGATTTTTCAGTCGTCTTCAATGCGGGCCAGGGTTATATTTAGGGTTGCTGTGAAAGAGCGAATACGGAGGGTCCAGTTACATGTGGGGCTGCATAAAGGCTCCCCTGGGGAGTTCACTTGTACCCAAAGCCTTCCTTTGGGGGCACTTCTGGATGGGCGAAAGGGGCTTGAAACGCTTTTTCTGTGGCCCAAGTTTTCAGTCTTCTGCCATGCTGGCTAGGGTTATATTTAGGGTTGCTGTAAAGAGCGAACACGGAGGGTCCAGTTGCATGTGGGGCTGCGTAAAGGCTCCCCTGGGGAGTTCAGATGTACCCAAAACCTTCCTTTGGGGGCACTTTTGGATGGTCGAATGGGGCTTGTAGCACATTTTCTGTGGCCCGATTTTTCAGTCGTCTGCCATGCGGGCCAGGGTTATATTTAGGGTTGCTGTGAAAGAGCGAACACGGAGGGTCCAGTTGCATGTGGGGCTGCGTAAAGGCTCCCCTAGGGAGTTCAGATGTACCCAAAGACTTCCTTTGGGGGCACTTTTGGATGGGCGAATGGGGCTCGTAACACATTTTCTGTGGCCCGAGCTTTCAGTCGACTGCCAGGCGTGCTAGGGCTATATTTAGGCTTGGGGTGAAAGAGTGAACCCGGAGGGTCCAGTTGCATGTGGGGCTGCATAAAGGCTCCCCTGGGGAGTTCACTTGTACCCAAAGCCTTCCTTTGGGGGCACTTCTGGATGGGTGAATGGGGCTTGAAACGCATTTTCTGTGGCCCGAATTTTCAGTCGACTGCCAGGCGTGCTAGGGCTATATTTAGGCTTGCGGTGAAAGAGCAAATACGGAGGGTCCAGTTGCATGTGGGGCTGCGTTAAGGCTCCCCTGGGGAGTTCAGTTGTACCCAAAGCCTTCCTTTGGGGGCACTTCTGGATGGTTGAATGGGGCTTGTAGCACGTTTTCTGTGGCCCGAGCTTTCAGTCGTCTGCCAGGCGGGCCAGGGTTATATTTAAGGTTGCTGTGAAAGAGCAAATACGGAGGGTCCAGTTGCATGTGGGGCTGCATAAAGGCTCCGCTGGGGAGTTCACTTGTACCCAAAGGCTTCCTTTGGGGGCACTTTTGGATGGGCGAAAGGGGCTTGAAACGCATTTTCTGGAGCCCGAGTTTTCAGTCTTCCGCCATGCTGGCTAGGGTTATATTTAGGTTTGCTGTAAAGAGCGAACACGGAGGCTCCAGTTGCATGTGGGGCTGCGTAAAGGCTCCCCTGGGGAGTTCAGATGTACCCAAAGCCTTCCTTTGGGGGCACTTTTGAATGGGCGAATGGGGCTTGAAACGCATTTTCTGGAGCCCGAGTTTTCAGTCTTCTGCCATGGTGGCTAGGAGTATATTTAGTGTTGCTCGTAAACAGTGAACAAGGAGGGTCCAGTAGCATGTGGGGCTGCGTAAAGGCTCCCCTGGGGAGTTCACTTGTACCCAAAGCCTTCCACTGGGGGCACTTGTGGATGAGCGAAAGGGGCTTGAAACGCTTTTTCTGTGGCCCGATTTTTCAGTCTTCTGCCATGCTGGCTAGGGTTATATTTAGGGTTGCTGTAAAGAGCGAACAAGGAGGGTCCAGTTGCATGCGGGGCTGCGTAAAGGCTCCCCTGGGGAGTTCACTTGTACCCAAAGCCTTCCTTTGGGGGCACTTCTGGATGGGCGAATGGGGCTCGTAACACATTTTCTGTGGCCCGAGCTTTCAGTCGATTGCCAGGAGTGCTAGGGCTATATTTAGGCTTGCGGTGAAAGAGTGAATACGGAGGGTCCAGTTGCATGTGGGGCTGCATAAAGGCTCCCGTGGGGAGTTCAGTTGGACCCAAAGCCTTCCTTTGGGGGCACTTCTGGATGGGTGAATGGGGCTCGAAACGCATTTTCTGGAGCCCGAGTTTTCAGTCTTCTACCATGGTGGCTAGGGGTATATTTAGGGTTGCTCGTAAACAGTGAACAAGGAGGGTCCAGTTGCATGTGGGGCTGCGTAAAGGCTCCCCTGGGGAGTTCACTTGTACCCAAAGCCTTCCTCTGGGGGCACTTTTGGATTGGCGAATTAGGCTTTTAATGCATTTTCTGGGGCCCGAGTTTTCAGTCGACTGCCAGGCGGGCCAGGGCTATATTTAGGGTTGCTGTGAAAGAGCGAATACGGAGGGTCCAGTTGCATGTGGGGCTGCATAAAGGCTCCCCTGGGGAATCCAGTTGTACCCAAAGCCTTCCTTTGGGGGCACTTTTGGATGGTCCAAGGGGAATCGCAATGCGTTTTCTGAGGCCCGCTTTTTCACTCTTCTCCCATTGCGCCGAGGGCTATATTTAGGCTTGCGGTGAAAGAGTGAACCCGGAGGGTCCAGTTGCATGTGGGGCTGCGTTAAGGCTCCCCTGGGGAGTTCAGTTGTACCCAAAGCCTTCCTTTGGGGGCACTTCTGGATGGGTGAATGGGGCTTGAAACGCATTTTCTGGGGCACGAGTTTTCAGTCGACTGGCAGGCGAGCCAGGGTTATATTTAGGGTTGCTGTGAAAGAGTGAACCCGGAGGGTCCAATTGCATGTGGGGCTGCATAAAGGCTCCCCTGGGGAGTTCAGATGTACCCAAAGCCTTCCTTTGGGGGCACTTCTGGATGGGTGAATGGGGCTTGAAACGCTTTTTCTGTGGCCCGAGTTTTCAGTTTTCTGCCATGCTGGCTAGGGTTATATTTAGGGTTGCTTGAAAACAGAGAACACGGGGGGGCCAGTTACGTATGGGCCTGCATAAAGGCTCCCCTGGGGAGTTCAGATGTACCCAAAGCCTTCCTTTGGGGGCACTTTTGGATGGTCGAATGGGGCTTGTAGCACGTTTTCTGTGGCCCGAGCTTTCAGTCGACTGCCAGGCGTGCTAGGGCTATATTTAGGCTTGCGGTGAAAGAGTGAACCCGGAAGGTCCAGTTGAATGTGGGGCTGCATAAAGGCTCCCCTGGGGAGTTCACTTGTACCCAAAGCCTTCCTTTGGGGGCACTTCTGGATGGGTGAATGGGGCTTGAAACGCATTTTCTGGAGCCCGAGTTTTCAGTCTTCTGCCATGGTGGCTACGGGTATATTTAGGGTTGCTCGTAAACAGTGAACAAGGAGGGTCCAGTTGCATGTGGGGCTGCGTAAAGGCTCCCCTGGGGAGTTCACTTGTACCCAAAGCCTTCCTCAGGGGGCACTTTTGGATGGGCGAATTAGGCTTTTAACGCATTTTCTGGGGCCCGAGTTTTCAGTCGACTGCCAGTCGGGCCAGGGCTATATTTAGGGTTGCTGTGAAAGACCGAATACGGAGGGTCCAGTTGCATGTGGGGCTGCGTTAAGGCTCCCCTGGCGAGTCCAGTTGTACCCAAAGCCTTCCTCTGGGGGCACTTTTGGATGGGCGAATTCGGCTTTTAATGCATTTTCTGGGGCCCAAGTTTTCAGTCGACTGCCAGGCGGGCCAGGGTTATATTTAGGGTTGCTGTGAAAGAGTGAACCCGGAGGGTCCAGTTGCATGTGGGGCTGCATAAAGGCTCCCCTGGGGAGTTCACTTGTACCCAAAGCCTTCCTTTGGGGGCACTTTTGGATGGGTGAATGGGGCTTGAAACGCATTTTCTGGAGCCCGAGTTTTCAGTCTTCTGTCATGGTGGCTAGGGGTATATTTAGGGTTGCTCGTAAACAGTGAACAAGGAGGGTCCAGTTGCATGTGGGGCTGCGTAAAGGCTCCCCTGGGGAGTTCAGTTGTACCCAAAGCCTTCCTCTGGGGGCACTTTTGGATGGGCGAATTAGGCTTTTAATGCATTTTCTGGGGCCCGAGTTTTCAGTCGACTGCCAGGCGGGCCAGAGCTATATTTAGGGTTGCTGTGAAAGAGCGAATACGGAGGGTCCAGTTGCATATGGGGCTGCGTTAAGGCTCCCCTGGGGAGTCCAGTTGTACCCAAAGCCTTCCTTTGGGGGCACTTTTGCATGTTCCAAGGGGAATCGCAATGCGTTTTCTGAGGCTCGCTTTTTCAGTCTTCTCCCATTGCGCCGAGGGATATATTTAGGCTTGCGGGGAAAGAGTGAACCCGGAGGGTCCAGTTGCATGTGGGGCTGCATAAAGGCTCCCCTGGGGAGTTCACTTGTACCCAAAGCCTTCCTTTGGGGGCACTTCTGGATGGGTGAATGGGGCTTGAAACGCATTTTCTGGAGCCCGAGTTTTCAGTCTTCTGCCATGGTGGCTAGGGATATATTTAGGGTTGCTCGTAAACAGTGAACAAGGAGGGTCCAGTTGCATGTGGGGCTGCATAAAGGCTCCCCTGGGGAGTTCACTTGTACCCAAAGCCTTCCTTTGGAGGCACTTTTGGATGGTCAAATGGGACTTGTAGCACTTTTTCTGGGGCCCGATTTTTCAGTCGTCTGCCATGCAGGCCAGGGATATATTTAGGGTTGCTGTGAAAGAGCGAATACGGAGGGTCCAGTTGCATGTGGGGCTGCATAAAGGCTCCCCTGGGGAGTTCACTTGTACCCAAAGCCTTCCTTTGGGGGCACTTCTGGATGGGTGAATGGGGCTTGAAACGCATTTTCTGGGGCCCGAGTTTTCAGTCTTCTGCCATGGTGGCTAGGGGTAAATTTAGGGTTGCTCGTAAACAGTGAACAAGGAGGGTCCAGTTGCATGTGGGGCTGCGTAAAGGCTCCCCTGGGGAGTTCACTTGTACCCAAAGCCTTCCTCTGGGGGCACTTTTTGATGAGCGAAAGGGGCTTGAAACGCTTTTTCTGTGGCCCGATTTTTCAGTCTTCTGCCATGCTGGCTAGGGTTATATTTAGGGTTGCTGTAAAGAGCGAACGCGGAGGGTGCAGTTGCATTTGGGGCTGCGTAAAGGCTCCCCTGGGGAGTTCAGATGTACCCAAAGCCTTCCTTTGTGTGCACTTTTGGATGGGCGAATGGGGCTCGTAACACATTTTCTGTGGCCCGAGCTTTCAGTCGATTGCCAGGCGTGCTAGGGCTATATTTAGGCTTGCGGTGAAAGAGTGAATACGGAGGGTCCAGTTGCATGTGGGGCTGCATAAAGGCTCCCCTGGGGAGTTCACTTGTACCCAAAGCCTTCCTTTGGGGGCACTTCTGGATGGGTGAATGGGGCTTGAAACGCATTTTCTGGAGCCCGAGTTTTCAGTCTTCTGTCATGGTGGCTAGGGGTATATTTAGGGTTGCTCGTAAACAGTGAACAAGGAGGGTCCAGTTGCATGTGGGGCTGCGTAAAGGCTCTCCTGGGAAGTTCACTTGTACCCAAAGCCTTCCTCTGGGGGCACTTTTGGATTGGCGAATTAGGCTTTTAATGCATTTTCTGGGGCCCGAGTTTTCAGTCGACTGCCAGGCGGGCCAGGGCTATATTTAGGCTTGCTGTGAAAGAGTGAACCCGGAGGGTCCAGTTGCATGTGGGGCTGCATAAAGGCTCCCCTGGGGAATCCAGTTGTACCCAAAGCCTTCCTTTGGGGGCACTTTTGGATGGTCCAAGGGGAATCGCAATGCGTTTTCTGAGGCCCGCTTTTTCACTCTTCTCCCATTGCGCCGAGGGCTATATTTAGGCTCGCGGTGAAAGAGTGAACCCGGAGGGTCCAGTTGCATGTGGGGCTGCGTTAAGGCTCCCCTGGGGAGTTCAGTTGTACCCAAAGCCTTCCTTTGGGGGCACTTCTGGATGGGTGAATGGGGCTTGAAACGCATTTTCTGGGGCACAAGTTTTCAGTCGACTGCCAGGCGAGCCAGGGTTATATTTAGGGTTGCTGTGAAAGAGTGAACCCGGAGGGTCCAGTTGCATGTGGGGCTGCATAAAGGCTCCCCTGGGGAGTTCACTTGTACCCAAAGCCTTCCTTTGGGGGCACCTCTGGATGGGTAAATGGGGCTTGAAACGCATTTTCTGGAGCCCGAGTTTTCAGTCTTCTGTCATGGTGGCTAGGGGTATATTTAGGGTTGCTCGTAAACAGTGAACAAGGAGGGTCCAGTTGCATGTGGGGCTGCGTAAAGGCTCCCCTGGGGAGTTCAGTTGTACCCAAAGCCTTCCTCTGGGGGCACTTTTGGATGGGCGAATTAGGCTTTTAATGCATTTTCTGGGGCCCGAGTTTTCAGTCGACTGCCAGGCGGGCCAGAGCTATATTTAGGGTTGCTGTGAAAGAGCGAATACGGAGGGTCCAGTTGCATATGGGGCTGCGTTAAGGCTCCCCTGGGGAGTCCAGTTGTACCCAAAGCCTTCCTTTGGGGGCACTTTTGCATGTTCCAAGGGGAATCGCAATGCGTTTTCTGAGGCTCGCTTTTTCAGTCTTCTCCCATTGCGCCGAGGGCTATATTTAGGCTTGCGGGGAAAGAGTGAACCCGGAGGGTCCAGTTGCATGTGGGGCTGCATAAAGGCTCCCCTGGGGAGTTCACTTGTACCCAAAGCCTTCCTTTGGGGGCACTTCTGGATGGGTGAATGGGGCTTGAAACGCATTTTCTGGAGCCCGAGTTTTCAGTCTTCTGCCATGGTGGCTAGGGATATATTTAGGGTTGCTCGTAAACAGTGAACAAGGAGGGTCCAGTTGCATGTGGGGCTGCATAAAGGCTCCCCTGGGGAGTTCACTTGTACCCAAAGCCTTCCTTTGGAGGCACTTTTGGATGGTCAAATGGGACTTGTAGCACGTTTTCTGGGGCCTGATTTTTCAGTCGTCTGCCATGCAGGCCAGGGATATATTTAGGGTTGCTGTGAAAGAGCGAATACGGAGGGTCCAGTTGCATGTGGGGCTGCATAAAGGCTCCCCTGGGGAGTTCACTTGTACCCAAAGCCTTCCTTTGGGGGCACTTCTGGATGGGTGAATGGGGCTTGAAATGCATTTTCTGGAGCCCGAGTTTTCAGTCTTCTGCCATGGTGGCTAAGGGTCTATTTAGGGTTGCTCGTAAACAGTGAACAAGGAGTGTCCAGTTGCATGTGGGGCTGCGTAAAGGCTCCCCTGGGGAGTTCACTTGTACCCAAAGCCTTCCTCTGGGGGCACTTTTGGATGAGCGAAAGGGGCTTGAAACGCTTTTTCTGTGGCCCGATTTTTCAGTCTTCTGCCATGCTGGCTAGGGTTATATTTAGGGTTGCTGTAAAGAGCGAACGCGGAGGGTGCAGTTGCATTTGGGGCTGCGTAAAGGCTCCCCTGGGGAGTTCAGATGTACCCAAAGCCTTCCTTTGTGTGCACTTTTGGATGGGCGAATGGGGCTCGTAACACATTTTCTGTGGCCCGAGCTTTCAGTCGATTGCCAGGCGTGCTAGGGCTATATTTAGGCTTGCGGTGAAAGAGTGAATCCGGAGGGTCCAGTTGCATGTGGGGCTGCATAAAGGCTCCCCTGGGGAGTTCACTTGTACCCAAAGCCTTCCTTTGGGGGCACTTCTGGGTGGGTGAATGGGGCTTGAAACGCATTTTCTGGAGCCCGAGTTTTCAGTCTTCTGTCATGGTGGCTAGGGGTATATTTAGGGTTGCTCGTAAACAGTGAACAAGGAGGGTCCAGTTGCATGTGGGGCTGCGTAAAGGCTCCCCTGGGAAGTTCACTTGTACCCAAAGCCTTCCTCTGGGGGCACTTTTGGATTGGCGAATTAGGCTTTTAATGCATTTTCTGGGGCCCGAGTTTTCAGTCGACTGCCAGGCGGGCCAGGGCTATATTTAGGCTTGCTGTGAAAGAGTGAACCCGGAGGGTCCAGTTGCATGTGGGGCTGCGTTAAGGCTACCCTGGGGAGTCCAGTTGTACCCAAAGCCTTCCTTTGGGGGCACTTTTGGATGGTCCAAGGGGAATCGCAATGCGTTTTCTGAGGCCCGC
Organism: Anas platyrhynchos; assembly: GCF_047663525.1. Lineage (NCBI taxonomy): Eukaryota > Metazoa > Chordata > Aves > Anseriformes > Anatidae > Anas > Anas platyrhynchos. The sequence continues at coordinate 13,504,107 of NC_092605.1, read as the reverse complement.
TTTTTCACTCTTCTCCCATTGCGCCGAGGGATATATTTAGGCTCGCGGTGAAAAAGTGAACCCGGAGGGTCCAGTTGCATGTGGGGCTGCGTTAAGGCTCCACTGGGGAGTTCAGTTGTACCCAAAGCCTTCCTTTGGGGGCACTTCTGGATGGGTGAATGGGGCTTGAAACGCTTTTTCTGGGGCACGAGTTTTCAGTCGACTGCCAGGCGAGCCAGGGTTATATTTAGGGTTGCTGTGAAAGAGTGAACCCGGAGGGTCCAATTGCATGTGGGGCTGCATAAAGGCTCCCCTGGGGAGTTCAGATGTACCCAAAGCCTTCCTTTGGGGGCACTTCTGGATGGGTGAATGGGGCTTGAAACGCTTTTTCTGTGGCCCGAGTTTTCAGTTTTCTGCCATGCTGGCTAGGGTTATATTTAGGGTTGCTTGAAAACAGAGAACACGGGGGGGCCAGTTACGTATGGGCCTGCATAAAGGCTCCCCTGGGGAGTTCAGTTGTACCCAAAGCCTTCCTTTGGGGGCACTTTTGGATGGTCGAATGGGGCTTGTAGCACGTTTTCTGTGGCCCGAGCTTTCAGTCGACTGCCAGGCGTGCTAGGGCTATATTTAGGGTTGCTGTGAAAGAGTGAACCCGGACGGTCCAGTTCCATGTGGGGCTTCATAAAGGCTCCCCTGGGGAGTTCACTTGTACCCAAAGCCTTCCTTTGGGGGCACTTTTGGATGGGTGAATGGGGCTTGAAACGCATTTTCTGGAGCCCGAATTTTCAGTCTTCTGCCATGGTGGCTAGGGGTATATTTAGGGTTGCTCGTAAACAGTGAACAAGGAGGGTCCAGTTGCATGTGGGGCTGCGTAAAGGCTCCCCTGGGGAGTTCAGTTGTACCCAAAGCCTTCCTCTGGGGGCACTTTTGGATGGGCGAATTAGGCTTTTAATGCATTTTCTGGGGCCCGAGTTTTCAGTCGACTGCCAGGCGGGCCAGAGCTATATTTAGGGTTGCTGTGAAAGAGCGAATACGGAGGGTCCAGTTGCATATGGGGCTGCGTTAAGGCTCCCCTGGGGAGTCCAGTTGTACCCAAAGCCTTCCTTTGGGGGCACTTTTGCATGTTCCAAGGGGAATCGCAATGCGTTTTCTGAGGCTCGCTTTTTCAGTCTTATCCCATTGCGCCGAGGGATATATTTAGGCTTGCGGGGAAAGAGTGAACCCGGAGGGTCCAGTTGCATGTGGGGCTGCATAAAGGCTCCCCTGGGGAGTTCACTTGTACCCAAAGCCTTCCTTTGGGGGCACTTCTGGATGGGTGAATGGGGCTTGAAACGCATTTTCTGGAGCCCGAGTTTTCAGTCTTCTGCCATGGTGGCTAGGGATATATTTAGGGTTGCTCGTAAACAGTGAACAAGGAGGGTCCAGTTGCATGTGGGGCTGCATAAAGGCTCCCCTGGGGAGTTCACTTGTACCCAAAGCCTTCCTTTGGAGGCACTTTTGGATGGTCAAATGGGACTTGTAGCACGTTTTCTGGGGCCCGATTTTTCAGTCGTCTGCCATGCAGGCCAGGGATATATTTAGGGTTGCTGTGAAAGAGCGAATACGGAGGGTCCAGTTGCATGTGGGGCTGCATAAAGGCTCCCCTGGGGAGTTCACTTGTACCCAAAGCCTTCCTTTGGGGGCACTTCTGGATGGGTGAATGGGGCTATAAACGCATTTTCTGTGGCCCGAGTTTTCAGTTTTCTGCCATGCTGGCTAGGGGTATAGTTAGGGTTGCTTGTAAACAGCGAACACGGTGGGTCCAGTTGCGTATGGGCCTGCATAAAGGCTCCCCTGGGGAGTTCACTTGTACCCAAAGCCTTCCTGTGGGGGCACTTTTGGATGGTCGAATGGGGCTTGTAGCACGTTTTCTGTGGCCCGAGTTTTCAGTCTTCTGCCATGCTGGCTAGGGTTATATTTAGGGTTGCTGTAAAGAGCGAACACGGAGGGTCCAGTTGGATGTGGGGCTGCATAAAGGCTCCCCTGGGGAGTTCAGATGTACCCAAAGCCTTCCTTTGGAGGCACTTTTGGATGGCCGAATGGGGCTCGTAACACATTTTCTGTTGCCCGAGCTTTCAGTCGACTGCCAGGCGTGCTAGGGCTATATTTAGGCTTGCGGTGAAAGAGTGAACCCGGAGGGTCCAGTTGCATGTGGGGCTGCATAAAGGCTCCCCTGGGGAGTTCAGTTGTACCCAAAGCCTTCCTCTGGGGGCACTTTTGGATGGGCGTATTAGGCTTTTAACAGTTTTTCTGGGGCCCGAGTTTTCAGTCGACTGCCAGGCGGGCCAGGGCTATATTTAGGGTTGCTGTGAAAGAGCGAATACGGAGGGTCCAGTTGCATGTGGGGCTGCAGAAAGGCTCCCCTGGGGAGTTCAGTTGTACCCAAAGCCTTCCTCTGGGGGCACTTTTGGATGGGCGAATTAGGCTTTTAACAGTTTTTCTGGGGCCCGAGTTTTCAGTCGACTGCCAGGCGGGCCAGGGCTATATTTAGGGTTGCTGTGAAAGAGCGAATACGGAGGGTCCAGTTGCATGTGGGGCTGCATAAAGGCTCCCCTGGGGAGTTCAGTTGTACCCAAAGCCTTCCTCTGGGGGCACTTTTGGATGGGCGAATTAGGCTTTTAACGCATTTTCTGGGGCCCGAGTTTTCAGTCGACTGCCAGGCGGGCCAGGGCTATATTTAGGGTTGCTGTGAAAGAGCGAATACGGAGGGTCCAGTTGCATGTGGGGTGCGTTAAGGCTCCCCTGGGGAGTTCACTTGTACCCAAAGCCTTCCTTTGGGGGCACTTCTGGATGGGTGAATGGGGCTTGAAACGCTTTTTCTGTGGCCCGAGTTTTCAGTCTTCTGCCATGGTGGCTAGGGGTATATTTAGGGTTGCTCGTAAACAGTGAACAAGGAGGGTCCAGTTGCATATGGGGCTGCGTAAAGGCTCCCCTTGGGAGTTCAGTTGTACCCAAAGCCTTCTTCTGGGGGCACTTTTGGATGGGCGAATTAGGCTTTTAATGCATTTTCTGGGGCCCGAGTTTTCAGTCGACTGCCAGGCGGGCCAGGGCTATATATTGGGTTGCTGTGAAAGAGCGAATACGGAGGGTCCAGTTGCATGTGGGGCTGTGTTAAGGCTCCCCTGGGGAGTCCAGTTGTACCCAAAGCCTTCCTTTGGGGGCACTTTTGCATGTTCCAAGGGGAATCGCAATGCGTTTTCTGAGGCCCACTTTTTCAGTCTTCTCCCATTGCGCCGAGGGCTATATTTAGGGTTGCTGTGAAAGAGTGAACCCGGAGGGTCCAGTTGCATGTGGGGCTGCGTAAAGGCTCCCCTGGGGAGTTCAGTTGTACCCAAAGCCTTCCTCTGGGGGCTCTTTTGGATGGGCGAATTAGTCTTTTAATGCATTTTCTGGGGCCCGAGTTTTCAGTCGACTGCCAGGCGGGCCAGGGCTATATTTAGGGTTGCTGTGAAAGAGTGAACCCGGAGGGTCCAGTTGCACGTGGTGCTGCATAAAGGCTCCCCTGGGGAGTTCACTTGTACCCAAAGCCTTTTTTTGGGGACACTTTTGGATGGTCCAAGCGGAATCACAATGCGTTTTCTGAGGCCCGCATTTTCAGTCTTCTCCCATTGCGCCGAGGGTTATATTTAGGCTTGCGGTGAAAGAGTGAACCCGGAGGGTCCAGTTGCATGTGGGGCTGCATAAAGGCTCCCCTGGGGAGTTCACTTGTACCCAAAGCCTTCCTTTGGGGGCACTTCTGGATGGGTGAATGAGGCTTGAAACGCATTTTCTGGAGCCCAAATTTTCAGTCTTCTGCCATGGTGGCTAGGGGTATATTTAGGGTTGCTCGTAAACAGTGAACAAGGAGGGTCCAGTTGCATGTGGGGCTTCATAAAGGCTCCCCTGGGGAGTTCACTTGTACCCAAAGCCTTCCTTTGGGGGCACTTCTGGATGGGTGAATGGGGCTTGAAACGCTTTTTCTGTGGCCCGAGTTTTCATTCTTCTGCCATGCTGGCTAGTGTTATATTTAGGGTTGCTTGTAAACAGCGAACACGGAGGGTCCAGTTGCATGTGGGGCTGCGTAAAGGCTCCCCTGGGGAGTTCAGATGTACCCAAAGCCTTCGTTTGGGGGCACTTTTGGATGGGCGAATGGGGCTCGTAACACATTTTCTGTGGCCCGAGCTTTCAGTCGACTGCCAGGCGTGCTAGGGCTATATTTAGGCTCGCGGTGAAAGAGTGAACCCGGAGGGTCCAGTTGCATGTGGGGCTGCATAAAGGCTCCCCTGGTGAGTTCAGTTGTACCCAAAGCCTTCCTCTGGGGGCACTTTTGGATGGGCGAATTAGGCTTTTAACGCATTTTCTGGGGCCCGAGTTTTCAGTCGACTGCCAGGCGGGCCAGGGCTATATTTAGGGTTGCTGTGAAAGAGCGAATACGGAGGGTCCAGTTGCATGTGGGGCTGCGTTAAGGCTCCCCTGGGGAGTCCAGTTGTACCCAAAGCCTTCCTTTGGAGGCACTTTTGCATGGTCCAAGGGGAATCGCAATGCGTTTTCTGAGGCCCGAGTTTTCAGTCTTCTCCCATTGCGCCGAGGGCTATATGTAGGCTTGCGGTGAAAGAGCAAATACGGAGGGTCCAGTTGCATGTGGGGCTGCATAAAGGCTCCCCTGGGGAGTTCAGTTGTACCCAAAGCCTTCCTTTGGGGGCACTTCTGGATGGTCGAATGGGGCTTGTAGCACTTTTTCTGGGGCCTGATTTTTCAGTCGTTGTCATGCGGGCCAGGATTATATTTAGGTTTGCAGTGAAAGAGCGAATATGGAGGGTCCAGTTGCATGTGGGGCTGCATAAAGGCTCCCCTGGGGAGTTCACTTGTACCCAAAGCCTTCCTTTGGGGGCACTTCTGGATGGGTGAATGGGGCTTGAAACGCTTTTTCTGTGGCCCGAGTTTTTAGTTTTCTGCCATGCTGGCTAGTGTTATATTTAGGGTTTCTTGTAAACAGTGAACAAGGAGGGTCCAGTTGCATGTGGGGCTGCGTAAAGGCTCCCCTGGGGAGTTCACTTGTACCCAAAGCCTTCCTTTGGGGGCACTTTTGGATGGGCGAATTAGTCTTTTAATGCATTTTCTGGGGCCCGAGTTTTCAGTCGACTGCCAGGCGGGCCAGGGCTATATTTAGGTTTGCTGTGATAGAGCGAATACGGAGGGTCCAGTTGCATGTGGGGCTGCATAAAGGCTCCCCTGGGGAGTTCAGTTGTACCCAAAGCCTTCCTCTGGGGGCACTTTTGGATGGGCGAATTAGGCTTTTAACGCATTTTCTGGAGCCCGAGTTTTCAGTCGACTGCCAGGTGGGCCAGGGTTATATTTAGGGTTGCGGTGAAAGAGTGAACCCGGAGGGTCCAGTTGCATGTGGGGCTGCATAAAGGCTCCCCTGGGGAGTTCACTTGTACCCAAAGCCTTCCACTGGGGGCACTTGTGGATGGGTGAATGGGGCTTGAAACGCATTTTCTGGAGCCTGAGTTTTCAGTCTTCTGCCATGGTGGCTAGGGGTATATTTAGGGTTGCTGTGAAAGAGCAAATACGGAGGGTCCAGTTGCATGTGGGGCTGCATAAAGGCTCCCCTGGGGAGTTCACTTGTACCCAAAGCCTTCCTCTGGGGGCACTTTTGGATGGGCGAATTAGGCTTTTAATGCATTTTCTGGGGCCTGAGTTTTCAGTCGACTGCCAGGCGGGCCAGGGCTATATTTAGGGTTGCTGTGATAGAGCGAATACGGAGGGTCCAGTTGCATGTGGGGCTGCGTTAAGGCTCCCCTGGGGAGTCCAGTTGTACCCAAAGCCTTCCTTTGGGGGCACTTTTGGATGGTCCAAGGGGAATCACAATGCGTTTTCTGAGGCCCGCTTTTTCAGTCTTCTCCCATTGCGCCGAGGGCTATATTTAGGCTTGCGGGGAAAGAGTGAACCCGGAGGGTCCAGTTGCATGTGGGGCTGCATAAAGGCTCCCCTGGGGAGTTCAGTTGTACCCAAAGCCTTCCTTTGGGGGGCACTTTTGGATGTGTGAATGGGGCTTGAAACGCATTTTCTGGAGCCCGAGTTTTCAGTCTTCTGCCATGGTGGCTAGGGGTATATTTAGGGTTGCTCATAAACAGTGAACAAGGAGGGTCCAGTTGCATGTGGGGCTGCATAAAGGCTCCCCTGGGGAGTTCACTTGTACCCAAAGCCTTCCTTTGGGGGCACTTTTGGATGGTCAAATGGGGCTTGTAACACGTTTTCTGGGGCCCGATTTTTCAGTCTTCTGCCATGCTGGCTAGGGGTATATTTAGGGTTGCTGTGAAAGAGCGAATACGGAGGGTCCAGTTGCATGTGGGGCTGCGTTAAGGCTCCCCTGGGGAGTTCAGTTGTACCTAAAGCCTTCCTTTGAGGGCACTTCTGGATGGGTGAATGGGGCTTGAAACGCTTTTTCTGTGGCCCGAGTTTTCAGTTTTCCGCCATGCTGGCTAGTGTTATATTTAGGGTTCCTTGAAAACAGCGAACACGGGGGGTCCAGTTGCGTATGGGCCTGCATAAAGGCTCCCCTGGGGAGTTCACTTGTACCCAAAGCCTTCCTCTGGGGGCACTTTTGGATGGGCGAATGGGGCTCGTAACACATTTTCTGTGGCCCGAGCTTTCAGTCGACTGCCAGGCGTGCTAGGGCTATATTTAGGCTTGCGGTGAAAGAGTGAACGCGGAGGGTCCAGTTGCATGTGGGGCTGCATAAAGGCTCCCCTGGGGAGTTCAGTTGTACCCAAAGCCTTCCTTTGGGGGCACTTCTGGATGGGTGAATGGGGCTTGAAACGCATTTTCTGGAGCCCGAGTTTTCAGTCTTCTGCCATGGTGGCTAGGGGTATATTTAGGGTTGCTGTAAAGAGCCAACCCGGAGGGTCCAGTTGCATGTGGGGCTGCGTAAAGGCTCCCCTGGGGAGTTCAGCTGTACCCAAAGCCTTCCTTTGGGGGCACTTTTGGATGGGCGAATGGGGCTCTGTCCTGGTTTCAGATAGCACAGAATTAATTTTCTTCCTAGTAGCTGGTGGAATGCTGTGTTTTGGCTTAGGATGAGAAGAGTGCTGATAACACCCCGATGCTTTAATTGTTGCAGAGCAGTGCTTATACTAAGCCAAGGACATCTCAGCCTTTTGCTCTGTCTTGCCAACGGGCAGGCTGGGGGTGCAGTAAGAGCTGGGAGGGGACAGACCCAGGACAGGTGACCCAAACTAGCCAAAGGGGTATTCCATACCATCTGACGTCATGCTAAACAATATATAGGGGTGGCTAGCTGGGGGGAGGGGGGCCGGACTGCTCGGGGTTAGGCTGGGCATCGGTCAGCGAGTGGTGAGCAATTGCATTGTGCATCACTTGTTTGTACATACTATTACTTTCGTATTATCACCATTGTATCATTATTATTATTATTGTTATTATTATTTTGTTATTATTATTTTCCTGTCTTATTAAACTGTCTTTATCTCAACTCACGGGATTCACTCTACATTTCTCTCCCCCGTCCCAGAGAGGGAGGGGGGAAGGTGAGCGAACGGCTGCGTGGTGTTTAGCTGCCGGCCGGGTTAAACCACGACACGCTCGTAACACATTTTCTGTGGCCCGAGCTTTCAGTCGACTGCCAGGCGTGCTAGGGCTATATTTAGGCTTGCGGTGAAAGAGTGAACAAGGAGGGTCCAGTTGCATGTGGGGCTGCATAAAGGCTCCCCTGGGGAGTTCAGTTGTACCCAAAGCCTTCCTTTGGGGGCACTTCTGGATGGGCGAAAGGGGCTTGATACGCATTTTCTGGAGCCCGAGTTTTCAGTCTTCTGCCATGTTGGCTAGGGGTATATTTAGGGTTGCTCGTAAACAGTGAACAAGGAGGGTCCAGTTGCATGTGGGGCTGCGTAAAGGCTCCCCTGGGGAGTTCACTTGTACCCAAAGCCTTCCTCTGGGGGTACTTTTGGATGGGCGAATTAGGCTTTTAACAGTTTTTCTGGGGCCCGAGTTTTCAGTCGACTGCCAGGCGGGCCAGGGCTATATTTAGGTTTGCTGTGAAAGAGCGAATACGGAGGGTCCAGTTGCATGTGGGGCTGCGTTAAGGCTCCCCTGGGGAGTTCACTTGTACACAAAGCCTTCCTCTGGGGGCACTTTTGGATGGGCGAATTAGGCGTTTAACACATTTTCTGGGGCCCGAGTTTTCAGTCGACTGCCAGGCGGGCCAGGTCTATATTTAGGGTTGCTGTGAAAGAGTGAACCCGGAGGGTCCAGTTGCATGTGGGGCTGCATAAAGGCTCCCCTGGGGAGTTCACTTGTACCCAAAGCCTTCCTTTGGGGGCACTTTTGCATGTTCCAAGGGGAATCGCAATGCGTTTTCTGAGGCCCGCTTTTTCAGTCTTCTCCCATTGCGCCGAGGGCTATATTTAGGGTTGCTGTGAAAGAGTGAACCCGGAGGGTCCAGTTGCATGTGGGGCTGCATAAAGGCTCCCCTGGGGAGTTCAGTTGTACCCAAAGCCTTCCTTTGGGGGCACTTCTGGATGGTCGAATGGGGCTTGTAGCACGTTTTCTGCGGCCCTAGCTTTCAGTCGTCTGCCATGCGGGCCAGGGTTATATTTAGGGTTGCTGTGAAAGAGCAAATACGGAGGGTCCAGTTGCATGTGGGGCTGCATAAAGGTTCCCCTGGGGAGTTCACTTGTACCCAAAGCCTTCCTTTGGGGGCACTTTTGGATGGGCGAACTGGGCTAGAAACATTTTTCTGTGGCCCGAGTTTTCAGTCTTCCGCCATGCTGGCTAGGGTTATATTTAGGGTTGCTGTAAAGAGCGAACACGGAGGGTCCAGTTGCATGTGGGGCTGCGTAAAGGCTCCCCTGGGGAGTCCAGTTGTACCCAAAGCCTTCCTCTGGGGGCACTTTTGGATGGTCCAAGGGGAATCGCAATGCGTTTTCTGAGGCCCGCTTTTTCAGTCTTCTCCCATTGCGCCGAGGGCTATATTTAGGCTTGCGGGGAAAGAGTGAACCCGGAGGGTCCAGTTGCATGTGGGGCTGCATAAAGGCTCCCCTGGGGAGTTCAGTTGTACCCAAAGCCTTCCTTTGGGGGCACTTCTGGATGGGTGAATGGGGCTTGAAACGCATTTTCTGGAGCCCGAGTTTTCAGTCTTCTGCCATGGTGGCTAGGGGTATATTTAGGGTTGCTTGTAAACGGCGAACACGGGGGGTCCAGTTGCGTATGGGCCTGCATAAACGCTCCCCTAGGGAGTTCAATTGTACCCAAAGCCTTCCTGTGGGGGCACTTTTGGATGGTCGAATGGGGCTTGTAGCACGTTTTCTGGAACCCGATTTTTCAGTAGTCTGCCATGCAGGCCAGGGTTATATTTAGGGTTGCTGTGAAAGAGCGAATACGGAGGGTCCAGTTGCATGTGGGGCTGCATAAAGGCTCCCCTGGGGAGTTCACTTGTACCCAAAGCCTTCCTTTGGGGGCACTTCTGGATGGGTGAATGGGGCTTGAAACGCATTTTCTGGAGCCCGAGTTTTCAGTTTTCTGCCATGCTGGCTAGGGGTATATTTAGGGTTGCTTGTAAACAGCGAACACGGGGGGTCCAGTTGCGTATGGGCCTGCATAAAGGCTCCCCTGGGGAGTTCAGTTGTACCCAAAGCCTTCCTGTGGGGGCACTTTTGGATGGTCGAATGGGGCTTGTAGCACGTTTTCTGTGGACCGAGTTTTCAGTCTTCTGCCATGCTGGCTAGGGTTATATTTAGGGTTGCTCTAAAAGCGAACACGGAGGGTCCAGTTGCATGTGGGGCTGCGTAAAGGCTCCCCTGGGGAGTTCAGATGTACCCAAAGACTTCCTTTGGAGGCACTTTTGGATGGGCAAATGGGGCTTGTAACACATTTTCTGTGGCCCGAGCTTTCAGTCGACTGCCAGGCGTGCTAGGGCTATATTTAGGCTTGCGGTGAAAGAGTGAACGCGGAGGGTCCAGTTGCATGTGGGGCTGCATAAAGGCTCCCCTGGGGAGTTCAGTTGTACCCAAAGCCTTCCTTTGGGGGCACTTCTGGATGGGTGAATGGGGCTTGAAACGCTTTTTCTGTGGCCCGAGTTTTCAATTTTCTGCCATGCTGGCTAGTGTTATATTTAGGGTTGCTTGTAAAGAGCGAACACGGGGGGTCCAGTTGCGTATGGACCTGCATACAGGCTCCCCTGGGGATTTCAGATGTACCCAAAGCCTTCCTCTGGGGGCACTTTTGGATGGGCGAATGGTTTTGTAGCACGTTTTCTGTGGCCCGATTTTTCAGACGTCTGCCATGCGGGCCAGGGTTATATTTAGGGTTGCTGTGAAAGAGCGAATACGGAGGGTCCAGTTGCATGTGGGGCTGCATAAAGGCTCCCCTGGGGAGTTCACTTGTACCCAAAGCCTTCCTCTGGGGGCACTTTTGGATGGGCGAATTAGGCTTTTAACACATTTTCTGGCCAAGTTTTCAGTCGACTGCCAGGCGGGCCAGGTTTATATTTAGGGTTGCTGTGAAAGAGTGAAGCCGGAGGGTCCAGTTGCATGTGGGGCTGCATAAAGGCTCCCCTGGGGAGTTCAGATGTACCCAAAGCCTTCCTTTGGGGGCACTTTTGGATGGGCGAATGGGGCTTGAAACGCATTTTCTGGAGCCCGAGTTTTCAGTCTTCTGCCATGGTGGCTAGGGGTATATTTAGGGTTGCTCGTAAACAGTGAACAAGGAGGGTCCAGTTGCATGTGGGGCTGCGTAAAGGCTCCCCTGGGGAGTTCAGATGTACCCAAAGCCTTCCTCTGGGGGCACTTTTGGATGGGCGAATTAGGCTTTTAATGCATTTTCTGGGGCCCGAGTTTTCAGTCGACTGCCAGGCGTGCCAGGGCTATATATAGGGTTGCTGTGAAAGAGCGAATACGGAGGGTCCAGTTGCATGTGGGGCTGCGTTAAGGCTCCCCTGGGGAGTCCAGTTGTACCCAAAGCCTTCCTTTGGGGGCACTTTTGCATGTTCCAAGGGGAATCGCAATGCGTTTTCTGAGGCCCGCTTTTTCAGTCTTATCCCATTGCGCCGAGGGATATATTTAGGGTTGCTGTGAAAGAGTGAACAAGGAGGGTCCAGTTGCATGTGGGGCTGCATAAAGGCTCCCCTGGGGAGTTCACTTGTACCCAAAGCCTTCCTTTGGGGGCACTTTTGGATGGGTAAATGGGGCTTGAAACGCATTTTCTGGAGCCCGAGTTTTCAGTCTTCTGCCATGGTGGCTAGGGGTATATTTAGGGTTGCTCGTAAACAGTGAACAAGGAGGGTCCAGTTGCATGTGGGGCTGCGTAAAGGCTCCCCTGGGGAGTTCAGTTGTACCCAAAGCCTTCCTCTGGGGGCACTTTCGGATGGGCGAATTAGGCTTTTAATGCATTTTCTGGGGCCCGAGTTTTCAGTCGACTGCCAGGCGGGCCAGGGCTATATTTAGGGTTGCTGTGAAAGAGCGAATACGGAGGGTCCAGTTGCATGTGGGGCTGCGTTAAGGCTCCCCTGGCGAGTCCAGTTGTACCCAAAGCCTTCCTTTGGGGGCACTTTTGCATGGTCCAAGGGGAATCGCAATGCGTTTTCTGAGGCCCGCTTTTTCAGTCTTCTCCCATTGCGCCGAGGGCTATATTTAGGCTTGCGGGGAAAGAGTGAACCCGGAGGGTCCAGTTGCATGTGGGGCTGCATAAAGGCTCCCCTGGGGAGTTCACTTGTACCCAAAGCCTTCCTTTGGGGGCACTTCTGGATGGGTGAATGGGGCTTGAAATGCATTTTCTGGAGCCCGAGTTTTCAGTTTTCTGCCATGCTGGCTAGTGTTATATTTAGGGTTGCTTGTAAACAGCGAACACTGGGGGTCCAGTTGCATGTGGGGCTGCATAATGGCTCCCCTGGGGAGTTCACTTGTACCCAAAGCCTTCTTCTGGGGGCACTTTTGGATGGTCGAATGGGGCTTGTAGCATGTTTTCTGTGGCCCGAGTTTTCAGTCTTCTGCCATGCTGGCTAGGGTTATATTTAGGGTTGCTGTAAAGAGCGAACACGGAGGGTCCAGTTGCATGTGGGGCTGCGTAAAGGCTCCCCTGGGGAGTTCAGATGTACCCAAAGACTTCCTTTGGGGGCACTTTTGGATGGGCGAATGGGGCTCGTAACACATTTTCTGTGGCCCGAGCTTTCAGTCGACTGCCAGGAGTGCTTGGGCTATATTTAGGCTTGCGGTGAAAGAGTGAACCCGGAGGGTCCAGTTGCATGTGGGGCTGCATAAAGGCTCCCCTGGGGAGTTCAGTTGTACCCAAAGCCTTCCTTTGGGGGCACTTCTGGATGGTCGAGTGGGGCTTGTAGCACGTTTTCTGCGGCCCTAGCTTTCAGTCGTCTGCCATGCGGGCCAGGGTTATATTTAGGGTTGCTGTGAAAGAGCAAATACGGAGGGTCCAGTTGCATGTGGGGCTGCATAAAGGTTCCCCTGGGGAGTTCACTTGTACCCAAAGCCTTCCTTTGGGGGCACTTTTGGATGGGCGAACTGGGCTAGAAACATTTTTCTGTGGCCCGAGTTTTCAGTCTTCCGCCATGCTGGCTAGGGTTATATTTAGGGTTGCTGTAAAGAGCGAACACGGAGGGTCCAGTTGCATGTGGGGCTGCGTAAAGGCTCCCCTGGGGAGTCCAGTTGTACCCAAAGCCTTCCTCTGGGGGCACTTTTGGATGGTCCAAGTGGAATCGCAATGCGTTTTCTGAGGCCCGCTTTTTCAGTCTTCTCCCATTGCGCCGAGGGCTATATTTAGGCTTGCGGGGAAAGAGTGAACCCGGAGGGTCCAGTTGCATGTGGGGCTGCATAAAGGCTCCCCTGGGGAGTTCAGTTGTACCCAAAGCCTTCCTTTGGGGGCACTTCTGGATGGGTGAATGGGGCTTGAAACGCATTTTCTGGAGCCCGAGTTTTCAGTCTTCTGCCATGGTGGCTAGGGTTATATTTAGGGTTGCTTGTAAACGGCGAACACGGGGGGTCCAGTTGCGTATGGGCCTGCATAAACGCTCCCCTAGGGAGTTCAATTGTACCCAAAGCCTTCCTGTGGGGGCACTTTTGGATGGTCGAATGGGGCTTGTAGCACGTTTTCTGGAACCCGATTTTTCAGTAGTCTGCCATGCAGGCCAGGGTTATATTTAGGGTTGCTGTGAAAGAGCGAATACGGAGGGTCCAGTTGCATGTGGGGCTGCATAAAGGCTCCCCTGGGGAGTTCACTTGTACCCAAAGCCTTCCTTTGGGGGCACTTCTGGATGGGTGAATGGGGCTTGAAACGCATTTTCTGGAGCCCGAGTTTTCAGTTTTCTGCCATGCTGGCTAGGGGTATATTTAGGGTTGCTTGTAAACAGCGAACACGGGGGGTCCAGTTGCGTATGGGCCTGCATAAAGGCTCCCCTGGGGAGTTCAGTTGTACCCAAAGCCTTCCTCTGGGGGCACTTTTGGATGGTCGAATGGGGCTTGTAGCACGTTTTCTGTGGACCGAGTTTTCAGTCTTCTGCCATGCTGGCTAGGGTTATATTTAGGGTTGCTCTAAAAGCGAACACGGAGGGTCCAGTTGCATGTGGGGCTGCGTAAAGGCTCCCCTGGGGAGTTCAGATGTACCCAAAGACTTCCTTTGGAGGCACTTTTGGATGGGCAAATGGGGCTTGTAACACATTTTCTGTGGCCCGAGCTTTCAGTCGACTGCCAGGCGTGCTAGGGCTATATTTAGGCTTGCGGTGAAAGAGTGAACGCGGAGGGTCCAGTTGCATGTGGGGCTGCATAAAGGCTCCCCTGGGGAGTTCAGTTGTACCCAAAGCCTTCCTTTGGGGGCACTTCTGGATGGGTGAATGGGGCTTGAAACGCTTTTTCTGTGGCCCGAGTTTTCAGTTTTCTGCCATGCTGGCTAGTGTTATATTTAGGGTTGCTTGTAAAGAGCGAACACGGGGGGTCCAGTTGCGTATGGACCTGCATAAAGGCTCCCCTGGGGATTTCAGATGTACCCAAAGCCTTCCTCTGGGGGCACTTTTGGATGGGCGAATGGTTTTGTAGCACGTTTTCTGTGGCCCGATTTTTCAGACGTCTGCCATGCGGGCCAGGGTTATATTTAGGGTTGCTGTGAAAGAGCGAATACGGAGGGTCCAGTTGCATGTGGGGCTGCATAAAGGCTCCCCTGGGGAGTTCACTTGTACCCAAAGCCTTCCTCTGGGGGCACTTTTGGATGGGCGAATTAGGCTTTTAACACATTTTCTGGCCAAGTTTTCAGTCGACTGCCAGGCGGGCCAGGTTTATATTTAGGGTTGCTGTGAAAGAGCGAATATGGAGGGTCCAGTTGCATGTGGGGCTGCATAAAGGCTCCCCTGGGGAGTTCAGATGTACCCAAAGCCTTCCTTTGGGGGCACTTTTGGATGGGCGAATGGGGCTTGAAACGCATTTTCTGGAGCCCGAGTTTTCAGTCTTCTGCCATGGTGGCTAGGGGTATATTTAGGGTTGCTCGTAAACAGTGAACAAGGAGGGTCCAGTTGCATGTGGGGCTGCGTAAAGGCTCCCCTGGGGAGTTCAGATGTACCCAAAGCCTTCCTCTGGGGGCACTTTTGGATGGGCGAATTAGGCTTTTAATGCATTTTCTGGGGCCCGAGTTTTCAGTCGACTGCCAGGCGGGCCAGGGCTATATATAGGGTTGCTGTGAAAGAGCGAATACGGAGGGTCCAGTTGCATGTGGGGCTGCGTTAAGGCTCCCCTGGGGAGTCCAGTTGTACCCAAAGCCTTCCTTTGGGGGCACTTTTGCATGTTCCAAGGGGAATCGCAATGCGTTTTCTGAGGCCCGCTTTTTCAGTCTTATCCCATTGCGCCGAGGGATATATTTAGGGTTGCTGTGAAAGAGTGAACAAGGAGGGTCCAGTTGCATGTGGGGCTGCATAAAGGCTCCCCTGGGGAGTTCACTTGTACCCAAAGCCTTCCTTTGGGGGCACTTTTGGATGGGTAAATGGGGCTTGAAACGCATTTTCTGGAGCCCGAGTTTTCAGTCTTCTGCCATGGTGGCTAGGGGTATATTTAGGGTTGCTCGTAAACAGTGAACAAGGAGGGTCCAGTTGCATGTGGGGCTGCGTAAAGGCTCCCCTGGGGAGTTCAGTTGTACCCAAAGCCTTCCTCTGGGGGCACTTTCGGATGGGCGAATTAGGCTTTTAATGCATTTTCTGGGGCCCGAGTTTTCAGTCGACTGCCAGGCGGGCCAGGGCTATATTTAGGGTTGCTGTGAAAGAGCGAATACGGAGGGTCCAGTTGCATGTGGGGCTGCGTTAAGGCTCCCCTGGCGAGTCCAGTTGTACCCAAAGCCTTCCTTTGGGGGCACTTTTGCATGGTCCAAGGGGAATCGCAATGCGTTTTCTGAGGCCCGCTTTTTCAGTCTTCTCCCATTGCGCCGAGGGCTATATTTAGGCTTGCGGGGAAAGAGTGAACCCGGAGGGTCCAGTTGCATGTGGGGCTGCATAAAGGCTCCCCTGGGGAGTTCACTTGTACCCAAAGCCTTCCTTTGGGGGCACTTCTGGATGGGTGAATGGGGCTTGAAATGCATTTTCTGGAGCCCGAGTTTTCAGTTTTCTGCCATGCTGTCTAGTGTTATATTTAGGGTTGCTTGTAAACAGCGAACACTGGGGGTCCAGTTGCATGTGGGGCTGCATAAAGGCTCCCCTGGGGAGTTCACTTGTACCCAAAGCCTTCTTCTGGGGGCACTTTTGGATGGTCGAATGGGGCTTGTAGCACGTTTTCTGTGGCCCGAGTTTTCAGTCTTCTGCCATGCTGGCTAGGGTTATATTTAGGGTTGCTGTAAAGAGCGAACACGGAGGGTCCAGTTGCATGTGGGGCTGCGTAAAGGCTCCCCTGGGGAGTTCAGATGTACCCAAAGACTTCCTTTGGGGGCACTTTTGGATGGGCGAATGGGGCTCGTAACACATTTTCTGTGGCCCGAGCTTTCAGTCGATTGCCAGGCGTGCTAGGGCTATATTTAGGCTTGCGGTGAAAGAGTGAACGCGGAGGGTCCAGTTGCATGTGGGGCTGCATAAAGGCTCCCCTGGGGAGTTCACTTGTACCCAAAGCCTTCCTTTGGGGGCACTTCTGGATGGGTGAATGGGGCTTGAAAAGCATTTTCTGGAGCCCGAGTTTTCCGTCTTCTGCCATGGTGGCTAGGGGTATATTTAGGGTTGCTCGTAAACAGTGAACAAGGAGTGTCCAGTTGCATGTGGGGCTGCGTTAAGGCTCCCCTGGGGAGTTCAGTTGTACCCAAAGCCTTCCTCTGGGGGCACTTTAGGATGGGCGAATTATGCTTTTAACTCATTTTCTAGGGCCGGAGTTTTCAGTCGACTGCCAGGCGGGCCAGGGCTATATTTAGGGTTGCTGTGAAAGAGTGAACCCGGAGGGTCCAGTTGCATGTGGGGCTGCGTAAAGGCTCCCCTGGGGAGTTCACTTGTACCCAAAGCCTTCCTCTGGGGGCACTTCTGGATGGGCGAATGGGGCTCGTAACACATTTTCTGTGGCCCGAGCTTTCAGTCGACTGCCAGGCGTGCTAGGGCTATATTTAGGCTTGCGGTGAAAGAGTGAACCCGGAGGGTCCAGTTGCATGTGGGGCTGCGTTAAGGCTCCCCTGGGGAGTTCAGTTGTACCCAAAGCCTTCCGTTGGGGGCACTTTTGGATGGGCGAATTAGGCTTTTAATGCATTTTCGGGGGCCCTAGTTTTCAGTTTTCTGCCATGCTGGCTAGTGATATATATAGGGTTGCTTGTAAACAGCGAACACGGGGGGACCAGTTGCGTATGGGCCTGCATAAAGGCTCCCCTGGGGAGTTCACTTGTACCCAAAGCCTTCCTCTGGGGGCACTTCTGGATGGGTGAATGGGGCTTGAAATGCATTTTCTGGAGCCCGAGTTTTCCGTCTTCTGCCATGGTGGCTAGGGGTATATTTAGGGTTGCTCGTAAACAGTGAACAAGGAGTGTCCAGTTGCATGTGGGGCTGCGTTAAGGCTCCCCTGGGGAGTTCAGTTGTACCCAAAGCCTTCCTCTGGGGGCACTTTAGGATGGGCGAATTAGGCTTTTAACTCATTTTCTAGGGCCGGAGTTTTCAGTCGACTGCCAGGCGGGCCAGGGCTATATTTAGGGTTGCTGTGAAAGAGTGAACCCGGAGGGTCCAGTTGCATGTGGGGCTGCGTAAAGGCTCCCCTGGGGAGTTCACTTGTACCCAAAGCCTTCCTCTGGGGGCACTTCTGGATGGGCGAATGGGGCTCGTAACTCATTTTCTGTGGCCCGAGCTTTCAGTCGACTGCCAGGCGTGCTAGGGCTATATTTAGGCTTGCGGTGAAAGAGTGAACCCGGAGGGTCCAGTTGCATGTGGGGCTGCGTTAAGGCTCCCCTGGGGAGTTCAGTTGTACCCAAAGCCTTCCGTTGGGGGCACTTTTGGATGGGCGAATTAGGCTTTTAATGCATTTTCGGGGGCCCTAGTTTTCAGTTTTCTGCCATGCTGGCTAGTGATATATATAGGGTTGCTTGTAAACAGCGAACACGGGGGGACCAGTTGCGTATGGGCCTGCATAAAGGCTCCCCTGGGGAGTTCACTTGTACCCAAAGCCTTCCTCTGGGGGCACTTCTGGATGGGCGAAAGGGGCTTGAAACGCTTTTTCTGTGGCCCGAGTTTTCAGTCTTCTGCCATGCTGCCTAGGGTTATATTTAAGGTTGCTGTAAAGAGCGAACACGGAGGGTCCAGTTGCATGTGGGGCTGCGTAAAGGCTCCCCTGGGGAGTTCAGATGTACCCAAAGCCTTCCTTTGGGGGCACTTTTGGATGGGCGAATGGGGCTCGTAACACATTTTCTGGGGCCCGAGCTTTCAGTCGACTGCCAGGCGTGCTAGGGATATATTTAGGCTTGGGGTGAAAGAGTGAACCCGGAGGGTCCAGTTGCATGTGGGGCTGCATAAAGGCTCCCCTGGGGAGTTCAGTTGTACCCAAAGCCTTCCTTTGGGGGCACTTCTGGATGGGTGAATGGGGCTTGAAACGCATTTTCTGGAGCCCGAGTTTTCAGTCTTCTGCCATGGTGGCCAGGGTTATACTTAGGGTTGCTCGTAAACAGTGAACACGGAGGGTCCAGTTGCATGTGGGGCTGCGTAAAGGCTCCCCTGGGGAGTTCAGTTGTACCCAAAGCCTTCCTTTGGGGGCACTTTTGGATGGTCGAATGGGGCTTGTAGCACGTTTTCTGGGGCCCGATTTTTCAGTCGTCTGCCATGAGGACCAGTGTTATATTTAGGGTTGCTGTGAAAGAGCGAATACGGAGGGTCCAGTTGCATGTGGGGCTGCGTTAAGGCTCCCCTGGGTAGTCCAGTTGTACCCAAAGATTTCCTTTAGGGGCACTTTTGGATGGTCCAAGTGGAATCGCAATGCGTTTTCTGGGGCCCGCTTTTTCAGTCTTCTCCCATTGCGCCGAGGGCTATATTTAGGCTTGCGGTGAAAGAGTGAACCCGGAGGGTCCAGTTGCATGTTGGGCTGCATAAAGGCTCCCCCGGGAAGTTCAGTTGTACCCAAAGCCTTCCTTTGGGGGCACTTCTGGATGGGCGAAAGGGTATTGAAACACATTTCTGGAGCCCTAGTTTTCAGTCTTCTGCCATGGTGGCTAGGGGTATATTTAGGGTTGCTCGTAAACAGTAAACAAGGAGGGTCCAGTTGCATGTGGGGCTGCGTAAAGGCTCCCCTGGGGAGTTCACTTGTACCCAAAGCCTTCCTTTGGGGGCACTTCTGGATGGGCGAAAGGGGCTTGAAACGCTTTTTCTGTGGCCCGAGTTTTCAGTCTTCTGCCATGCTGGCTAGGGTTATATTTAGGGTTGCTGTAAAGAGCGAACACGGAGGGTCCAGTTGCATGTGGGGCTGCGTAAAGGCTCCCCTGGGGAGTTCACTTGTACCCAAAGCCTTCCTTTGGGTGCACTTTTGGATGGGCGAATGGGGCTCGTAACACATTTTCTGTGGCCCGAGCTTTCAGTCGACTGCCAGGCGTGCTTGGGCTATATTTAGGCATGCGGTGAAAGAGTGAACCCGGAGGGTCCAGTTGCATGTGGGGCTGTATAAAGGCAACCCTGAGGAGTTCACTTGTACCCAAAGCCTTCCTTTGGGGGCACTTCTGGATGGGTGAATGGGGCTTGAAACGCATTTTCGGGAGCCCGAGTTTTCAGTCTTCTGCCATGGTGGCTAGGGGTATATTTAGGGTTGCTCGTAAACAGTGAACAAGGAGGGTCCAGTTGCATGTGGGGCTGCGTAAAGGCTCCCCTGGGGAGTTCACTTGTACCCAAAGCCTTTCTCTGGGGGCACTTTTGGATGGGCGCATTAGGCTTTTAACGCATTTTCTGGGGCCCGAGTTTTCAGTCGACTGCCATGCGGGCCAGGACTATATTTAGGGTTGCTGTGAAAGAGTGAACCCAGAGGGTCCAGTTGCATGTGGGGCTGCATAAAGGCTCCCCTGGGGAGTTCACTTGTACCCAAAGCCTTTCTTTTGGGGGCAATTTAGATGGTCAAATGGGGCTTGTAGCACGTTTTCTGGGGCCCGATTTTTCAGTCGTCTGCCATGCGGGCCAGGGTTATATTTAGGGTTGCTGTGAAAGAGCGAATACGGAGGGTCCAGTTGCATATGGGGCTGCATAAAGGCTCCCCTGGGGAGTTCACTTGTACCCAAAGCCTTCCTTTGGGGGCACTTCTGGATGGGTGAATGGGGCTTGAAACGCTTTTTCTGTGGCCCGAGTTTTCAGTCTTCTGCCATGCTGGCTAGGGTTATCTTTAGGGTTGCTGTAAAGAGCGAACAAGGAGGGTCCAGTTGCATGTGGGGCTGCAAAAAGGCTCCCCTGGGGAGTTCACTTGTACCCAAAGCCTTCCTCTGGGGGCACTTCTGGATGGGTGAATGGGGCTTTTAACGCATTTTCTGGAGCCCGAGTTTTCAGTCTTCTGCAATGGTGGCCAGGGGTTTATTTAGGGTTGCTCCTAAACAGTGAACAAGGAGGGTCCAGTTGCATGTGGGGCTGCGTAAAGGCTCCCCTGGGGAGTTCAGTTGTACCCAAAGCCTTCCTCTGGAGGCACTTTTGGATGGGCGAATTAGGCTTTAAACAGTTTTTCTGTGGCCCGAGTTTTCAGTTTTCTGCCATGCTGGCTAGTGTTATATTTAGGGTTGCTTGTAAAGAGCGAACACGGGGGGTCGAGTTGCGTATGGGCCTGCATAAAGGCTCCCCTGGGGAGTTCACTTGTACCCAAAGCCTTCCTTTGGGGGCACTTTTGGATGGGCGAATGGGTCTTGTAGCACGTTTTCTGTGGCCCGAGTTTTCAGTCTTCTGCCATGCGGGCCAGGGTTATATTTAGGGTTGCTGTTAAAGAGCGAAAACGGAGGGTCCAGTTGCATGTGGGGCTGTATAAAGGCTCCCCTGGGGAGTTCAGTTGTACCCAAAGCCTTCCTTTGGGGGCACTTCTGGATGGGCGAAAGGATATTGAAACGCATTTTCTGGAGCCCGAGTTTTCAGTCTTCTGCCATGGTGGCTAGGGGTATATTTAGGGTTGCTCGTAAACAGTAAACAAGGAGGGTCCAGTTGCATGTGGGGCTGCATAAAGGCTCCCCTGGGGAGTTCAGTTGTACCCAAAGCCTTCCTTTGGGGGCACTTTTGGATGGGCGATTAGGCTTTTAATGCATTTTCTGGAGCCCGAGTTTTCAGTCGACTGCCAGGCGGGCCAGGGCTATATTTAGGGTTGCTGTGAAAGAGCGAATACGGAGGGTCCAGTTGCGTATGGGCCTGCATAAAGGCTCCCCTGGGGATTTCAGATGTACCCAAAGCCTTCCTCTGGGGGCACTTTTGGAGGGGCGAATTAGGCTTTTAACAGTTTTTCTAGGGCCTGAGTTTTCAGTAGACTGCCAGGCGGGCCAGGGCTATATTTAGGGTTGCTGTGAAAGAGCGAATACGGAGGGTCCAGTTGCATGTGGGGCTGCGTTAAGGCTCCCCTGGGGAGTCCAGTTGTACCCAAAGCCTTCCTCTGGGGGCACTTTTGGATGGTCCAAGGGGAATCGCAATGCGTTTTCTGAGGCCCGCTTTTTCAGTCTTCTCCCATTGCGCCGAGGGCTATATTTAGGCTTGCGGTGAAAGAGTGAACACGGAGGGTCCAGTTGCATGTGGGGCTGCATAAAGGCTCCCCTGGGGAGTTCAGTTGTACCCAAAGCCTTCCTTTGGGGGCACTTCTGGATGGGCGAAAGGGGCTTGAAACGCTTTTTCTGTGGCCCGAGTTTTCAGTCTTCTGCCATGCTGGCTAGGGTTATATTTAGGGTTGCTGTAAAGAGTGAACACGGAGGGTCCAGTTGCATGTGGGGCTGCGTAAAGGCTCCCCTGGGGAGTTCAGATGTACCCAAAGCCTTCCTTTGGGGGCACTTTTGGATGGGCGAATGGGGCTCGTAACACATTTTCTGGGGCCCGAGCTTTCAGTTGACTGCCAGGCGTGCTTGGGCTATATTTAGGCTTGCGGTGAAAGAGTGAACCCGGAGGGTCCAGTTGCATGTGGGGCTGCGTAAAGGCTCCCCTGGGGAGTTCAGTTGTACCCAAAGCCTTCCTTTGGGGGCACTTCTGGATGGGTGAATGGGGCTTGAAAATCATTTTATGGAGCCCGAGTTTTCAGTCTTCTGCCATGGTGGCTAGGGGTATATTTAGGGTTGCTCGTAAACAGTGAACAAGGAGGGTCCAGTTGCATGTGGGGCTGCGTAAAGGCTCCCCTGGGGAGTTCACTTGTACCCAAAGCCTTCCTCTGGGGGTACTTTTGGATGGGCGAATTAGGCTTTTAATGTATTTTCTGTGGCCCGAGTTTTCAGTCGACTGCCAGGCGGGCCTGGGCTATATTTAGGGTTGCTGTGAAAGAGCGAATACGGAGGGTCCAGTTGCATGTGGGGCTGCATAAAGGCTCCCCTGGGGAGTTCACTGGTACCCAAAGCCTTCCTTTGGGGGCACTTCTGGATGGGCGAAAGGAGCTTGAAATGCTTTTTCTGTGGCCCGAGTTTTCAGTCTTCTGCCATGCTGGCTAGGGTTATATTTAGGGTTGCTGTAAAGAGCGAACACGGAGGGTCCAGTTGCATGTGGGGCTGCGTAAAGGCTCCCCTGGGGAATTTCAGATGTACCCAAAGCCTTCCTTTGGGGGGCACTTCTGGATGGGCGAATGGGGCTCGTAACACATT
The DNA here is from genome assembly GCF_047663525.1 of Anas platyrhynchos. Classification (NCBI taxonomy): domain Eukaryota; kingdom Metazoa; phylum Chordata; class Aves; order Anseriformes; family Anatidae; genus Anas; species Anas platyrhynchos. Next base: position 13,481,886 of record NC_092605.1, on the reverse strand, counting down.
TTCTGGGGCCCGAGCTTTCAGTCGACTGCCAGGCTTGCTAGGGCTATATTTAGGCTTGCGGTGAAAGAGTCAACCCGGAGGGTCCAGTTGCATGTGGGGCTGCATAAAGGCTCCCCTGGGGAGTTCACTTGTACCCAAAGCCTTCCTTTGGGGGCACTTTTGGATGGGCGAATTAGGATTTTAATGCATTTTCTGGAGCCCGAGTTTTCAGTCGACTGCGAGGCAGGCCAGGGCCATATTTATGGTTGCTGTGAAAGAGCGAATACGGAGGGTCCAGTTGCATGTGGGGCTGCATAAAGGCTCCCCTGGGGAGTTCAGATGTACCCAAAGCCTTCCTTTGGGGGAACTTTTGGATGGGCGAATTAGGCTTTTAACAGTTTTTCTAGGGCCCGAGTTTTCAGTCGACTGCCAGGCGGACCAGGGCTATATTTAGGGTTGCTGTGAAAGAGCGAATACGGAGGGTCCAGTTGCATGTGGGACTGCGTTAAGGCTCCTCTGGGGAGTTCACTTGTACCCAAAGCCTTCCTCTGGGGGCACTTTTGCATGGTCCAAGGGGAATCGCAATGCGTTTTCTGAGGCCCGCTTTTTCAGTCTTCTCCCATTGCGCCGAGGGCTCTATTTACGCTTGCAGTGAAAGAGTGAACCCGGAGGGTCCAGTTGCATGTGGGGCTGCATAAAGGCTCCCCTGGGGAGTTCAGTTGTACCCAAAGCCTTCCTTTGGGGGCACTTCTGGATGGGCGAAAGGGGCTTGAAACGTTTTTTCTGTGGCCCGAGTTTTCAGTCGACTGCCATGCTGGCTAGGGTTCTATTTAGCGTTGCTGTAAAGAGCGAACACGGAGGGTCCAGTTGCATGTGGGGCTGCATAAAGGCTCCCCTGGGGAGTTCAGATGTACCCAAAGCCTTCCTTTGGGGGCACTTCTGGATGGGCGAATGGGGCTTGAAATGCATTTTCTGGAGCCCGTGTTTTCAGTCTTCTGCCATGGTGGCTAGGGATATATTTAGGGTTGCTGTGAAAGAGTGAACCTGGAGGGTCCAGTTGCATGTGGGGCTGCATAAAGGCTCCCCTGGGGAGTTCACTTGTACCCAAAGCCTTCCTTTGGGGGCACTTCTGGATGGGTGAATCGGGCTTGAAACGCATTTTCTGGAGCCCGAGTTTTCAGTCTTCTGCCATGGTGGCTAGGGATATATTTAGGGTTGCTCGTAAACAGTGAACAAGGAGGGTCCAGTTGCATGTGGGGCTGCGTAAAGGCTCCCCTGGGGAGTTCACTTGTACCCAAAGCCTTCTTCTGGGGGCACTTTTGGATGGGCGAAAGGGGCTTGAAACGCTTTTTCTGTGGCCCGAGTTTTCAGTCTTCTGCCATGCTGGCTAGGGTTATATTTAGGGTTGCTGTAAAGAGCGAACACGGAGGGTCCAGTTGCATGTGGGGCTGCGTAAAGGCTCCCCTGGGGAGTTCACTTGTACCCAAAGCCTTCCTTTGGGGGGCACTTCTGGATGGGCGAATGGGGCTCGTAACACATTTTCTGTGGCCCGAGCTTTCAGTCGACTGCCAGGCGTGCTAGGGCTATATTTAGGCTTGCGGTGAAAGAGTGAACCCGGAGGGTCCAGTTGCATGTGGGGCTGCATAAAGGCTCCCCTGGGGAGTTCACTTGTACCCAAAGCCTTCCTCTGGGGGTACTTTTGGATGGGCGAATTAGGCTTTTAAGGCATTTTCTGGAGCCCGAGTTTTCAGTCGACTGCCAGGCGGGCCAGGGCTATATTTAGGGTTGCTGTGAAAGAGCGAATACGGAGGGTCCAGTTGCGTATGGGCCTGCATAAAGGCTCCCCTGGGGATTTCAGATGTACCCAAAGCCTTCCTCTGGGGGCACTTTTGGATGGGCGAATTAGGCTTTTAACAGTTTTTCTGGAGCCCGAGTTTTCAGTCTTCTGCCATGGTGGCTAGGGGTATATTCAGGGTTGGTCGTAAACAGTGAACAAGGAGGGTCCAGTTGCATGTGGGGCTGTGTAAAGGCTCCTCTGGGGAGTTCACTTGTACCCAAAGCCTTCCTCTGGGGGCACTTTTGGATGGGCGAATTAGATATTAATGCATTTTCTGTGGCCCGAGTTTTCAGTCCACTGCCAGGCGGGCCAGGGCTATATTTAGGGTTGCTGTGAAAGAGCGAATACGGAGGGTCCAGTTGCATGTGGGGCTGCGTTAAGGCTACCCTGGGGAGTCCAGTTGTACCCAAAGCCTTCCTTTGGGGGCACCTTTGGATGGTCCAAGGGGAATCGCAATGCGTTTTCTGAGGCCCGCTTTTTCAGTCTTCTCCCATTGCGCCGAGTGCTATATTTAGGCTTGCGGTGAAAGAGTGAACCCGGAGGGTTCAGTTGCATGTGGGGCTGCATAAAGGCTCCCCTGGGGAGTTCACTTGTATCCAAAGCCTTTCTTTGGGGGCACTTCTGGATGGGTGAATGGGGCTTGAAACGCTTTTTCTGTGGCCCGATTTTTCCGTCGACTGCCATGCTGGCTAGTGTTATTTTTAGGGTTGCTTGTAAACAGCGAACACGGGGGGTCCAGTTGCATATGGGCCTGCATAAAGGCTCCCCTGGGGAGTTCAGTTGTACCCAAAGCCTTCCTTTGGGGGCACTTTTGGATGGTCGAATGGGGCTTGTAGCACGTTTTCTGGGGCCCGATTTTTCAATTTTCTCCCATTGTGCCGAGGGCTATATTTAGGCTTGCGGTGAAAGAGTGAACCCGGAGGGTCCAGTTGCATGTGGGGCTGCATAAAGGCTCCCCTGGGGAGTTCACTTGTACCCAAAGCCTTCCTCTGGGGGCACTTTTGGATGGGCGAATTAGGCTTTTAAGGCATTTTCTGGAGCCCGAGTTTTCAGTCGACTGCCAGGCGGGCCAGGGCTATATTTAGGGTTGCTGTGAAAGAGCGAATACGGAGGGTCCAGTTGCGTATGGGCCTGCATAAAGGCTCCCCTGGGGATTTCAGATGTACCCAAAGCCTTCCTCTGGGGGCACTTTTGGATGGGCGAATTAGGCTTTTAACAGTTTTTCTGGAGCCCGAGTTTTCAGTCTTCTGCCATGGTGGCTAGGGGTATATTCAGGGTTGGTCGTAAACAGTGAACAAGGAGGGTCCAGTTGCATGTGGGGCTGTGTAAAGGCTCCTCTGGGGAGTTCACTTGTACCCAAAGCCTTCCTCTGGGGGCACTTTTGGATGGGCGAATTAGATATTAATGCATTTTCTGTGGCCCGAGTTTTCAGTCCACTGCCAGGCGGGCCAGGGCTATATTTAGGGTTGCTGTGAAAGAGCGAATACGGAGGGTCCAGTTGCATGTGGGGCTGCGTTAAGGCTACCCTGGGGAGTCCAGTTGTACCCAAAGCCTTCCTTTGGGGGCACCTTTGGATGGTCCAAGGGGAATCGCAATGCGTTTTCTGAGGCCCGCTTTTTCAGTCTTCTCCCATTGCGCCGAGTGCTATATTTAGGCTTGCGGTGAAAGAGTGAACCCGGAGGGTTCAGTTGCATGTGGGGCTGCATAAAGGCTCCCCTGGGGAGTTCACTTGTATCCAAAGCCTTTCTTTGGGGGCACTTCTGGATGGGTGAATGGGGCTTGAAACGCTTTTTCTGTGGCCCGATTTTTCCGTCGACTGCCATGCTGGCTAGTGTTATTTTTAGGGTTGCTTGTAAACAGCGAACACGGGGGGTCCAGTTGCATATGGGCCTGCATAAAGGCTCCCCTGGGGAGTTCAGTTGTACCCAAAGCCTTCCTTTGGGGGCACTTTTGGATGGTCGAATGGGGCTTGTAGCACGTTTTCTGGGGCCCGATTTTTCAATTTTCTCCCATTGTGCCGAGGGCTATATTTAGGGTTGCTGTGAAAGAGCGAATACGGAGGGTCCAGTTGCATGTGGGGCTGCATAAAGGCAACCCTATGGAGTTCAGTTGTACCCAAAGCCTTCCTTTGGGGGAACTTCTGGATGGGCGAATGGGGCTTGAAACGCTTTTTATGTGGCCCGAGTTTTCAGTCTTCTGCCATGCTGGCTAGGGTTATATTTAGGGTTGCTGTAAAGAGCGAACACGGAGGGTCCAGTTGCATGTGGGGCTGCGTAAAGGCTCCCCTGGGGAGTTCACTTGTACCCAAAGCCTTCCTCTGGGGGCACTTCTGGATGGGCGAATTAGGCCTTTAATGCATTTTCTGTGGCCCGAGTTTTCAGTCGACTGCCAGGCGGGCCAGGGCTATATTTAGGGTTGCGGTGAAAGAGTGAACCCGGAGGGTCCAGTTGCATGTGGGGCTGCATAAAGGCTCCCCTGGGGAGTTCACTTGTACCCAAAGCCTTCCTTTGGGGGCACTTCTGGATGGGCGAATGGGGCTCGTAACACATTTTCTGTGGCCCGAGTTTTCAGTCGACTGCCAGGCGTGCTAGGGCTATATTTAGGCTTGCGGTGAAAGAGTGAACCCGGAGGGTCCAGTTGCATGTGGGGCTGCATAAAGGCTCCCCTGGGGAGTTCACTTGTACCCAAAGCCTTCCTTTGGGGGCACTTTTGGATGGGCGAATTAGGTTTTTAATGCATTTTCTGGGGCCCGAGTTTTCAGTCGACTGCCAGGCGGGCCAGGGCTATATTTAGGGTTGCTGTGGAAGAGCGAATACGGAGGGTCCAGTTGCATGTGGGGCTGCGTTAAGGCTCCCCTGGGGAGTCCAGTTGTACCCAAAGCCTTCCTTTGGGTGCACTTTTGTATGGTCCAAGGGGAATCGCAATGCGTTTTCTGAGTCCCGCTTTTTCAGTCTTCTCCCATTGCGCCGAGGGCTATATTTAGGCTTGCGGTGAAAGAGTGAACCCGGAGGGTCCAGTTGCATGTGGGGCTGCATAAAGGCTCCCCTTGGGAGTTCAGTTGTACCCAAAGCCTTCCTTTGGGGGCACTTCTGGATGGGTGAATGGGGCTTGAAACGCATTTTCTGGAGCCCGAGTTTTCAGTCTTCTGCCATGGTGGCTAGGGGTATATTTAGGGTTGCTCGTAAACAGTGAACAAGGAGGGTCCAGTTGCATGTGGGGCTGCATAAAGGCTCCCCTGGGGAGTTCACTTGTACCCAAAGCCTTCCTTTGGGGGCACTTTTGGATGGTCGAATGGGGCTTGTAGCACGTTTTCTGGGGCCCGATTTTTCAATTTTCTCCCATTGTGCCGAGGGCTATATTTAGGGTTGCTGTGAAAGAGCGAATACGGAGGGTCCAGTTGCATGTGGGGCTGCATAAAGGCTCCCCTGGGGAGTTCACTTGTACCCAAAGCCTTCCTTTGGGGGCACTTCTGGATGGGCGAAAGGGGCTTGAAACGCTTTTTCAGGGGCCCGAGTTTTCAGTCTTCTGCCATGCTGGCTAGGGTTATATTTAGGGTTGCTGTAAAGAGCGAACACGGAGGGTCCAGTTGCATGTGGGGCTGCGTAAAGGCTCCCCTGGGGAGTTCACTTGTACCCAAAGCCTTCCTCTGGGGGCACTTCTGGATGGGCGAATTAGGCCTTTAATGCATTTTCTGTGGCCCGAGTTTTCAGTCGACTGCCAGGCGGGCCAGGGCTATATTTAGGGTTGCGGTGAAAGAGTGAACCCGGAGGGTCCAGTTGCATGTGGGGCTGCATAAAGGCTCCCCTGGGGAGTTCACTTGTACCCAAAGCCTTCCTTTGGGGGCACTTTTGGATGGGCGAATGGGGCTCGTAACACATTTTCTGTGGCCCGAGTTTTCAGTCGACTGCCAGGCGTGCTAGGGCTATATTTAGGCTTGCGGTGAAAGAGTGAACCCGGAGGGTCCAGTTGCATGTGGGGCTGCATAAAGGCTCCCCTGGGGAGTTCACTTGTACCCAAAGCCTTCCTTTGGGGGCACTTTTGGATGGGCGAATTAGGTTTTTAATGCATTTTCTGGGGCCCGAGTTTTCAGTCGACTGCCAGGCAGGCCAGGGCTATATTTAGGGTTGCTGTGGAAGAGCGAATACGGAGGGTCCAGTTGCATGTGGGGCTGCGTTAAGGCTCCCCTGGCGAGTCCAGTTGTACCCAAAGCCTTCCTTTGGGTGCACTTTTGTATGGTCCAAGGGGAATCGCAATGCGTTTTCTGAGGCCCGCTTTTTCAGTCTTCTCCCATTGCGCCGAGGGCTATATTTAGGCTTGCGGTGAAAGAGTGAACCCGGAGGGTCCAGTTGCATGTGGGGCTGCATAAAGGCTCCCCTTGGGAGTTCAGTTGTACCCAAAGCCTTCCTTTGGGGGCACTTCTGGATGGGTGAATGGGGCTTGAAACGCATTTTCTGGAGCCCGAGTTTTCAGTCTTCTGCCATGGTGGCTAGGGGTATATTTAGGGTTGCTCGTAAACAGTGAACAAGGAGGGTCCAGTTGCATGTGGGGCTGCATAAAGGCTCCCCTGGGGAGTTCACTTGTACCCAAAGCCTTCCTTTGGGGGCACTTTTGGATGGTCGAATGGGGCTTGTAGCACGTTTTCTGGGGCCCGATTTTTCAATTTTCTCCCATTGTGCCGAGGGCTATATTTAGGGTTGCTGTGAAAGAGCGAATACGGAGGGTCCAGTTGCATGTGGGGCTGCATAAAGGCTCCCCTGGGGAGTTCACTTGTACCCAAAGCCTTCCTTTGGGGGCACTTCTGGATGGGCGAAAGGGGCTTGAAACGCTTTTTCAGGGGCCCGAGTTTTCAGTCTTCTGCCATGCTGGCTAGGGTTATATTTAGGGTTGCTGTAAAGAGCGAACACGGAGGGTCCAGTTGCATGTGGGGCTGCGTAAAGGCTCCCCTGGGGAGTTCACTTGTACCCAAAGCCTTCCTCTGGGGGCACTTCTGGATGGGCGAATTAGGCCTTTAATGCATTTTCTGTGGCCCGAGTTTTCAGTCGACTGCCAGGCGGGCCAGGGCTATATTTAGGGTTGCGGTGAAAGAGTGAACCCGGAGGGTCCAGTTGCATGTGGGGCTGCATAAAGGCTCCCCTGGGGAGTTCACTTGTACCCAAAGCCTTCCTTTGGGGGCACTTTTGGATGGGCGAATGGGGCTCGTAACACATTTTCTGTGGCCCGAGTTTTCAGTCGACTGCCAGGCGTGCTAGGGCTATATTTAGGCTTGCGGTGAAAGAGTGAACCCGGAGGGTCCAGTTGCATGTGGGGCTGCATAAAGGCTCCCCTGGGGAGTTCACTTGTACCCAAAGCCTTCCTTTGGGGGCACTTTTGGATGGGCGAATTAGGTTTTTAATGCATTTTCTGGGGCCCGAGTTTTCAGTCGACTGCCAGGCAGGCCAGGGCTATATTTAGGGTTGCTGTGGAAGAGCGAATACGGAGGGTCCAGTTGCATGTGGGGCTGCGTTAAGGCTCCCCTGGCGAGTCCAGTTGTACCCAAAGCCTTCCTTTGGGTGCACTTTTGTATGGTCCAAGGGGAATCGCAATGCGTTTTCTGAGGCCCGCTTTTTCAGTCTTCTCCCATTGCGCCGAGGGCTATATTTAGGCTTGCGGTGAAAGAGTGAACCCGGAGGGTCCAGTTGCATGTGGGGCTGCATAAAGGCTCCCCTTGGGAGTTCAGTTGTACCCAAAGCCTTCCTTTGGGGGCACTTCTGGATGGGTGAATGGGGCTTGAAACGCATTTTCTGGAGCCCGAGTTTTCAGTCTTCTGCCATGGTGGCTAGGGGTATATTTAGGGTTGCTCGTAAACAGTGAACAAGGAGGGTCCAGTTGCATGTGGGGCTGCATAAAGGCTCCCCTGGGGAGTTCACTTGTACCCAAAGCCTTCCTTTGGGGGCACTTCTGGATGGGCGAAAGGGGCTTGAAACGCTTTTTCTGTGGCCCGAGTTTTCAGTCTTCTGCCATGCTGGCTAGGGTTATATTTAGGGTTGCTGTAAAGAGCGAACACGGAGGGTCCAGTTGCATGTGGGGCTGCGTAAAGGCTCCCCTGGGGAGTTCACTTGTACCCAAAGCCTTCCTCTGGGGGCACTTCTGGATGGGCGAATTAGGCCTTTAATGCATTTTCTGTGGCCCGAGTTTTCAGTCGACTGCCAGGCGGGCCAGGGCTATATTTAGGGTTGCGGTGAAAGAGTGAACCCGGAGGGTCCAGTTGCATGTGGGGCTGCATAAAGGCTCCCCTGGGGAGTTCACTTGTACCCAAAGCCTTCCTTTGGGGGCACTTTTGGATGGGCGAATGGGGCTCGTAACACATTTTCTGTGGCCCGAGCTTTCAGTCGACTGCCAGGCGTGCTAGGGCTATATTTAGGCTTGCGGTGAAAGAGTGAACCCGGAGGGTCCAGTTGCATGTGGGGCTGCATAAAGGCTCCCCTGGGGAGTTCACTTGTACCCAAAGCCTTCCTCTGGGGGCACTTCTGGATCGGCGAATTATGCTTTTAACACATTTTCTGTGGCCCGAGTTTTCAGTCTTCTGCCATTCTGGCTAGGGTTATATTTAGGGTTGCTGTAAAGAGCGAACACGGAGGGTCCAGTTGCATGTGGGGCTGCGTAAAGGCTCCCCTGGGGAGTTCAGATGTACCCAAAGCCTTCCTTTGGGGGCACTTTTGGATGGGCGAATGGGGCTCGTAACACATTTTCTGTGGCCCGAGCTTTCAGTCGAATGCCAGGCGTACTAGGGCTATATTTAGGCTTGCGGTGAAAGAGTGAATCCGGAGGGTCCAGTTGCATGTGGGGCTGCATAAAGGCTCCCCTGGGGAGTTCACTTGTACCCAAAGCCTTCCTTTGGGTGCACTTTTGTATGGTCCAAGGGGAATCGCAATGCGTTTTCTGAGGCCCGCTTTTTCAGTCTTCTCCCATTGCGCCGAGGGCTATATTTAGGCTTGCGGTGAAAGAGTGAACCCGGAGGGTCCAGTTGCATGTGGGGCTGCATAAAGGCTCCCCTTGGGAGTTCAGTTGTACCCAAAGCCTTCCTTTGGGGGCACTTCTGGATGGGTGAATGGGGCTTGAAACGCATTTTCTGGAGCCCGAGTTTTCAGTCTTCTGCCATGGTGGCTAGGGGTATATTTAGGGTTGCTCGTAAACAGTGAACAAGGAGGGTCCAGTTGCATGTGGGGCTGCATAAAGGCTCCCCTGGGGAGTTCACTTGTACCCAAAGCCTTCCTTTGGGGGCACTTTTGGATGGTCGAATGGGGCTTGTAGCACGTTTTCTGGGGCCCGATTTTTCAATTTTCTCCCATTGTGCCGAGGGCTATATTTAGGGTTGCTGTGAAAGAGCGAATACGGAGGGTCCAGTTGCATGTGGGGCTGCATAAAGGCTCCCCTGGGGAGTTCACTTGTACCCAAAGCCTTCCTTTGGGGGCACTTCTGGATGGGCGAAAGGGGCTTGAAACGCTTTTTCAGGGGCCCGAGTTTTCAGTCTTCTGCCATGCTGGCTAGGGTTATATTTAGGGTTGCTGTAAAGAGCGAACACGGAGGGTCCAGTTGCATGTGGGGCTGCGTAAAGGCTCCCCTGGGGAGTTCACTTGTACCCAAAGCCTTCCTCTGGGGGCACTTCTGGATGGGCGAATTAGGCCTTTAATGCATTTTCTGTGGCCCGAGTTTTCAGTCGACTGCCAGGCGGGCCAGGGCTATATTTAGGGTTGCGGTGAAAGAGTGAACCCGGAGGGTCCAGTTGCATGTGGGGCTGCATAAAGGCTCCCCTGGGGAGTTCACTTGTACCCAAAGCCTTCCTTTGGGGGCACTTTTGGATGGGCGAATGGGGCTCGTAACACATTTTCTGTGGCCCGAGTTTTCAGTCGACTGCCAGGCGTGCTAGGGCTATATTTAGGCTTGCGGTGAAAGAGTGAACCCGGAGGGTCCAGTTGCATGTGGGGCTGCATAAAGGCTCCCCTGGGGAGTTCACTTGTACCCAAAGCCTTCCTTTGGGGGCACTTTTGGATGGGCGAATTAGGTTTTTAATGCATTTTCTGGGGCCCGAGTTTTCAGTCGACTGCCAGGCAGGCCAGGGCTATATTTAGGGTTGCTGTGGAAGAGCGAATACGGAGGGTCCAGTTGCATGTGGGGCTGCGTTAAGGCTCCCCTGGCGAGTCCAGTTGTACCCAAAGCCTTCCTTTGGGTGCACTTTTGTATGGTCCAAGGGGAATCGCAATGCGTTTTCTGAGGCCCGCTTTTTCAGTCTTCTCCCATTGCGCCGAGGGCTATATTTAGGCTTGCGGTGAAAGAGTGAACCCGGAGGGTCCAGTTGCATGTGGGGCTGCATAAAGGCTCCCCTTGGGAGTTCAGTTGTACCCAAAGCCTTCCTTTGGGGGCACTTCTGGATGGGTGAATGGGGCTTGAAACGCATTTTCTGGAGCCCGAGTTTTCAGTCTTCTGCCATGGTGGCTAGGGGTATATTTAGGGTTGCTCGTAAACAGTGAACAAGGAGGGTCCAGTTGCATGTGGGGCTGCATAAAGGCTCCCCTGGGGAGTTCACTTGTACCCAAAGCCTTCCTTTGGGGGCACTTCTGGATGGGCGAAAGGGGCTTGAAACGCTTTTTCTGTGGCCCGAGTTTTCAGTCTTCTGCCATGCTGGCTAGGGTTATATTTAGGGTTGCTGTAAAGAGCGAACACGGAGGGTCCAGTTGCATGTGGGGCTGCGTAAAGGCTCCCCTGGGGAGTTCACTTGTACCCAAAGCCTTCCTCTGGGGGCACTTCTGGATGGGCGAATTAGGCCTTTAATGCATTTTCTGTGGCCCGAGTTTTCAGTCGACTGCCAGGCGGGCCAGGGCTATATTTAGGGTTGCGGTGAAAGAGTGAACCCGGAGGGTCCAGTTGCATGTGGGGCTGCATAAAGGCTCCCCTGGGGAGTTCACTTGTACCCAAAGCCTTCCTTTGGGGGCACTTTTGGATGGGCGAATGGGGCTCGTAACACATTTTCTGTGGCCCGAGCTTTCAGTCGACTGCCAGGCGTGCTAGGGCTATATTTAGGCTTGCGGTGAAAGAGTGAACCCGGAGGGTCCAGTTGCATGTGGGGCTGCATAAAGGCTCCCCTGGGGAGTTCACTTGTACCCAAAGCCTTCCTCTGGGGGCACTTCTGGATCGGCGAATTATGCTTTTAACACATTTTCTGTGGCCCGAGTTTTCAGTCTTCTGCCATTCTGGCTAGGGTTATATTTAGGGTTGCTGTAAAGAGCGAACACGGAGGGTCCAGTTGCATGTGGGGCTGCGTAAAGGCTCCCCTGGGGAGTTCAGATGTACCCAAAGCCTTCCTTTGGGGGCACTTTTGGATGGGCGAATGGGGCTCGTAACACATTTTCTGTGGCCCGAGCTTTCAGTCGAATGCCAGGCGTACTAGGGCTATATTTAGGCTTGCGGTGAAAGAGTGAATCCGGAGGGTCCAGTTGCATGTGGGGCTGCATAAAGGCTCCCCTGGGGAGTTCACTTGTACCCAAAGCCTTCCTTTGGGTGCACTTTTGTATGGTCCAAGGGGAATCGCAATGCGTTTTCTGAGGCCCGCTTTTTCAGTCTTCTCCCATTGCGCCGAGGGCTATATTTAGGCTTGCGGTGAAAGAGTGAACCCGGAGGGTCCAGTTGCATGTGGGGCTGCATAAAGGCTCCCCTTGGGAGTTCAGTTGTACCCAAAGCCTTCCTTTGGGGGCACTTCTGGATGGGTGAATGGGGCTTGAAACGCATTTTCTGGAGCCCGAGTTTTCAGTCTTCTGCCATGGTGGCTAGGGGTATATTTAGGGTTGCTCGTAAACAGTGAACAAGGAGGGTCCAGTTGCATGTGGGGCTGCATAAAGGCTCCCCTGGGGAGTTCACTTGTACCCAAAGCCTTCCTTTGGGGGCACTTTTGGATGGTCGAATGGGGCTTGTAGCACGTTTTCTGGGGCCCGATTTTTCAATTTTCTCCCATTGTGCCGAGGGCTATATTTAGGGTTGCTGTGAAAGAGCGAATACGGAGGGTCCAGTTGCATGTGGGGCTGCATAAAGGCTCCCCTGGGGAGTTCACTTGTACCCAAAGCCTTCCTTTGGGGGCACTTCTGGATGGGCGAAAGGGGCTTGAAACGCTTTTTCTGTGGCCCGAGTTTTCAGTCTTCTGCCATGCTGGCTAGGGTTATATTTAGGGTTGCTGTAAAGAGCGAACACGGAGGGTCCAGTTGCATGTGGGGCTGCGTAAAGGCTCCCCTGGGGAGTTCACTTGTACCCAAAGCCTTCCTCTGGGGGCACTTCTGGATGGGCGAATTAGGCCTTTAATGCATTTTCTGTGGCCCGAGTTTTCAGTCGACTGCCAGGCGGGCCAGGGCTATATTTAGGGTTGCGGAGAAAGAGTGAACCCGGAGGGTCCAGTTGCATGTGGGGCTGCATAAAGGCTCCCCTGGGGAGTTCACTTGTACCCAAAGCCTTCCTTTGGGGGCACTTTTGGATGGGCGAATGGGGCTCGTAACACATTTTCTGTGGCCCGAGCTTTCAGTCGACTGCCAGGCGTGCTAGGGCTATATTTAGGCTTGCGGTGAAAGAGTGAACCCGGAGGGTCCAGTTGCATGTGGGGCTGCGTAAAGGCTCCCCTGGGGAGTTCACTTGTACCCAAAGCCTTCCTCTGGGGGCACTTCTGGATCGGCGAATTATGCTTTTAACACATTTTCTGTGGCCCGAGTTTTCAGTCTTCTGCCATTCTGGCTAGGGTTATATTTAGGGTTGCTGTAAAGAGCGAACACGGAGGGTCCAGTTGCATGTGGGGCTGCATAAAGGCTCCCCTGGGGAGTTCAGATGTACCCAAAGCCTTCCTTTGGGGGCACTTTTGGATGGGCGAATGGGGCTCGTAACACATTTTCTGGGGCCCGAGCTTTCAGTCGAATGCCAGGCGTACTAGGGCTATATTTAGGCTTGCGTGAAAGAGTGAATCCGGAGGGTCCAGTTGCATGTGGGGCTGCATAAAGGCTCCCCTGGGGAGTTCACTTGTACCCAAAGCCTTCCTTTGGGTGCACTTTTGTATGGTCCAAGGGGAATCGCAATGCGTTTTCTGAGGCCCGCTTTTTCAGTCTTCTCCCATTGCGCCGAGGGCTATATTTAGGCTTGCGGTGAAAGAGTGAACCCGGAGGGTCCAGTTGCATGTGGGGCTGCATAAAGGCTCCCCTTGGGAGTTCAGTTGTACCCAAAGCCTTCCTTTGGGGGCACTTCTGGATGGGTGAATGGGGCTTGAAACGCATTTTCTGGAGCCCGAGTTTTCAGTCTTCTGCCATGGTGGCTGGGGGTGTATTTAGGGTTGCTCGTAAACAGTGAACAAGGAGGGTCCAGTTGCATGTGGGGCTGCATAAAGGCTCCCCTGGGGAGTTCACTTGTACCCAAAGCCTTCCTTTGGGGGCACTTTTGGATGGTCGAATGGGGCTTGTAGCACGTTTTCTGGGGCCCGATTTTTCAATTTTCTCCCATTGTGCCGAGGGCTATATTTAGGGTTGCTGTGAAAGAGCGAATACGGAGGGTCCAGTTGCATGTGGGGCTGCATAAAGGCTCCCCTGGGGAGTTCACTTGTACCCAAAGCCTTCCTTTGGGGGCACTTCTGGATGGGCGAAAGGGGCTTGAAACGCTTTTTCTGTGGCCCGAGTTTTCAGTCTTCTGCCATGCTGGCTAGGGTTATATTTAGGGTTGCTGTAAAGAGCGAACACGGAGGGTCCAGTTGCATGTGGGGCTGCGTAAAGGCTCCCCTGGGGAGTTCACTTGTACCCAAAGCCTTCCTTTGGGGGCACTTCTGGATGGGCGAATTAGGCCTTTAATGCATTTTCTGTGGCCCGAGTTTTCAGTCGACTGCCAGGCGGGCCAGGGCTATATTTAGGGTTGCGGTGAAAGAGTGAACCCGGAGGGTCCAGTTGCATGTGGGGCTGCATAAAGGCTCCCCTGGGGAGTTCACTTGTACCCAAAGCCTTCCTTTGGGGGCACTTTTGGATGGGCGAATGGGGCTCGTAACACATTTTCTGTGGCCCGAGCTTTCAGTCGACTGCCAGGCGTGCTAGGGCTATATTTAGGCTTGCGGTGAAAGAGTGAACCCGGAGGGTCCAGTTGCATGTGGGGCTGCATAAAGGCTCCCCTGGGGAGTTCACTTGTACCCAAAGCCTTCCTCTGGGGGCACTTCTGGATCGGCGAATTATGCTTTTAACACATTTTCTGTGGCCCGAGTTTTCAGTCTTCTGCCATTCTGGCTAGGGTTATATTTAGGGTTGCTGTAAAGAGCGAACACGGAGGGTCCAGTTGCATGTGGGGCTGCATAAAGGCTCCCCTGGGGAGTTCAGATGTACCCAAAGCCTTCCTTTGGGGGCACTTTTGGATGGGCGAATGGGGCTCGTAACACATTTTCTGTGGCCCGAGCTTTCAGTCGAATGCCAGGCGTACTAGGGCTATATTTAGGCTTGCGGTGAAAGAGTGAATCCGGAGGGTCCAGTTGCATGTGGGGCTGCATAAAGGCTCCCCTGGGGAGTTCACTTGTACCCAAAGCCTTCCTTTGGGTGCACTTTTGTATGGTCCAAGGGGAATCGCAATGCGTTTTCTGAGGCCCGCTTTTTCAGTCTTCTCCCATTGCGCCGAGGGCTATATTTAGGCTTGCGGTGAAAGAGTGAACCCGGAGGGTCCAGTTGCATGTGGGGCTGCATAAAGGCTCCCCTTGGGAGTTCAGTTGTACCCAAAGCCTTTCTTTGGGGGCACTTCTGGATGGGTGAATGGGGCTTGAAACGCTTTTTCTGTGGCCCGAGTTTTCAGTCGACTGCCATGCTGGCTAGTGTTATATTTAGGGTTGCTTGTAAACAGCGAACACGGGGGGTCCAGTTGCGTATGGGCCTGCATAAAGGCTCCCCTGGGGAGTTCACTTGTACCCAAAGCCTTCCTTTGGGGGCACTTTTGGATGGTCGAATGGGGCTTGTAGCACGTTTTCTGGGGCCCGATTTTTCAATTTTCTCCCATTGTGCCGAGGGCTATATTTAGGGTTGCTGTGAAAGAGCGAATACGGAGGGTCCAGTTGCATGTGGGGCTGCATAAAGGCAACCCTATGTAGTTCAGTTGTACCCAAAGCCTTCCTTTGGGGGAACTTCTGGATGGGCGAATGGGGCTTGAAACGCTTTTTCTGTGGCCCGAGTTTTCAGTCTTCTGCCATGCTGGCTAGGGTTATATTTAGGGTTGCTGTAAAGAGCGAACACGGAGGGTCCAGTTGCATGTGGGGCTGCGTAAAGGCTCCCCTGGGGAGTTCACTTGTACCCAAAGCCTTCCTCTGGGGGCACTTCTGGATGGGCGAATTAGGCCTTTAATGCATTTTCTGTGGCCCGAGTTTTCAGTCGACTGCCAGGCGGGCCAGGGCTATATTTAGGGTTGCGGTGAAAGAGTGAACCCGGAGGGTCCAGTTGCATGTGGGGCTGCATAAAGGCTCCCCTGGGGAGTTCACTTGTACCCAAAGCCTTCCTTTGGGGGCACTTTTGGATGGGCGAATGGGGCTCGTAACACATTTTCTGTGGCCCGAGTTTTCAGTCGACTGCCAGGCGTGCTAGGGCTATATTTAGGCTTGCGGTGAAAGAGTGAACCCGGAGGGTCCAGTTGCATGTGGGGCTGCATAAAGGCTCCCCTGGGGAGTTCACTTGTACCCAAAGCCTTCCTTTGGGTGCACTTTTGTATGGTCCAAGGGGAATCGCAATGCGTTTTCTGAGGCCCGCTTTTTCAGTCTTCTCCCATTGCGCCGAGGGCTATATTTAGGCTTGCGGTGAAAGAGTGAACCCGGAGGGTCCAGTTGCATGTGGGGCTGCATAAAGGCTCCCCTGGGGAGTTCACTTGTACCCAAAGCCTTCCTTTGGGGGCACTTTTGGATGGTCGAATGGGGCTTGTAGCACGTTTTCTGGGGCCCGATTTTTCAATTTTCTCCCATTGTGCCGAGGGCTATATTTAGGGTTGCTGTGAAAGAGCGAATACGGAGGGTCCAGTTGCATGTGGGGCTGCATAAAGGCTCCCCTGGGGAGTTCACTTGTACCCAAAGCCTTCCTTTGGGGGCACTTCTGGATGGGCGAAAGGGGCTTGAAACGCTTTTTCTGTGGCCCGAGTTTTCAGTCTTCTGCCATGCTGGCTAGGGTTATATTTAGGGTTGCTGTAAAGAGCGAACACGGAGGGTCCAGTTGCATGTGGGGCTGCGTAAAGGCTCCCCTGGGGAGTTCACTTGTACCCAAAGCCTTCCTCTGGGGGCACTTCTGGATGGGCGAATTAGGCCTTTAATGCATTTTCTGTGGCCCGAGTTTTCAGTCGACTGCCAGGCGGGCCAGGGCTATATTTAGGGTTGCGGTGAAAGAGTGAACCCGGAGGGTCCAGTTGCATGTGGGGCTGCATAAAGGCTCCCCTGGGGAGTTCACTTGTACCCAAAGCCTTCCTTTGGGGGCACTTTTGGATGGGCGAATGGGGCTCGTAACACATTTTCTGTGGCCCGAGCTTTCAGTCGACTGCCAGGCGTGCTAGGGCTATATTTAGGCTTGCGGTGAAAGAGTGAACCCGGAGGGTCCAGTTGCATGTGGGGCTGCATAAAGGCTCCCCTGGGGAGTTCACTTGTACCCAAAGCCTTCCTCTGGGGGCACTTCTGGATCGGCGAATTATGCTTTTAACACATTTTCTGTGGCCCGAGTTTTCAGTCTTCTGCCATTCTGGCTAGGGTTATATTTAGGGTTGCTGTAAAGAGCGAACACGGAGGGTCCAGTTGCATGTGGGGCTGCATAAAGGCTCCCCTGGGGAGTTCAGATGTACCCAAAGCCTTCCTTTGGGGGCACTTTTGGATGGGCGAATGGGGCTCGTAACACATTTCCTGTGGCCCGAGCTTTCAGTCGAATGCCAGGCGTACTAGGGCTATATTTAGGCTTGCGGTGAAAGAGTGAACCCGGAGGGTCCAGTTGCATGTGGGGCTGCATAAAGGCTCCCCTGGGGAGTTCACTTGTACCCAAAGCCTTCCTTTGGGTGCACTTCTGGATGGGTGAATGGGGCTTGAAACGCATTTTCTGGAGCCCGAGTTTTCAGTCTTCTGCCATGGTGGCTAGGGGTATATTTAGGGTTGCTCGTAAACAGTGAACAAGGAGGGTCCAGTTGCATGTGGGGCTGCATAAAGGCTCCCCTGGGGAGTTCACTTGTACCCAAAGCCTTCCTTTGGGGGCACTTTTGGATGGTCGAATGGGGCTTGTAGCACGTTTTCTGGGGCCCGATTTTTCAATTTTCTCCCATTGTGCCGAGGGCTATATTTAGGGTTGCTGTGAAAGAGCGAATACGGAGGGTCCAGTTGCATGTGGGGCTGCATAAAGGCTCCCCTGGGGAGTTCACTTGTACCCAAAGCCTTCCTCTGGGGGCACTTCTGGATGGGCGAATTAGGCCTTTAATGCATTTTCTGTGGCCCGAGTTTTCAGTCGACTGCCAGGCGGGCCAGGGCTATATTTAGGGTTGCGGTGAAAGAGTGAACCCGGAGGGTCCAGTTGCATGTGGGGCTGCATAAAGGCTCCCCTGGGGAGTTCACTTGTACCCAAAGCCTTCCTTTGGGGGCACTTTTGGATGGGCGAATGGGGCTCGTAACACATTTTCTGTGGCCCGAGCTTTCAGTCGACTGCCAGGCGTGCTAGGGCTATATTTAGGTTTGCGGTGAAAGAGTGAACCCGGAGGGTCCAGTTGCATGTGGGGCTGCATAAAGGCTCCCCTGGGGAGTTCACTTGTACCCAAAGCCTTCCTCTGGGGGCACTTCTGGATCGGCGAATTATGCTTTTAACACATTTTCTGTGGCCCGAGTTTTCAGTCTTCTGCCATTCTGGCTAGGGTTATATTTAGGGTTGCTGTAAAGAGCGAACACGGAGGGTCCAGTTGCATGTGGGGCTGCATAAAGGCTCCCCTGGGGAGTTCAGATGTACCCAAAGCCTTCCTTTGGGGGCACTTTTGGATGGGCGAATGGGGCTCGTAACGCATTTTCTGTGGCCCGAGCTTTCAGTCGAATGCCAGGCGTACTAGGGCTATATTTAGGCTTGCGGTGAAAGAGTGAATCCGGAGGGTCCAGTTGCATGTGGGGCTGCATAAAGGCTCCCCTGGGGAGTTCACTTGTACCCAAAGCCTTCCTTTGGGGGCACTTGGGTTCTGTCTTTGGCGAATCGGGGAAGGAGATCCCACGACACAGTGGTCCGGCCACGAGCTGCATGCGTAGCAGCCGTGTCGTGAAAGAAGAGGCTGTCATCCTCTGGCTCGGGGGCTGGTTGTCCCCGAGACGAAAGCTTCTGTCCTGTCCGCAGCGGCGGCCGTCCTATCCAAACAGCCACGCTCCGGTCCCGGGCGATGTGTGTGTTAGACGCACTAGGACCCGGTCGAACCTCTGTCGGCTCCGCTATTTCGATCGCAGGAAACGTGTGTCCCTCTACGGGCTGCGTGGGTCCGGCTTCCCGAGCCCCTAGGCTCCGGTCCTGCGCGACGTGTGTTCTAGCCGCGCCGGGGTCCGGGTCCCGCCTTGGGCTGCTCGACGAAAGTGATCGCAAGACACAGGTAACCGGCCACAAACGGTGTGGGTGCCAGCCTTGCCGCGAAGAAGGAGGCTATGTTCCGTTCTCTCGGCAACTATTCGTCCCGGAGTGGCCGCCGTCTTTCCCGAACGCCAAGACTCCGGTCCTGGGAGACGTGTATGCTAGCCGCGCAAGGGTAAGAATCCCGTTTCGGGCGGATTGGGGACAACGATCCCATGACACGGTTGTCCGGCCACGAGCGGCATGGGAGCCAGACTTGCCGCGAAGCGTGCGGCTGTCCACCGCCGGCTCGTGGGCTGGCAGTCGCGGGGCCAAGGGGTTCTGTCCTCTCCGGAGCGGCAGCCGTCCGTCCCGAACAACCACGCTCCTATCCTGGGCGACGTGTGTGCTAGCCGCACTCGGGTCCGGGTGGGACCTCGGTCGGCTCCGCTCTTTCGATCGCAGGACACCAGTGTCCCTCCACGGGCTGCGTGGGTCCGGCTTCCCGAGCCCTTTGACTCCATCCTGGGTGTCGTGTTTGCTGGCCGCACCGGGGTCCGGATCCCATTTCGGGCGCCTCGGGGAAGGAGATCCTACGACACGGTTGTCCGGCCACAAGCTCTGTGGCTGCCAGCCGTGTCGACAAGTGGAGGCTGTCGTTCAGCGGCTCGGAGTTACGCAGTGCCGGGGACCGGGGATTCAGACAATCCAGAGCGGCAGGCGTCCGGATGTGGACCCTGGGCTTCGGTCCTGGGCGACGTGTGTGCTAGACGCGCCGGGGTCCGGGTCCCGCCTTGGGCGGCTCGACGAAAGTGATCGCAAGACACAGGTAACCGGCCACAAGCGGTGTGGGTGCCAGCCTTGCCGCGAAGAAGGAGGCTATGTTCCGTTCTCTCGGCAACTATTCGTCCCGGAGTGGCCGCCGTCTTTCCCGAACGCCAAGACTCCGGTCCTGGGAGACGTGTATGCTAGCCGCGCAAGGGTAAGAATCCCGTTTCGGGCGGATTGGGGACAACGATCCCATGACACGGTTGTCCGGCCACGAGCGGCATGGGAGCCAGACTTGCCGCGAAGCGTGCGGCTGTCCACCGCCGGCTCGTGGGCTGGCAGTCGCGGGGACATGGGGTTCTGTCTTCTCCGGAGCGGCAGCCGTCCGTCCCGAACAACCACGCTCCTATCCTGGGCGACGTGTGTGCTGGCCGCACTGGGGTCCGGGTGGGACCTCGGTCGGCTCCGCTCTTTCGATCGCAGGAAACGTGTGTCCCTCTACGGGCAGCGTGGGTCCTGCTACCCGAGCCCCTAGGCTCCGGTCCTGCGCGACGTGTGTGCTAGCCGCACCGGGGTACGGGTCCCGCCTTGGGCGGCTCGACTAAAATGATCGCAAGATACGGGTGACCCGCCACAAGCGGTGTGGCTGCCAGCCTTGCCGCGAAGCGTGTGGCTGTCCTCCGCCGGCTCGTGGGCTGGCAGTCGCGGGGACATGGGGTTCTGTCCTCTCCGGAGCGGCAGCCGTCCGTCCCGAACAACCACGCTCCTATCCTGGGCGACGTGTGTGCTAGCCGCACTGGGGTCCGGGTTCTGTCTTGGGCGAATCGGGGAAGGAGATCCCACGACACAGTGGTCCGGCCACGAGCTGCATGCGTAGCAGCCGTGTCGTGAAACAAGAGGCTGTCATCCTCTGGCTCGGGGGCTGGTTGTCCCCGAGACGAAAGCTTCTGTCCTGTCCGCAGCGGCGGCCGTCCTATCCAAACAGCCACGCTCCGGTCCCGGGCGATGTGTGTGTTAGACGCACTAGGACCCGGTCGAACCTCTGTCGGCTCCGCTATTTCGATCGCAGGAAACGTGTGTCCCTCTACGGGCTGCGTGGGTCCGGCTTCCCGAGCCCCTAGGCTCCGGTCCTGCGCGACGTGTGTTCTAGCCGCGCCGGGGTCCGGGTCCCGCCTTGGGCGGCTCGACGAAAGTGATCGCAAGACACAGGTAACCGGCCACAAGCGGTGTGGGTGCCAGCCTTGCCGCGAAGAAGGAGGCTATGTTCCGTTCTCTCGGCAACTATTCGTCCCGGAGTGGCCGCCGTCTTTCCCGAACGCCAAGACTCCGGTCCTGGGAGACATGTATGCTAGCCGCGCAAGGGTAAGAATCCCGTTTCGGGCGGATTGGGGACAACGATCCCATGACACGGTTGTCCGGCCACGAGCGGCATGGGAGCCAGACTTGCCGCGAAGCGTGCGGCTGTCCACCGCCGGCTCGTGGGCTGGCAGTCGCGGGGCCAAGGGGTTCTGTCCTCTCCGGAGCGGCAGCCGTCCGTCCCGAACAACCACGCTCCTATCCTGGGCGACGTGTGTGCTAGCCGCACTGGGGTCCGGGTGGGACCTCGGTCGGCTCCGCTCTTTCGATCGCAGGAAACGTGTGTCCCTCTACGGGCTGCGTGGGTCCTGCTACCCGAGCCCCTAGGCTCCGGTCCTGCGCGACGTGTGTGCTAGCCGCACCGGGGTCCGGGTCCCGCCTTGGGCGGCTCGACTAAAATGATCGCAAGATACGGGTGACCCGCCACAAGCGGTGTGGCTGCCAGCCTTGCCGCGAAGCGTGTGGCTGTCCTCCGCCGGCTCGTGGGCTGGCAGTCGCGGGGACATGGCGTTCTGTCCTCTCCGGAGCGGCAGCCGTCCGTCCCGAACAACCACGCTCCTATCCTGGGCGACGTGTGTGCTAGCCGCACTGGGGTCCGGGTGGGACCTCGGTCGGCTCCGCTCTTTCGATCGCAGGAAACGTGTGTCCCTCTACGGGCAGCGTGGGTCCTGCTACCCGAGCCCCTAGGCTCCGGTCCTGCGCGACGTGTGTGCTAGCCGCACCGGGGTCCGGGTCCCGCCTTGGGCGGCTCGACTAAAATGATCGCAAGATACGGGTGACCCGCCACAAGCGGTGTGGCTGCCAGCCTTGCCGCGAAGCGTGTGGCTGTCCTCCGCCGGCTCGTGGGCTGGCAGTCGCGGGGACATGGGGTTCTGTCCTCTCCGGAGCGGCAGCCGTCCGTCCCGAACAACCACGCTCCTATCCTGGGCGACGTGTGTGCTAGCCGCACTGGGGTCCGGGTTCTGTCTTGGGCGAATCGGGGAAGGAGATCCCACGACACAGTGGTCCGGCCACGAGCTGCATGCGTAGCAGCCGTGTCGTGAAACAAGAGGCTGTCATCCTCTGGCTCGGGGGCTGGTTGTCCCCGAGACGAAAGCTTCTGTCCTGTCCGCAGCGGCGGCCGTCCTATCCAAACAGCCACGCTCCGGTCCCGGGCGATGTGTGTGTTAGACGCACTAGGACCCGGTCGAACCTCTGTCGGCTCCGCTATTTCGATCGCAGGAAACGTGTGTCCCTCTACGGGCTGCGTGGGTCCGGCTTCCCGAGCCCCTAGGCTCCGGTCCTGCGCGACGTGTGTTCTGGCCGCGCCGGGGTCCGGGTCCCGCCTTGGGCGGCTCGACGAAAGTGATCGCAAGACACAGGTAACCGGCCACAAGCGGTGTGGGTGCCAGCCTTGCCGCGAAGAAGGAGGCTATGTTCCGTTCTCTCGGCAACTATTCGTCCCGGAGTGGCCACCGTCTTTCCCGAACGCCAAGACTCCGGTCCTGGGAGACATGTATGCTAGCCGCGCAAGGGTAAGAATCCCGTTTCGGGCGGATTGGGGACAACGATCCCATGACACGGTTGTCCGGCCACGAGCGGCATGGGAGCCAGACTTGCCGCGAAGCGTGCGGCTGTCCACCGCCGGCTCGTGGGCTGGCAGTCGCGGGGCCAAGGGGTTCTGTCCTCTCCGGAGCGGCAGCCGTCGGTCCCGAACAACCACGCTCCTATCCTGGGCGACGTGTGTGCTAGCCGCACTGGGGTCCGGGTGGGACCTCGGTCGGCTCCGCTCTTTCGATCGCAGGAAACGTGTGTCCCTCTACGGGCTGCGTGGGTCCGGCTACCCGAGCCCCTAGGCTCCGGTCCTGCGCGACGTGTGTGCTAGCAGCACCGGGGTCCGGGTCCCGCCTTGGGCGGCTCGACTAAAATGATCG
This sequence comes from Anas platyrhynchos, assembly GCF_047663525.1. Classification (NCBI taxonomy): domain Eukaryota; kingdom Metazoa; phylum Chordata; class Aves; order Anseriformes; family Anatidae; genus Anas; species Anas platyrhynchos. The sequence continues at coordinate 13,459,489 of NC_092605.1, read as the reverse complement.
CAAGATACGGGTGACCCGCCACAAGCGGTGTGGCTGCCAGCCTTGCCGCGAAGCGTGTGGCTGTCCTCCGCCGGCTCGTGGGCTGGCAGTCGCGGGGACATGGCGTTCTGTCCTCTCCGGAGCGGCAGCCGTCCGTCCCGAACAACCACGCTCCTATCCTGGGCGACGTGTGTGCTAGCCGCACTGGGGTCCGGGTTCTGTCTTGGGCGAATCGGGGAAGGAGATCCCACGACACAGTGGTCCGGCCACGAGCTGCATGCGTAGCAGCCGTGTCGTGAAACAAGAGGCTGTCATCCTCTGGCTCGGGGGCTGGTTGTCCCCGAGACGAAAGCTTCTGTCCTGTCCGCAGCGGCGGCCGTCCTATCCAAACAGCCACGCTCCGGTCCCGGGCGATGTGTGTGTTAGACGCACTAGGACCCGGTCGAACCTCTGTCGGCTCCGCTATTTCGATCGCAGGAAACGTGTGTCCCTCTACGGGCTGCGTGGGTCCGGCTTCCCGAGCCCCTAGGCTCCGGTCCTGCGCGACGTGTGTTCTGGCCGCGCCGGGGTCCGGGTCCCGCCTTGGGCGGCTCGACGAAAGTGATCGCAAGACACAGGTAACCGGCCACAAGCGGTGTGGGTGCCAGCCTTGCCGCGAAGAAGGAGGCTATGTTCCGTTCTCTCGGCAACTATTCGTCCCGGAGTGGCCGCCGTCTTTCCCGAACGCCAAGACTCCGGTCCTGGGAGACATGTATGCTAGCCGCGCAAGGGTAAGAATCCCGTTTCGGGCGGATTGGGGACAACGATCCCATGACACGGTTGTCCGGCCACGAGCGGCATGGGAGCCAGACTTGCCGCGAAGCGTGCGGCTGTCCACCGCCGGCTCGTGGGCTGGCAGTCGCGGGGCCAAGGGGTTCTGTCCTCTCCGGAGCGGCAGCCGTCCGTCCCGAACAACCACGCTCCTATCCTGGGCGACGTGTGTGCTAGCCGCACTGGGGTCCGGGTGGGACCTCGGTCGGCTCCGCTCTTTCGATCGCAGGAAACGTGTGTCCCTCTACGGGCTGCGTGGGTCCGGCTACCCGAGCCCCTAGGCTCCGGTCCTGCGCGACGTGTGTGCTAGCCGCACCGGGGTCCGGGTCCCGCCTTGGGCGGCTCGACTAAAATGATCGCAAGATACGGGTGACCCGCCACAAGCGGTGTGGCTGCCAGCCTTGCCGCGAAGCGTGTGGCTGTCCTCCGCCGGCTCGTGGGCTGGCAGTCGCGGGGACATGGGGTTCTGTCCTCTCCGGAGCGGCAGCCGTCCGTCCCGAACAACCACGCTCCTATCCTGGGCGACGTGTGTGCTAGCCGCACTGGGGTCCGGGTTCTGTCTTGGGCGAATCGGGGAAGGAGATCCCACGACACAGTGGTCCGGCCACGAGCTGCATGCGTAGCAGCCGTGTCGTGAAACAAGAGGCTGTCATCCTCTGGCTCGGGGGCTGGTTGTCCCCGAGACGAAAGCTTCTGTCCTGTCCGCAGCGGCGGCCGTCCTATCCAAACAGCCACGCTCCGGTCCCGGGCGATGTGTGTGTTAGACGCACTAGGACCCGGTCGAACCTCTGTCGGCTCCGCTATTTCGATCGCAGGAAACGTGTGTCCCTCTACGGGCTGCGTGGGTCCGGCTTCCCGAGCCCCTAGGCTCCGGTCCTGCGCGACGTGTGTTCTGGCCGCGCCGGGGTCCGGGTCCCGCCTTGGGCGGCTCGACGAAAGTGATCGCAAGACACAGGTAACCGGCCACAAGCGGTGTGGGTGTCAGCCTTGCCGCGAAGAAGGAGGCTATGTTCCGTTCTCTCGGCAACTATTCGTCCCGGAGTGGCCGCCGTCTTTCCCGAACGCCAAGACTCCGGTCCTGGGAGACGTGTATGCTAGCCGCGCAAGGGTAAGAATCCCGTTTCGGGCGGATTGGGGACAACGATCCCATGACACGGTTGTCCGGCCACGAGCGGCATGGGAGCCAGACTTGTCGCGAAGCGTGCGGCTGTCCTCCGCCGGCTCGTGGGCTGGCAGTCGCGGGGACATGGCGTTCTGTCCTCTACGGAGCGGCAGCCGTCCGTCCCGAACAACCACGCTCCTATCCTGGGCGACGTGTGTGCTAGCCGCACTGGGGTCCGGGTTCTGTCTTGGGCGAATCGGGGAAGGAGATCCCACGACACAGTGGTCCGGCCACGAGCTGCATGCGTAGCAGCCGTGTCGTGAAACAAGAGGCTGTCATCCTCTGGCTCGGGGGCTGGTTGTCCCCGAGACGAAAGCTTCTGTCCTGTCCGCAGCGGCGGCCGTCCGTCCCGAACAACCACGCTCCTATCCTGGGCGACGTGTGTGCTAGCCGCACTGGGGTCCGGGTGGGACCTCGGTCGGCTCCGCTCTTTCGATCGCAGGACACCAGTGTCCCTCCACGGGCTGCGTGGGTCCGGCTTCCCGAGCCGTTTGACTCCATCCTGGGTGTCGTGTTTGCTGGCCGCACCGGGGTCCGGATCCCATTTCGGGTGCCTCGGGGAAGGAGATCCTACGACACGGTTGTCCGGCCACAAGCGCTGTGGCTGCCAGCCGTGTCGACAAGTGGAGGCTGTCGTTCAGCGGCTCGGAGTTACGCAGTGCCGGGGACCGGGGATTCAGACAATCCAGAGCGGCAGGCGTCCGGATGTGGACCCTGGGCTTCGGTCCTGGGCGACGTGTGTGCTAGCCGCGCCGGGGTCCGGGTCCCGCCTTGGGCGGCTCGACCAAAGTGGTCGCAAGACACAGGTAACCGGCCACAAGCGGTGTGGGTGCCAGCCTTGCCGCGAAGAAGGAGGCTATGTTCCGTTCTCTCGGCAACTATTCGTCCCGGAGTGGCCGCCGTCTTTCCCGAACGCCAAGACTCCGGTCCTGGGAGACGTGTATGCTAGCCGCGCAAGGGTAAGAATCCCGTTTCGGGCGGATTGGGGACAACGATCCCATGACACGGTTGTCCGGCCACGAGCGGCATGGGAGCCAGACTTGCCGCGAAGCGTGCGGCTGTCCACCGCCGGCTCGTGGGCTGGCAGTCGCGGGGACATGGGGTTCTGTCCTCTCCGGAGCGGCAGCCGTCCGTCCCGAACAACCACGCTCCTATCCTGGGCGACGTGTGTGCTAGCCGCACTGGGGTCCGGGTTCTGTCTTGGGCGAATCGGGGAAGGAGATCCCACGACACAGTGGTCCGGCCACGAGCTGCATGCGTAGCAGCCGTGTCGTGAAACAAGAGGCTGTCATCCTCTGGCTCGGGGGCTGGTTGTCCCCGAGACGAAAGCTTCTGTCCTGTCCGCAGCGGCGGCCGTCCTATCCAAACAGCCACGCTCCGGTCCCGGGCGATGTGTGTGTTAGACGCACTAGGACCCGGTCGAACGTCTGTCGGCTCCGCTATTTCGATCGCAGGAAACGTGTGTCCCTCTACGGGCTGCGTGGGTCCGGCTTCCCGAGCCCCTAGGCTCCGGTCCTGCGCGACGTGTGTTCTAGCCGCGCCGGGGTCCGGGTCCCGCCTTGGGCGGCTCGACGAAAGTGATCGCAAGACACAGGTAACCGGCCACAAGCGGTGTGGGTGCCAGCCTTGCCGCGAAGAAGGAGGCTATGTTCCGTTCTCTCGGCAACTATTCGTCCCGGAGTGGCCGCCGTCTTTCCCGAACGCCAAGACTCCGGTCCTGGAAGACGTGTATGCTAGCCGCGCAAGGGTAAGAATCCCGTTTCGGGCGGATTGGGGACAACGATTCCATGACACGGTTGTCCGGACACGAGCGGCATGGGAGCCAGACTTGCCACGAAGCGTGCGGCTGTCCACCGCCGGCTCGTGGGCTGGCAGTCGCGGGGCCAAGGGGTTCTGTCCTCTCCGGAGCGGCAGCCGTCCGTCCCGAACAACCACGCTCCTATCCTGGGCGACGTGTGTGCTAGCCGCACTGGGGTCCGGGTGGGACCTCGGTCGGCTCCGCTCTTTCGATCGCAGGAAACGTGTGTCCCTCTACGGGCTGCGTGGGTCCGGCTACCCGAGCCCCTAGGCTCCGGTCCTGCGCGACGTGTGTGCTAGCAGCACCGGGGTCCGGGTCCCGCCTTGGGCGGCTCGACTAAAATGATCGCAAGATACGGGTGACCCGCCACAAGCGGTGTGGCTGCCAGCCTTGCCGCGAAGCGTGTGGCTGTCCTCCGCCGGCTCGTGGGCTGGCAGTCGCGGGGACATGGGGTTCTGTCCTCTCCGGAGCGGCAGCCGTCCGTCCCGAACAACCACGCTCCTATCCTGGGCGACGTGTGTGCTAGCCGCACTGGGGTCCGGGTTCTGTCTTGGGCGAATCGGGGAAGGAGATCCCACGACACAGTGGTCCGGCCACGAGCTGCATGCGTAGCAGCCGTGTCGTGAAACAAGAGGCTGTCATCCTCTGGCTCGGGGGCTGGTTGTCCCCGAGACGAAAGCTTCTGTCCTGTCCGCAGCGGCGGCCGTCCTATCCAAACAGCCACGCTCCGGTCCCGGGCGATGTGTGTGTTAGACGCACTAGGACCCGGTCGAACCTCTGTCGGCTCCGCTATTTCGATCGCAGGAAACGTGTGTCCCTCTACGGGCTGCGTGGGTCCGGCTTCCCGAGCCCCTAGGCTCCGGTCCTGCGCGACGTGTGTTCTGGCCGCGCCGGGGTCCGGGTCCCGCCTTGGGCGGCTCGACGAAAGTGATCGCAAGACACAGGTAACCGGCCACAAGCGGTGTGGGTGTCAGCCTTGCCGCGAAGAAGGAGGCTATGTTCCGTTCTCTCGGCAACTATTCGTCCCGGAGTGGCCGCCGTCTTTCCCGAACGCCAAGACTCCGGTCCTGGGAGACGTGTATGCTAGCCGCGCAAGGGTAAGAATCCCGTTTCGGGCGGATTGGGGACAACGATCCCATGACACGGTTGTCCGGCCACGAGCGGCATGGGAGCCAGACTTGTCGCGAAGCGTGCGGCTGTCCTCCGCCGGCTCGTGGGCTGGCAGTCGCGGGGACATGGCGTTCTGTCCTCTACGGAGCGGCAGCCGTCCGTCCCGAACAACCACGCTCCTATCCTGGGCGACGTGTGTGCTAGCCGCACTGGGGTCCGGGTTCTGTCTTGGGCGAATCGGGGAAGGAGATCCCACGACACAGTGGTCCGGCCACGAGCTGCATGCGTAGCAGCCGTGTCGTGAAACAAGAGGCTGTCATCCTCTGGCTCGGGGGCTGGTTGTCCCCGAGACGAAAGCTTCTGTCCTGTCCGCAGCGGCGGCCGTCCGTCCCGAACAACCACGCTCCTATCCTGGGCGACGTGTGTGCTAGCCGCACTGGGGTCCGGGTGGGACCTCGGTCGGCTCCGCTCTTTCGATCGCAGGACACCAGTGTCCCTCCACGGGCTGCGTGGGTCCGGCTTCCCGAGCCGTTTGACTCCATCCTGGGTGTCGTGTTTGCTGGCCGCACCGGGGTCCGGATCCCATTTCGGGTGCCTCGGGGAAGGAGATCCTACGACACGGTTGTCCGGCCACAAGCGCTGTGGCTGCCAGCCGTGTCGACAAGTGGAGGCTGTCGTTCAGCGGCTCGGAGTTACGCAGTGCCGGGGACCGGGGATTCAGACAATCCAGAGCGGCAGGCGTCCGGATGTGGACCCTGGGCTTCGGTCCTGGGCGACGTGTGTGCTAGCCGCGCCGGGGTCCGGGTCCCGCCTTGGGCGGCTCGACCAAAGTGGTCGCAAGACACAGGTAACCGGCCACAAGCGGTGTGGGTGCCAGCCTTGCCGCGAAGAAGGAGGCTATGTTCCGTTCTCTCGGCAACTATTCGTCCCGGAGTGGCCGCCGTCTTTCCCGAACGCCAAGACTCCGGTCCTGGGAGACGTGTATGCTAGCCGCGCAAGGGTAAGAATCCCGTTTCGGGCGGATTGGGGACAACGATCCCATGACACGGTTGTCCGGCCACGAGCGGCATGGGAGCCAGACTTGCCGCGAAGCGTGCGGCTGTCCACCGCCGGCTCGTGGGCTGGCAGTCGCGGGGACATGGCGTTCTGTCCTCTACGGAGCGGCAGCCGTCCGTCCCGAACAACCACGCTCCTATCCTGGGCGACGTGTGTGCTAGCCGCACTGGGGTCCGGGTTCTGTCTTGGGCGAATCGGGGAAGGAGATCCCACGACACAGTGGTCCGGCCACGAGCTGCATGCGTAGCAGCCGTGTCGTGAAACAAGAGGCTGTCATCCTCTGGCTCGGGGGCTGGTTGTCCCCGAGACGAAAGCTTCTGTCCTGTCCGCAGCGGCGGCCGTCCTATCCAAACAGCCACGCTCCGGTCCCGGGCGATGTGTGTGTTAGACGCACTAGGACCCGGTCGAACGTCTGTCGGCTCCGCTATTTCGATCGCAGGAAACGTGTGTCCCTCTACGGGCTGCGTGGGTCCGGCTTCCCGAGCCCCTAGGCTCCGGTCCTGCGCGACGTGTGTTCTAGCCGCGCCGGGGTCCGGGTCCCGCCTTGGGCGGCTCGACGAAAGTGATCGCAAGACACAGGTAACCGGCCACAAGCGGTGTGGGTGCCAGCCTTGCCGCGAAGAAGGAGGCTATGTTCCGTTCTCTCGGCAACTATTCGTCCCGGAGTGGCCGCCGTCTTTCCCGAACGCCAAGACTCCGGTCCTGGAAGACGTGTATGCTAGCCGCGCAAGGGTAAGAATCCCGTTTCGGGCGGATTGGGGACAACGATCCCATGACACGGATGTCCGGCCACGAGCGGCATGGGAGCCAGACTTGCCACGAAGCGTGCGGCTGTCCACCGCCGGCTCGTGGGCTGGCAGTCGCGGGGCCAAGGGGTTCTGTCCTCTCCGGAGCGGCAGCCGTCCGTCCCGAACAACCACGCTCCTATCCTGGGCGACGTGTGTGCTAGCCGCACTGGGGTCCGGGTGGGACCTCGGTCGGCTCCGCTCTTTCGATCGCAGGAAACGTGTGTCCCTCTACGGGCTGCGTGGGTCCGGCTACCCGAGCCCCTAGGCTCCGGTCCTGCGCGACGTGTGTGCTAGCCGCACAGGGGTCCGGGTCCCGCCTTGGGCGGCTCGACTAAAATGATCGCAAGATACGGGTGACCCGCCACAAGCGGTGTGGCTGCCAGCCTTGCCGCGAAGCGTGTGGCTGTCCTCCGCCGGCTCGTGGGCTGGCAGTCGCGGGGACATGGGGTTCTGTCCTCTCCGGAGCGGCAGCCGTCCGTCCCGAACAACCACGCTCCTATCCTGGGCGACGTGTGTGCTAGCCGCACTGGGGTCCGGGTTCTGTCTTGGGCGAATCGGGGAAGGAGATCCCACGACACAGTGGTCCGGCCACGAGCTGCATGCGTAGCAGCCGTGTCGTGAAACAAGAGGCTGTCATCCTCTGGCTCGGGGGCTGGTTGTCCCCGAGACGAAAGCTTCTGTCCTGTCCGCAGCGGCGGCCGTCCTATCCAAACAGCCACGCTCCGGTCCCGGGCGATGTGTGTGTTAGACGCACTAGGACCCGGTCGAACCTCTGTCGGCTCCGCTATTTCGATCGCAGGAAACGTGTGTCCCTCTACGGGCTGCGTGGGTCCGGCTTCCCGAGCCCCTAGGCTCCGGTCCTGCGCGACGTGTGTTCTGGCCGCGCCGGGGTCCGGGTCCCGCCTTGGGCGGCTCGACGAAAGTGATCGCAAGACACAGGTAACCGGCCACAAGCGGTGTGGGTGTCAGCCTTGCCGCGAAGAAGGAGGCTATGTTCCGTTCTCTCGGCAACTATTCGTCCCGGAGTGGCCGCCGTCTTTCCCGAACGCCAAGACTCCGGTCCTGGGAGACGTGTATGCTAGCTGCGCAAGGGTAAGAATCCCGTTTCGGGCGGATTGGGGACAACGATCCCATGACACGGTTGTCCGGCCACGAGCGGCATGGGAGCCAGACTTGCCGCGAAGCGTGCGGCTGTCCTCCGCCGGCTCGTGGGCTGGCAGTCGCGGGGACATGGGGTTCTGTCCTCTCCGGAGCGGCAGCCGTCCGTCCCGAACAACCACGCTCCTATCCTGGGCGACGTGTGTGCTAGCCGCACTGGGGTCCGGGTTCTGTCTTGGGCGAATCGGGGAAGGAGATCCCACGACACAGTGGTCCGGCCACGAGCTGCATGCGTAGCAGCCGTGTCGTGAAACAAGAGGCTGTCATCCTCTGGCTCGGGGGCTGGTTGTCCCCGAGACGAAAGCTTCTGTCCTGTCCGCAGCGGCGGCCGTCCGTCCCGAACAACCACGCTCCTATCCTGGGCGACGTGTGTGCTAGCCGCACTGGGGTCCGGGTGGGACCTCGGTCGGCTCCGCTCTTTCGATCGCAGGACACCAGTGTCCCTCCACGGGCTGCGTGGGTCCGGCTTCCCGAGCCGTTTGACTCCATCCTGGGTGTCGTGTTTGCTGGCCGCACCGGGGTCCGGATCCCATTTCGGGTGCCTCGGGGAAGGAGATCCTACGACACGGTTGTCCGGCCACAAGCGCTGTGGCTGCCAGCCGTGTCGACAAGTGGAGGCTGTCGTTCAGCGGCTCGGAGTTACGCAGTGCCGGGGACCGGGGATTCAGACAATCCAGAGCGGCAGGCGTCCGGATGTGGACCCTGGGCTTCGGTCCTGGGCGACGTGTGTGCTAGCCGCGCCGGGGTCCGGGTCCCGCCTTGGGCGGCTCGACCAAAGTGGTCGCAAGACACAGGTAACCGGCCACAAGCGGTGTGGGTGCCAGCCTTGCCGCGAAGAAGGAGGCTATGTTCCGTTCTCTCGGCAACTATTCGTCCCGGAGTGGCCGCCGTCTTTCCCGAACGCCAAGACTCCGGTCCTGGGAGACGTGTATGCTAGCCGCGCAAGGGTAAGAATCCCGTTTCGGGCGGATTGGGGACAACGATCCCATGACACGGTTGTCCGGCCACGAGCGGCATGGGAGCCAGACTTGCCGCGAAGCGTGCGGCTGTCCACCGCCGGCTCGTGGGCTGGCAGTCGCGGGGACATGGCGTTCTGTCCTCTACGGAGCGGCAGCCGTCCGTCCCGAACAACCACGCTCCTATCCTGGGCGACGTGTGTGCTAGCCGCACTGGGGTCCGGGTTCTGTCTTGGGCGAATCGGGGAAGGAGATCCCACGACACAGTGGTCCGGCCACGAGCTGCATGCGTAGCAGCCGTGTCGTGAAACAAGAGGCTGTCATCCTCTGGCTCGGGGGCTGGTTGTCCCCGAGACGAAAGCTTCTGTCCTGTCCGCAGCGGCGGCCGTCCGTCCCGAACAACCACGCTCCTATCCTGGGCGACGTGTGTGCTAGCCGCACTGGGGTCCGGGTGGGACCTCGGTCGGCTCCGCTCTTTCGATCGCAGGACACCAGTGTCCCTCCACGGGCTGCGTGGGTCCGGCTTCCCGAGCCGTTTGACTCCATCCTGGGTGTCGTGTTTGCTGGCCGCACCGGGGTCCGGATCCCATTTCGGGTGCCTCGGGGAAGGAGATCCTACGACACGGTTGTCCGGCCACAAGCGCTGTGGCTGCCAGCCGTGTCGACAAGTGGAGGCTGTCGTTCAGCGGCTCGGAGTTACGCAGTGCCGGGGACCGGGGATTCAGACAATCCAGAGCGGCAGGCGTCCGGATGTGGACCCTGGGCTTCGGTCCTGGGCGACGTGTGTGCTAGCCGCGCCGGGGTCCGGGTCCCGCCTTGGGCGGCTCGACCAAAGTGGTCGCAAGACACAGGTAACCGGCCACAAGCGGTGTGGGTGCCAGCCTTGCCGCGAAGAAGGAGGCTATGTTCCGTTCTCTCGGCAACTATTCGTCCCGGAGTGGCCGCCGTCTTTCCCGAACGCCAAGACTCCGGTCCTGGGAGACGTGTATGCTAGCCGCGCAAGGGTAAGAATCCCGTTTCGGGCGGATTGGGGACAACGATCCCATGACACGGTTGTCCGGCCACGAGCGGCATGGGAGCCAGACTTGCCGCGAAGCGTGCGGCTGTCCACCGCCGGCTCGTGGGCTGGCAGTCGCGGGGACATGGGGTTCTGTCCTCTCCGGAGCGGCAGCCGTCCGTCCCGAACAACCACGCTCCTATCCTGGGCGACGTGTGTGCTAGCCGCACTGGGGTCCGGGTTCTGTCTTGGGCGAATCGGGGAAGGAGATCCCACGACACAGTGGTCCGGCCACGAGCTGCATGCGTAGCAGCCGTGTCGTGAAACAAGAGGCTGTCATCCTCTGGCTCGGGGGCTGGTTGTCCCCGAGACGAAAGCTTCTGTCCTGTCCGCAGCGGCGGCCGTCCTATCCAAACAGCCACGCTCCGGTCCCGGGCGATGTGTGTGTTAGACGCACTAGGACCCGGTCGAACGTCTGTCGGCTCCGCTATTTCGATCGCAGGAAACGTGTGTCCCTCTACGGGCTGCGTGGGTCCGGCTTCCCGAGCCCCTAGGCTCCGGTCCTGCGCGACGTGTGTTCTAGCCGCGCCGGGGTCCGGGTCCCGCCTTGGGCGGCTCGACGAAAGTGATCGCAAGACACAGGTAACCGGCCACAAGCGGTGTGGGTGCCAGCCTTGCCGCGAAGAAGGAGGCTATGTTCCGTTCTCTCGGCAACTATTCGTCCCGGAGTGGCCGCCGTCTTTCCCGAACGCCAAGACTCCGGTCCTGGAAGACGTGTATGCTAGCCGCGCAAGGGTAAGAATCCCGTTTCGGGCGGATTGGGGACAACGATCCCATGACACGGTTGTCCGGCCACGAGCGGCATGGGAGCCAGACTTGCCACGAAGCGTGCGGCTGTCCACCGCCGGCTCGTGGGCTGGCAGTCGCGGGGCCAAGGGGTTCTGTCCTCTCCGGAGCGGCAGCCGTCCGTCCCGAACAACCACGCTCCTATCCTGGGCGACGTGTGTGCTAGCCGCACTGGGGTCCGGGTGGGACCTCGGTCGGCTCCGCTCTTTCGATCGCAGGAAACGTGTGTCCCTCTACGGGCTGCGTGGGTCCGGCTACCCGAGCCCCTAGGCTCCGGTCCTGCGCGACGTGTGTGCTAGCCGCACAGGGGTCCGGGTCCCGCCTTGGGCGGCTCGACTAAAATGATCGCAAGATACGGGTGACCCGCCACAAGCGGTGTGGCTGCCAGCCTTGCCGCGAAGCGTGTGGCTGTCCTCCGCCGGCTCGTGGGCTGGCAGTCGCGGGGACATGGGGTTCTGTCCTCTCCGGAGCGGCAGCCGTCCGTCCCGAACAACCACGCTCCTATCCTGGGCGACGTGTGTGCTAGCTGCACTGGGGTCCGGGTTCTGTCTTGGGCGAATCGGGGAAGGAGATCCCACGACACAGTGGTCCGGCCACGAGCTGCATGCGTAGCAGCCGTGTCGTGAAACAAGAGGCTGTCATCCTCTGGCTCGGGGGCTGGTTGTCCCCGAGACGAAAGCTTCTGTCCTGTCCGCAGCGGCGGCCGTCCTATCCAAACAGCCACGCTCCGGTCCCGGGCGATGTGTGTGTTAGACGCACTAGGACCCGGTCGAACCTCTGTCGGCTCCGCTATTTCGATCGCAGGAAACGTGTGTCCCTCTACGGGCTGCGTGGGTCCGGCTTCCCGAGCCCCTAGGCTCCGGTCCTGCGCGACGTGTGTTCTGGCCGCGCCGGGGTCCGGGTCCCGCCTTGGGCGGCTCGACGAAAGTGATCGCAAGACACAGGTAACCGGCCACAAGCGGTGTGGGTGTCAGCCTTGCCGCGAAGAAGGAGGCTATGTTCCGTTCTCTCGGCAACTATTCGTCCCGGAGTGGCCGCCGTCTTTCCCGAACGCCAAGACTCCGGTCCTGGGAGACGTGTATGCTAGCCGCGCAAGGGTAAGAATCCCGTTTCGGGCGGATTGGGGACAACGATCCCATGACACGGTTGTCCGGCCACGAGCGGCATGGGAGCCAGACTTGCCACGAAGCGTGCGGCTGTCCACCGCCGGCTCGTGGGCTGGCAGTCGCGGGGACATGGGGTTCTGTCCTCTCCGGAGCGGCAGCCGTCCGTCCCGAACAACCACGCTCCTATCCTGGGCGACGTGTGTGCTAGCCGCACTGGGGTCCGGGTGGGACCTCGGTCGGCTCCGCTCTTTCGATCGCAGGACACCAGTGTCCCTCCACGGGCTGCGTGGGTCCGGCTTCCCGAGCCGTTTGACTCCATCCTGGGTGTCGTGTTTGCTGGCCGCACCGGGGTCCGGATCCCATTTCGGGTGCCTCGGGGAAGGAGATCCTACGACACGGTTGTCCGGCCACAAGCGCTGTGGCTGCCAGCCGTGTCGACAAGTGGAGGCTGTCGTTCAGCGGCTCGGAGTTACGCAGTGCCGGGGACCGGGGATTCAGACAATCCAGAGCGGCAGGCGTCCGGATGTGGACCCTGGGCTTCGGTCCTGGGCGACGTGTGTGCTAGCCGCGCCGGGGTCCGGGTCCCGCCTTGGGCGGCTCGACCAAAGTGGTCGCAAGACACAGGTAACCGGCCACAAGCGGTGTGGGTGCCAGCCTTGCCGCGAAGAAGGAGGCTATGTTCCGTTCTCTCGGCAACTATTCGTCCCGGAGTGGCCGCCGTCTTTCCCGAACGCCAAGACTCCGGTCCTGGGAGACGTGTATGCTAGCCGCGCAAGGGTAAGAATCCCGTTTCGGGCGGATTGGGGACAACGATCCCATGACACGGTTGTCCGGCCACGAGCGGCATGGGAGCCAGACTTGCCGCGAAGCGTGCGGCTGTCCACCGCCGGCTCGTGGGCTGGCAGTCGCGGGGACATGGGGTTCTGTCCTCTCCGGAGCGGCAGCCGTCCGTCCCGAACAACCACGCTCCTATCCTGGGCGACGTGTGTGCTAGCCGCACTGGGGTCCGGGTTCTGTCTTGGGCGAATCGGGGAAGGAGATCCCACGACACAGTGGTCCGGCCACGAGCTGCATGCGTAGCAGCCGTGTCGTGAAACAAGAGGCTGTCATCCTCTGGCTCGGGGGCTGGTTGTCCCCGAGACGAAAGCTTCTGTCCTGTCCGCAGCGGCGGCCGTCCTATCCAAACAGCCACGCTCCGGTCCCGGGCGATGTGTGTGTTAGACGCACTAGGACCCGGTCGAACGTCTGTCGGCTCCGCTATTTCGATCGCAGGAAACGTGTGTCCCTCTACGGGCTGCGTGGGTCCGGCTTCCCGAGCCCCTAGGCTCCGGTCCTGCGCGACGTGTGTTCTAGCCGCGCCGGGGTCCGGGTCCCGCCTTGGGCGGCTCGACGAAAGTGATCGCAAGACACAGGTAACCGGCCACAAGCGGTGTGGGTGCCAGCCTTGCCGCGAAGAAGGAGGCTATGTTCCGTTCTCTCGGCAACTATTCGTCCCGGAGTGGCCGCCGTCTTTCCCGAACGCCAAGACTCCGGTCCTGGAAGACGTGTATGCTAGCCGCGCAAGGGTAAGAATCCCGTTTCGGGCGGATTGGGGACAACGATCCCATGACACGGTTGTCCGGCCACGAGCGGCATGGGAGCCAGACTTGCCACGAAGCGTGCGGCTGTCCACCGCCGGCTCGTGGGCTGGCAGTCGCGGGGCCAAGGGGTTCTGTCCTCTCCGGAGCGGCAGCCGTCCGTCCCGAACAACCACGCTCCTATCCTGGGCGACGTGTGTGCTAGCCGCACTGGGGTCCGGGTGGGACCTCGGTCGGCTCCGCTATTTCGATCGCAGGAAACGTGTGTCCCTCTACGGGCTGCGTGGGTCCGGCTTCCCGAGCCCCTAGGCTCCGGTCCTGCGCGACGTGTGTGCTAGCCGCACCGGGGTACGGGTCCCGCCTTGGGCGGCTCGACTAAAATGATCGCAAGATACGGGTGACCCGCCACAAGCGGTGTGGCTGCCAGCCTTGCCGCGAAGCGTGTGGCTGTCCTCCGCCGGCTCGTGGGCTGGCAGTCGCGGGGACATGGGGTTCTGTCCTCTCCGGAGCGGCAGCCGTCCGTCCCGAACAACCACGCTCCTATCCTGGGCGACGTGTGTGCTAGCCGCACTGGGGTCCGGGTTCTGTCTTGGGCGAATCGGGGAAGGAGATCCCACGACACAGTGGTCCGGCCACGAGCTGCATGCGTAGCAGCCGTGTCGTGAAACAAGAGGCTGTCATCCTCTGGCTCGGGGGCTGGTTGTCCCCGAGACGAAAGCTTCTGTCCTGTCCGCAGCGGCGGCCGTCCTATCCAAACAGCCACGCTCCGGTCCCGGGCGATGTGTGTGTTAGACGCACTAGGACCCGGTCGAACGTCTGTCGGCTCCGCTATTTCGATCGCAGGAAACGTGTGTCCCTCTACGGGCTGCGTGGGTCCGGCTTCCCGAGCCCCTAGGCTCCGGTCCTGCGCGACGTGTGTTCTAGCCGCGCCGGGGTCCGGGTCCCGCCTTGGGCGGCTCGACGAAAGTGATCGCAAGACACAGGTAACCGGCCACAAGCGGTGTGGGTGCCAGCCTTGCCGCGAAGAAGGAGGCTATGTTCCGTTCTCTCGGCAACTATTCGTCCCGGAGTGGCCGCCGTCTTTCCCGAACGCCAAGACTCCGGTCCTGGGAGACGTGTATGCTAGCCGCGCAAGGGTAAGAATCCCGTTTCGGGCGGATTGGGGACAACGATCCCATGACACGGTTGTCCGGCCACGAGCGGCATGGGAGCCAGACTTGCCGCGAAGCGTGCGGCTGTCCACCGCCGGCTCGTGGGCTGGCAGTCGCGGGGCCAAGGGGTTCTGTCCTGTCCGCAGCGGCGGCCGTCCTATCCAAACAGCCACGCTCCGGTCCCGGGCGATGTGTGTGTTAGACGCACTAGGACCCGGTCGAACGTCTGTCGGCTCCGCTATTTCGATCGCAGGAAACGTGTGTCCCTCTACGGGCTGCGTGGGTCCGGCTTCCCGAGCCCCTAGGCTCCGGTCCTGCGCGACGTGTGTTCTAGCCGCGCCGGGGTCCGGGTCCCGCCTTGGGCGGCTCGACGAAAGTGATCGCAAGACACAGGTAACCGGCCACAAGCGGTGTGGGTGCCAGCCTTGCCGCGAAGAAGGAGGCTATGTTCCGTTCTCTCGGCAACTATTCGTCCCGGAGTGGCCGCCGTCTTTCCCGAACGCCAAGACTCCGGTCCTGGGAGACATGTATGCTAGCCGCGCAAGGGTAAGAATCCCGTTTCGGGCGGATTGGGGACAACGATCCCATGACACGGTTGTCCGGCCACGAGCGGCATGGGAGCCAGACTTGCCGCGAAGCGTGCGGCTGTCCACCGCCGGCTCGTGGGCTGGCAGTCGCGGGGCCAAGGGGTTCTGTCCTCTCCGGAGCGGCAGCCGTCCGTCCCGAACAACCACGCTCCTATCCTGGGCGACGTGTGTGCTAGCCGCACTGGGGTCCGGGTTCTGTCTTGGGCGAATCGGGGAAGGAGATCCCACGACACAGTGGTCCGGCCACGAGCTGCATGCGTAGCAGCCGTGTCGTGAAACAAGAGGCTGTCATCCTCTGGCTCGGGGGCTGGTTGTCCCCGAGACGAAAGCTTCTGTCCTGTCCGCAGCGGCGGCCGTCCTATCCAAACAGCCACGCTCCGGTCCCGGGCGATGTGTGTGTTAGACGCACTAGGACCCGGTCGAACCTCTGTCGGCTCCGCTATTTCGATCGCAGGAAACGTGTGTCCCTCTACGGGCTGCGTGGGTCCGGCTTCCCGAGCCCCTAGGCTCCGGTCCTGCGCGACGTGTGTTCTAGCCGCGCCGGGGTCCGGGTCCCGCCTTGGGCGGCTCGACGAAAGTGATCGCAAGACACAGGTAACCGGCCACAAGCGGTGTGGGTGCCAGCCTTGCCGCGAAGAAGGAGGCTATGTTCCGTTCTCTCGGCAACTATTCGTCCCGGAGTGGCCGCCGTCTTTCCCGAACGCCAAGACTCCGGTCCTGGGAGACATGTATGCTAGCCGCGCAAGGGTAAGAATCCCGTTTCGGGCGGATTGGGGACAACGATCCCATGACACGGTTGTCCGGCCACGAGCGGCATGGGAGCCAGACTTGCCGCGAAGCGTGCGGCTGTCCACCGCCGGCTCGTGGGCTGGCAGTCGCGGGGCCAAGGGGTTCTGTCCTCTCCGGAGCGGCAGCCGTCCGTCCCGAACAACCACGCTCCTATCCTGGGCGACGTGTGTGCTAGCCGCACTGGGGTCCGGGTGGGACCTCGGTCGGCTCCGCTCTTTCGATCGCAGGAAACGTGTGTCCCTCTACGGGCTGCTTGGGTCCGGCTACCCGAGCCCCTAGGCTCCGGTCCTGCGCGACGTGTGTTCTAGCCGCGCCGGGGTCCGGGTCCCGCCTTGGGCGGCTCGACGAAAGTGATCGCAAGACACAGGTAACCGGCCACAAGTGCTGTGGCTGCCAGCCGTGTCGACAAGTGGAGGCTGTCGTTCAGCGGCTCGGAGTTACGCAGTGCCGTGGACCGGGGATTCAGACAATCCAGAGCGGCAGGCGTCCGGATGTGGACCCTGGGCTTCGGTCCTGGGCGACGTGTGTGCTAGCCGCGCCGGGGTCCGGGTTCTGTCTTGGGCGAATCGGGGAAGGAGATCCCACGACACAGTGGTCCGGCCACGAGCTGCATGCGTAGCAGCCGTGTCGTGAAAAAAGAGGCTGTCATCCTCTGGCTCGGGGGCTGGTTGTCCCCGAGACTAAAGCTTCTGTCCTGTCCGGAGCGGCAGCCGTCCTTCCCGAACAGCCACGCTCCGGTCCCGGGCGATGTGTGTGCTAGCCGCACCGGGGTCCGGGTCCCGCCTTGGGCGGCTCGACGAAAGTGATCGCAAGACAGGGATGAACGGCCACAAGCGGTGTGGCTGCCATCGTTGCCGCGAAGAAGGAGGCTGTGTTCCGTTCTCTCGGAAACTATCCGTCCCGGAGCGGCAGCTGTCCGTCCCGAGCACCCTTGCTCCTTTCCTTGGCGACGTGTGTGCTAGACGCACTAGGACCTAGTTGCATGTGGGGCTGCATAAAGGCTCCCCTGTGGAGTTCACTTGTACCCAAAGCCTTCCTTTGGGGGCACTTTTGGATGGGCGAATTAGGCTTTTAACGCATTTTCTGGGGCCCGAGTTTTCAGTCGACTGCCAGGCGGGCCACGGCTATATTTAGGGTTGCTGTGAAAGAGTGAACCCGGAGGGTCCAGTTGCATGTGGGGCTGCATAAAGTCTCCCCTGGGGAGTTCACTTGTACCCAAAGCCTTCCTTTGGGGGCACATCTGGATGGGTGAATGGGGCTTGAAACGCTTTTTCTGTGGCCCGAGTTTTCAGTTTTCTGCCATGCTGGCTAGTGTTATATGTAGGGTTGCTTGTAAACAGCGAACATGGGGGGTCCAGTTGCGTATGGGCCTGCATAAAGGCTCCCCTGGGGAGTTCAGTTGTACCCAAAGCCTTCCTTTGGGGGCACTTTTGGATGGGTGAATGGGGCTTGAAACGCATTTTCTGGAGCCCGAGTTTTCAGTCTTCTGCCATGGTGGCTAGGGGTATATATAGGGTTGCTCGTAAACAGTGAACAAGGAGGGTCCAGTTGCATGTGGGGCTGCGTAAAGGCTCCCCTGGGGAGTTCAGTTGTACCCAAAGCCTTCCTCTGGGGGCACTTTTGGATGGGCGAATTAGGTTTTTAACGCATTTTCTGTGGCCCGAGTTTTCAGTCGACTGCCAGGCGGGCCAGGGCTATATTTAGGGTTGCTGTGAAAGAGTGAATCCGGATGTTCCAGTTGCATGTGGGGCTGCGTTAAGGCTCCCCTGGGGAGTTCAGTTGAACCCAAAGCCTTCCTCTGGGGGCACTTTTGGATGGGCGAATTAGGCTTTTAACGCATTTTCTGTGGCCCGAGTTTTCAGTCGACTGCCAGGCGGGCCAGGGCTATATTTAGGGTTGCTGTGAAAGAGTGAACCCGGAGGGTCCAGTTGCATGTGGGGCTGCATAAAGGCTCCCCTGGGGAGTTCACTTGTACCCAAAGCCTTCCTCTGGGGGCACTTTTGGATGGGCGAATTAGGCTTTTAACGCATTTTCTGGGGCTCGAGTTTTCAGTCGACTGCCAGGCAGGCCAGGGTTATATTTAGGGTTGCTGTTAAAGAGTGAACCCGGAGGGTCCAGTTGCATGTGGGGCTGCGTTAAGGCTCCCCTGGGGAGTTCACTTGTACCCAAAGCCTTCCTTTGGGGGCACTTCTGGATGGTCGAATGGGGCTTGTAGCACGTTTTCTGTGGCCCGAGTTTTCAGTCTTCTGCCATGCTGGCTAGTGTTATATTTAGGGTTGCTGTAAAGAGCAAACACGGCGGGTCCAGTTGCATGTGGGGCTGCGTAAAGGCTCCCCTGGGGAGTTCACTGGTACCCAAAGCCTTCCTTTGGGGGCACTTCTGGATGGGCGAAAGGAGCTCGTAACACATTTTCTGTAGCCCGAGCTTTCAGTCGATTGCCAGGCTTGCTAGGGATATATTTAGGGTTGCTGTGAAAGAGTGAACACGGAGGGTCCAGTTGCATGTGGGGCTGCGTTAAGGCTCCCCTGGGGAGTTCAGTTGTACCCAAAGCCTTCCTTTGGGGGCACTTTTGGATGGGCGAATTAGGCTTTTAACGCATTTTCTGGGGCCCGAGTTTTCAGTTTTCTGCCATGCTGGCTAGGGTTATATTTAGGGTTGCTGTGAAAGAGTGAACCCGGAGGTTCCAGTTGCATGTGGGGCTGCGTTAAGGCTCCCCTGGGGAGTTCAGTTGTACCCAAAGCCTTCCTTTGGGGGCACTTCTGGATGGGTGAATGGGGCTTGAAACGCTTTTTCTGTGGCCCGAGTTTTCAGTTTTCTGCCATGCTGGCTAGAGTTATACGTAGGGTTGTTTGTAAACAGCGTACACGGGGGGTCCAGTTGCGTATGGGCCTGCATAAAGGCTCCCCTGGGGAGTTCACTTGTACCCAAAGCCTTCCTCTGGGGGCACTTTTGGATGGGTGAATGGGGCTTGAAACGCATTTTCTGGAGCCCGAGTTTTCAGTCTTCTGCCATGGTGGCTAGGGGTATATATAGGGTTGCTCGTAAACAGTGAACAAGGAGGGTCCAGTTGCATGTGGGGCTGCGTAAAGGCTCCCCTGGGGAGTTCAGTTGTACCCAAAGCCTTCCTCTGGGGGCACTTTTGGATGGGCGAATTAGGCTTTTAACGCATTTTCTGTGGCCCGAGTTTTCAGTCGACTGCCAGGCGGGCCAGGGCTATATTTAGGGTTGCTGTGAAAGAGTGAACCCGGAGGGTCCAGTTGCATGTGGGGCTGCATAAAGGCTCCCCTGGGGAGTTCACTTGTACCCAAAGCCTTCCTCTGGGGGCACTTTTGGATGGTCGAATGGGGCTTGTAGCACGTTTTCTGTGGCCCGAGTTTTCTGTCTTCTGCCATGCTGGCTAGTGTTATATTTAGGGTTGCTGTAAAGAGCAAACACGGAGGGTCCAGTTGCATGTGGGGCTGCGTAAAGGCTCCCCTGGGGAGTTCACTTGTACACAAAGCCTTCCTCTGGGGGCACTTTTGGATGGGCGAATGGGGCTCGTAACACATTTTCTGTAGCCCGAGCTTTCAGTCGATTGCCAGGCTTGCTAGGGATATATTTAGGGTTGCTGTGAAAGAGTGAACCCGGAGGTTCCAGTTGCATGTGGGGCTGCGTTAAGGCTCCCCTGGGGAGTTCAGTTGTACCCAAAGCCTTCCTTTGGGGGCACCTTTGGATGGGCGAATTAGGCTTTTAACGCATTTTCTGGGGCCCGAGTTTTCAGTCGACTGCCAGGCGGGCCAGGGCTATATTTAGGGTTGCTGTGAAAGAGTGAACCCGGAGGGTCCAGTTGCATGTGGGGCTGCATAAAGTCTCCCCTGGGGAGTTCACTTGTACCCAAAGCCTTCCTTTGGGGGCACATCTGGATGGGTGAATGGGGCTTGAAACGCTTTTTCTGTGGCCCGAGTTTTCAGTTTTCTGCCATGCTGGCTAGTGTTATATGTAGGGTTGCTTGTAAACAGCGAACACGGGGGGTCCAGTTGCGTATGGGCCTGCATAAAGGCTCCCCTGGGGAGTTCAGTTGTACCCAAAGCCTTCCTTTGGGGGCACTTTTGGATGGGTGAATGGGGCTTGAAACGCATTTTCTGGAGCCCGAGTTTTCAGTCTTCTGCCATGGTGGCTAGGGGTATATATAGGGTTGCTCGTAAACAGTGAACAAGGAGGGTCCAGTTGCATGTGGGGCTGCGTAAAGGCTCCCCTGGGGAGTTCACTTGTACCCAAAGCCTTCCTCTGGGGGCACTTTTGGATGGGCGAATTAGGTTTTTAACGCATTTTCTGGGGCCCGAGTTTTCAGTCGACTGCCAGGCGGGCCAGGGCTATATTTAGGGTTGCTGTGAAAGAGTGAATCCGGATGTTCCAGTTGCATGTGGGGCTGCGTTAAGGCTCCCCTGGGGAGTTCAGTTGAACCCAAAGCCTTCCTCTGGGGGCACTTTTGGATGGGCGAATTAGGCTTTTAACGCATTTTCTGTGGCCCGAGTTTTCAGTCGACTGCCAGGCGGGCCAGGGCTATATTTAGGGTTGCTGTGAAAGAGTGAACCCGGAGGGTCCAGTTGCATGTGGGGCTGCATAAAGGCTCCCCTGGGGAGTTCACTTGTACCCAAAGCCTTCCTCTGGGGGCACTTTTGGATGGGCGAATTAGGCTTTTAACGCATTTTCTGGGGCTCGAGTTTTCAGTCGACTGCCAGGCAGGCCAGGGTTATATTTAGGGTTGCTGTTAAAGAGTGAACCCGGAGGGTCCAGTTGCATGTGGGGCTGCGTTAAGGCTCCCCTGGGGAGTTCACTTGTACCCAAAGCCTTCCTTTGGGGGCACTTCTGGATGGTCGAATGGGGCTTGTAGCACGTTTTCTGTGGCCCGAGTTTTCAGTCTTCTGCCATGCTGGCTAGTGTTATATTTAGGGTTGCTGTAAAGAGCAAACACGGAGGGTCCAGTTGCATGTGGGGCTGCGTAAAGGCTCCCCTGGGGAGTTCACTGGTACCCAAAGCCTTCCTTTGGGGGCACTTCTGGATGGGCGAAAGGAGCTCGTAACACATTTTCTGTAGCCCGAGCTTTCAGTCGATTGCCAGGCTTGCTAGGGATATATTTAGGGTTGCTGTGAAAGAGTGAACACGGAGGGTCCAGTTGCATGTGGGGCTGCGTTAAGGCTCCCCTGGGGAGTTCAGTTGTACCCAAAGCCTTCCTTTGGGGGCACTTTTGGATGGGCGAATTAGGCTTTTAACGCATTTTCTGGGGCCCGAGTTTTCAGTTTTCTGCCATGCTGGCTAGGGTTATATTTAGGGTTGCTGTGAAAGAGTGAACCCGGAGGTTCCAGTTGCATGTGGGGCTGCGTTAAGGCTCCTCTGGGGAGTTCAGTTGTACCCAAAGCCTTCTTTTGGGGGCACTTCTGGATGGGTGAATGGGGCTTGAAACGTATTTTCTGGAGCCCGAGTTTTCAGTCTTCTGCCATGGTGGCTAGGGGTATATTTAGGGTTGCTCGTAAACAGGGAACCCGGAGGGTCCAGTTGCATGTGGGGCTGCATAAAGGCTCCCCTGGGGAGTTCACTTGTACCCAAAGCCTTCCTCTGGGGGCACTTTTGGATGGGCGAATTAGGCTTTTAACGCATTTTCTGGGGCCCGAGTTTTCAGTTTTCTGCCAGGCGGGCCAGGGCTATATTTAGGGTTGCTGTGAATGAACCCGGAGGGTCCAGTTGCATGTGGGGCTGCGTTAAGGCTCCCCTGGGGAGTTCAGTTGTACCCAAAGCCTTCCTTTGGGGGCACTTCTGGATGGGTGAATGGGGCTTGAAACGCTTTTTCTGTGGCCCGAGTTTTCAGTTTTCTGCCATGCTGGCTAGAGTTATACGTAGGGTTGTTTGTAAACAGCGTACACGGGGGGTCCAGTTGCGTATGGGCCTGCATAAAGGCTCCCCTGGGGAGTTCACTTGTACCCAAAGCCTTCCTCTGGGGGCACTTTTGGATGGGTGAATGGGGCTTGAAACGCATTTTCTGGAGCCCGAGTTTTCAGTCTTCTGCCATGGTGGCTAGGGGTATATATAGGGTTGCTCGTAAACAGTGAACAAGGAGGGTCCAGTTGCATGTGGGGCTGCGTAAAGGCTCCCCTGGGGAGTTCAGTTGTACCCAAAGCCTTCCTCTGGGGGCACTTTTGGATGGGCGAATTAGGCTTTTAACGCATTTTCTGTGGCCCGAGTTTTCAGTCGACTGCCAGGCGGGCCAGGGCTATATTTAGGGTTGCTGTGAAAGAGTGAACCCGGAGGGTCCAGTTGCATGTGGGGCTGCATAAAGGCTCCCCTGGGGAGTTCACTTGTACCCAAAGCCTTCCTCTGGGGGCACTTTTGGATGGTCGAATGGGGCTTGTAGCACGTTTTCTGTGGCCCGAGTTTTCTGTCTTCTGCCATGCTGGCTAGTGTTATATTTAGGGTTGCTGTAAAGAGCAAACACGGAGGGTCCAGTTGCATGTGGGGCTGCGTAAAGGCTCCCCTGGGGAGTTCACTTGTACACAAAGCCTTCCTCTGGGGGCACTTTTGGATGGGCGAATGGGGCTCGTAACACATTTTCTGTAGCCCGAGCTTTCAGTCGATTGCCAGGCTTGCTAGGGATATATTTAGGGTTGCTGTGAAAGAGTGAACCCGGAGGTTCCAGTTGCATGTGGGGCTGCGTTAAGGCTCCCCTGGGGAGTTCAGTTGTACCCAAAGCCTTCCTTTGGGGGCACCTTTGGATGGGCGAATTAGGCTTTTAACGCATTTTCTGGGGCCCGAGTTTTCAGTCGACTGCCAGGCGGGCCAGGGCTATATTTAGGGTTGCTGTGAAAGAGTGAACCCGGAGGGTCCAGTTGCATGTGGGGCTGCATAAAGTCTCCCCTGGGGAGTTCACTTGTACCCAAAGCCTTCCTTTGGGGGCACATCTGGATGGGTGAATGGGGCTTGAAACGCTTTTTCTGTGGCCCGAGTTTTCAGTTTTCTGCCATGCTGGCTAGTGTTATATGTAGGGTTGCTTGTAAACAGCGAACACGGGGGGTCCAGTTGCGTATGGGCCTGCATAAAGGCTCCCCTGGGGAGTTCAGTTGTACCCAAAGCCTTCCTTTGGGGGCACTTTTGGATGGGTGAATGGGGCTTGAAACGCATTTTCTGGAGCCCGAGTTTTCAGTCTTCTGCCATGGTGGCTAGGGGTATATTTAGGGTTGCTCGTAAACAGTGAACAAGGAGGGTCCAGTTGCATGTGGGGCTGCGTAAAGGCTCCCCTGGGGAGTTCAGTTGTACCCAAAGCCTTCCTCTGGGGGCACTTTTGGATGGGCGAATTAGGTTTTTAACGCATTTTCTGGGGCCCGAGTTTTCAGTCGACTGCCAGGCGGGCCAGGGCTATATTTAGGGTTGCTGTGAAAGAGTGAATCCGGATGTTCCAGTTGCATGTGGGGCTGCGTTAAGGCTCCCCTGGGGAGTTCAGTTGAACCCAAAGCCTTCCTCTGGGGGCACTTTTGGATGGGCGAATTAGGCTTTTAACGCATTTTCTGTGGCCCGAGTTTTCAGTCGACTGCCAGGCGGGCCAGGGCTATATTTAGGGTTGCTGTGAAAGAGTGAACCCGGAGGGTCCAGTTGCATGTGGGGCTGCATAAAAGCTCCCCTGGGGAGTTCAGTTGTACCCAAAGCCTTCCTCTGGGGGCACTTTTGGATGGGCGAATTAGGCTTTTAACGCATTTTCTGGGGCTCGAGTTTTCAGTCGACTGCCAGGCAGGCCAGGGTTATATTTAGGGTTGCTGTTAAAGAGTGAACCCGGAGGGTCCAGTTGCATGTGGGGCTGCGTTAAGGCTCCCCTGGGGAGTTCACTTGTACCCAAAGCCTTCCTTTGGGGGCACTTTTGGATGGTCGAATGGGGCTTGTAGCACGTTTTCTGTGGCCCGAGTTTTCAGTCTTCTGCCATGCTGGCTAGTGTTATATTTAGGGTTGCTGTAAAGAGCAAACACGGAGGGTCCAGTTGCATGTGGGGCTGCGTAAAGGCTCCCCTGGGGAGTTCACTGGTACCCAAAGCCTTCCTTTGGGGGCACTTCTGGATGGGCGAAAGGAGCTCGTAACACATTTTCTGTAGCCCGAGCTTTCAGTCGATTGCCAGGCTTGCTAGGGATATATTTAGGGTTGCTGTGAAAGAGTGAACACGGAGGGTCCAGTTGCATGTGGGGCTGCGTAAAGGCTCCCCTGGGGAGTTCAGTTGTACCCAAAGCCTTCCTTTGGGGGCACTTTTGGATGGGCGAATTAGGCTTTTAACGCATTTTCTGGGGCCCGAGTTTTCAGTTTTCTGCCATGCTGGCTAGGGTTATATTTAGGGTTGCTGTGAAAGAGTGAACCCGGAGGTTCCAGTTGCATGTGGGGCTGCGTTAAGGCTCCCCTGGGGAGTTCAGTTGTACCCAAAGCCTTCCTTTGGGGGCACTTCTGGATGGGTGAATGGGGCTTGAAACGTATTTTCTGGAGCCCGAGTTTTCAGTCTTCTGCCATGGTGGCTAGGGGTATATTTAGGGTTGCTCGTAAACAGTGAACCCGGAGGGTCCAGTTGCATGTGGGGCTGCGTAAAGGCTCCCCTGGGGAGTTCAGTTGTACCCAAAGCCTTCCTCTGGGGGCACTTTTGGATGGGCGAATTAGGCTTTTAACGCATTTTCTGGGGCCCGAGTTTTCAGTTTTCTGCCAGGCGGGCCAGGGCTATATTTAGGGTTGCTGTGAATGAACCCGGAGGGTCCAGTTGCATGTGGGGCTGCGTTAAGGCTCCCCTGGGGAGTTCACTTGTACCCAAAGCCTTCCTTTGGGGGCACTTCTGGATGGGTGAATGGGGCTTGAAACGCTTTTTCTGTGGCCCGAGTTTTCAGTTTTCTGCCATGCTGGCTAGAGTTATACGTAGGGTTGTTTGTAAACAGCGTACACGGGGGGTCCAGTTGCGTATGGGCCTGCATAAAGGCTCCCCTGGGGAGTTCAGTTGTACCCAAAGCCTTCCTCTGGGGGCACTTTTGGATGGGTGAATGGGGCTTGAAACGCATTTTCTGGAGCCCGAGTTTTCAGTCTTCTGCCATGGTGGCTAGGGGTATATATAGGGTTGCTCGTAAACAGTGAACAAGGAGGGTCCAGTTGCATGTGGGGCTGCGTAAAGGCTCCCCTGGGGAGTTCAGTTGTACCCAAAGCCTTCCTCTGGGGGCACTTTTGGATGGGCGAATTAGGCTTTTAACGCATTTTCTGTGGCCCGAGTTTTCAGTCGACTGCCAGGCGGGCCAGGGCTATATTTAGGGTTGATGTGAAAGAGTGAACCCGGAGGGTCCAGTTGCATGTGGGGCTGCATAAAGGCTCCCCTGGGGAGTTCACTTGTACCCAAAGCCTTCCTCTGGGGGCACTTTTGGATGGTCGAATGGGGCTTGTAGCACGTTTTCTGTGGCCCGAGTTTTCTGTCTTCTGCCATGCTGGCTAGTGTTATATTTAGGGTTGCTGTAAAGAGCAAACACGGAGGGTCCAGTTGCATGTGGGGCTGCGTAAAGGCTCCCCTGGGGAGTTCACTTGTACACAAAGCCTTCCTCTGGGGGCACTTTTGGATGGGCGAATGGGGCTCGTAACACATTTTCTGTAGCCCGAGCTTTCAGTCGATTGCCAGGCTTGCTAGGGATATATTTAGGGTTGCTGTGAAAGAGTGAACCCGGAGGTTCCAGTTGCATGTGGGGCTGCGTTAAGGCTCCCCTGGGGAGTTCAGTTGTACCCAAAGCCTTCCTTTGGGGGCACCTTTGGATGGGCGAATTAGGCTTTTAACGCATTTTCTGGGGCCCGAGTTTTCAGTCGACTGCCAGGCGGGCCAGGGCTATATTTAGGGTTGCTGTGAAAGAGTGAACCCGGAGGGTCCAGTTGCATGTGGGGCTGCGTTAAGGCTCCCCTGGGGAGTTCACTTGTACCCAAAGCCTTCCTTTGGGGGCACTTCTGGATGGGTGAATGGGGCTTGAAACGTATTTTCTGGAGCCCGAGTTTTCAGTCTTCTGCCATGGTGGCTAGGGGTATATTTAGGGTTGCTCGTAAACAGTGAACCCGGAGGGTCCAGTTGCATGTGGGGCTGCGTAAAGGCTCCCCTGGGGAGTTCAGTTGTACCCAAAACCTTCCTCTGGGGGCACTTTTGGATGGGCGAATTAGGCTTTTAACGCATTTTCTGGGGCCCGAGTTTTCAGTTTTCTGCCAGGCGGGCCAGGGCTATATTTAGGGTTGCTGTGAAAGAGTGAACCCGGAGGGTCCAGTTGCATGTGGGGCTGCATAAAGGCTCCCCTGGGGAGTTCACTTGTACCCAAAGCCTTCCTTTGGGGGCACTTCTGGATGGGTGAATGGGGCTTGAAACGCTTTTTCTGTGGCCCGAGTTTTCAGTTTTCTGCCATGCTGGCTAGAGTTATACGTAGGGTTGATTGTAAACAGCGTACACGGGGGGTCCAGTTGAGTATGGGCCTGCATAAAGGCTCCCCTGGGGAGTTCACTTGTACCCAAAGCCTTCCTCTGGGGGCACTTTTGGATGGGTGAATGGGGCTTGAAACGCATTTTCTGGAGCCCGAGTTTTCAGTCTTCTGCCATGGTGGCTAGGGGTATATATAGGGTTGCTCGTAAACAGTGAACAAGGAGGGTCCAGTTGCATGTGGGGCTGCGTAAAGGCTCCCCTGGGGAGTTCAGTTGTACCCAAAGCCTTCCTCTGGGGGCTATTTTGGATGGGCGAATTAGGCTTTTAACGCATTTTCTGTGGCCCGAGTTTTCAGTCGACTGCCAGGCGGGCCAGGGCTATATTTAGGGTTGCTGTAAAGAGCAAACACGGAGGGTGCAGTTGCATGTGGGGCTGCGTAAAGGCTCCCCTGGGGAGTTCACTTGTACCCAAAGCCTTCCTTTGGGGGCACTTTTGGATGGTCGAATGGGGCTTGTAGCACGTTTTCTGTGGCCCTAGTTTTCAGTCTTCTGCCATGCTGGCTAGTGTTACATTTAGGGTTGCTGTGAAAGAGTGAACACGGATGTTCCAGTTGCATGTGGGGCTGCGTTAAGGCTCCCCTGGGGAGTTCAGTTGTACCCAAAGCCTTCCTTTGGGGGTACTTCTGGATGGGTGAATGGGGCTTGAAACGCATTTTCTGGAGCCCGAGTTTTCAGTCGACTGCCCGGCGGGCCAGGGCTATATTTAGGGTTGCTGTGAAAGAGTGAACCCGGAGGGTCCAGTTGCATGTGGGGCTGCATAAAGGCTCCCCTGGGGAGTTCACTTGTACCCAAAGCCTTCCTTTGGGGGCACTTCTGGATGGGTGAATGGGGCTTGAAACGCTTTTTCTGTGGCCCGAGTTTTCAGTTTTCTGCCATGCTGGCTAGTGTTATATTTAGGGTTGCTTGTAAACAGCGAACATGGGGGGTCCAGTTGCGTATGGGCCTGCATAAAGGCTCCCCTGGGGAGTTCAGTTGTACCCAAAGCCTTCCTCTGGGGGCACTTCTGGATGGGTGAATGGGGCTTGAAACGCATTTTCTGGAGCCCGAGTTTTCAGTCTTCTGCCATGGTGGCTAGGGGTATATTTAGGGTTGCTCGTAAACAGTGAACAAGGAGGGTCCAGTTGCATGTGGGGCTGCGTAAAGGCTCCCCTGGGGAGTTCACTTGTACCCAAAGCCTTCCTTTGGGGGCACTTTTGGATGGGCGAATGGGGCTCGTAACACATTTTCTGTAGCCCGAGCTTTCAGTCGATTGCCCGGCTTGCTAGGGCTATATTTAGGATTGCTGTGAAAGAGTGAACCCGGAGGGTCCAGTTGCATGTGGGGCTGCGTTAAGGCTCCCCTGGGGAGTTCAGTTGTACCCAAAGCCTTCCTCTGGGGGCACTTTTGGATGGGCGAATTAGGCTTTTAACGCATTTTCTGTGGCCCGAGTTTTCAGTCGACTGCCAGGCGGGCCAGGGCTATATTTAGGGTTGCTGTAAAGAGCAAACACGGAGGGTGCAGTTGCATGTGGGGCTGCGTAAAGGCTCCCCTGGGGAGTTCACTTGTACCCAAAGCCTTCCTTTGGGGGCACTTTTGGATGGTCGAATGGGGCTTGTAGCACGTTTTCTGTGGCCCGAGTTTTCAGTCTTCTGCCATGCTGGCTAGTGTTATATTTAGGGTTGCTGTGAAAGAGTGAACACGGATGTTCCAGTTGCATGTGGGGCTGCGTTAAGGCTCCCCTGGGGATTTCAGTTGTACCCAAAGCCTTCCTTTGGGGGTACTTCTGGATGGGTGAATGGGGCTTGAAACGCATTTTCTGGAGCCCGAGTTTTCAGTCGACTGCCCGGCGGGCCAGGGCTATATTTAGGGTTGCTGTGAAAGAGTGAACCCGGAGGGTCCAGTTGCATGTGGGGCTGCATAAAGGCTCCCCTGGGGAGTTCACTTGTACCCAAAGCCTTCCTTTGGGGGCACTTCTGGATGGGTGAATGGGGCTTGAAACGCTTTTTCTGTGGCCCGAGTTTTCAGTTTTCTGCCATGCTGGCTAGTGTTATATTTAGGGTTGCTTGTAAACAGCGAACATGGGGGGTCCAGTTGCGTATGGGCCTGCATAAAGGCTCCCCTGGGGAGTTCAGTTGTACCCAAAGCCTTCCTCTGGGGGCACTTCTGGATGGGTGAATGGGGCTTGAAACGCATTTTCTGGAGCCCGAGTTTTCAGTCTTCTGCCATGGTGGCTAGGGGTATATTTAGGGTTGCTCGTAAACAGTGAACAAGGAGGGTCCAGTTGCATGTGGGGCTGCGTAAAGTCTCCCCTGGGGAGTTCACTTGTACCCAAAGCCTTCCTTTGGGGGCACTTTTGGATGGGCGAATGGGGCTCGTAACACATTTTCTGTAGCCCGAGCTTTCAGTCGATTGCCAGGCTTGCTAGGGCTATATTTAGGATTGCTGTGAAAGAGTGAACCCGGAGGTTCCAGTTGCATGTGGGGCTGCGTTAAGGCTCCCCTGGGGAGTTCAGTGGTACCCAAAGCCTTCCTCTGGGGGCACTTTTGGATGGGCGAATTAGGCTTTTAACGCATTTTCTGTGGCCCGAGTTTTCAGTCGACTGCCAGGCGGGCCAGGGCTATATTTAGGGTTGCTGTAAAGAGCAAACACGGAGGGTGCAGTTGCATGTGGGGCTGCGTAAAGGCTCCCCTGGGGAGTTCACTTGTACCCAAAGCCTTCCTTTGGTGGCACTTTTGGATGGTCGAATGGGGCTTGTAGCACGTTTTCTGTGGCCCGAGTTTTCAGTCTTCTGCCATGCTGGCTAGTGTTATATTTAGGGTTGCTGTGAAAGAGTGAACACGGATGTTCCAGTTGCATGTGGGGCTGCGTTAAGGCTCCCCTGGGGAGTTCAGTTGTACCCAAAGCCTTCCTTTGGGGGTACTTCTGGATGGGTGAATGGGGCTTGAAACGCATTTTCTGGAGCCCGAGTTTTCAGTCGACTGCCCGGCGGGCCAGGGCTATATTTAGGGTTGCTGTGAAAGAGTGAACCCGGAGGGTCCAGTTGCATGTGGGGCTGCATAAAGGCTCCCCTGGGGAGTTCACTTGTACCCAAAGCCTTCCTTTGGGGGCACTTCTGGATGGGTGAATGGGGCTTGAAACGCTTTTTCTGTGGCCCGAGTTTTCAGTTTTCTGCCATGCTGGCTAGTGTTATATTTAGGGTTGCTTGTAAACAGCGAACATGGGGGGTCCAGTTGCGTATGGGCCTGCATAAAGGCTCCCCTGGGGAGTTCAGTTGTACCCAAAGCCTTCCTCTGGGGGCACTTTGGATGGGTGAATGGGGCTTGAAACGCATTTTCTGGAGCCCGAGTTTTCAGTCTTCTGCCATGGTGGCTAGGGGTATATTTAGGGTTGCTCGTAAACAGTGAACAAGGAGGGTCCAGTTGCATGTGGGGCTGCGTAAAGGCTCCCCTGGGGAGTTCACTTGTACCCAAAGCCTTCCTTTGGGGGCACTTTTGGATGGTCGAATGGGGCTTGTAGCACGTTTTCTGTGGCCCGAGTTTTCTGTCTTCTGCCATGCTGGCTAGTGTTATATTTAGGGTTGCTGTAAAGAGCAAACACGGAGGGTGCAGTTGCATGTGGGGCTGCGTAAAGGCTCCCCTGGGGAGTTCACTTGTACACAAAGCCTTCCTTTGGGGGCACTTTTGGATGGGCGAATGGGGCTCGTAACACATTTTCTGTAGCCCGAGCTTTCAGTCGATTGCCAGGCTTGCTAGGGATATATTTAGGGTTGCTGTGAAAGAGTGAACCCGGAGGTTCCAGTTGCATGTGGGGCTGCGTTAAGGCTCCCCTGGGGAGTTCAGTTGTACCCAAAGCCTTCCTTTGGGGGCACCTTTGGATGGGCGAATTAGGCTTTTAACGCATTTTCTGGGGCCCGAGTTTTCAGTCGACTGCCAGGCGGGCCAGGGCTATATTTAGGGTTGCTGTGAAAGAGTGAACCCGGAGGGTCCAGTTGCATGTGGGGCTGCGTTAAGGCTCCCCTGGGGAGTTCACTTGTACCCAAAGCCTTCCTTTGGGGGCACTTCTGGATGGGTGAATGGGGCTGGAAACGTATTTTCTGGAGCCCGAGTTTTCAGTCTTCTGCCATGGTGGCTAGGGGTATATTTAGGGTTGCTCGTAAACAGTGAATCCGGAGGGTCCAGTTGCATGTGGGGCTGCGTAAAGGCTCCCCTGGGGAGTTCAGTTGTACCCAAAACCTTCCTCTGGGGGCACTTTTGGATGGGCGAATTAGGCTTTTAACGCATTTTCTGTGGCCCAAGTTTTCAGTTTTCTGCCAGGCGGGCCAGGGCTATATTTAGGGTTGCTGTGAAAGAGTGAACCCGGAGGGTCCAGTTGCATGTGGGGCTGCATAAAGGCTCCCCTGGGGAGTTCACTTGTACCCAAAGCCTTCCTTTGGGGGCACTTCTGGATGGGTGAATGGGGCTTGAAACGCTTTTTCTGTGGCCCGAGTTTTCAGTTTTCTGCCATGCTGGCTAGAGTTATACGTAGGGTTGATTGTAAACAGCGTACACGGGGGGTCCAGTTGAGTATGGGCCTGCATAAAGGCTCCCCTGGGGAGTTCACTTGTACCCAAAGCCTTCCTCTGGGGGCACTTTTGGATGGGTGAATGGGGCTTGAAACGCATTTTCTGGAGCCCGAGTTTTCAGTCTTCTGCCATGGTGGCTAGGGGTATATATAGGGTTGCTCGTAAACAGTGAACAAGGAGGGTCCAGTTGCATGTGGGGCTGCGTAAAGGCTCCCCTGGGGAGTTCAGTTGTACCCAAAGCCTTCCTCTGGGGGCACTTTTGGATGGGCGAATTAGGCTTTTAACGCATTTTCTGTGGCCCGAGTTTTCAGTCGACTGCCAGGCGGGCCAGGGCTATATTTAGGGTTGCTGTAAAGAGCAAACACGGAGGGTGCAGTTGCATGTGGGGCTGCGTAAAGGCTCCCCTGGGGAGTTCACTTGTACCCAAAGCCTTCCTTTGGGGGCACTTTTGGATGGTCGAATGGGGCTTGTAGCACGTTTTCTGTGGCCCGAGTTTTCAGTCTTCTGCCATGCTGGCTAGTGTTATATTTAGGGTTGCTGTAAAGAGCAAACACGGAGGGTGCAGTTGCATGTGGGGCTGCGTAAAGGCTCCCCTGGGGAGTTCAGTTGTACCCAAAGCCTTCCTTTGGGGGTACTTCTGGATGGGTGAATGGGGCTTGAAACGCATTTTCTGGGGCCCGAGTTTTCAGTCGACTGCCCGGCGGGCCAGGGCTATATTTAGGGTT
Organism: Anas platyrhynchos; assembly: GCF_047663525.1. NCBI lineage: Eukaryota > Metazoa > Chordata > Aves > Anseriformes > Anatidae > Anas > Anas platyrhynchos. Next base: position 13,427,872 of record NC_092605.1, on the reverse strand, counting down.
GCTGTGAAAGAGTGAACCCGGAGGGTCCAGTTGCATGTGGGGCTGCATAAAGGCTCCCCTGGGGAGTTCACTTGTACCCAAAGCCTTCCTTTGGGGGCACTTCTGGATGGGTGAATGGGGCTTGAAACGCTTTTTCTGTGGCCCGAGTTTTCAGTTTTCTGCCATGCTGGCTAGTGTTATATTTAGGGTTGCTTGTAAACAGCGAACATGGGGGGTCCAGTTGCGTATGGGCCTGCATAAAGGCTCCCCTGGGGAGTTCAGTTGTACCCAAAGCCTTCCTCTGGGGGCACTTTTGGATGGGTGAATGGGGCTTGAAACGCATTTTCTGGAGCCCGAGTTTTCAGTCTTCTGCCATGGTGGCTAGGGGTATATTTAGGGTTGCTCGTAAACAGTGAACAAGGAGGGTCCAGTTGCATGTGGGGCTGCGTAAAGGCTCCCCTGGGGAGTTCACTTGTACCCAAAGCCTTCCTTTGGGGGCACTTTTGGATGGGCGAATGGGGCTCGTAACACATTTTCTGTAGCCCGAGCTTTCAGTCGATTGCCAGGCTTGCTAGGGCTATATTTAGGATTGCTGTGAAAGAGTGAACCCGGAGGTTCCAGTTGCATGTGGGGCTGCGTTAAGGCTCCCCTGGGGAGTTCAGTTGTACCCAAAGCCTTCCTCTGGGGGCACTTTTGGATGGGCGAATTAGGCTTTTAACGCATTTTCTGGGGCCCGAGTTTTCAGTCGACTGCCAGGCGGGCCAGGGCTATATTTAGGGTTGCTGTGAAAGAGTGAACCCGGAGGGTCCAGTTGCATGTGGGGCTGCGTTAAGGCTCCCCTGGGGAGTTCAGTTGTACCCAAAGCCTTCCTTTGGGGGCACTTCTGGATGGGTGAATGGGGCTTGAAACGTATTTTCTGGAGCCCGAGTTTTCAGTCTTCTGCCATGGTGGCTAGGGGTATATTTAGGGTTGCTCGTAAACAGTGAACAAGGAGGGTCCAGTTGCATGTGGGGCTGCGTTAAGGCTCCCCTGGGGAGTTCAGTTGTACCCAAAGCCTTCCTCTGGGGGCACTTTTGGATGGGCGAATTAGGCTTTTAACGCATTTTCTGGGGCCCGAGTTTTCAGTCTTCTGCCATGGTGGTTAGGGGTATATATAGGGTTGCTCGTAAACAGTGAACAAGGAGGGTCCAGTTGCATGTGGGGCTGCGTAAAGGCTCCCCTGGGGAGTTCACTTGTACCCAAAGCCTTCCTCTGGGGGCACTTTTGGATGGGCGAATTAGGCTTTTAACGCATTTTCTGTGGCCCGAGTTTTCAGTCGACTGCCAGGCGGGCCAGGGCTATATTTAGGGTTGCTGTGAAAGAGTGAACCCGGAGGTTCCAGTTGCATGTGGGGCTGCGTTAAGGCTCCTCTGGGGAGTTCAGTTGTACCCAAAGCCTTCTTTTGGGGGCACTTCTGGATGGGTGAATGGGGCTTGAAACGTATTTTCTGGAGCCCGAGTTTTCAGTCTTCTGCCATGGTGGCTAGGGGTATATTTAGGGTTGCTCGTAAACAGGGAACCCGGAGGGTCCAGTTGCATGTGGGGCTGCATAAAGGCTCCCCTGGGGAGTTCACTTGTACCCAAAGCCTTCCTCTGGGGGCACTTTTGGATGGGCGAATTAGGCTTTTAACGCATTTTCTGGGGCCTGAGTTTTCAGTCGACTGCCAGGCGGGCCAGGGCTATATTTAGGGTTGCTGTGAAAGAGTGAACCCGGAGGGTCCAGTTGCATGTGGGGCTGCATAAAGGCTCCCCTGGGGAGTTCACTTGTACCCAAAGCCTTCCTTTGGGGGCACTTTTGGATGGTCGAATGGGGCTTGTAGCACGTTTTCTGTGGCCCGAGTTTTCAGTCTTCTGCCATGCTGGCTAGTGTTATATTTAGGGTTGCTGTAAAGAGCAAACACGGAGGGTCCAGTTGCATGTGGGGCTGCGTAAAGGCTCCCCTGGGGAGTTCACTTGTACCCAAAGCCTTCCTTTGGGGGCACTTCTGGATGGGTGAATGGGGCTTGAAACGCTTTTTCTGTGGCCCGAGTTTTCAGTTTTCTGCCATGCTGGCTAGAGTTATACGTAGGGTTGTTTGTAAACAGCGTACACGGGGGGTCCAGTTGCGTATGGGCCTGCATAAAGGCTCCCCTGGGGAGTTCACTTGTACCCAAAGCCTTCCTCTGGGGGCACTTTTGGATGGGTGAATGGGGCTTGAAACGCATTTTCTGGAGCCCGAGTTTTCAGTCTTCTGCCATGGTGGCTAGGGGTATATATAGGGTTGCTCGTAAACAGTGAACAAGGAGGGTCCAGTTGCATGTGGGGCTGCGTAAAGGCTCCCCTGGGGAGTTCACTTGTACCCAAAGCCTTCCTCTGGGGGCACTTTTGGATGGGCGAATTAGGCTTTTAACGCATTTTCTGTGGCCCGAGTTTTCAGTCGACTGCCAGGCGGGCCAGGGCTATATTTAGGGTTGCTGTGAAAGAGTGAACCCGGAGGGTCCAGTTGCATGTGGGGCTGCATAAAGGCTCCCCTGGGGAGTTCACTTGTACCCAAAGCCTTCCTTTGGGGGCACTTTTGGATGGTCGAATGGGGCTTGTAGCACGTTTTCTGTGGCCCGAGTTTTCAGTCTTCTGCCATGCTGGCTAGTGTTATATTTAGGGTTGCTGTAAAGAGCAAACACGGAGGGTGCAGTTGCATGTGGGGCTGCGTAAAGGCTCCCCTGGGGAGTTCACTTGTACCCAAAGCCTTCCTTTGGGGGCACTTTTGGATGGTCGAATGGGGCTTGTAGCACGTTTTCTGTGGCCCGAGTTTTCAGTCTTCTGCCATGCTGGCTAGTGTTATATTTAGGGTTGCTGTAAAGAGCAAACACGGAGGGTCCAGTTGCATGTGGGGCTGCGTAAAGGCTCCCCTGGGGAGTTCACTTGTACCCAAAGCCTTCCTTTGGGGGCACTTTTGGATGGGCGAATGGGGCTCGTAACACATTTTCTGTAGCCCGAGCTTTCAGTCGATTGCCAGGCTTGCTAGGGATATATTTAGGGTTGCTGTGAAAGAGTGAACCCGGAGGTTCCAGTTGCATGTGGGGCTGCGTTAAGGCTCCCCTGGGGAGTTCAGTTGTACCCAAAGCCTTCCTTTGGGGGCACCTTTGGATGGGCGAATTAGGCTTTTAACGCATTTTCTGGGGCCCGAGTTTTCAGTCGACTGCCAGGCGGGCCAGGGCTATATTTAGGGTTGCTGTGAAAGAGTGAACCCGGAGGGTCCAGTTGCATGTGGGGCTGCGTTAAGGCTCCCCTGGGGAGTTCAGTTGTACCCAAAGCCTTCCTTTGGGGGCACTTCTGGATGGGTGAATGGGGCTTGAAACGTATTTTCTGGAGCCCGAGTTTTCAGTCTTCTGCCATGGTGGCTAGGGGTATATTTAGGGTTGCTCGTAAACAGTGAACCCGGAGGGTCCAGTTGCATGTGGGGCTGCGTAAAGGCTCCCCTGGGGAGTTCAGTTGTACCCAAAACCTTCCTCTGGGGGCACTTTTGGATGGGCGAATTAGGCTTTTAACGCATTTTCTGGGGCCCGAGTTTTCAGTTTTCTGCCAGGCGGGCCAGGGCTATATTTAGGGTTGCTGTGACAGAGTGAACCCGGAGGGTCCAGTTGCATGTGGGGCTGCATAAAGGCTCCCCTGGGGAGTTCACTTGTACCCAAAGCCTTCCTTTGGGGGCACTTCTGGATGGGTGAATGGGGCTTGAAACGCTTTTTCTGTGGCCCGAGTTTTCAGTTTTCTGCCATGCTGGCTAGTGTTATATTTAGGGTTGCTTGTAAACAGCGAACATGGGGGGTCCAGTTGCGTATGGGCCTGCATAAAGGCTCCCCTGGGGAGTTCAGTTGTACCCAAAGCCTTCCTCTGGGGGCACTTTTGGATGGGTGAATGGGGCTTGAAACGCATTTTCTGGAGCCCGAGTTTTCAGTCTTCTGCCATGGTGGCTAGGGGTATATTTAGGGTTGCTCGTAAACAGTGAACAAGGAGGGTCCAGTTGCATGTGGGGCTGCGTAAAGGCTCCCCTGGGGAGTTCACTTGTACCCAAAGCCTTCCTTTGGGGGCACTTTTGGATGGGCGAATGGGGCTCGTAACACATTTTCTGTAGCCCGAGCTTTCAGTCGATTGCCAGGCTTGCTAGGGCTATATTTAGGATTGCTGTGAAAGAGTGAACCCGGAGGTTCCAGTTGCATGTGGGGCTGCGTTAAGGCTCCCCTGGGGAGTTCAGTTGTACCCAAAGCCTTCCTCTGGGGGCACTTTTGGATGGGCGAATTAGGCTTTTAACGCATTTTCTGGGGCCCGAGTTTTCAGTCGACTGCCAGGCGGGCCAGGGCTATATTTAGGGTTGCTGTGAAAGAGTGAACCCGGAGGGTCCAGTTGCATGTGGGGCTGCGTTAAGGCTCCCCTGGGGAGTTCAGTTGTACCCAAAGCCTTCCTTTGGGGGCACTTCTGGATGGGTGAATGGGGCTTGAAACGTATTTTCTGGAGCCCGAGTTTTCAGTCTTCTGCCATGGTGGCTAGGGGTATATTTAGGGTTGCTCGTAAACAGTGAACAAGGAGGGTCCAGTTGCATGTGGGGCTGCGTTAAGGCTCCCCTGGGGAGTTCAGTTGTACCCAAAGCCTTCCTCTGGGGGCACTTTTGGATGGGCGAATTAGGCTTTTAACGCATTTTCTGGGGCCCGAGTTTTCAGTCTTCTGCCATGGTGGTTAGGGGTATATATAGGGTTGCTCGTAAACAGTGAACAAGGAGGGTCCAGTTGCATGTGGGGCTGCGTAAAGGCTCCCCTGGGGAGTTCACTTGTACCCAAAGCCTTCCTCTGGGGGCACTTTTGGATGGGCGAATTAGGCTTTTAACGCATTTTCTGTGGCCCGAGTTTTCAGTCGACTGCCAGGCGGGCCAGGGCTATATTTAGGGTTGCTGTGAAAGAGTGAACCCGGAGGTTCCAGTTGCATGTGGGGCTGCGTTAAGGCTCCTCTGGGGAGTTCAGTTGTACCCAAAGCCTTCTTTTGGGGGCACTTCTGGATGGGTGAATGGGGCTTGAAACGTATTTTCTGGAGCCCGAGTTTTCAGTCTTCTGCCATGGTGGCTAGGGGTATATTTAGGGTTGCTCGTAAACAGGGAACCCGGAGGGTCCAGTTGCATGTGGGGCTGCATAAAGGCTCCCCTGGGGAGTTCACTTGTACCCAAAGCCTTCCTCTGGGGGCACTTTTGGATGGGCGAATTAGGCTTTTAACGCATTTTCTGGGGCCTGAGTTTTCAGTCGACTGCCAGGCGGGCCAGGGCTATATTTAGGGTTGCTGTGAAAGAGTGAACCCGGAGGGTCCAGTTGCATGTGGGGCTGCATAAAGGCTCCCCTGGGGAGTTCACTTGTACCCAAAGCCTTCCTTTGGGGGCACTTTTGGATGGTCGAATGGGGCTTGTAGCACGTTTTCTGTGGCCCGAGTTTTCAGTCTTCTGCCATGCTGGCTAGTGTTATATTTAGGGTTGCTGTAAAGAGCAAACACGGAGGGTCCAGTTGCATGTGGGGCTGCGTAAAGGCTCCCCTGGGGAGTTCACTTGTACCCAAAGCCTTCCTTTGGGGGCACTTCTGGATGGGTGAATGGGGCTTGAAACGCTTTTTTGGCCCGAGTTTTCAGTTTTCTGCCATGCTGGCTAGAGTTATACGTAGGGTTGTTTGTAAACAGCGTACACGGGGGGTCCAGTTGCGTATGGGCCTGCATAAAGGCTCCCCTGGGGAGTTCACTTGTACCCAAAGCCTTCCTCTGGGGGCACTTTTGGATGGGTGAATGGGGCTTGAAACGCATTTTCTGGAGCCCGAGTTTTCAGTCTTCTGCCATGGTGGCTAGGGGTATATATAGGGTTGCTCGTAAACAGTGAACAAGGAGGGTCCAGTTGCATGTGGGGCTGCGTAAAGGCTCCCCTGGGGAGTTCACTTGTACCCAAAGCCTTCCTCTGGGGGCACTTTTGGATGGGCGAATTAGGCTTTTAACGCATTTTCTGTGGCCCGAGTTTTCAGTCGACTGCCAGGCGGGCCAGGGCTATATTTAGGGTTGCTGTGAAAGAGTGAACCCGGAGGGTCCAGTTGCATGTGGGGCTGCATAAAGGCTCCCCTGGGGAGTTCACTTGTACCCAAAGCCTTCCTTTGGGGGCACTTTTGGATGGTCGAATGGGGCTTGTAGCACGTTTTCTGTGGCCCGAGTTTTCAGTCTTCTGCCATGCTGGCTAGTGTTATATTTAGGGTTGCTGTAAAGAGCAAACACGGAGGGTGCAGTTGCATGTGGGGCTGCGTAAAGGCTCCCCTGGGGAGTTCACTTGTACCCAAAGCCTTCCTTTGGGGGCACTTTTGGATGGTCGAATGGGGCTTGTAGCACGTTTTCTGTGGCCCGAGTTTTCAGTCTTCTGCCATGCTGGCTAGTGTTATATTTAGGGTTGCTGTAAAGAGCAAACACGGAGGGTCCAGTTGCATGTGGGGCTGCGTAAAGGCTCCCCTGGGGAGTTCACTTGTACCCAAAGCCTTCCTTTGGGGGCACTTTTGGATGGGCGAATGGGGCTCGTAACACATTTTCTGTAGCCCGAGCTTTCAGTCGATTGCCAGGCTTGCTAGGGATATATTTAGGGTTGCTGTGAAAGAGTGAACCCGGAGGTTCCAGTTGCATGTGGGGCTGCGTTAAGGCTCCCCTGGGGAGTTCAGTTGTACCCAAAGCCTTCCTTTGGGGGCACCTTTGGATGGGCGAATTAGGCTTTTAACGCATTTTCTGGGGCCCGAGTTTTCAGTCGACTGCCAGGCGGGCCAGGGCTATATTTAGGGTTGCTGTGAAAGAGTGAACCCGGAGGGTCCAGTTGCATGTGGGGCTGCGTTAAGGCTCCCCTGGGGAGTTCAGTTGTACCCAAAGCCTTCCTTTGGGGGCACTTCTGGATGGGTGAATGGGGCTTGAAACGTATTTTCTGGAGCCCGAGTTTTCAGTCTTCTGCCATGGTGGCTAGGGGTATATTTAGGGTTGCTCGTAAACAGTGAACCCGGAGGGTCCAGTTGCATGTGGGGCTGCGTAAAGGCTCCCCTGGGGAGTTCAGTTGTACCCAAAACCTTCCTCTGGGGGCACTTTTGGATGGGCGAATTAGGCTTTTAACGCATTTTCTGGGGCCCGAGTTTTCAGTTTTCTGCCAGGCGGGCCAGGGCTATATTTAGGGTTGCTGTGACAGAGTGAACCCGGAGGGTCCAGTTGCATGTGGGGCTGCATAAAGGCTCCCCTGGGGAGTTCACTTGTACCCAAAGCCTTCCTTTGGGGGCACTTCTGGATGGGTGAATGGGGCTTGAAACGCTTTTTCTGTGGCCCGAGTTTTCAGTCTTCTGCCATGCTGGCTAGAGTTATACGTAGGGTTGTTTGTAAACAGCGTACACGGGGGGTCCAGTTGCGTATGGGCCTGCATAAAGGCTCCCCTGGGGAGTTCACTTGTACCCAAAGCCTTCCTTTGGGGGCACTTTTGCATGGGCGAATGGGGCTCGTAACACATTTTCTGTAGCCCGAGCTTTCAGTCGATTGCCAGGCTTGCTAGGGATGTATTTAGGGTTGCTGTGAAAGAGTGAACCCGGAGGTTCCAGTTGCATGTGGGGCTGCGTTAAGGCTCCCCTGGGGAGTTCAGTTGTACCCAAAGCCTTCCTTTGGGGGCACTTTTGGATGGGCGAATTAGGCTTTTAACGCATTTTCTGGGGCCCGAGTTTTCAGTCGACTGCCAGGCGGGCCAGGGCTATATTTAGGGTTGCTGTGAAAGAGTGAACCCGGAGGGTCCAGTTGCATGTGGGGCTGCGTTAAGGCTCCCCTGGGGAGTTCAGTTGTACCCAAAGCCTTCCTTTGGGGGCACTTCTGGATGGGTGAATGGGGCTTGAAACGCATTTTCTGGAGCCCAAGTTTTCAGTCCTCTGCCATGGTGGCTAGGGGTATATTTAGGGTTGCTCGTAAACAGTGAACCCGGAGGGTCCAGTTGCATGTGGGGCTGCATAAAGGCTCCCCTGGGGAGTTCAGTTGTACCCAAAACCTTCCTCTGGGGGCACTTTTGGATGGGCGAATTAGGCTTTTAACGCATTTTCTGTGGCCCGAGTTTTCAGTCGACTGCCAGGCGGGCCAGGGCTATATTTAGGGTTGCTGTGAAAGAGTGAACCCGGAGGGTCCAGTTGCATGTGGGGCTGCATAAAGTCTCCCCTGGGAAGTTCACTTGTACCCAAAGCCTTCCTTTGGGGGCACTTCTGGATGGGTGAATGGGGCTTGAAACGCTTTTTCTGTGGCCCGAGTTTTCAGTTTTCTGCCATGCTGGCTAGAGTTATACGTAGGGTTGTTTGTAAACAGCGTACACGGGGGGTCCAGTTGCGTATGGGCCTGCATAAAGGCTCCCCTGGGGAGTTCACTTGTACCCAAAGCCTTCCTCTGGGGGCACTTTTGGATGGGTGAATGGGGCTTGAAACGCATTTTCTGGAGCCCGAGTTTTCAGTCTTCTGCCATGGTGGCTAGGGGTATATATAGGGTTGCTCGTAAACAGTGAACAAGGAGGGTCCAGTTGCATGTGGGGCTGCGTAAAGGCTCCCCTGGGGAGTTCACTTGTACCCAAAGCCTTCCTCTGGGGGCACTTTTGGATGGGCGAATTAGGCTTTTAACGCATTTTCTGTGGCCCGAGTTTTCAGTCGACTGCCAGGCGGGCCAGGGCTATATTTAGGGTTGCTGTGAAAGAGTGAACCCGGAGGGTCCAGTTGCATGTGGGGCTGCATAAAGGCTCCCCTGGGGAGTTCACTTGTACCCAAAGCCTTCCTTTGGGGGCACTTTTGGATGGTCGAATGGGGCTTGTAGCACGTTTTCTGTGGCCCGAGTTTTCAGTCTTCTGCCATGCTGGCTAGTGTTATATTTAGGGTTGCTGTAAAGAGCAAACACGGAGGGTGCAGTTGCATGTGGGGCTGCGTAAAGGCTCCCCTGGGGAGTTCACTTGTACCCAAAGCCTTCCTTTGGGGGCACTTTTGGATGGTCGAATGGGGCTTGTAGCACGTTTTCTGTGGCCCGAGTTTTCAGTCTTCTGCCATGCTGGCTAGTGTTATATTTAGGGTTGCTGTAAAGAGCAAACACGGAGGGTCCAGTTGCATGTGGGGCTGCGTAAAGGCTCCCCTGGGGAGTTCACTTGTACCCAAAGCCTTCCTTTGGGGGCACTTTTGGATGGGCGAATGGGGCTCGTAACACATTTTCTGTAGCCCGAGCTTTCAGTCGATTGCCAGGCTTGCTAGGGATATATTTAGGGTTGCTGTGAAAGAGTGAACCCGGAGGTTCCAGTTGCATGTGGGGCTGCGTTAAGGCTCCCCTGGGGAGTTCAGTTGTACCCAAAGCCTTCCTTTGGGGGCACCTTTGGATGGGCGAATTAGGCTTTTAACGCATTTTCTGGGGCCCGAGTTTTCAGTCGACTGCCAGGCGGGCCAGGGCTATATTTAGGGTTGCTCGTAAACAGTGAACAAGGGGGGTCCAGTTGCATGTGGGGCTGCGTAAAGGCTCCCCTGGGGAGTTCACTTGTACCCAAAGCCTTCCTTTGGGGGCACTTCTGGATGGGTGAATGGGGCTTGAAACGCATTTTCTGGAGCCCAAGTTTTCAGTCCTCTGCCATGGTGGCTAGGGGTATATTTAGGGTTGCTCGTAAACAGTGAACCCGGAGGGTCCAGTTGCATGTGGGGCTGCATAAAGGCTCCCCTGGGGAGTTCAGTTGTACCCAAAACCTTCCTCTGGGGGCACTTTTGGATGGGCGAATTAGGCTTTTAACGCATTTTCTGTGGCCCGAGTTTTCAGTCGACTGCCAGGCGGGCCAGGGCTATATTTAGGGTTGCTGTGAAAGAGTGAACCCGGAGGGTCCAGTTGCATGTGGGGCTGCATAAAGGCTCCCCTGGGGAGTTCACTTGTACCCAAAGCCTTCCTTTGGGGGCACTTCTGGATGGGTGAATGGGGCTTGAAACGCTTTTTCTGTGGCCCGAGTTTTCAGTTTTCTGCCATGCTGGCTAGAGTTATACGTAGGGTTGTTTGTAAACAGCGTACACGGGGGGTCCAGTTGCGTATGGGCCTGCATAAAGGCTCCCCTGGGGAGTTCACTTGTACCCAAAGCCTTCCTCTGGGGGCACTTTTGGATGGGTGAATGGGGCTTGAAACGCATTTTCTGGAGCCCGAGTTTTCAGTCTTCTGCCATGGTGGCTAGGGGTATATATAGGGTTGCTCGTAAACAGTGAACAAGGAGGGTCCAGTTGCATGTGGGGCTGCGTAAAGGCTCCCCTGGGGAGTTCACTTGTACCCAAAGCCTTCCTCTGGGGGCACTTTTGGATGGGCGAATTAGGCTTTTAACGCATTTTCTGTGGCCCGAGTTTTCAGTCGACTGCCAGGCGGGCCAGGGCTATATTTAGGGTTGCTGTGAAAGAGTGAACCCGGAGGGTCCAGTTGCATGTGGGGCTGCATAAAGGCTCCCCTGGGGAGTTCACTTGTACCCAAAGCCTTCCTTTGGGGGCACTTTTGGATGGTCGAATGGGGCTTGTAGCACGTTTTCTGTGGCCCGAGTTTTCAGTCTTCTGCCATGCTGGCTAGTGTTATATTTAGGGTTGCTGTAAAGAGCAAACACGGAGGGTGCAGTTGCATGTGGGGCTGCGTAAAGGCTCCCCTGGGGAGTTCACTTGTACCCAAAGCCTTCCTTTGGGGGCACTTTTGGATGGTCGAATGGGGCTTGTAGCACGTTTTCTGTGGCCCGAGTTTTCAGTCTTCTGCCATGCTGGCTAGTGTTATATTTAGGGTTGCTGTAAAGAGCAAACACGGAGGGTCCAGTTGCATGTGGGGCTGCGTAAAGGCTCCCCTGGGGAGTTCACTTGTACCCAAAGCCTTCCTTTGGGGGCACTTTTGGATGGGCGAATGGGGCTCGTAACACATTTTCTGTAGCCCGAGCTTTCAGTCGATTGCCAGGCTTGCTAGGGATATATTTAGGGTTGCTGTGAAAGAGTGAACCCGGAGGTTCCAGTTGCATGTGGGGCTGCGTTAAGGCTCCCCTGGGGAGTTCAGTTGTACCCAAAGCCTTCCTTTGGGGGCACCTTTGGATGGGCGAATTAGGCTTTTAACGCATTTTCTGGGGCCCGAGTTTTCAGTCGACTGCCAGGCGGGCCAGGGCTATATTTAGGGTTGCTGTGAAAGAGTGAACCCGGAGGGTCCAGTTGCATGTGGGGCTGCGTTAAGGCTCCCCTGGGGAGTTCACTTGTACCCAAAGCCTTCCTTTGGGGGCACTTCTGGATGGGTGAATGGGGCTTGAAACGTATTTTCTGGAGCCCGAGTTTTCAGTCTTCTGCCATGGTGGCTAGGGGTATATTTAGGGTTGCTCGTAAACAGTGAACCCGGAGGGTCCAGTTGCATGTGGGGCTGCGTAAAGGCTCCCCTGGGGAGTTCAGTTGTACCCAAAACCTTCCTCTGGGGGCACTTTTGGATGGGCGAATTAGGCTTTTAACGCATTTTCTGGGGCCCGAGTTTTCAGTTTTCTGCCAGGCGGGCCAGGGCTATATTTAGGGTTGCTGTGAAAGAGTGAACCCGGAGGGTCCAGTTGCATGTGGGGCTGCATAAAGGCTCCCCTGGGGAGTTCACTTGTACCCAAAGCCTTCCTTTGGGGGCACTTCTGGATGGGTGAATGGGGCTTGAAACGCTTTTTCTGTGGCCCGAGTTTTCAGTTTTCTGCCATGCTGGCTAGAGTTATACGTAGGGTTGTTTGTAAACAGCGTACACGGGGGGTCCAGTTGCGTATGGGCCTGCATAAAGGCTCCCCTGGGGAGTTCAGTTGTACCCAAAGCCTTCCTCTGGGGGCACTTTTGGATGGGTGAATGGGGCTTGAAACGCATTTTCTGGAGCCCGAGTTTTCAGTCTTCTGCCATGGTGGCTAGGGGTATATATAGGGTTGCTCGTAAACAGTGAACAAGGAGGGTCCAGTTGCATGTGGGGCTGCGTAAAGGCTCCCCTGGGGAGTTCAGTTGTACCCAAAGCCTTCCTCTGGGGGCACTTTTGGATGGGCGAATTAGGCTTTTAACGCATTTTCTGTGGCCCGAGTTTTCAGTCGACTGCCAGGCGGGCCAGGGCTATATTTAGGGTTGCTGTGAAAGAGTGAACCCGGAGGGTCCAGTTGCATGTGGGGCTGCATAAAGGCTCCCCTGGGGAGTTCACTTGTACCCAAAGCCTTCCTTTGGGGGCACTTTTGGATGGTCGAATGGGGCTTGTAGCACGTTTTCTGTGGCCCGAGTTTTCAGTCTTCTGCCATGCTGGCTAGTGTTATATTTAGGGTTGCTGTAAAGAGCAAACACGGAGGGTCCAGTTGCATGTGGGGCTGCGTAAAGGCTCCCCTGGGGAGTTCACTTGTACCCAAAGCCTTCCTTTGGGGGCACTTTTGCATGGGCGAATGGGGCTCGTAACACATTTTCTGTAGCCCGAGCTTTCAGTCGATTGCCAGGCTTGCTAGGGATGTATTTAGGGTTGCTGTGAAAGAGTGAACCCGGAGGTTCCAGTTGCATGTGGGGCTGCGTTAAGGCTCCCCTGGGGAGTTCAGTTGTACCCAAAGCCTTCCTTTGGGGGCACTTTTGGATGGGCGAATTAGGCTTTTAACGCATTTTCTGGGGCCCGAGTTTTCAGTCGACTGCCAGGCGGGCCAGGGCTATATTTAGGGTTGCTGTGAAAGAGTGAACCCGGAGGGTCCAGTTGCATGTGGGGCTGCGTTAAGGCTCCCCTGGGGAGTTCAGTTGTACCCAAAGCCTTCCTTTGGGGGCACTTCTGGATGGGTGAATGGGGCTTGAAACGCATTTTCTGGAGCCCAAGTTTTCAGTCCTCTGCCATGGTGGCTAGGGGTATATTTAGGGTTGCTCGTAAACAGTGAACCCGGAGGGTCCAGTTGCATGTGGGGCTGCATAAAGGCTCCCCTGGGGAGTTCAGTTGTACCCAAAGCCTTCCTCTGGGGGCACTTTTGGATGGGCGAATTAGGCTTTTAACGCATTTTCTGGGGCCCGAGTTTTCAGTCGACTGCCAGGCGGGCCAGGGCTATATTTAGGGTTGCTGTGAAAGAGTGAACCCGGAGGGTCCAGTTGCATGTGGGGCTGCATAAAGGCTCCCCTGGGGAGTTCACTTGTACCCAAAGCCTTCCTTTGGGGGCACTTCTGGATGGGTGAATGGGGCTTGAAACGCTTTTTCTGTGGCCCGAGTTTTCAGTTTTCTGCCATGCTGGCTAGAGTTATACGTAGGGTTGTTTGTAAACAGCGTACACGGGGGGTCCAGTTGCGTATGGGCCTGCATAAAGGCTCCCCTGGGGAGTTCACTTGTACCCAAAGCCTTCCTCTGGGGGCACTTTTGGATGGGTGAATGGGGCTTGAAACGCATTTTCTGGAGCCCGAGTTTTCAGTCTTCTGCCATGGTGGCTAGGGGTATATATAGGGTTGCTCGTAAACAGTGAACAAGGAGGGTCCAGTTGCATGTGGGGCTGCGTAAAGGCTCCCCTGGGGAGTTCACTTGTACCCAAAGCCTTCCTCTGGGGGCACTTTTGGATGGGCGAATTAGGCTTTTAACGCATTTTCTGTGGCCCGAGTTTTCAGTCGACTGCCAGGCGGGCCAGGGCTATATTTAGGGTTGCTGTGAAAGAGTGAACCCGGAGGGTCCAGTTGCATGTGGGGCTGCATAAAGGCTCCCCTGGGGAGTTCACTTGTACCCAAAGCCTTCCTTTGGGGGCACTTTTGGATGGTCGAATGGGGCTTGTAGCACGTTTTCTGTGGCCCGAGTTTTCAGTCTTCTGCCATGCTGGCTAGTGTTATATTTAGGGTTGCTGTAAAGAGCAAACACGGAGGGTGCAGTTGCATGTGGGGCTGCGTAAAGGCTCCCCTGGGGAGTTCACTTGTACCCAAAGCCTTCCTTTGGGGGCACTTTTGGATGGTCGAATGGGGCTTGTAGCACGTTTTGTGTGGCCCGAGTTTTCAGTTTTCTGCCATGCTGGCTAGTGTTATATTTAGGGTTGCTGTGAAAGAGTGAACACGGATGTTCCAGTTGCATGTGGGGCTGCGTTAAGGCTCCCCTGGGGAGTTCACTTGTACCCAAAGCCTTCCTCTGGGGGCACTTTTGGATGGGCGAATTAGGCTTTTAACGCATTTTCTGGGGCGCGAGTTTTCAGTCGACTGCCAGGCGGGCCAGGGCTATATTTAGGGTTGCTGTGAAAGAGTGAACCCGGAGGGTCCAGTTGCATGTGGGGCTGCATAAAAGCTCCCCTGGGGAGTTCAGTTGTACCCAAAGCCTTCCTTTGGGGGCACTTCTGGATGGGTGAATGGGGCTTTTAACGCATTTTCTGGAGCCCGAGTTTTCAGTCGACTGCCAGGCGGGCCAGGGCTATATTTAGGGTTGCTGTGAAAGAGTGAACCCGGAGGGTCCAGTTGCATGTGGGGCTGCATAAAGTCTCCCCTGGGGAGTTCACTTGTACCCAAAGCCTTCCTTTGGGGGCACTTCTGGATGGGTGAATGGGGCTTGAAACGCTTTTTCTGTGGCCCGAGTTTTCAGTTTTCTGCCATGCTGGCTAGTGTTATATTTAGGGTTGCTTGTAAACAGCGAACATGGGGGGTCCAGTTGCATATGGGCCTGCATAAAGGCTCCCCTGGGGAGTTCAGTTGTACCCAAAGCCTTCCTCTGGGGGCACTTTTGGATGGGTGAATGGGGCTTGAAACGCATTTTCTGGAGCCCGAGTTTTCAGTCTTCTGCCATGGTGGCTAGGGGTATATATAGGGTTGCTCGTAAACAGTGAACAAGGAGGGTCCAGTTGCATGTGGGGCTGCGTAAAGGCTCCCCTGGGGAGTTCACTTGTACCCAAAGCCTTCCTTTGGGGGCACTTTTGGATGGGCGAATGGGGCTCGTAACACATTTTCTGTAGCCCGAGCTTTCAGTCGATTGCCAGGCTTGCTAGGGCTATATTTAGGATTGCTGTGAAAGAGTGAACCCGGAGGTTCCAGTTGCATGTGGGGCTGCGTTAAGGCTCCCCTGGGGAGTTCAGTTGTACCCAAAGCCTTCCTCTGGGGGCACTTTTGGATGGGCGAATTAGGCTTTTAACGCATTTTCTGGGGCCCGAGTTTTCAGTCGACTGCCAGGCGGGCCAGGGCTATATTTAGGGTTGCTGTGAAAGAGTGAACCCGGAGGGTCCAGTTGCATGTGGGGCTGCATAAAAGCTCCCCTGGGGAGTTCAGTTGTACCCAAAGCCTTCCTTTGGGGGCACTTCTGGATGGGTGAATGGGGCTTGAAACGTATTTTCTGTGGCCCGAGTTTTCAGTCTTCTGCCATGGTGGCTAGGGGTATATTTAGGGTTGCTCGTAAACAGTGAACAAGGAGGGTCCAGTTGCATGTGGGGCTGCATAAAGGCTCCCCTGGGGAGTTCAGTTGTACCCAAAGCCTTCCTCTGGGGGCACTTTTGGATGGGCGAATTAGGCTTTTAACGCATTTTCTGGGGCCCGAGTTTTCAGTTTTCTGCCAGGCGGGCCAGGGGTATATTTAGGGTTGCTGTGAAAGAGTGAACCCGGAGGGTCCAGTTGCATGTGGGGCTGCATAAAGGCTCCCCTGGGGAGTTCACTTGTACCCAAAGCCTTCCTTTGGGGGCACTTCTGGATGGGTGAATGGGGCTTGAAACGCTTTTTCTGTGGCCCGAGTTTTCAGTTTTCTGCCATGCTGTCTAGAGTTATACGTAGGGTTGTTTGTAAACAGCGTACACGGGGGGTCCAGTTGCGTATGGGCCTGCATAATGGCTCCCCTGGGGAGTTCAGTTGTACACAAAGCCTTCCTCTGGGGGCACTTTTGGATGGTCGAATGGGGCTTGAAGCACGTTTTCTGTGGCCCGAGTTTTCAGTCTTCTGCCATGCTGGCTAGTGTTATATTTAGGGTTGCTTGTAAACAGCGAACATGGGGGGTCCAGTTGCATATGGGCCTGCATAAAGGCTCCCCTGGGGAGTTCAGTTGTACCCAAAGCCTTCCTCTGGGGGCACTTTTGGATGGGTGAATGGGGCTTGAAACGCATTTTCTGGAGCCCGAGTTTTCAGTCTTCTGCCATGGTGGCTAGGGGTATATATAGGGTTGCTCGTAAACAGTGAACAAGGAGGGTCCAGTTGCATGTGGGGCTGCGTAAAGGCTCCCCTGGGGAGTTCACTTGTACCCAAAGCCTTCCTTTGGGGGCACTTTTGGATGGGCGAATGGGGCTCGTAACACATTTTCTGTAGCCCGAGCTTTCAGTCGATTGCCAGGCTTGCTAGGGCTATATTTAGGATTGCTGTGAAAGAGTGAACCCGGAGGTTCCAGTTGCATGTGGGGCTGCGTTAAGGCTCCCCTGGGGAGTTCAGTTGTACCCAAAGCCTTCCTCTGGGGGCACTTTTGGATGGGCGAATTAGGCTTTTAACGCATTTTCTGGGGCCCGAGTTTTCAGTCGACTGCCAGGCGGGCCAGGGCTATATTTAGGGTTGCTGTGAAAGAGTGAACCCGGAGGGTCCAGATGCATGTGGGGCTGCATAAAAGCTCCCCTGGGGAGTTCAGTTGTACCCAAAGCCTTCCTTTGGGGGCACTTCTGGATGGGTGAATGGGGCTTGAAACGTATTTTCTGGAGCCCGAGTTTTCAGTCTTCTGCCATGGTGGCTAGGGGTATATTTAGGGTTGCTCGTAAACAGTGAACAAGGAGGGTCCAGTTGCATGTGGGGCTGCATAAAGGCTCCCCTGGGGAGTTCAGTTGTACCCAAAGCCTTCCTCTGGGGGCACTTTTGGATGGGCGAATTAGGCTTTTAACGCATTTTCTGGGGCCCGAGTTTTCAGTTTTCTGCCAGGCGGGCCAGGGGTATATTTAGGGTTGCTGTGAAAGAGTGAACCCGGAGGGTCCAGTTGCATGTGGGGCTGCATAAAGGCTCCCCTGGGGAGTTCACTTGTACCCAAAGCCTTCCTTTGGGGGCACTTCTGGATGGGTGAATGGGGCTTGAAACGCTTTTTCTGTGGCCCGAGTTTTCAGTTTTCTGCCATGCTGTCTAGAGTTATACGTAGGGTTGTTTGTAAACAGCGAACACGGGGGGTCCAGTTGCGTATGGGCCTGCATAATGGCTCCCCTGGGGAGTTCAGTTGTACCCAAAGCCTTCCTCTGGGGGCACTTTTGGATGGGCGAATTAGGCTTTTAACGCATTTTCTGGGGCCCGAGTTTTCAGTTTTCTGCCAGGCGGGCCAGGGGTATATTTAGGGTTGCTGTGAAAGAGTGAACCCGGAGGGTCCAGTTGCATGTGGGGCTGCATAAAGGCTCCCCTGGGGAGTTCACTTGTACCCAAAGCCTTCCTTTGGGGGCACTTCTGGATGGGTGAATGGGGCTTGAAACGCTTTTTCTGTGGCCCGAGTTTTCAGTTTTCTGCCATGCTGTCTAGAGTTATACGTAGGGTTGTTTGTAAACAGCGAACACGGGGGGTCCAGTTGCGTATGGGCCTGCATAATGGCTCCCCTGGGGAGTTCAGTTGTACACAAAGCCTTCCTCTGGGGGCACTTTTGGATGGTCGAATGGGGCTTGAAGCACGTTTTCTGTGGCCCGAGTTTTCAGTCTTCTGCCATGCTGGCTAGTGTTATATTTAGGGTTGCTTGTAAACAGCGAACATGGGGGGTCCAGTTGCATATGGGCCTGCATAAAGGCTCCCCTGGGGAGTTCAGTTGTACCCAAAGCCTTCCTCTGGGGGCACTTTTGGATGGGTGAATGGGGCTTGAAACGCATTTTCTGGAGCCCGAGTTTTCAGTCTTCTGCCATGGTGGCTAGGGGTATATATAGGGTTGCTCGTAAACAGTGAACAAGGAGGGTCCAGTTGCATGTGGGGCTGCGTAAAGGCTCCCCTGGGGAGTTCACTTGTACCCAAAGCCTTCCTTTGGGGG
The DNA here is from genome assembly GCF_047663525.1 of Anas platyrhynchos. Lineage (NCBI taxonomy): Eukaryota > Metazoa > Chordata > Aves > Anseriformes > Anatidae > Anas > Anas platyrhynchos. The sequence goes on along the minus strand of NC_092605.1, from coordinate 13,409,930 downwards.
CACTTTTGGATGGGCGAATGGGGCTCGTAACACATTTTCTGTAGCCCGAGCTTTCAGTCGATTGCCAGGCTTGCTAGGGCTATATTTAGGATTGCTGTGAAAGAGTGAACCCGGAGGTTCCAGTTGCATGTGGGGCTGCGTTAAGGCTCCCCTGGGGAGTTCAGTTGTACCCAAAGCCTTCCTCTGGGGGCACTTTTGGATGGGCGAATTAGGCTTTTAACGCATTTTCTGGGGCCCGAGTTTTCAGTCGACTGCCAGGCGGGCCAGGGCTATATTTAGGGTTGCTGTGAAAGAGTGAACCCGGAGGGTCCAGTTGCATGTGGGGCTGCATAAAAGCTCCCCTGGGGAGTTCAGTTGTACCCAAAGCCTTCCTCTGGGGGCACTTCTGGATGGGTGAATGGGGCTTGAAACGTATTTTCTGTGGCCCGAGTTTTCAGTCTTCTGCCATGGTGGCTAGGGGTATATTTAGGGTTGCTCGTAAACAGTGAACAAGGAGGGTCCAGTTGCATGTGGGGCTGCATAAAGGCTCCCCTGGGGAGTTCAGTTGTACCCAAAGCCTTCCTCTGGGGGCACTTTTGGATGGGCGAATTAGGCTTTTAACGCATTTTCTGGGGCCCGAGTTTTCAGTTTTCTGCCAGGCGGGCCAGGGGTATATTTAGGGTTGCTGTGAAAGAGTGAACCCGGAGGGTCCAGTTGCATGTGGGGCTGCATAAAGGCTCCCCTGGGGAGTTCACTTGTACCCAAAGCCTTCCTTTGGGGGCACTTCTGGATGGGTGAATGGGGCTTGAAACGCTTTTTCTGTGGCCCGAGTTTTCAGTTTTCTGCCATGCTGTCTAGAGTTATACGTAGGGTTGTTTGTAAACAGCGAACACGGGGGGTCCAGTTGCGTATGGGCCTGCATAATGGCTCCCCTGGGGAGTTCAGTTGTACACAAAGCCTTCCTCTGGGGGCACTTTTGGATGGTCGAATGGGGCTTGAAGCACGTTTTCTGTGGCCCGAGTTTTCAGTCTTCTGCCATGCTGGCTAGTGTTATATTTAGGGTTGCTGTAAAGAGCAAACACGGAGGGTGCAGTTGCATGTGGGGCTGCGTAAAGGCTCCCCTGGGGAGTTCACTTGTACCCAAAGCCTTCCTCTGGGGGCACTTTTGGATGGGTGAATGGGGCTTGAAACGCATTTTCTGGAGCCCGAGTTTTCAGTCTTCTGCCATGGTGGCTAGGGGTATATATAGGGTTGCTCGTAAACAGTGAACCCGGAGGGTCCAGTTGCATGTGGGGCTGCGTTAAGGCTCCCCTGGGGAGTTCAGTTGTACCCAAAGCCTTCCTCTGGGGGCACTTTTGGATGGGCGAATTAGGCTTTTAACGCATTTTCTGGGGCCCGAGTTTTCAGTCGACTGCCAGGCGGGCCAGGGCTATATTTAGGGTTGCTGTGAAAGAGTGAACCCGGAGGGTCCAGTTGCATGTGGGGCTGCATAAAGGCTCCCCTGGGGAGTTCAGTTGTACCCAAAGCCTTCCTTTGGGGGCACTTCTGGATGGGTGAATGGGGCTTGAAACGCATTTTCTGGAGCCCGAGTTTTCAGTCTTCTGCCATGGTGGCTAGGGGTATATATAGGGTTGCTCGTAAACAGTGAACCCGGAGGGTCCAGTTGCATGTGGGGCTGCGTTAAGGCTCCCCTGGGGAGTTCAGTTGTACCCAAAGCCTTCCTCTGGGGGCACTTTTGGATGGGCGAATTAGGCTTTTAACGCATTTTCTGGGGCCCGAGTTTTCAGTCGACTGCCAGGCGGGCCAGGGCTATATTTAGGGTTGCTGTGAAAGAGTGAACCCGGAGGGTCCAGTTGCATGTGGGGCTGCATAAAGGCTCCCCTGGGGAGTTCACTTGTACCCAAAGCCTTCCTTTGGGGGCACTTCTGGATGGGTGAATGGGGCTTGAAACGCTTTTTCTGTGGCCCGAGTTTTCAGTTTTCTGCCATGCTGGCTAGAGTTATACGTAGGGTTGTTTGTAAACAGCGAACACGGGGGGTCCAGTTGCGTATGGGCCTGCATAAAGGCTCCCCTGGGGAGTTCACTTGTACCCAAAGCCTTCCTCTGGGGGCACTTTTGGATGGGTGAATGGGGCTTGAAACGCATTTTCTGGGGCCCGAGTTTTCAGTCTTCTGCCATGGTGGCTAGGGGTATATATAGGGTTGCTCGTAAACAGTGAACAAGGAGGGTCCAGTTGCATGTGGGGCTGCGTAAAGGCTCCCCTGGGGAGTTCACTTGTACCCAAAGCCTTCCTCTGGGGGCACTTTTGGATGGGCTAATTAGGCTTTTAACGCATTTTCTGGGGCCCGAGTTTTCAGTCGACTGCCAGGCGGGCCAGGGCTATATTTAGGGTTGCTGTGAAAGAGTGAACCCGGAGGGTCCAGTTGCATGTGGGGCTGCATAAAGGCTCCCCTGGGGAGTTCACTTGTACCCAAAGCCTTCCTTTGGGGGCACTTTTGGATGGTCGAATGGGGCTTGTAGAACGTTTTCTGTGGCCCGAGTTTTCAGTCTTCTGCCATGCTGGCTAGGGTTATATTTAGGGTTGCTGTAAAGAGCAAACACGGAGGGTCCAGTTGCATGTGGGGCTGCGTAAAGGCTCCCCTGGGGAGTTCACTTGTACCCAAAGCCTTCCTTTGGGGGCACTTTTGGATGGTCGAATGGGGCTTGTAGCACGTTTTCTGTGGCCCGAGTTTTCAGTCTTCTGCCATGCTGGCTAGTGTTATATTTAGGGTTGCTGTGAAAGAGTGAACCCGGAGGTTCCAGTTGCATGTGGGGCTGCGTTAAGGCTCCCCTGGGGAGTTCAGTTGTACCCAAAGCCTTCCTCTGGGGGCACTTTTGGATGGGCGAATTAGGCTTTTAACGCATTTTCTGGGGCCCGAGTTTTCAGTCGACTGCCAGGCGGGCCAGGGCTATATTTAGGGTTGCTGTGAAAGAGTGAACCCGGAGGGTCCAGTTGCATGTGGGGCTGCATAAAAGCTCCCCTGGGGAGTTCAGTTGTACCCAAAGCCTTCCTTTGGGGGCACTTCTGGATGGGTGAATGGGGCTTGAAACGTATTTTCTGGAGCCCGAGTTTTCAGTCTTCTGCCATGGTGGCTAGGGGTATATTTAGGGTTGCTCGTAAACAGTGAACAAGGAGGGTCCAGTTGCATGTGGGGCTGCGTAAAGGCTCCCCTGGGGAGTTCAGTTGTACCCAAAACCTTCCTCTGGGGGCACTTTTGGATGGGCGAATTAGGCTTTTAACGCATTTTCTGGGGCCCGAGTTTTCAGTTTTCTGCCAGGCGGGCCAGGGCTATATTTAGGGTTGCTGTGAAAGAGTGAACCCGGAGGGTCCAGTTGCATGTGGGGCTGCATAAAAGCTCCCCTGGGGAGTTCAGTTGTACCCAAAGCCTTCCTTTGGGGGCACTTCTGGATGGGTGAATGGGGCTTGAAACGCATTTTCTGGAGCCCGAGTTTTCAGTCGACTGCCAGGCGGGCCAGGGCTATATTTAGGGTTGCTGTGAAAGAGTGAACCCGGAGGGTCCAGTTGCATGTGGGGCTGCATAAAGTCTCCCCTGGGAAGTTCACTTGTACCCAAAGCCTTCCTTTGGGGGCACTTCTGGATGGGTGAATGGGGCTTGAAACGCTTTTTCTGTGGCCCGAGTTTTCAGTTTTCTGCCATGCTGGCTAGGGGTATATATAGGGTTGCTCGTAAACAGTGAACCCGGAGGGTCCAGTTGCATGTGGGGCTGCGTTAAGGCTCCCCTGGGGAGTTCAGTTGTACCCAAAGCCTTCCTCTGGGGGCACTTTTGGATGGGTGAATGGGGCTTGAAACGCATTTTCTGGAGCCCGAGTTTTCAGTCTTCTGCCATGGTGGCTAGGGGTATATATAAGGTTGCTCGTAAACAGTGAACAAGGAGGGTCCAGTTGCATGTGGGGCTGCGTAAAGGCTCCCCTGGGGAGTTCACTTGTACCCAAAGCCTTCCTCTGGGGGCACTTTTGGATGGGCGAATTAGGCTTTTAACGCATTTTCTGTGGCCCGAGTTTTCAGTCGACTGCCAGGCGGGCCAGGGCTATATTTAGGGTTGCTGTGAAAGAGTGAACCCGGAGGGTCCAGTTGCATGTGGGGCTGCATAAAGGCTCCCCTGGGGAGTTCACTTGTACCCAAAGCCTTCCTTTGGGGGCACTTCTGGATGGGTGAATGGGGCTTGAAACGCTTTTTCTGTGGCCCGAGTTTTCAGTTTTCTGCCATGCTGGCTAGAGTTATACGTAGGGTTGTTTGTAAACAGCGAACACGGGGGGTCCAGTTGCGTATGGGCCTGCATAAAGGCTCCCCTGGGGAGTTCACTTGTACCCAAAGCCTTCCTCTGGGGGCACTTTTGGATGGGTGAATGGGGCTTGAAACGCATTTTCTGGGGCCCGAGTTTTCAGTCTTCTGCCATGGTGGCTAGGGGTATATTTAGGGTTGCTCGTAAACAGTGAACAAGGAGGGTCCAGTTGCATGTGGGGCTGCGTAAAGGCTCCCCTGGGGAGTTCACTTGTACCCAAAGCCTTCCTCTGGGGGCACTTTTGGATGGGCTAATTAGGCTTTTAACGCATTTTCTGGGGCCCGAGTTTTCAGTCGACTGCCAGGCGGGCCAGGGCTATATTTAGGGTTGCTGTGAAAGAGTGAACCCGGAGGGTCCAGTTGCATGTGGGGCTGCATAAAGGCTCCCCTGGGGAGTTCACTTGTACCCAAAGCCTTCCTTTGGGGGCACTTTTGGATGGTCGAATGGGGCTTGTAGAACGTTTTCTGTGGCCCGAGTTTTCAGTCTTCTGCCATGCTGGCTAGGGTTATATTTAGGGTTGCTGTAAAGAGCAAACACGGAGGGTCCAGTTGCATGTGGGGCTGCGTAAAGGCTCCCCTGGGGAGTTCACTTGTACCCAAAGCCTTCCTTTGGGGGCACTTTTGGATGGTCGAATGGGGCTTGTAGCACGTTTTCTGTGGCCCGAGTTTTCAGTCTTCTGCCCTGCTGGCTAGTGTTATATTTAGGGTTGCTGTGAAAGAGTGAACCCGGAGGTTCCAGTTGCATGTGGGGCTGCGTTAAGGCTCCCCTGGGGAGTTCACTTGTACCCAAAGCCTTCCTCTGGGGGCACTTTTGGATGGGCGAATTAGGCTTTTAACGCATTTTCTGGGGCCCGAGTTTTCAGTCGACTACCAGGCGGGCCAGGGCTATATTTAGGGTTGCTGTGAAAGAGTGAACCCGGAGGGTCCAGTTGCATGTGGGGCTGCATAAAAGCTCCCCTGGGGAGTTCAGTTGTACCCAAAGCCTTCCTTTGGGGGCACTTCTGGATGGGTGAATGGGGCTTGAAACGTATTTTCTGGAGCCCGAGTTTTCAGTCTTCTGCCATGGTGGCTAGGGGTATATTTAGGGTTGCTCGAAAACAGTGAACAAGGAGGGTCCAGTTGCATGTGGGGCTGCGTTAAGGCTCCCCTGGGGAGTTCAGTTGTACCCAAAGCCTTCCTCTGGGGGCACTTTTGGATGGGCGAATTAGGCTTTTAACGCATTTTCTGGGGCCCGAGTTTTCAGTCGACTGCCAGGCGGGCCAGGGCTATATTTAGGGTTGCTGTGAAAGAGTGAACCCGGAGGGTCCAGTTGCATGTGGGGCTGCATAAAGGCTCCCCTGGGGAGTTCACTTGTACCCAAAGCCTTCCTTTGGGGGCACTTCTGGATGGGTGAATGGGGCTTGAAACGCTTTTTCTGTGGCCCGAGTTTTCAGTTTTCTGCCATGCTGGCTAGAGTTATACGTAGGGTTGTTTGTAAACAGCGTACACGGCGGGTCCAGTTGCGTATGGGCCTGCATAAAGGCTCCCCTGGGGAGTTCACTTGTACCCAAAGCCTTCCTCTGGGGGCACTTTTGGATGGGTGAATGGGGCTTGAAACGCATTTTCTGGAGCCCGAGTTTTCAGTCTTCTGCCATGGTGGCTAGGGGTATATATAGGGTTGCTCGTAAACAGTGAACAAGGAGGGTCCAGTTGCATGTGGGGCTGCATAAAGGCTCCCCTGGGGAGTTCACTTGTACCCAAAGCCTTCCTCTGGGGGCACTTTTGGATGGGCGAATTAGGCTTTTAACGCATTTTCTGTGGCCCGAGTTTTCAGTCGACTGCCAGGCGGGCCAGGGCTATATTTAGGGTTGCTGTGAAAGAGTGAACCCGGAGGGTCCAGTTGCATGTGGGGCTGCATAAAGGCTCCCCTGGGGAGTTCACTTGTACCCAAAGCCTTCCTTTGGGGGCACTTCTGGATGGGTGAATGGGGCTTGAAACGTATTTTCTGGAGCCCGAGTTTTCAGTCTTCTGCCATGGTGGCTAGGGGTATATTTAGGGTTGCTCGTAAACAGTGAACCCGGAGGGTCCAGTTGCATGTGGGGCTGCGTAAAGGCTCCCCTGGGGAGTTCAGTTGTACCCAAAACCTTCCTCTGGGGGCACTTTTGGATGGGCGAATTAGGCTTTTAACGCATTTTCTGGGGCCCGAGTTTTCAGTTTTCTGCCAGGCGGGCCAGGGCTATATTTAGGGTTGCTGTGAAAGAGTGAACCCGGAGGGTCCAGTTGCATGTGGGGCTGCATAAAAGCTCCCCTGGGGAGTTCAGTTGTACCCAAAGCCTTCCTTTGGGGGCACTTCTGGATGGGTGAATGGGGCTTGAAACGCATTTTCTGGAGCCCGAGTTTTCAGTCGACTGCCAGGCGGGCCAGGGTTATATTTAGGGTTGCTGTGAAAGAGTGAACCCGGAGGGTCCAGTTGCATGTGGGGCTGCATAAAGTCTCCCCTGGGAAGTTCACTTGTACCCAAAGCCTTCCTTTGGGGGCACTTCTGGATGGGTGAATGGGGCTTGAAACGCTTTTTCTGTGGCCCGAGTTTTCAGTTTTCTGCCATGCTGGCTAGTGTTATATTTAGGGTTGCTTGTAAACAGCGAACATGGGGGGTCCAGTTGCATATGGGCCTGCATAAAGGCTCCCCTGGGGAGTTCACTTGTACCCAAAGCCTTCCTCTGGGGGCACTTTTGGATGGGTGAATGGGGCTTGAAACGCATTTTCTGGAGCCCGAGTTTTCAGTCTTCTGCCATGGTGGCTAGGGGTATATATAAGGTTGCTCGTAAACAGTGAACAAGGAGGGTCCAGTTGCATGTGGGGCTGCGTAAAGGCTCCCCTGGGGAGTTCACTTGTACCCAAAGCCTTCCTCTGGGGGCACTTTTGGATGGGCTAATTAGGCTTTTAACGCATTTTCTGGGGCCCGAGTTTTCAGTCGACTGCCAGGCGGGCCAGGGCTATATTTAGGGTTGCTGTGAAAGAGTGAACCCGGAGGGTCCAGTTGCATGTGGGGCTGCATAAAGGCTCCCCTGGGGAGTTCAGTTGTACCCAAAGCCTTCCTCTGGGGGCACTTTTGGATGGTCGAATGGGGCTTGTAGCACGTTTTCTGTGGCCCGAGTTTTCAGTCTTCTGCCATGCTGGCTAGTGTTATATTTAGGGTTGCTGTGAAAGAGTGAACCCGGAGGTTCCAGTTGCATGTGGGGCTGCGTTAAGGCTCCCCTGGGGAGTTCACTTGTACCCAAAGCCTTCCTCTGGGGGCACTTTTGGATGGGCGAATTAGGCTTTTAACGCATTTTCTGGGGCCCGAGTTTTCAGTCGACTACCAGGCGGGCCAGGGCTATATTTAGGGTTGCTGTGAAAGAGTGAACCCGGAGGGTCCAGTTGCATGTGGGGCTGCATAAAAGCTCCCCTGGGGAGTTCAGTTGTACCCAAAGCCTTCCTTTGGGGGCACTTCTGGATGGGTGAATGGGGCTTGAAACGTATTTTCTGGAGCCCGAGTTTTCAGTCTTCTGCCATGGTGGCTAGGGGTATATTTAGGGTTGCTCGAAAACAGTGAACAAGGAGGGTCCAGTTGCATGTGGGGCTGCGTTAAGGCTCCCCTGGGGAGTTCAGTTGTACCCAAAGCCTTCCTCTGGGGGCACTTTTGGATGGGCGAATTAGGCTTTTAACGCATTTTCTGGGGCCCGAGTTTTCAGTCGACTGCCAGGCGGGCCAGGGCTATATTTAGGGTTGCTGTGAAAGAGTGAACCCGGAGGGTCCAGTTGCATGTGGGGCTGCATAAAGGCTCCCCTGGGGAGTTCACTTGTACCCAAAGCCTTCCTTTGGGGGCACTTCTGGATGGGTGAATGGGGCTTGAAACGCTTTTTCTGTGGCCCGAGTTTTCAGTTTTCTGCCATGCTGGCTAGAGTTATACGTAGGGTTGTTTGTAAACAGCGTACACGGCGGGTCCAGTTGCGTATGGGCCTGCATAAAGGCTCCCCTGGGGAGTTCACTTGTACCCAAAGCCTTCCTCTGGGGGCACTTTTGGATGGGTGAATGGGGCTTGAAACGCATTTTCTGGAGCCCGAGTTTTCAGTCTTCTGCCATGGTGGCTAGGGGTATATATAGGGTTGCTCGTAAACAGTGAACAAGGAGGGTCCAGTTGCATGTGGGGCTGCGTAAAGGCTCCCCTGGGGAGTTCACTTGTACCCAAAGCCTTCCTCTGGGGGCACTTTTGGATGGGCGAATTAGGCTTTTAACGCATTTTCTGTGGCCCGAGTTTTCAGTCGACTGCCAGGCGGGCCAGGGCTATATTTAGGGTTGCTGTGAAAGAGTGAACCCGGAGGGTCCAGTTGCATGTGGGGCTGCATAAAGGCTCCCCTGGGGAGTTCACTTGTACCCAAAGCCTTCCTTTGGGGGCACTTTTGGATGGTCGAATGGGGCTTGTAGCACGTTTTCTGTGGCCCGAGTTTTCAGTCTTCTGCCATGCTGGCTAGGGTTATATTTAGGGTTGCTGTAAAGAGCAAACACGGAGGGTCCAGTTGCATGTGGGGCTGCGTAAAGGCTCCCCTGGGGAGTTCACTTGTACCCAAAGCCTTCCTTTGGGGGCACTTTTGCATGGGCGAATGGGGCTCGTAACACATTTTCTGTAGCCCGAGCTTTCAGTCGATTGCCAGGCTTGCTAGGGATGTATTTAGGGTTGCTGTGAAAGAGTGAACCCGGAGGTTCCAGTTGCATGTGGGGCTGCGTTAAGGCTCCCCTGGGGAGTTCAGTTGTACCCAAAGCCTTCCTTTGGGGGCACTTTTGGATGGGCGAATTAGGCTTTTAACGCATTTTCTGGGGCCCGAGTTTTCAGTCGACTGCCAGGCGGGCCAGGGCTATATTTAGGGTTGCTGTGAAAGAGTGAACCCGGAGGGTCCAGTTGCATGTGGGGCTGCGTTAAGGCTCCCCTGGGGAGTTCAGTTGTACCCAAAGCCTTCCTTTGGGGGCACTTCTGGATGGGTGAATGGGGCTTGAAACGCATTTTCTGGAGCCCAAGTTTTCAGTCCTCTGCCATGGTGGCTAGGGGTATATTTAGTGTTGCTGTGAAAGAGTGAACCCGGAGGTTCCAGTTGCATGTGGGGCTGCGTTAAGGCTCCCCTGGGGAGTTCAGTTGTACCCAAAGCCTTCCTCTGGGGGCACTTTTGGATGGGCGAATTAGGCTTTTAACGCATTTTCTGTGGCCCGAGTTTTCAGTCGACTGCCAGGCGGGCCAGGGCTATATTTAGGGTTGCTGTGAAAGAGTGAACCCGGAGGGTCCAGTTGCATGTGGGGCTGCATAAAGGCTCCCCTGGGGAGTTCACTTGTACCCAAAGCCTTCCTTTGGGGGCACTTCTGGATGGGTGAATGGGGCTTGAAACGCTTTTTCTGTGGCCCGAGTTTTCAGTTTTCTGCCATGCTGGCTAGAGTTATACGTAGGGTTGTTTGTAAACAGCGTACACGGGGGGTCCAGTTGCGTATGGGCCTGCATAAAGGCTCCCCTGGGGAGTTCACTTGTACCCAAAGCCTTCCTCTGGGGGCACTTTTGGATGGGTGAATGGGGCTTGAAACGCATTTTCTGGAGCCCGAGTTTTCAGTCTTCTGCCATGGTGGCTAGGGGTATATATAGGGTTGCTCGTAAACAGTGAACCCGGAGGGTCCAGTTGCATGTGGGGCTGCGTAAAGGCTCCCCTGGGGAGTTCACTTGTACCCAAAGCCTTCCTCTGGGGGCACTTTTGGATGGGCGAATTAGGCTTTTAACGCATTTTCTGTGGCCCGAGTTTTCAGTCGACTGCCAGGCGGGCCAGGGCTATATTTAGGGTTGCTGTGAAAGAGTGAACCCGGAGGGTCCAGTTGCATGTGGGGCTGCATAAAGGCTCCCCTGGGGAGTTCACTTGTACCCAAAGCCTTCCTTTGGGGGCACTTTTGGATGGTCGAATGGGGCTTGTAGCACGTTTTCTGTGGCCCGAGTTTTCAGTCTTCTGCCATGCTGGCTAGTGTTATATTTAGGGTTGCTGTAAAGAGCAAACACGGAGGGTGCAGTTGCATGTGGGGCTGCGTAAAGGCTCCCCTGGGGAGTTCACTTGTACCCAAAGCCTTCCTTTGGGGGCACTTTTGGATGGTCGAATGGGGCTTGTAGCACGTTTTCTGTGGCCCGAGTTTTCAGTTTTCTGCCATGCTGGCTAGTGTTATATTTAGGGTTGCTCTGAAAGAGTGAACACGGATGTTCCAGTTGCATGTGGGGCTGCGTTAAGGCTCCCCTGGGGAGTTCAGTTGTACCCAAAGCCTTCCTCTGGGGGCACTTTTGGATGGGCGAATTAGGCTTTTAACGCATTTTCTGGGGCCCGAGTTTTCAGTCGACTGCCACGCGGGCCAGGGCTATATTTAGGGTTGCTGTGAAAGAGTGAACCCGGAGGGTCCAGTTGCATGTGGGGCTGCATAAAAGCTCCCCTGGGGAGTTCAGTTGTACCCAAAGCCTTCCTTTGGGGGCACTTCTGGATGGGTGAATGGGGCTTGAAACGCATTTTCTGGAGCCCGAGTTTTCAGTCGACTGCCAGGCGGGCCAGGGCTATATTTAGGGTTGCTGTGAAAGAGTGAACCCGGAGGGTCCAGTTGCATGTGGGGCTGCATAAAGTCTCCCCTGGGGAGTTCACTTGTACCCAAAGCCTTCCTTTGGGGGCACTTCTGGATGGGTGAATGGGGCTTGAAACGCTTTTTCTGTGGCCCGAGTTTTCAGTTTTCTGCCATGCTGGCTAGTGTTATATTTAGGGTTGCTTGTAAACAGCGAACATGGGGGGTCCAGTTGCATATGGGCCTGCATAAAGGCTCCCCTGGGGAGTTCAGTTGTACCCAAAGCCTTCCTCTGGGGGCACTTTTTGATGGGTGAATGGGGCTTGAAACGCATTTTCTGGAGCCCGAGTTTTCAGTCTTCTGCCATGGTGGCTAGGGGTATATATAGGGTTGCTCGTAAACAGTGAACAAGGAGGGTCCAGTTGCATGTGGGGCTGCGTAAAGGCTCCCCTGGGGAGTTCACTTGTACCCAAAGCCTTCCTTTGGGGGCACTTTTGGATGGGCGAATGGGGCTCGTAACACATTTTCTGTAGCCCGAGCTTTCAGTCGATTGCCAGGCTTGCTAGGGCTATATTTAGGATTGCTGTGAAAGAGTGAACCCGGAGGTTCCAGTTGCATGTGGGGCTGCGTTAAGGCTCCCCTGGGGAGTTCAGTTGTACCCAAAGCCTTCCTCTGGGGGCACTTTTGGATGGGCGAATTAGGCTTTTAACGCATTTTCTGGGGCCCGAGTTTTCAGTCGACTGCCAGGCGGGCCAGGGCTATATTTAGGGTTGCTGTGAAAGAGTGAACCCGGAGGGTCCAGTTGCATGTGGGGCTGCATAAAAGCTCCCCTGGGGAGTTCAGTTGTACCCAAAGCCTTCCTTTGGGGGCACTTCTGGATGGGTGAATGGGGCTTGAAACGTATTTTCTGTGGCCCGAGTTTTCAGTCTTCTGCCATGGTGGCTAGGGGTATATTTAGGGTTGCTCGTAAACAGTGAACAAGGAGGGTCCAGTTGCATGTGGGGCTGCATAAAGGCTCCCCTGGGGAGTTCAGTTGTACCCAAAGCCTTCCTCTGGGGGCACTTTTGGATGGGCGAATTAGGCTTTTAACGCATTTTCTGGGGCCCGAGTTTTCAGTTTTCTGCCAGGCGGGCCAGGGGTATATTTAGGGTTGCTGTGAAAGAGTGAACACGGGGGGTCCAGTTGCGTATGGGCCTGCATAAAGGCTCCCCTGGGGAGTTCAGTTGTACACAAAGCCTTCCTCTGGGGGCACTTTTGGATGGTCGAATGGGGCTTGAAGCACGTTTTCTGTGGCCCGAGTTTTCAGTCTTCTGCCATGCTGGCTAGTGTTATATTTAGGGTTGCTGTAAAGAGCAAACACGGAGGGTGCAGTTGCATGTGGGGCTGCGTAAAGGCTCCCCTGGGGAGTTCACTTGTACCCAAAGCCTTCCTTTGGGGGCACTTTTGGATGGGCGAATGGGGCTTGTAGCACGTTTTCTGGAGCCCGAGTTTTCAGTCTTCTGCCATGCTGGCTAGTGTTATATTTAGGGTTGCTGTGAAAGAGTGAACCCGGAGGTTCCAGTTGCATGTGGGGCTGCGTTAAGGCTCCCCTGGGGAGTTCAGTTGTACCCAAAGCCTTCCTCTGGGGGCACTTTTGGATGGGCGAATTAGGCTTTTAACGCATTTTCTGGGGCTCGAGTTTTCAGTCGACTGCCAGGCGGGCCAGGGCTATATTTAGGGTTGCTGTGAAAGAGTGAACCCGGAGGGTCCAGTTGCATGTGGGGCTGCATAAAAGCTCCCCTGGGGAGTTCAGTTGTACCCAAAGCCTTCCTTTGGGGGCACTTCTGGATGGGTGAATGGGGCTTGAAACGCATTTTCTGGAGCCCAAGTTTTCAGTCTTCTGCCATGGTGGCTAGGGGTATATTTAGGGTTGCTCGTAAACAGTGAACCCGGAGGGTCCAGTTGCATGTGGGGCTGCGTAAAGGCTCCCCTGGGGAGTTCAGTTGTACCCAAAGCCTTCCTCTGGGGGCACTTTTGGATGGGCGAATTAGGCTTTTAACGCATTTTCTGGGGCCCGAGTTTTCAGTCGACTGCCAGGCGGGCCAGGGCTATATTTAGGGTTGCTGTGAAAGAGTGAACCCGGAGGGTCCAGTTGCATGTGGGGCTGCATAAAGTCTCCCCTGGGGAGTTCACTTGTACCCAAAGCCTTCCTTTGGGGGCACTTCTGGATGGGTGAATGGGGCTTGAAACGCTTTTTCTGTGGCCCGAGTTTTCAGTTTTCTGCCATGCTGGCTAGTGTTATATTTAGGGTTGCTTGTAAACAGCGAACATGGGGGGTCCAGTTGCGTATGGGCCTGCATAAAGGCTCCCCTGGGGAGTTCACTTGTACCCAAAGCCTTCCTCTGGGGGCACTTTTGGATGGGTGAATGGGGCTTGAAACGCATTTTCTGGAGCCTGAGTTTTCAGTCTTCTGCCATGGTGGCTAGGGGTATATTTAGGGTTGCTCGTAAACAGTGAACCCGGAGGGTCCAGTTGCATGTGGGGCTGCGTAAAGGCTCCCCTGGGGAGTTCAGTTGTACCCAAAACCTTCCTCTGGGGGCACTTTTGGATGGGCGAATTAGGCTTTTAACGCATTTTCTGTGGCCCGAGTTTTCAGTCGACTGCCAGGCGGGCCAGGGCTATATTTAGGGTTGCTGTGAAAGAGTGAACCCGGAGGGTCCAGTTGCATGTGGGGCTGCATAAAGGCTCCCCTGGGGAGTTCAGTTGTACCCAAAGCCTTCCTTTGGGGGCACTTCTGGATGGGTGAATGGGGCTTGAAACGCATTTTCTGGAGCCCAAGTTTTCAGTCTTCTGCCATGGTGGCTAGGGGTATATTTAGGGTTGCTCGTAAATAGTGAACCCGGAGGGTCCAGTTGCATGTGGGGCTGCATAAAGGCTCCCCTGGGGAGTTCAGTTGTACCCAAAGCCTTCCTCTGGGGGAACTTTTGGATGGGCGAATTAGGCTTTTAACGCATTTTCTGGGGCCCGAGTTTTCAGTCGACTGCCAGGCGGGCCAGGGCTATATTTAGGGTTGCTGTGAAAGAGTGAACCCGGAGGGTCCAGTTGCATGTGGGGCTGCATAAAGGCTCCCCTGGGGAGTTCAGTTGTACCCAAAGCCTTCCTTTGGGGGCACTTCTGGATGGGTGAATGGGGCTTGAAACGCATTTTCTGGAGCCCAAGTTTTCAGTCTTCTGCCATGGTGGCTAGGGGTATATTTAGGGTTGCTCGTAAATAGTGAACCCGGAGGGTCCAGTTGCATGTGGGGCTGCATAAAGGCTCCCCTGGGGAGTTCACTTGTACCCAAAGCCTTCCTTTGGGGGCACTTCTGGATGGGTGAATGGGGCTTGAAACGCTTTTTCTGTGGCCCGAGTTTTCAGTTTTCTGCCATGCTGGCTAGAGTTATACGTAGGGTTGTTTGTAAACAGCGAACACGGGGGGTCCAGTTGCGTATGGGCCTGCATAAAGGCTCCCCTGGGGAGTTCACTTGTACCCAAAGCCTTCCTCTGGGGGCACTTTTGGATGGGTGAATGGGGCTTGAAACGCATTTTCTGGGGCCCGAGTTTTCAGTCTTCTGCCATGGTGGCTAGGGGTATATATAGGGTTGCTCGTAAACAGTGAACAAGGAGGGTACAGTTGCATGTGGGGCTGCGTAAAGGCTCCCCTGGGGAGTTCACTTGTACCCAAAGCCTTCCTCTGGGGGCACTTTTGGATGGGCTAATTAGGCTTTTAACGCATTTTCTGGGGCCCGAGTTTTCAGTCGACTGCCAGGCGGGCCAGGGCTATATTTAGGGTTGCTGTGAAAGAGTGAACCCGGAGGGTCCAGTTGCATGTGGGGCTGCATAAAGGCTCCCCTGGGGAGTTCACTTGTACCCAAAGCCTTCCTCTGGGGGCACTTTTGGATGGGCGAATGGGGCTTGTAGAACGTTTTCTGTGGCCCGAGTTTTCAGTCTTCTGCCATGCTGGCTAGGGTTATATTTAGGGTTGCTGTAAAGAGCAAACACGGAGGGTCCAGTTGCATGTGGGGCTGCGTAAAGGCTCCCCTGGGGAGTTCACTTGTACCCAAAGCCTTCCTTTGGGGGCACTTTTGGATGGTCGAATGGGGCTTGTAGCACGTTTTCTGTGGCCCGAGTTTTCAGTCTTCTGCCATGCTGGCTAGTGTTATATTTAGTGTTGCTGTGAAAGAGTGAACCCGGAGGTTCCAGTTGCATGTGGGGCTGCGTTAAGGCTCCCCTGGGGAGTTCACTTGTACCCAAAGCCTTCCTCTGGGGGCACTTTTGGATGGGCGAATTAGGCTTTTAACGCATTTTCTGGGGCCCGAGTTTTCAGTCGACTGCCAACGGGCCAGGGCTATATTTAGGGTTGCTGTGAAAGAGTGAACCCGGAGGGTCCAGTTGCATGTGGGGCTGCATAAAAGCTCCCCTGGGGAGTTCAGTTGTACCCAAAGCCTTCCTTTGGGGGCACTTCTGGATGGGTGAATGGGGCTTGAAACGTATTTTCTGGAGCCCGAGTTTTCAGTCTTCTGCCATGGTGGCTAGGGGTATATTTAGGGTTGCTCGTAAACAGTGAACCCGGAGGGTCCAGTTGCATGTGGGGCTGCGTAAAGGCTCCCCTGGGGAGTTCAGTTGTACCCAAAACCTTCCTCTGGGGGCACTTTTGGATGGGCGAATTAGGCTTTTAACGCATTTTCTGGGGCCCGAGTTTTCAGTCGACTGCCAGGCGGGCCAGGGCTATATTTAGGGTTGCTGTGAAAGAGTGAACCCGGAGGGTCCAGTTGCATGTGGGGCTGCATAAAAGCTCCCCTGGGGAGTTCAGTTGTACCGAAAGCCTTCCTTTGGGGGCACTTTTGGATGGGTGAATGGGGCTTGAAACGCATTTTCTGGAGCCCGAGTTTTCAGTCGACTGCCAGGCGGGCCAGGGCTATATTTAGGGTTGCTGTGAAAGAGTGAACCCGGAGGGTCCAGTTGCATGTGGGGCTGCATAAAGTCTCCCCTGGGAAGTTCACTTGTACCCAAAGCCTTCCTTTGGGGGCACTTCTGGATGGGTGAATGGGGCTTGAAACGCTTTTTCTGTGGCCCGAGTTTTCAGTTTTCTGCCATGCTGGCTAGTGTTATATTTAGGGTTGCTTGTAAACAACGAACATGGGGGGTCCAGTTGCATATGGGCCTGCATAAAGGCTCCCCTGGGGAGTTCAGTTGTACCCAAAGCCTTCCTCTGGGGGCACTTTTGGATGGGTGAATGGGGCTTGAAACGCATTTTCTGGAGCCCGAGTTTTCAGTCTTCTGCCATGGTGGCTAGGGGTATATATAAGGTTGCTCGTAAACAGTGAACAAGGAGGGTCCAGTTGCATGTGGGGCTGCGTAAAGGCTCCCCTGGGGAGTTCACTTGTACCCAAAGCCTTCCTCTGGGGGCACTTTTGGATGGGCTAATTAGGCTTTTAACGCATTTTCTGGGGCCCGAGTTTTCAGTCGACTGCCAGGCGGGCCAGGGCTATATTTAGGGTTGCTGTGAAAGAGTGAACCCGGAGGGTCCAGTTGCATGTGGGGCTGCATAAAGGCTCCCCTGGGGAGTTCACTTGTACCCAAAGCCTTCCTTTGGGGGCACTTTTGGATGGTCGAATGGGGCTTGTAGAACGTTTTCTGTGGCCCGAGTTTTCAGTCTTCTGCCATGCTGGCTAGGGTTATATTTAGGGTTGCTGTAAAGAGCAAACACGGAGGGTGCAGTTGCATGTGGGGCTGCGTAAAGGCTCCCCTGGGGAGTTCACTTGTACCCAAAGCCTTCCTTTGGGGGCACTTTTGGATGGTCGAATGGGGCTTGTAGCACGTTTTCTGTGGCCCGAGTTTTCAGTCTTCTGCCATGCTGGCTAGTGTTATATTTAGGGTTGCTGTGAAAGAGTGAACCCGGAGGTTCCAGTTGCATGTGGGGCTGCGTTAAGGCTCCCCTGGGGAGTTCAATTGTACCCAAAGCCTTCCTCTGGGGGCACTTTTGGATGGGCGAATTAGGCTTTTAACGCATTTTCTGGGGCCCGAGTTTTCAGTCGACTACCAGGCGGGCCAGGGCTATATTTAGGGTTGCTGTGAAAGAGTGAACCCGGAGGGTCCAGTTGCATGTGGGGCTGCATAAAAGCTCCCCTGGGGAGTTCAGTTGTACCCAAAGCCTTCCTTTGGGGGCACTTCTGGATGGGTGAATGGGGCTTGAAACGTATTTTCTGGAGCCCGAGTTTTCAGTCTTCTGCCATGGTGGCTAGGGGTATATTTAGGGTTGCTCGTAAACAGTGAACCCGGAGGGTCCAGTTGCATGTGGGGCTGCGTAAAGGCTCCCCTGGGGAGTTCAGTTGTACCCAAAACCTTCCTCTGGGGGCACTTTTGGATGGGCGAATTAGGCTTTTAACGCATTTTCTGGGGCCCGAGTTTTCAGTCGACTGCCAGGCGGGCCAGGGCTATATTTAGGGTTGCTGTGAAAGAGTGAACCCGGAGGGTCCAGTTGCATGTGGGGCTGCATAAAAGCTCCCCTGGGGAGTTCAGTTGTACCGAAAGCCTTCCTTTGGGGGCACTTTTGGATGGGTGAATGGGGCTTGAAACGCATTTTCTGGAGCCCGAGTTTTCAGTCGACTGCCAGGCGGGCCAGGGCTATATTTAGGGTTGCTGTGAAAGAGTGAACCCGGAGGGTCCAGTTGCATGTGGGGCTGCATAAAGTCTCCCCTGGGAAGTTCACTTGTACCCAAAGCCTTCCTTTGGGGGCACTTCTGGATGGGTGAATGGGGCTTGAAACGCTTTTTCTGTGGCCCGAGTTTTCAGTTTTCTGCCATGCTGGCTAGTGTTATATTTAGGGTTGCTTGTAAACAACGAACATGGGGGGTCCAGTTGCATATGGGCCTGCATAAAGGCTCCCCTGGGGAGTTCAGTTGTACCCAAAGCCTTCCTCTGGGGGCACTTTTGGATGGGTGAATGGGGCTTGAAACGCATTTTCTGGAGCCCGAGTTTTCAGTCTTCTGCCATGGTGGCTAGGGGTATATATAAGGTTGCTCGTAAACAGTGAACAAGGAGGGTCCAGTTGCATGTGGGGCTGCGTAAAGGCTCCCCTGGGGAGTTCACTTGTACCCAAAGCCTTCCTCTGGGGGCACTTTTGGATGGGCTAATTAGGCTTTTAACGCATTTTCTGGGGCCCGAGTTTTCAGTCGACTGCCAGGCGGGCCAGGGCTATATTTAGGGTTGCTGTGAAAGAGTGAACCCGGAGGGTCCAGTTGCATGTGGGGCTGCATAAAGGCTCCCCTGGGGAGTTCACTTGTACCCAAAGCCTTCCTTTGGGGGCACTTTTGGATGGTCGAATGGGGCTTGTAGAACGTTTTCTGTGGCCCGAGTTTTCAGTCTTCTGCCATGCTGGCTAGGGTTATATTTAGGGTTGCTGTAAAGAGCAAACACGGAGGGTGCAGTTGCATGTGGGGCTGCGTAAAGGCTCCCCTGGGGAGTTCACTTGTACCCAAAGCCTTCCTTTGGGGGCACTTTTGGATGGTCGAATGGGGCTTGTAGCACGTTTTCTGTGGCCCGAGTTTTCAGTCTTCTGCCATGCTGGCTAGTGTTATATTTAGGGTTGCTGTGAAAGAGTGAACCCGGAGGTTCCAGTTGCATGTGGGGCTGCGTTAAGGCTCCCCTGGGGAGTTCAATTGTACCCAAAGCCTTCCTCTGGGGGCACTTTTGGATGGGCGAATTAGGCTTTTAACGCATTTTCTGGGGCCCGAGTTTTCAGTCGACTACCAGGCGGGCCAGGGCTATATTTAGGGTTGCTGTGAAAGAGTGAACCCGGAGGGTCCAGTTGCATGTGGGGCTGCATAAAAGCTCCCCTGGGGAGTTCAGTTGTACCCAAAGCCTTCCTTTGGGGGCACTTCTGGATGGGTGAATGGGGCTTGAAACGTATTTTCTGGAGCCCGAGTTTTCAGTCTTCTGCCATGGTGGCTAGGGGTATATTTAGGGTTGCTCGTAAACAGTGAACCCGGAGGGTCCAGTTGCATGTGGGGCTGCGTAAAGGCTCCCCTGGGGAGTTCAGTTGTACCCAAAACCTTCCTCTGGGGGCACTTTTGGATGGGCGAATTAGGCTTTTAACGCATTTTCTGGGGCCCGAGTTTTCAGTTTTCTGCCAGGCGGGCCAGGGCTATATTTAGGGTTGCTGTGAAAGAGTGAACCCGGAGGGTCCAGTTGCATGTGGGGCTGCATAAAAGCTCCCCTGGCGAGTTCAGTTGTACCCAAAGCCTTCCTTTGGGGGCACTTCTGGATGGGTGAATGGGGCTTGAAACGCATTTTCTGGAGCCCGAGTTTTCAGTCGACTGCCAGGCGGGCCAGGGCTATATTTAGGGTTGCTGTGAAAGAGTGAACCCGGAGGGTCCAGTTGCATGTGGGGCTGCATAAAGTCTCCCCTGGGAAGTTCACTTGTACCCAAAGCCTTCCTTTGGGGGCACTTCTGGATGGGTGAATGGGGCTTGAAACGCTTTTTCTGTGGCCCGAGTTTTCAGTTTTCTGCCATGCTGGCTAGTGTTATATTTAGGGTTGCTTGTAAACAGCGAACATGGGGGGTCCAGTTGCATATGGGCCTGCATAAAGGCTCCCCTGGGGAGTTCAGTTGTACCCAAAGCCTTCCTCTGGGGGCACTTTTGGATGGGTGAATGGGGCTTGAAACGCATTTTCTGGAGCCCGAGTTTTCAGTCTTCTGCCATGGTGGCTAGGGGTATATATAGGGTTGCTCGTAAACAGTGAACAAGGAGGGTCCAGTTGCATGTGGGGCTGCGTAAAGGCTCCCCTGGGGAGTTCACTTGTACCCAAAGCCTTCCTTTGGGGGCACTTTTGGATGGGCGAATGGGGCTCGTAACACATTTTCTGTAGCCCGAGCTTTCAGTCGATTGCCAGGCTTGCTAGGGCTATATTTAGGATTGCTGTGAAAGAGTGAACCCGGAGGTTCCAGTTGCATGTGGGGCTGCGTTAAGGCTCCCCTGGGGAGTTCACTTGTACCCAAAGCCTTCCTCTGGGGGCACTTTTGGATGGGCGAATTAGGCTTTTAACGCATTTTCTGGGGCCCGAGTTTTCAGTCGACTGCCAGGCGGGCCAGGGCTATATTTAGGGTTGCTGTGAAAGAGTGAACCCGGAGGGTCCAGTTGCATGTGGGGCTGCATAAAAGCTCCCCTGGGGAGTTCAGTTGTACCCAAAGCCTTCCTTTGGGGGCACTTCTGGATGGGTGAATGGGGCTTGAAACGTATTTTCTGTGGCCCGAGTTTTCAGTCTTCTGCCATGGTGGCTAGGGGTATATTTAGGGTTGCTCGTAAACAGTGAACCCGGAGGGTCCAGTTGCATGTGGGGCTGCATAAAGGCTCCCCTGGGGAGTTCAGTTGTACCCAAAGCCTTCCTCTGGGGGCACTTTTGGATGGGCGAATTAGGCTTTTAACGCATTTTCTGGGGCCCGAGTTTTCAGTCTTCTGCCAGGCGGGCCAGGGCTATATTTAGGGTTGCTGTGAAAGAGTGAACCCGGAGGGTCCAGTTGCATGTGGGGCTGCGTTAAGGCTCCCCTGGGGAGTTCACTTGTACCCAAAGCCTTCCTTTGGGGGCACTTCTGGATGGGTGAATGGGGCTTGAAACGCTTTTTCTGTGGCCCGAGTTTTCAGTTTTCTGCCATGCTGGCTAGAGTTATACGTAGGGTTGTTTGTAAACAGCGAACACGGGGGGTCCAGTTGCGTATGGGCCTGCATAAAGGCTCCCCTGGGGAGTTCAGTTGTACACAAAGCCTTCCTCTGGGGGCACTTTTGGATGGTCGAATGGGGCTTGAAGCACGTTTTCTGTGGCCCGAGTTTTCAGTCTTCTGCCATGCTGGCTAGTGTTATATATAGGGTTGCTGTGAAAGAGTGAACCCGGAGGGTCCAGTTGCATGTGGGGCTGCATAAAGGCTCCCCTGGGGAGTTCACTTGTACCCAAAGCCTTCCTTTGGGGGCACTTCTGGATGGGTGAATGGGGCTTGAAACGCTTTTTCTGTGGCCCGAGTTTTCAGTTTTCTGCCATGATGGCTAGTGTTATATTTAGGGTTGCTTGTAAACAGCGAACATCGGGGGTCCAGTTGCGTATGGGCCTGCATAAAGGCTCCCCTGGGGAGTTCAGTTGTACCCAAAGCCTTCCTCTGGGGGCACTTTTGGATGGGTGAATGGGGCTTGAAACGCATTTTCTGGAGCCCGAGTTTTCAGTCTTCTGCCATGGTGGCTAGGGGTATATATAGGGTTGCTCGTAAACAGTGAACCCGGAGGGTCCAGTTGCATGTGGGGCTGCGTTAAGGCTCCCCTGGGGAGTTCAGTTGTACCCAAAGCCTTCCTCTGGGGGCACTTTTGGATGGGCGAATTAGGCTTTTAACGCATTTTCTGTGGCCCGAGTTTTCAGTCGACTGCCAGGCGGGCCAGGGCTATATTTAGGGTTGCTGTGAAAGAGTGAACCCGGAGGGTCCAGTTGCATGTGGGGCTGCATAAAGGCTCCCCTGGGGAGTTCACTTGTACCCAAAGCCTTCCTTTGGGGGCACTTTTGGATGGTCGAATGGGGCTTGTAGCACGTTTTCTGTGGCCCGAGTTTTCAGTTTTCTGCCATGCTGGCTAGTGATATATTTAGTGTTGCTGTAAAGAGCAAACACGGAGGGTCCAGTTGCATGTGGGGCTGCGTAAAGGCTCCCCTGGGGAGTTCAGTTGTACCCAAAGCCTTCCTTTGGGGGCACATCTGGATGGGTGAATGGGGCTTGTAACGCTTTTTTTGTGGCCCAAGTTTTCAGTCTTCTGCCATGGTGGCTAGGGGTATATTTAGGGTTGCTCGTAAACAGTGAACCCGGAGGGTCCAGTTGCATGTGGGGCTGCATAAAGGCTCCCCTGGGGAGTTCAGTTGTACCCAAAGCCTTCCTCTGGGGGCACTTTTGGATGGGCGAATTAGGCTTTTAACGCATTTTCTGGGGCCCGAGTTTTCAGTCGACTGCCAGGCGGGCCAGGGCTATATTTAGGGTTGCTGTGAAAGAGTGAACCCGGAGGGTCCAGTTGCATGTGGGGCTGCATAAAGGCTCCCCTGGGGAGTTCACTTGTACCCAAAGCCTTCCTTTGGGGGCACTTCTGGATGGGTGAATGGGGCTTGAAACGCTTTTTCTGTGGCCCGAGTTTTCAGTTTTCTGCCATGCTGGCTAGAGTTATACGTAGGGTTGTTTGTAAACAGCGAACACGGGGGGTCCAGTTGCGTATGGGCCTGCATAAAGGCTCCCCTGGGGAGTTCACTTGTACCCAAAGCCTTCCTCTGGGGGCACTTTTGGATGGGTGAATGGGGCTTGAAACGCATTTTCTGGGGCCCGAGTTTTCAGTCTTCTGCCATGGTGGCTAGGGGTATATATAGGGTTGCTCGTAAACAGTGAACAAGGAGGGTCCAGTTGCATGTGGGGCTGCGTAAAGGCTCCCCTGGGGAGTTCACTTGTACCCAAAGCCTTCCTCTGGGGGCACTTTTGGATGGGCTAATTAGGCTTTTAACGCATTTTCTGGGGCCCGAGTTTTCAGTCGACTGCCAGGCGGGCCAGGGCTATATTTAGGGTTGCTGTGAAAGAGTGAACCCGGAGGGTCCAGTTGCATGTGGGGCTGCATAAAGGCTCCCCTGGGGAGTTCACTTGTACCCAAAGCCTTCCTTTGGGGGCACTTTTGGATGGTCGAATGGGGCTTGTAGCACGTTTTCTGTGGCCCGAGTTTTCAGTCTTCTGCCATGCTGGCTAGGGTTATATTTAGGGTTGCTGTAAAGAGCAAACACGGAGGGTCCAGTTGCATGTGGGGCTGCGTAAAGGCTCCCCTGGGGAGTTCACTTGTACCCAAAGCCTTCCTTTGGGGGCACTTTTGGATGGTCGAATGGGGCTTGTAGCACGTTTTCTGTGGCCCGAGTTTTCAGTCTTCTGCCATGCTGGCTAGTGTTATATTTAGGGTTGCTGTGAAAGAGTGAACCCGGAGGTTCCAGTTGCATGTGGGGCTGCGTTAAGGCTCCCCTGGGGAGTTCAGCTGTACCCAAAGCCTTCCTCTGGGGGCACTTTTGGATGGGCGAATTAGGCTTTTAACGCATTTTCTGGGGCCCGAGTTTTCAGTCGACTGCCAGGCGGGCCAGGGCTATATTTAGGGTTGCTGTGAAAGAGTGAACCCGGAGGGTCCAGTTGCATGTGGGGCTGCATAAAAGCTCCCCTGGGGAGTTCAGTTGTACCCAAAGCCTTCCTTTGGGGGCACTTCTGGATGGGTGAATGGGGCTTGAAACGTATTTTCTGGAGCCCGAGTTTTCAGTCTTCTGCCATGGTGGCTAGGGGTATATTTAGGGTTGCTCGTAAACAGTGAACCCGGAGGGTCCAGTTGCATGTGGGGCTGCGTAAAGGCTCCCCTGGGGAGTTCAGTTGTACCCAAAGCCTTCCTCTGGGGGCACTTTTGGATGGGCGAATTAGGCTTTTAACGCATTTTCTGGGGCCCGAGTTTTCAGTTTTCTGCCAGGCGGGCCAGGGCTATATTTAGGGTTGCTGTGAAAGAGTGAACCCGGAGGGTGCAGTTGCATGTGGGGCTGCATAAAGGCTCCCCTGGGGAGTTCACTTGTACCCAAAGCCTTCTTTTGGGGGCACTTCTGGATGGGTGAATGGGGCTTGAAACGCTTTTTCTGTGGCCCGAGTTTTCAGTTTTCTGCCATGCTGGCTAGAGTTATACGTAGGGTTGTTTGTAAACAGCGTACACGGGGGGTCCAGTTGCGTATGGGCCTGCATAAAGGCTCCCCTGGGGAGTTCACTTGTACCCAAAGCCTTCCTCTGGGGGCACTTTTGGATGGGTGAATGGGGCTTGAAACGCATTTTCTGGGGCCCGAGTTTTCAGTCTTCTGCCATGGTGGCTAGGGGTATATTTAGGGTTGCTCGTAAACAGTGAACAAGGAGGGTCCAGTTGCATGTGGGGCTGCGTAAAGGCTCCCCTGGGGAGTTCACTTGTACCCAAAGCCTTCCTCTGGGGGCACTTTTGGATGGGCGAATTAGGCTTTTAACGCATTTTCTGTGGCCCGAGTTTTCAGTCGACTGCCAGGCGGGCCAGGGCTATATTTAGGGTTGCTGTGAAAGAGTGAACCCGGAGGGTCCAGTTGCATGTGGGGCTGCATAAAGGCTCCCCTGGGGAGTTCACTTGTACCCAAAGCCTTCCTTTGGGGGCACTTTTGGATGGTCGAATGGGGCTTGTAGCACGTTTTCTGTGGCCCGAGTTTTCAGTCTTCTGCCATGCTGGCTAGTGTTATATTTAGGGTTGCTGTAAAGAGCAAACACGGAGGGTCCAGTTGCATGTGGGGCTGCGTAAAGGCTCCCCTGGGGAGTTCACTTGTACCCAAAGCCTTCCTTTGGGGGCACTTTTGGATGGTCGAATGGGGCTTGTAGCACGTTTTCTGTGGCCCGAGTTTTCAGTCTTCTGCCATGCTGGCTAGTGTTATATTTAGGGTTGCTGTAAAGAGCAAACACGGAGGGTCCAGTTGCATGTGGGGCTGCGTAAAGGCTCCCCTGGGGAGTTCAGTTGTACCCAAAGCCTTCCTTTGGGGGCACTTTTGGATGGGCGAATGGGGCTCGTAACACATTTTCTGTAGCCCGAGCGTTCAGTCGATTGCCAGGCTTGCTAGGGCTATATTTAGGGTTGCTGTGAAAGAGTGAACCCGGAGGTTCCAGTTGCATGTGGGGCTGCGTTAAGGCTCCCCTGGGGAGTTCAGTTGTACCCAAAGCCTTCCTTTGGGGGCACTTTTGGATGGGCGAATGGGGCTCGTAACACATTTTCTGTAGCCCGAGCGTTCAGTCGACTGCCAGGCGGGCCAGGGCTATATTTAGGGTTGCTGTGAAAGAGTGAACCCGGAGGGTCCAGTTGCATGTGGGGCTGCGTTAAGGCTCCCCTGGGGAGTTCACTTGTACCCAAAGCCTTCCTTTGGGGGCACTTCTGGATGGGTGAATGGGGCTTGAAACGTATTTTCTGGAGCCCGAGTTTTCAGTCTTCTGCCATGGTGGCTAGGGGTATATTTAGGGTTGCTCGTAAACAGTGAACCCGGAGGGTCCAGTTGCATGTGGGGCTGCATAAAGGCTCCCCTGGGGAGTTCAGTTGTACCCAAAGCCTTCCTCTGGGGGCACTTTTGGATGGGCGAATTAGGCTTTTAACGCATTTTCTGGGGCCCGAGTTTTCAGTTTCCTGCCAGGCGGGCCAGGGCTATATTTAGGGTTGCTGCGAAAGAGTGAACCCGGAGGGTCCAGTTGCATGTGGGGCTGCATAAAGGCTCCCCTGGGGAGTTCAGTTGTACCCAAAGCCTTCCTTTGGGGGCACTTTTGGATGGTCGAATGGGGCTTGTAGCACGTTTTCTGTGGCCCGAGTTTTCAGTCTTCTGCCATGCTGGCTAGTGTTATATTTAGGGTTGCTGTAAAGAGCAAACACGGAGGGTCCAGTTGCATGTGGGGCTGCATAAAGGCTCCCCTGGGGAGTTCACTTGTACCCAAAGCCTTCCTTTGGGGGCACTTTTGGATGGTCGAATGGGGCTTGTAGCACGTTTTCTGTGGCCCGAGTTTTCAGTCTTCTGCCATGCTGGCTAGTGTTATATTTAGGGTTGCTGTGAAAGAGTGAACACGGATGTTCCAGTTGCATGTGGGGCTGCGTTAAGGCTCCCCTGGGGAGTTCAGTTGTACCCAAAGCCTTCCTCTGGGGGCACTTTTGGATGGGCGAATTAGGCTTTTAACGCATTTTCTGGGGCCCGAGTTTTCAGTCGACTGCCAGGCGGGCCAGGGCTATATTTAGGGTTGCTGTGAAAGAGTGAACCCGGAGGGTCCAGTTGCATGTGGGGCTGCATAAAGTCTCCCCTGGGGAGTTCACTTGTACCCAAAGCCTTCCTTTGGGGGCACTTCTGGATGGGTGAATGGGGCTTGAAACGCTTTTTCTGTGGCCCGAGTTTTCAGTTTTCTGCCATGCTGGCTAGTGTTATATTTAGGGTTGCTTGTAAACAGCGAACATGGGGGGTCCAGTTGCGTATGGGCCTGCATAAAGGCTCCCCTGGGGAGTTCACTTGTACCCAAAGCCTTCCTCTGGGGGCACTTTTGGATGGGTGAATGGGGCTTGAAACGCATTTTCTGGAGCCCGAGTTTTCAGTCTTCTGCCATGGTGGCTAGGGGTATATATAGGGTTGCTCGTAAACAGTGAACAAGGAGGGTCCAATTGCATGTGGGGCTGCGTAAAGGCTCCCCTGGGGAGTTCACTTGTACCCAAAGCCTTCCTTTGGGGGCACTTTTGGATGGGCGAATTAGGCTTTTAACGCATTTTCTGGGGCCCGAGTTTTCAGTTTCCTGCCAGGCGGGGCCAGGGCTATATTTAGGGTTGCTGTTAAAGAGTGAACCCGGAGGGTCCAGTTGCATGTGGGGCTGCATAAAGGCTCCCCTGGGGAGTTCACTTGTACACAAAGCCTTCCTCTGGGGGCACTTTTGGATGGTCGAATGGGGCTTGAAGCACGTTTTCTGTGGCCCGAGTTTTCAGTCTTCTGCCATGCTGGCTAGTGTTATATTTAGGGTTGCTGTAAAGAGCAAACACGGAGGGTCCAGTTGCATGTGGGGCTGCGTAAAGGCTCCCCTGGGGAGTTCACTTGTACCCAAAGCCTTCCTTTGGGGGCACTTTTGGATGGTCGAATGGGGCTTGTAGCACGTTTTCTGTGGCCCGAGTTTTCAGTCTTCTGCCATGCTGGCTAGTGTTATATTTAGGGTTGCTGTGAAAGAGTGAACCCGGAGGTTCCAGTTGCATGTGGGGCTGCGTTAAGGCTCCCCTGGGGAGTTCAGTTGTACCCAAAGCCTTCCTCTGGGGGCACTTTTGGATGGGCGAATTAGGCTTTTAACGCATTTTCTGGGGCCCGAGTTTTCAGTCGACTGCCAGGCGGGCCAGGGCTATATTTAGGGTTGCTGTGAAAGAGTGAACCCGGAGGGTCCAGTTGCATGTGGGGCTGCATAAAAGCTCCCCTGGGGAGTTCAGTTGTACCCAAAGCCTTCCTTTGGGGGCACTTCTGGATGGGTGAATGGGGCTTGAAACGCATTTTCTGGAGCCCAAGTTTTCAGTCTTCTGCCATGGTGGCTAGGGGTATATTTAGGGTTGCTCGTAAACAGTGAACCCGGAGGGTCCAGTTGCATGTGGGGCTGCGTTAAGGCTCCCCTGGGGAGTTCAGTTGTACCCAAAGCCTTCCTCTGGGGGCACTTTTGGATGGGCGAATTAGGCTTTTAACGCATTTTCTGGGGCCCGAGTTTTCAGTCGACTGCCAGGCGGGCCAGGGCTATATTTGGGGTTGCTGTGAAAGAGTGAACCCGGAGGGTCCAGTTGCATGTGGGGCTGCATAAAGGCTCCCCTGGGGAGTTCACTTGTACCCAAAGCCTTCCTTTGGGGGCACTTCTGGATGGGTGAATGGGGCTTGAAACGCTTTTTCTGTGGCCCGAGTTTTCAGTTTTCTGCCATGCTGGCTAGTGTTATATTTAGGGTTGCTTGTAAACAGCGAACATGGGGGGTCCAGTTGCGTATGGGCCTGCATAAAGGCTCCCCTGGGGAGTTCACTTGTACCCAAAGCCTTCCTCTGGGGGCACTTTTGGATGGGTGAATGGGGCTTGAAACGCATTTTCTGGAGCCCGAGTTTTCAGTCTTCTGCCATGGTGGCTAGGGGTATATATAGGGTTGCTCGTAAACAGTGAACAAGGAGGGTCCAGTTGCATGTGGGGCTGCGTTAAGGCTCCCCTGGGGAGTTCAGTTGTACCCAAAGCCTTCCTCTGGGGGCACTTTTGGATGGGCGAATTAGGCTTTTAACGCATTTTCTGGGGCCCGAGTTTTCAGTCGACTGCCAGGCGGGCCAGGGATATATTTAGGGTTGCTGTGAAAGAGTGAACCCGGAGGGTCCAGTTGCATGTGGGGCTGCATAAAGGCTCCCCTGGGGAGTTCAGTTGTACCTAAAGCCTTCCTTTGGGGGCACTTTTGGATGGTCGAATGGGGCTTGTAGCACGTTTTCTGTGGCCCGAGTTTTCAGTCTTCTGCCATGCTGGCTAGTGATATATTTAGTGTTGCTGTAAAGAGCAAACACGGAGGGTCCAGTTGCATGTGGGGCTGCGTAAAGGCTCCCCTGGGGAGTTCAGTTGTACCCAAAGCCTTCCTTTGGGGGCACTTCTGGATGGGTGAATGGGGCTTGAAACGCATTTTCTGGAGCCCAAGTTTTCAGTCCTCTGCCATGGTGGCTAGGGGTATATTTAGGGTTGCTCGTAAACAGTGAACCCGGAGGGTCCAGTTGCATGTGGGGCTGCGTTAAGGCTCCCCTGGGGAGTTCACTTGTACCCAAAGCCTTCCTCTGGGGGCACTTTTGGATGGGCGAATTAGGCTTTTAACGGATTTTCTGGGGCCCGAGTTTTCAGTCGACTGCCAGGCGGGCCAGGGCTATATTTAGGGTTGCTGTGAAAGAGTGAACCCGGAGGGTCCAGTTGCATGTGGGGCTGCATAAAGGCTCCCCTGGGGAGTTCACTTGTACCCAAAGCCTTCCTTTGGGGGCACTTCTGGATGGGTGAATGGGGCTTGAAACGCTTTTTCTGTGGCCCGAGTTTTCAGTTTTCTGCCATGCTGGCTAGAGTTATACGTAGGGTTGTTTGTAAACAGCGAACACGGGGGGTCCAGTTGCGTATGGGCCTGCATAAAGGCTCCCCTGGGGAGTTCACTTGTACCCAAAGCCTTCCTCTGGGGGCACTTTTGGATGGGTGAATGGTGCTTGAAACGCATTTTCTGGGGCCCGAGTTTTCAGTCTTCTGCCATGGTGGCTAGGGGTATATATAGGGTTGCTCGTAAACAGTGAACAAGGAGGGTCCAGTTGCATGTGGGGCTGCGTAAAGGCTCCCCTGGGGAGTTCACTTGTACCCAAAGCCTTCCTCTGGGGGCACTTTTGGATGGGCTAATTAGGCTTTTAACGCATTTTCTGTGGCCCGAGTTTTCAGTCGACTGCCAGGCGGGCCAGGGCTATATTTAGGGTTGCTGTAAAGAGCAAACACGGAGGGTCCAGTTGCATGTGGGGCTGCGTAAAGGCTCCCCTGGGGAGTTCACTTGTACCCAAAGCCTTCCTTTGGGGGCACTTTTGGATGGTCGAATGGGGCTTGTAGCACGTTTTCTGTGGCCCGAGTTTTCAGTCTTCTGCCATGCTGGCTAGTGTTATATTTAGGGTTGCTGTAAAGAGCAAACACGGAGGGTCCAGATGCATGTGGGGCTGCGTAAAGGCTCCCCTGGGGAGTTCAGTTGTACCCAAAGCCTTCCTTTGGGGGCACTTTTGCATGGGCGAATGGGGCTCGTAACACATTTTCTGTAGCCCGAGCGTTCAGTCGATTGCCAGGCTTGCTAGGGATGTATTTAGGGTTGCTGTGAAAGAGTGAACCCGGAGGTTCCAGTTGCATGTGGGGCTGCGTTAAGGCTCCCCTGGGGAGTTCAGTTGTACCCAAAGCCTTCCTTTGGGGGCAGTTTTGGATGGGCGAATTAGGCTTTTAACGCATTTTCTGGGGCCCGAGTTTTCAGTCGACTGCCAGGCGGGCCAGGGCTATATTTAGGGTTGCTGTGAAAGAGTGAACCCGGAGGGTCCAGTTGCATGTGGGGCTGCATAAAGGCTCCCCTGGGGAGTTCACTTGTACCCAAAGCCTTCCTTTGGGGGCACTTCTGGATGGGAGAATGGGGCTTGAAACGTATTTTCTGGAGCCCGAGTTTTCAGTCTTCTGCCATGCTGGCTAGTGTTATATTTAGGGTTGCTGTGAAAGAGTGAACACGGATGTTCCAGTTGCATGTGGGGCTGCGTTAAGGCTCCCCTGGGGAGTTCAGTTGTACCCAAAGCCTTCCTCTGGGGGCACTTTTGGATGGGCGAATTAGGCTTTTAACGCATTTTCTGGGGCCCGAGTTTTCAGTCGACTGCCAGGCGGGCCAAGGATATATTTAGGGTTGCTGTGAAAGAGTGAACCCGGAGGGTCCAGTTGCATGTGGGGCTGCATAAAGTCTCCCCTGGGGAGTTCACTTGTACCCAAAGCCTTCCTTTGGGGGCACTTCTGGATGGGTGAATGGGGCTTGAAACGCTTTTTCTGTGGCCCGAGTTTTCAGTTTTCTGCCATGCTGGCTAGTGTTATATTTAGGGTTGCTTGTAGACAGCGAACATGGGGGGTCCAGTTGCGTATGGGCCTGCATAAAGGCTCCCCTGCGGAGTTCACTTGTACCCAAAGCCTTCCTCTGGGGGCACTTTTGGATGGGTGAATGGGGCTTGAAACGCATTTTCTGGAGCCCGAGTTTTCAGTCTTCTGCCATGGTGGCTAGGGGTATATAAAGGGTTGCTCGTAAACAGTGAACAAGGAGGGTCCAGTTGCATGTGGGGCTGCGTAAAGGCTCCCCTGGGGAGTTCACTTGTACCCAAAGCCTTCATTGGGGGCACTTTTGGATGGGCGAATGGGGCTCGTAACACATTTTCTGTAGCCCGAGCTTTCAGTCGATTGCCAGGCTTGCTAGGGCTATATTTAGGGTTGCTGTGAAAGAGTGAACCCGGAGGTTCCAGTTGCATGTGGGGCTGCGTTAAGGCTCCCCTGGGGAGTTCACTTGTACCCAAAGCCTTCCTCTGGGGGCACTTTTGGATGGGCGAATTAGGCTTTTAACGCATTTTCTGGGGCTCGAGTTTTCAGTCGACTGCCAGGCGGGCCAGGGCTATATTTAGGGTTGCTGTGAAAGAGTGAACCCGGAGGGTCCAGTTGCATGTGGGGCTGCATAAAAGCTCCCCTGGGGAGTTCAGTTGTACCCAAAGCCTTCCTTTGGGGGCACTTCTGGATGGGTGAATGGGGCTTGAAACGCATTTTCTGGAGCCCAAGTTTTCAGTCTTCTGCCATGGTGGCTAGGGGTATATTTAGGGTTGCTCGTAAACAGTGAACCCGGAGGGTCCAGTTGCATGTGGGGCTGCGTTAAGGCTCCCCTGGGGAGTTCAGTTGTACCCAAAGCCTTCCTCTGGGGGCACTTTTGGATGGGCGAATTAGGCTTTTAACGCATTTTCTGTGGCCCGAGTTTTCAGTTTCCTGCCAGGCGGGCCAGGGCTATATTTAGGGTTGCTGTGAAAGAGTGAACCCGGAGGGTCCAGTTGCATGTGGGGCTGCATAAAGGCTCCCCTGGGGAGTTCACTTGTACCCAAAGCCTTCCTTTGGGGGCACTTCTGGATGGGTGAATGGGGCTTGAAACGCTTTTTCTGTGGCCCGAGTTTTCAGTTTTCTGCCATGCTGGCTAGTGTTATATTTAGGGTTGCTTGTAAACAGCGAACATGGGGGGTCCAGTTGCGTATGGGCCTGCATAAAGGCTCCCCTGGG
Organism: Anas platyrhynchos; assembly: GCF_047663525.1. Lineage (NCBI taxonomy): Eukaryota > Metazoa > Chordata > Aves > Anseriformes > Anatidae > Anas > Anas platyrhynchos. The sequence continues at coordinate 13,378,633 of NC_092605.1, read as the reverse complement.
GAGTTCACTTGTACCCAAAGCCTTCCTCTGGGGGCACTTTTGGATGGGTGAATGGGGCTTGAAACGCATTTTCTGGAGCCCGAGTTTTCAGTCTTCTGCCATGGTGGCTAGGGGTATATAAAGGGTTGCTCGTAAACAGTGAACAAGGAGGGTCCAGTTGCATGTGGGGCTGCGTTAAGGCTCCCCTGGGGAGTTCACTTGTACCCAAAGCCTTCCTTTGGGGGCACTTTTGGATGGGCGAATGGGGCTCGTAACACATTTTCTGTAGCCCGAGCTTTCAGTCGATTGCCAGGCTTGCTAGGGCTATATTTAGGGTTGCTGTGAAAGAGTGAACCCGGAGGTTCCAGTTGCATGTGGGGCTGCGTTAAGGCTCCCCTGGGGAGTTCACTTGTACCCAAAGCCTTCCTCTGGGGGCACTTTTGGATGGGCGAATTAGGCTTTTAACGCATTTTCTGGGGCTCGAGTTTTCAGTCGACTGCCAGGCGGGCCAGGGCTATATTTAGGGTTGCTGTGAAAGAGTGAACCCGGAGGGTCCAGTTGCATGTGGGGCTGCATAAAAGCTCCCCTGGGGAGTTCAGTTGTACCCAAAGCCTTCCTTTGGGGGCACTTCTGGATGGGTGAATGGGGCTTGAAACGCATTTTCTGGAGCCCAAGTTTTCAGTCTTCTGCCATGGTGGCTAGGGGTATATTTAGGGTTGCTCGTAAACAGTGAACCCGGAGGGTCCAGTTGCATGTGGGGCTGCGTTAAGGCTCCCCTGGGGAGTTCAGTTGTACCCAAAGCCTTCCTCTGGGGGCACTTTTGGATGGGCGAATTAGGCTTTTAACGCATTTTCTGTGGCCCGAGTTTTCAGTTTCCTGCCAGGCGGGCCAGGGCTATATTTAGGGTTGCTGTGAAAGAGTGAACCCGGAGGGTCCAGTTGCATGTGGGGCTGCATAAAGGCTCCCCTGGGGAGTTCACTTGTACCCAAAGCCTTCCTTTGGGGGCACTTCTGGATGGGTGAATGGGGCTTGAAACGCTTTTTCTGTGGCCCGAGTTTTCAGTTTTCTGCCATGCTGGCTAGTGTTATATTTAGGGTTGCTTGTAAACAGCGAACATGGGGGGTCCAGTTGCGTATGGGCCTGCATAAAGGCTCCCCTGGGGAGTTCACTTGTACCCAAAGCCTTCCTCTGGGGGCACTTTTGGATGGGTGAATGGGGCTTGAAACGCATTTTCTGGAGCCCGAGTTTTCAGTCTTCTGCCATGGTGGCTAGGGGTATATATAGGGTTGCTCGTAAACAGTGAACAAGGAGGGTCCAGTTGCATGTGGGGCTGCGTTAAGGCTCCCCTGGGGAGTTCAGTTGTACCCAAAGCCTTCCTCTGGGGGCACTTTTGGATGGGCGAATTAGGCTTTTAACGCATTTTCTGTGGCCCGAGTTTTCAGTCGACTGCCAGGCGGGCCAGGGCTATATTTAGGGTTGCTGTGAAAGAGTGAACCCGGAGGGTCCAGTTGCATGTGGGGCTGCATAAAGGCTCCCCTGGGGAGTTCACTTGTACCCAAAGCCTTCCTTTGGGGGCACTTTTGGATGGTCGAATGGGGCTTGTAGCACGTTTTCTGTGGCCCGAGTTTTCAGTCTTCTGCCATGCTGGCTAGTGATATATTTAGTGTTGCTGTAAAGAGCAAACACGGAGGGTCCAGTTGCATGTGGGGCTGCGTAAAGGCTCCCCTGGGGAGTTCAGTTGTACCCAAAGCCTTCCTTTGGGGGCACTTCTGGATGGGTGAATGGGGCTTGAAACGCTTTTTCTGTGGCCCGAGTTTTCAGTTTTCTGCCATGCTGGCTAGAGTTATACGTAGGGTTGTTTGTAAACAGCGAACACGGGGGGTCCAGTTGCGTATGGGCCTGCATAAAGGCTCCCCTGGGGAGTTCACTTGTACCCAAAGCCTTCCTCTGGGGGCACTTTTGGATGGGTGAATGGTGCTTGAAACGCATTTTCTGGGGCCCGAGTTTTCAGTCTTCTGCCATGGTGGCTAGGGGTATATATAGGGTTGCTCGTAAACAGTGAACAAGGAGGGTCCAGTTGCATGTGGGGCTGCGTAAAGGCTCCCCTGGGGAGTTCACTTGTACCCAAAGCCTTCCTCTGGGGGCACTTTTGGATGGGCTAATTAGGCTTTTAACGCATTTTCTGGGGCCCGAGTTTTCAGTCGACTGCCAGGCGGGCCAGGGTTATATTTAGGGTTGCTGTGAAAGAGTGAACCCGGAGGGTCCAGTTGCATGTGGGGCTGCATAAAGGCTCCCCTGGGGAGTTCACTTGTACCCAAAGCCTTCCTTTGGGGGCACTTTTGGATGGTCGAATGGGGCTTGTAGCACGTTTTCTTTGGCCCGAGTTTTTAGTCGACTGCCATGCTGGCTAGGGTTATATTTAGGGTTGCTGTAAAGAGCAAACACGGAGGGTCCAGTTGCATGTGGGGCTGCGTAAAGGCTCCCCTGGGGAGTTCACTTGTACCCAAAGCCTTCCTTTGGGGGCACTTTTGGATGGTCGAATGGGGCTTGTAGCACGTTTTCTGTGGCCCGAGTTTTCAGTCTTCTGCCATGCTGGCTAGTGTTATATTTAGGGTTGCTGTGAAAGAGTGAACCCGGAGGTTCCCGTTGCATGTGGGGCTGCGTTAAGGCTCCCCTGGGGAGTTCAGTTGTACCCAAAGCCTTCCTCTGGGGGCACTTTTGGATGGGCGAATTAGGCTTTTAACGCATTTTCTGGGGCCCGAGTTTTCAGTCGACTGCCAGGCGGGCCAGGGCTATATTTAGGGTTGCTGTGAAAGAGTGAACCCGGAGGGTCCAGTTGCATGTGGGGCTGCATAAAAGCTCCCCTGGGGAGTTCAGTTGTACCCAAAGCCTTCCTTTGGGGGCACTTCTGGATGGGTGAATGGGGCTTGAAACGCATTTTCTGGAGCCCAAGTTTTCAGTCTTCTGCCATGGTGGCTAGAGGTATATTTAGGGTTGCTCGTAAACAGTGAACAAGGAGGGTCCAGTTGCATGTGGGGCTGCGTTAAGGCTCCCCTGGGGAGTTCAGTTGTACCCAAAGCCTTCCTCTGGGGGCACTTTTGGATGGGCGTATTAGGCTTTTAACGCATTTTCTGGGGCCCGAGTTTTCAGTCGACTGCCAGGCGGGCCAGGGCTATATTTAGGGTTGCTGTGAAAGAGTGAACCCGGAGGGTCCAGTTGCATGTGGGGCTGCATAAAGGCTCCCCTGGGGAGTTCACTTGTACCCAAAGCCTTCCTTTGGGGGCACTTCTGGATGGGAGAATGGGGCTTGAAACGCTTTTTCTGTGGCCCGAGTTCTCAGTTTTCTGCCATGCTGGCTAGTGTTATATTTAGGGTTGCTTGTAAACAGCGAACATGGGGGGTCCAGTTGCGTATGGGCCTGCATAAAGGCTCCCCTGGGGAGTTCACTTGTACCCAAAGCCTTCCTCTGGGGGCACTTTTGGATGGGTGAATGGGGCTTGAAACGCATTTTCTGGAGCCCGAGTTTTCAGTCTTCTGCCATGGTGGCTAGGGGTATATATAGGGTTGCTCGTAAACAGTGAACCCGGAGGGTCCAGTTGCATGTGGGGCTGCGTAAAGGCTCCCCTGGGGAGTTCAGTTGTACCCAAAGCCTTCCTCTGGGGGCACTTTTGGATGGGCGAATTAGGTTTTTAACGCATTTTCTGGGGCCCGAGTTTTCAGTCGACTGCCAGGCGGGCCAGGGCTATATTTAGGGTTGCTGTGAAAGAGTGAACCCGGAGGGTCCAGTTGCATGTGGGGCTGCATAAAGGCTCCCCTGGGGAGTTCACTTGTACCCAAAGCCTTCCTTTGGGGGCACTTCTGGATGGGTGAATGGGGCTTGAAACGCTTTTTCTGTGGCCCGAGTTTTCAGTTTTCTGCCATGCTGGCTAGAGTTATACGTAGGGTTGTTTGTAAACAGCGAACACGGGGGGTCCAGTTGCGTATGGGCCTGCATAAAGGCTCCCCTGGGGAGTTCACTTGTACCCAAAGCCTTCCTCTGGGGGCACTTTTGGATGGGTGAATGGGGCTTGAAACGCATTTTCTGGAGCCCGAGTTTTCAGTCTTCTGTCATGGTGGCTAGGGGTATATATAGGGTTGCTCGTAAACAGTGAACAAGGAGGGTCCAGTTGCATGTGGGGCTGCGTAAAGGCTCCCCTGGGGAGTTCACTTGTACCCAAAGCCTTCCTCTGGGGGCACTTTTGGATGGGCGAATTAGGCTTTTAACGCATTTTCTGTGGCCCGAGTTTTCAGTCGACTGCCAGGCGGGCCAGGGCTATATTTAGGGTTGCTGTGAAAGAGTGAACCCGGAGGGTCCAGTTGCATGTGGGGCTGCATAAAGTCTCCCCTGGGGAGTTCACTTGTACCCAAAGCCTTCCTTTGGGGGTACTTTTGGATGGTCGAATGGGGCTTGTAGCACGTTTTCTGTGGCCCGAGTTTTCAGTCTTCTGCCATGCTGGCTAGGGTTATATTTAGGGTTGCTGTAAAGAGCAAACACGGAGGGTCCAGTTGCATGTGGGGCTGCGTAAAGGCTCCCCTGGGGAGTTCACTTGTACCCAAAGCCTTCCTTTGGGGGCACTTTTGGATGGTCGAATGGGGCTTGTAGCACGTTTTCTGTGGCCCGAGTTTTCAGTCTTCTGCCATGCTGGCTAGTGTTATATTTAGGGTTGCTGTGAAAGAGTGAACCCGGAGGTTCCAGTTGCATGTGGGGCTGCGTTAAGGCTCCCCTGGGGAGTTCAGTTGTACCCAAAGCCTTCCTCTGGGGGCACTTTTGGATGGGCGAATTAGGCTTTTAACGCATTTTCTGGGGCCCTAGTTTTCAGTCGACTGCCAGGCGGGCCAGGGCTATATTTAGGGTTGCTGTGAAAGAGTGAACCCGGAGGGTCCAGTTGCATGTGGGGCTGCATAAAAGCTCCCCTGGGGAGTTCAGTTGTACCCAAAGCCTTCCTTTGGGGGCACTTCTGGATGGGTGAATGGGGCTTGAAACGCATTTTCTGGAGCCCAAGTTTTCAGTCTTCTGCCATGGTGGCTAGAGGTATATTTAGGGTTGCTCGTAAACAGTGAACAAGGAGGGTCCAGTTGCATGTGGGGCTGCATAAAGGCTCCCCTGGGGAGTTCAGTTTTACCCAAAGCCTTCCTCTGGGGGCACTTTTGGATGGGCGAATTAGGCTTTTAACGCATTTTCTGGAGCCCGAGTTTTCAGTCTTCTGCCATGGTGGCTAGGGGTATATTTAGGGTTGCTCGTAAACAGTGAACAAGGAGGGTCGAGTTGCATGTGGGGCTGCGTAAAGGCTCCCTTGGGGAGTTCACTTGTACCCAAAGCCTTCCTCTGGGGGCACTTTTGGATGGGCGAATTAGGCTTTTAACAGTTTTTCTGGGGCCCGAGTTTTCAGTCGACTGCCAGGCGGGCCAGGGCTATATTTAGGGTTGCTGTGAAAGAGTGAACCCGGAGGGTCCAGTTGCATGTGGGGCTGCATAAAGTCTCCCCTGGGGAGTTCACTTGTACCCAAAGCCTTCCTTTGGGGGTACTTTTGGATGGTCGAATGGGGCTTGTAGCACGTTTTCTGTGGCCCGAGTTTTCAGTCTTCTGCCATGCTGGCTAGGGTTATATTTAGGGTTGCTGTAAAGAGCAAACACGGAGGGTCCAGTTGCATGTGGGGCTGCGTAAAGGCTCCCCTGGGGAGTTCACTTGTACCCAAAGCCTTCCTTTGGGGGCACTTTTGGATGGTCGAATGGGGCTTGTAGCACGTTTTCTGTGGCCCGAGTTTTCAGTCTTCTGCCATGCTGGCTAGTGTTATATTTAGGGTTGCTGTGAAAGAGTGAACCCGGAGGTTCCAGTTGCATGTGGGGCTGCGTTAAGGCTCCCCTGGGGAGTTCAGTTGTACCCAAAGCCTTCCTCTGGGGGCACTTTTGGATGGGCGAATTAGGCTTTTAACGCATTTTCTGGGGCCCGAGTTTTCAGTCGACTGCCAGGCGGGCCAGGGCTATATTTAGGGTTGCTGTGAAAGAGTGAACCCGGAGGGTCCAGTTGCATGTGGGGCTGCATAAAAGCTCCCCTGGGGAGTTCAGTTGTACCCAAAGCCTTCCTTTGGGGGCACTTCTGGATGGGTGAATGGGGCTTGAAACGCATTTTCTGGAGCCCAAGTTTTCAGTCTTCTGCCATGGTGGCTAGAGGTATATTTAGGGTTGCTCGTAAACAGTGAACAAGGAGGGTCCAGTTGCATGTGGGGCTGCATAAAGGCTCCCCTGGGGAGTTCAGTTTTACCCAAAGCCTTCCTCTGGGGGCACTTTTGGATGGGCGAATTAGGCTTTTAACGCATTTTCTGGAGCCCGAGTTTTCAGTTTTCTGCCAGGCGGGCCAGGGCTATATTTAGGGTTGCTGTGAAAGAGTGAACCCGGAGGTTCCAGTTGCATGTGGGGCTGCATAAAGGCTCCCCTGGGGAGTTCACTTGTACCCAAAGCCTTTCTTTGGGGGCACTTCTGGATGGGTGAATGGGGCTTGAAACGCTTTTTCTGTGGCCCGAGTTTTCAGTTTTCTGCCATGCTGGCTAGAGTTATACGTAGGGTTGTTTGTAAACAGCGAACACGGGGGGTCCAGTTGCGTATGGGCCTGCATAAAGGCTCCCCTGGGGAGTTCACTTGTACCCAAAGCCTTCCTCTGGGGGCACTTTTGGATGGGTGAATGGGGCTTGAAACGCATTTTCTGGAGCCCGAGTTTTCAGTCTTCTGTCATGGTGGCTAGGGGTATATATAGGGTTGCTCGTAAACAGTGAACAAGGAGGGTCCAGTTGCATGTGGGGCTGCGTAAAGGCTCCCCTGGGGAGTTCACTTGTACCCAAAGCCTTCCTCTGGGGGCACTTTTGGATGGGCGAATTAGGCTTTTAACGCATTTTCTGTGGCCCGAGTTTTCAGTCGACTGCCAGGCGGGCCAGGGCTATATTTAGGGTTGCTGTGAAAGAGTGAACCCGGAGGGTCCAGTTGCATGTGGGGCTGCATAAAGTCTCCCCTGGGGAGTTCACTTGTACCCAAAGCCTTCCTTTGGGGGTACTTTTGGATGGTCGAATGGGGCTTGTAGCACGTTTTCTGTGGCCCGAGTTTTCAGTCTTCTGCCATGCTGGCTAGGGTTATATTTAGGGTTGCTGTAAAGAGCAAACACGGAGGGTCCAGTTGCATGTGGGGCTGCGTAAAGGCTCCCCTGGGGAGTTCACTTGTACCCAAAGCCTTCCTTTGGGGGCACTTTTGGATGGTCGAATGGGGCTTGTAGCACGTTTTCTGTGGCCCGAGTTTTCAGTCTTCTGCCATGCTGGCTAGTGTTATATTTAGGGTTGCTGTGAAAGAGTGAACCCGGAGGTTCCAGTTGCATGTGGGGCTGCGTTAAGGCTCCCCTGGGGAGTTCAGTTGTACCCAAAGCCTTCCTCTGGGGGCACTTTTGGATGGGCGAATTAGGCTTTTAACGCATTTTCTGGGGCCCGAGTTTTCAGTCGACTGCCAGGCGGGCCAGGGCTATATTTAGGGTTGCTGTGAAAGAGTGAACCCGGAGGGTCCAGTTGCATGTGGGGCTGCATAAAAGCTCCCCTGGGGAGTTCAGTTGTACCCAAAGCCTTCCTTTGGGGGCACTTCTGGATGGGTGAATGGGGCTTGAAACGCATTTTCTGGAGCCCAAGTTTTCAGTCTTCTGCCATGGTGGCTAGAGGTATATTTAGGGTTGCTCGTAAACAGTGAACAAGGAGGGTCCAGTTGCATGTGGGGCTGCATAAAGGCTCCCCTGGGGAGTTCAGTTTTACCCAAAGCCTTCCTCTGGGGGCACTTTTGGATGGGCGAATTAGGCTTTTAACGCATTTTCTGGAGCCCGAGTTTTCAGTTTTCTGCCAGGCGGGCCAGGGCTATATTTAGGGTTGCTGTGAAAGAGTGAACCCGGAGGTTCCAGTTGCATGTGGGGCTGCATAAAGGCTCCCCTGGGGAGTTCACTTGTACCCAAAGCCTTTCTTTGGGGGCACTTCTGGATGGGTGAATGGGGCTTGAAACGCTTTTTCTGTGGCCCGAGTTTTCAGTTTTCTGCCATGCTGGCTAGAGTTATACGTAGGGTTGTTTGTAAACAGCGAACACGGGGGGTCCAGTTGCGTATGGGCCTGCATAAAGGCTCCCCTGGGGAGTTCACTTGTACCCAAAGCCTTCCTCTGGGGGCACTTTTGGATGGGTGAATGGGGCTTGAAACGCATTTTCTGGAGCCCGAGTTTTCAGTCTTCTGTCATGGTGGCTAGGGGTATATATAGGGTTGCTCGTAAACAGTGAACAAGGAGGGTCCAGTTGCATGTGGGGCTGCGTAAAGGCTCCCCTGGGGAGTTCACTTGTACCCAAAGCCTTCCTCTGGGGGCACTTTTGGATGGGCGAATTAGGCTTTTAACGCATTTTCTGTGGCCCGAGTTTTCAGTCGACTGCCAGGCGGGCCAGGGCTATATTTAGGGTTGCTGTGAAAGAGTGAACCCGGAGGGTCCAGTTGCATGTGGGGCTGCATAAAGTCTCCCCTGGGGAGTTCACTTGTACCCAAAGCCTTCCTTTGGGGGTACTTTTGGATGGTCGAATGGGGCTTGTAGCACGTTTTCTGTGGCCCGAGTTTTCAGTCTTCTGCCATGCTGGCTAGGGTTATATTTAGGGTTGCTGTAAAGAGCAAACACGGAGGGTCCAGTTGCATGTGGGGCTGCGTAAAGGCTCCCCTGGGGAGTTCACTTGTACCCAAAGCCTTCCTTTGGGGGCACTTTTGGATGGTCGAATGGGGCTTGTAGCACGTTTTCTGTGGCCCGAGTTTTCAGTCTTCTGCCATGCTGGCTAGTGTTATATTTAGGGTTGCTGTGAAAGAGTGAACCCGGAGGTTCCAGTTGCATGTGGGGCTGCGTTAAGGCTCCCCTGGGGAGTTCAGTTGTACCCAAAGCCTTCCTCTGGGGGCACTTTTGGATGGGCGAATTAGGCTTTTAACGCATTTTCTGGGGCCCGAGTTTTCAGTCGACTGCCAGGCGGGCCAGGGCTATATTTAGGGTTGCTGTGAAAGAGTGAACCCGGAGGGTCCAGTTGCATGTGGGGCTGCATAAAAGCTCCCCTGGGGAGTTCAGTTGTACCCAAAGCCTTCCTTTGGGGGCACTTCTGGATGGGTGAATGGGGCTTGAAACGCATTTTCTGGAGCCCAAGTTTTCAGTCTTCTGCCATGGTGGCTAGAGGTATATTTAGGGTTGCTCGTAAACAGTGAACAAGGAGGGTCCAGTTGCATGTGGGGCTGCATAAAGGCTCCCCTGGGGAGTTCAGTTTTACCCAAAGCCTTCCTCTGGGGGCACTTTTGGATGGGCGAATTAGGCTTTTAACGCATTTTCTGGAGCCCGAGTTTTCAGTCTTCTGCCATGGTGGCTAGGGGTATATTTAGGGTTGCTCGTAAACAGTGAACAAGGAGGGTCGAGTTGCATGTGGGGCTGCGTAAAGGCTCCCTTGGGGAGTTCACTTGTACCCAAAGCCTTCCTCTGGGGGCACTTTTGGATGGGCGAATTAGGCTTTTAACAGTTTTTCTGGGGCCCGAGTTTTCAGTCGACTGCCAGGCGGGCCAGGGCTATATTTAGGGTTGCTGTGAAAGAGTGAACCCGGAGGGTCCAGTTGCATGTGGGGCTGCATAAAGTCTCCCCTGGGGAGTTCACTTGTACCCAAAGCCTTCCTTTGGGGGCACTTTTGGATGGTCGAATGGGGCTTGTAGCACGTTTTCTGTGGCCCGAGTTTTCAGTCTTCTGCCATGCTGGCTAGTGTTATATTTAGGGTTGCTGTGAAAGAGTGAACCCGGAGGTTCCAGTTGCATGTGGGGCTGCGTTAAGGCTCCCCTGGGGAGTTCAGTTGTACCCAAAGCCTTCCTCTGGGGGCACTTTTGGATGGGCGAATTAGGCTTTTAACGCATTTTCTGGGGCCCGAGTTTTCAGTCGACTGCCAGGCGGGCCAGGGCTATATTTAGGGTTGCTGTGAAAGAGTGAACCCGGAGGGTCCAGTTGCATGTGGGGCTGCATAAAAGCTCCCCTGGGGAGTTCAGTTGTACCCAAAGCCTTCCTTTGGGGGCACTTCTGGATGGGTGAATGGGGCTTGAAACGCATTTTCTGGAGCCCAAGTTTTCAGTCTTCTGCCATGGTGGCTAGAGGTATATTTAGGGTTGCTCGTAAACAGTGAACAAGGAGGGTCCAGTTGCATGTGGGGCTGCATAAAGGCTCCCCTGGGGAGTTCAGTTTTACCCAAAGCCTTCCTCTGGGGGCACTTTTGGATGGGCGAATTAGGCTTTTAACGCATTTTCTGGAGCCCGAGTTTTCAGTTTTCTGCCAGGCGGGCCAGGGCTATATTTAGGGTTGCTGTGAAAGAGTGAACCCGGAGGTTCCAGTTGCATGTGGGGCTGCATAAAGGCTCCCCTGGGGAGTTCACTTGTACCCAAAGCCTTCCTTTGGGGGCACTTCTGGATGGGAGAATGGGGCTTGAAACGCTTTTTCTGTGGCCCGAGTTCTCAGTTTTCTGCCATGCTGGCTAGTGTTATATTTAGGGTTGCTTGTAAACAGCGAACATGGGGGGTCCAGTTGCGTATGGGCCTGCATAAAGGCTCCCCTGGGGAGTTCACTTGTACCCAAAGCCTTCCTCTGGGGGCACTTTTGGATGGGTGAATGGGGCTTGAAACGCATTTTCTGGAGCCCGAGTTTTCAGTCTTCTGCCATGGTGGCTAGGGGTATATATAGGGTTGCTCGTAAACAGTGAACCCGGAGGGTCCAGTTGCATGTGGGGCTGCGTAAAGGCTCCCCTGGGGAGTTCAGTTGTACCCAAAGCCTTCCTCTGGGGGCACTTTTGGATGGGCGAATTAGGCTTTTAACGCATTTTCTGGGGCCCGAGTTTTCAGTCGACTGCCAGGCGGGCCAGGGCTATATTTAGGGTTGCTGTGAAAGAGTGAACCCGGAGGGTCCAGTTGCATGTGGGGCTGCATAAAGGCTCCCCTGGGGAGTTCACTTGTACCCAAAGCCTTCCTTTGGGGGCACTTCTGGATGGGTGAATGGGGCTTGAAACGCTTTTTCTGTGGCCCGAGTTTTCAGTTTTCTGCCATGCTGGCTAGAGTTATACGTAGGGTTGTTTGTAAACAGCGAACACGGGGGGTCCAGTTGCGTATGGGCCTGCATAAAGGCTCCCCTGGGGAGTTCAGTTGTACCCAAAGCCTTCCTCTGGGGGCACTTTTGGATGGGTGAATGGGGCTTGAAACGCATTTTCTGGAGCCCGAGTTTTCAGTCTTCTGTCATGGTGGCTAGGGGTATATATAGGGTTGCTCGTAAACAGTGAACAAGGAGGTTCCAGTTGCATGTGGGGCTGCGTAAAGGCTCCCCTGGGGAGTTCACTTGTACCCAAAGCCTTCCTCTGGGGGCACTTTTGGATGGGCGAATTAGGCTTTTAATGCATTTTCTGGGGCCCGAGTTTTCAGTCGACTGCCAGGCGGGCCAGGGCTATATTTAGGGTTGCTGTGAAAGAGTGAACCCGGAGGGTCCAGTTGCATGTGGGGCTGCATAAAGGCTCCCCTGGGGAGTTCACTTGTACCCAAAGCCTTCCTTTGGAGGCACTTTTGGATGGTCGAATGGGGCTTGTAGCACGTTTTCTGTGGCCCGAATTTTCAGTCTTCTGCCATGGTGGCTAGGGTTATATTTAGGGTTGCTGTAAAGAGCGAACATGGGGGGTCCAGTTGCGTATGGGCCTGCATAAAGGCTCCCCTGGGGAGTTCACTTGTACCCAAAGCCTTCCTTTGGGGGCACTTTTGGATGGGCGAATGGGGCTCGTAACACATTTTCTGGAGCCCGAGCTTTCAGTCGACTGCCAGGCTTGCTAGGGCTATATTTAGGGTTGCGGTGAAAGAGTGAACCCGGAGGGTCCAGTTGCATGTGGGGCTGCATAAAGGCTCCCCTGGGGAGTTCACTTGTACCCAAAGCCTTCCTTTGGGGGCACTTCTGGATGGGTGAATGGGGCTTTTAACGCATTTTCTGTGGCCCGAGTTTTCAGTCTTCTGCCATGCTGGCTAGGGGTATATTTAGGGTTGCTCGTAAACAGTGAACAAGGGGGGTCCAGTTGCATGTGGGGCTGCGTAAAGGCTCCCCTGGGGAGTTCACTTGTACCCAAAGCCTTCCTTTGGGGGCACATCTGGATGGGTGAATGGGGCTTGTAACGCTTTTTTTGTGGCCCGAGTTTTCAGTTTTCTGCCATGCTGGCTAGTGTTATATGTAGGGTTGCTTGTAAACAGCGAACACGGGGGGTCCAGTTGCGTATGGGCCTGCATAAAGGCTCCCCTGGGGAGTTCAGTTGTACCCAAAGCCTTCCTTTGGGGGCACTTCTGGATGGGTGAATGGGGCTTGAAACGCATTTTCTGGAGCCCAAGTTTTCAGTCTTCTGCCATGGTGGCTAGGGGTATATTTAGGGTTGCTCGTAAACAGTGAACCCGGAGGTTCCAGTTGCATGTGGGGCTGCGTAAAGGCTCCCCTGGGGAGTTCAGTTGTACCCAAAGCCTTCCTCTGGGGGCACTTTTGGATGGGCGAATTAGGCTTTTAACGCATTTTCTGGAGCCCGAGTTTTCAGTCGACTGCCAGGCGGGCCAGGGCTATATTTAGGGTTGCTGTGAAAGAGTGAACCCGGAGGGTCCAGTTGCATGTGGGGCTGCATAAAGTCTCCCCTGGGGAGTTCAGTTGTACCCAAAGCCTTCCTTTGGGGGCACTTCTGGATGGGTGAATGGGGCTTGAAACGCTTTTTCTGTGGCCCGAGTTTTCAGTTTTCTGCCATGCTGGCTAGTGTTATATTTAGGGTTGCTTGTAAACAGCGAACATGGGGGGTCCAGTTGCGTATGGGCCTGCATAAAGGCTCCCCTGGGGAGTTCACTTGTACCCAAAGCCTTCCTTTGGGGGCACTTTTGGATGGTCGAATGGGGCTTGAAACGCATTTTCTGGGGCCCGAGTTTTCAGTCGACTGCCAGGCGGGCCAGGATATATTTAGGGTTGCTGTGAAAGAGTGAACCCGGAGGTTCCAGTTGCATGTGGGGCTGCGTAAAGGCTCCCCTGGGGAGTTCACTTGTACCCAAAGCCTTCATCTGGGGGCACTTTTGGATGGGCGAATTAGGCTTTTAACGCATTTTCTGGGGCCCGAGTTTTCAGTCGACTGCCAGGCTTGCTAGGGCTATATTTAGGGTTGCTGTGAAAGAGTGAACCCGGAGGGTCCAGTTGCATGTGGGGCTGCATAAAGGCTCCCCTGGGGAGTTCAATTGTACCCAAAGCCTTCCTTTGGGGGCACTTCTGGATGGGTGAATGGGGCTTGAAACGCATTTTCTGGAGCCCGAGTTTTCAGTCGTCTGCCATGGTGGCTAGGGGTATATTTAGGGTTGCTCGTAAACAGTGAACAAGGAGGGTCCAGTTGCATGTGGGGCTGCGTAAAGGCTCCCCTGGGGAGTTCACTTGTACCCAAAGCCTTCCTCTGGGGGCACTTTTGGATGGGTGAATTAGGCTTTTAACGCATTTTCTGGGGCCCGAGTTTTCAGTCGACTGCCAGGCGGGCCAGGGCTATATTTAGGGTTGCTGTGAAAGAGTGAACCCGGAGGGTCCAGTTGCATGTGGGGCTGCGTTAAGGCTCCCCTGGGGAGTTCAGTTGTACCCAAAGCCTTCCTCTGGGGGCACTTTTGGATGGGCGAATTAGGCTTTTAACGCATTTTCTGGGGCCCGAGTTTTCAGTCGACTGCCAGGCGGGCCAGGGCTATATTTAGGGTTGCTGTGAAAGAGTGAACCCGGAGGGTCCAGTTGCATGTGGGGCTGCATAAAGGCTCCCCTGGGGAGTTCACTTGTACCCAAAGACTTCCTTTGGGGGCACTTCTGGATGGGTGAATGGGGCTTGAAACCCTTTTTCTGGAGCCCAAGTTTTCAGTCTTCTGCCATGGTGGCTAGGGGTATATTTAGGGTTGCTCGTAAACAGTGAACAAGGAGGGTCCAGTTGCATGTGGGGCTGCATAAAGGCTCCCCTGGGGAGTTCAGTTGTACGCAAAGCCTTCCTCTGGGGGCACTTTTGGATGGGCGAATTAGGCTTTTAACGCATTTTCTGTGGCCCGAGTTTTCAGTCGACTGCCAGGCGGGCCAGGGCTATATTTAGGGTTGCTGTGAAAGAGTGAACCCGGAGGGTCCAGTTGCATGTGGGGCTGCATAAAGTCTCCCCTGGGGAGTTCACTTGTACCCAAAGCCTTCCTTTGGGGGCACTTCTGGATGGGCGAAAGGGGCTTGAAACGCTTTTTCTGTGGCCCGAGTTTTCAGTTTTCTGCCATGCTGGCTAGTGTTATATTTAGGGTTGCTTGTAAACAGTGAACACGGGGGGTCCAGTTGCGCATGGGCCTGCATAAAGGCTCCCCTGCGGAGTTCACTTGTACCCAAAGCCTTCCTCTGGGGGCACTTTTGGATGGGCGAATTATGCTTTTAATGCATATTCTGGGGCCCGAGTTTTCAGTCGACTGCCAGGCGGGCCAGGGCTATATTTAGGGTTGCTGTGAAAGAGTGAACCCGGAGATTCCAGTTGCATGTGGGGCTGCGTTAAGGCTCCCCTGGGGAGTTCAGTTGTACCCAAAGCCTTCCTCTGGGGGCACTTTTGGATGGGCGAATTAGGCTTTTAACGCATTTTCTGGGGCCCGAGTTTTCAGTCGACTGCCAGGCGGGCCAGTGCTATATTTAGGGTTGCTGTGAAAGAGTGAACCCGGAGGTTCCAGTTGCATGTGGGGCTGCATAAAGGCTCCCCTGGGGAGTTCACTTGTACCCAAAGCCTTCCTCTGGGGGCACTTTTGGATGGGCGAATGGGGCTCGTAACACATTTTCTGCGGCCCGAGCTTTCAGTCGACTGCCAGGCGGGCCAGGATATATTTAGGGTTGCTGTGAAAGAGTGAACCCGGAGGGTCCAGTTGCATGTGGGGCTGCATAAAGGCTCCCCTGGGGAGTTCAGTTGTACCCAAAGCCTTCCTTTGGGGGCACTTCTGGATGGGTGAATGGGGCTTGAAACGCATTTTCTGGAGCCCGAGTTTTCAGTCATCTGCCATGGTGGCTAGGGGTATATTTAGGGTTGCTCGTAAACAGTGAACAAGGAGGGTCCAGTTGCATGTGGGGCTGCGTTAAGGCTCCCCTGGGGAGTTCAGTTGTACCCAAAGCCTTCCTCTGGGGGCACTTTTGGATGGGCGAATTAGGCTTTAAACGCATTTTCTGGGGCCCGAGTTTTCAGTCGACTGCCAGGCGGGCCAGGGCTATATTTAGGGTTGCTGTGAAAGAGTGAGCCCGGAGATTCCAGTTGCATGTGGGGCTGCGTTAAGGCTCCCCTGGGGAGTTCACTTGTACCCAAAGCCTTCCTTTGGGGGCACTTTTGGATGGTCGAATGGGGCTTGTAGCACGTTTTCTGGGGCCCGAATTTTCAGTCGTGTGCCATGCGGGCCAGGGTTATATTTAGGGTTGCTGTGAAAGAGCGAATACGGAGGGTCCAGTTGCATGTGGGGCTGCATAAAGGCTCCCCTGGGGAGTTCACTTGTACCCAAAGCCTTCCTTTGGGGGCACTTCTGGATGGGCGAAAAGGGCTTGAAACGCTTTTTCTGTGGCCCGAGTTTTCAGTCTTCTGCCATGCTGGCTAGGGTTATATTTAGGGTTGCTGTAAAGAGCGAACACGGAGGGTCCAGTTGCATGTGGGGCTGCGTAAAGGCTCCCCTGGGGAGTTCAGATGTACTCAAAGCCTTCCTTTGGGGGCACTTTTGGATGGGCGAATGGGGCTCGTAACACATTTTCTGTGGCCCGAGCTTTCAGTCGACTGCCAGGCGTGCTAGGGCTATATTTAGGCTTGCGGTGAAAGAGTGAACCCGGAGGGTCCAGTTGCATGTGGGGCTGCATAAAGGCTCCCCTGGGGAGTTCACTTGTACCCAAAGCCTTCCTTTGGGGGCACTTCTGGATGGGTGAATGGGGCTTGAAACGCATTTTCTGGAGCCCGAGTTTTCAGTCTTCTGCCATGGTGGCTAGAAGTATATTTAGGGTTGCTCGTAAATAGTGAACAAGGAGGGTCCAGTTGCATGTGGGGCTGCGTAAAGGCTCCCCTGGGGAGTTCAGTTGTACCCAAAGCCTTCCTCTGGGGGCACTTTTGGATGGGCGAATTAGGCTTTTAACGCATTTTCTGGGGCCCGAGTTTTCAGTCGACTGCCAGGCGGGCCAGGGCTATATTTAGGGTTGCTGTGAAAGAGTGAACCCGGAGGGTCCAGTTGCATGTGGGGCCGCATAAAGGCTCCCCTGGGGAGTTCAGTTGTACCCAAAGCCTTCCTTTGGGGGCACTTCTGGATGGGTGAATGGGGCTTGAAACGCTTTTTCTGTGGCCCGAGTTTTCAGTTTTCTGCCATGCTGGCTAGTGTTATATTTAGGGTTGCTTGTAAACAGCGAACACGGGGGGTCCAGTTGCGTATGGGCCTGCATAAAGGCTCCCCTGGGGAGTTCACTTGTACCCAAAGCCTTCCTCTGGGGGCACTTTTGGATGGGTGAATGGGGCTTGAAACGCATTTTCTGGAGCCCGAGTTTTCAGTCTTCTGCCATGGTGGCTAGGGGTATATATAGGGTTGCTCGTAAACAGTGAACAAGTAGGGTCCAGTTGCATGTGGGGTTGCGTAAAGGCTCCCTACCCAAAGCCTTCCTCTGGGGGCACTTTTGGATGGGCGAATTAGGCTTTTAACGCATTTTCTGGGGCCCGAGTTTTCAGTCGACTGCCAGGCGGGCCAGGGCTATATTTAGGGTTGCTGTGAAAGAGTGAACCCGGAGGGTCCAGTTGCATGTGGGGCTGCATAAAGGCTCCCCTGGGGAGTTCACTTGTACCCAAAGCCTTCCTTTGGGGGCACTTCTGGATGGGTGAATGGGGCTTGAAATGCATTTTCTGTGGCCCGAGTGGACAGTCTTCTGCCATGGTGGCTAGAGGTATATTTAGGGTTGCTCGTAAACAGTGAAAAAGGAGGGTCCAGCTGCATGTGGGGCTGCGTAAAGGCTCCCCTGGGGAGTTCACTTGTACCCAAAGACTTCCTCTGGGGGCACTTTTGGATGGGCGAATTAGGCTTTTAACGCATAGTCTGGGGCCCGAGTTTTCAGTCGACTGCCAGGCGGGCCAGGGCTATATTTAGGGTTGCTGTGAAAGAGCGAATACGGAGGGTCCAGTTGCATGTGGGGCTGCGTTAAGGCTCCCTTGGGGAGTTCAGTTGTACCCAAAGCCTTCCTCTGGGGGCACTTTTGGATGGGCGAATTAGGCTTTTAACGCATTTTCTTATGCCCGAGTTTTCAGTCGACTGCCAGGCGGGCCAGGGCTATATTTAGGGTTGCTGTGAAAGAGTGAACCCTGAGGGTCCAGTTGCATGTGGGGCTGCATAAAGGCTCCCCTGGGGAGTTCACTTGTACCCAAAGCCTTCCTTTGGGGGCACTTTTGGATGGGTGAATGGGGCTTGTAGTACTTTTTCTGGGGCCCGATTTTTCAGTCGTCTGCCATGCGGGCCAGGGTTATATTTAGGGTTGCTGTGAAAGAGCGAATACGGATGGTCCAGTTGCATGTGGGGCTGCATAAAGGCTCCCCTGGGGAGTTCACTTGTACCCAAAGCCTTCCTTTGGGGGCACTTCTGGATGGGCGAAAAGGGCTTGAAACGCATTTTCTGGAGCCCGAGTTTTCAGTTTTCTACCATGCTGGCTAGTGTTATATTTAGGGTTGCTTGTAAACAGCGAACACGGAGGGTCCAGTTGCATGTGGGGCTGCGTAAAGGCTCCCCTGGGGAGTTCAGATGTACCCAAAGCCTTCCTTTGGGGGCACTTTTGGATGGGCGAATGGGGCTCGTAACACATTTTCTGTGGCCCGAGCTTTCAGTCGACTGCCAGGCATGCTAGGGCTATATTTAGGCTTGCGGTGAAAGAGTGAACCCGGAGGGTCCAGTTGCATGTGGGGCTGCGTAAAGGCTCCCCTGGGGAGTTCAGTTGTACCCAAAGCCTTCCTTTGGGGGCACTTCTGGATGGGTGAATGGGGCTTGAAACGCATTTTCTGGAGCCCGAGTTTTCAGTCTTCTGCCATGGTGGCTAGAAGTATATTTAGGGTTGCTCGTAAACAGTGAACAAGGAGGGTCCAGTTGCATGTGGGGCTGCATAAAGGCTCCCCTGGAGAGTTCAGTTGTACCCAAAGCCTTCCTCTGGGGGCACTTTTGGATGGGCGAATTAGGCTTTTAACGCATTTTCTGTGGCCCGAGTTTTCAGTCGACTGCCAGGCGGGCCAGGGCTATATTTAGGGTTGCTGTGAAAGAGTGAACCCGGAGGGTCCAGTTGCATGTGGGGCTGCATAAAGGCTCCTCTGGGGAGTTCACTTGTACCCAAAGCCTTCCTTTGGGGGCACTTTTGGATGGGCGAATTAGGCTTTTAACGCATTTTCTGCGGCCCGAGTTTTCAGTCGACTGCCAGGCGGGCCAGGGCTATATTTAGGGTTGCTGTGAAAGAGCGAATACGGAGGGTCCAGTTGCATGTGGGGCTGCGTAAAGGCTCCCCTGGGGAGTTCAGTTGTACCCAAAGCCTTCCTCTGGGGGCACTTTTGGATGGGCGAATTAGGCTTTTAACGCATTTTCTGGGGCCCGAGTTTTCAGTCGACTGCCAGGCGGGCCAGGGCTATATTTAGGGTTGCTGTGAAAGAGCGAATACAGAGGGTCCAGTTGCATGTGGGGCTGCGTTAAGGCTCCCCTGGGGAGTCCAGTAGTACCCAAAGCCTCTTTTTGGGGGCACTTTTGCATGGTCCAAGGGGAATCGCAATGCGTTTTCTGAGGCCCGCTTTTTCAGTCTTCTCCCATTGCGCCGAGGGCTATATTTAGGGTTGCTGTGAAAGAGTGAACCCGGAGGGTCCAGTTGCATGTGGGGCTGCGTTAAGGCTCCCCTGGGGAGTTCAGTTGTACCCAAAGCCTTCCTTTGGGGGCACTTCTGGATGGGCGAAAGGGGCTTGAAACACTTTTTCTGTGGCCCGAGTTTTCAGTCTTCTGCCATGCTGGCTAGTGCTATATTTAGGGTTGCTTGTAAACAGCGAACACGGGGGGTCCAGTTGCATGTGGGGCTGCATAAAAGCTCCCCTGGGGAGTTCAGATGTACCCAAAGCCTTCCTTTGGGGGCACTTTTGGATGGTCGAATGGGGCTTGTAGCACGTTTTCTGGGGCCCGATTTTTCAGTCGTCTGCCATGTGGGCCAGGGTTATATTTAGGTTTGCTGTGAAAGAGTGAACCCGGATGGTCCAGTTGCATGTGGGGCTGCATAAAGGCTCCCCTGGGGAGTTCACTTGTACCCAAAGCCTTCCTTTGGGGGCACTTCTGGATGGGTGAATGGGGCTTGAAACGCTTTTTCTGTGGCCCGAGTTTTCAGTCTTCTGCCATGCTGGCTAGGGGTATATTTAGGGTTGCTCGTAAACAGTGAACAAGGAGGGTCCAGTTGCATGTGGGGCTGCATAAAGGCTCCCCTGGGGAGTTCAGTTGTACCCAAAGACTTCCTCTGGGGGCACTTTTGGATGGGCGAATTAGGCTTTTAACAGTTTTTCTGGGGCACGAGTTTTCAGTCGACTGCCAGGCGGGCCAGGGCTATATTTAGGGTTGCTGTGAAAGAGCGAATACGGAGGGACCAGTTGCATGTAGGGCTGCGTTAAGGCTCCCCTGGGGAGTTCAGTTGTACCCAAAGCCTTCCTCTGGGGGCACTTTTGGATGGGCGAATTAGGCTTTTAACGCATTTTCTGGGGCCCGAGTTTTCAGTCGACTGCCAGGCGGGCCAGGGCTATATTTAGGGTTGCTGTGAAAGAGTGAACCCGGAGGGTCCAGTTGCATGTGGGGCTGCATAAAGGCTCCCCTGGGGAGTTCAGTTGGACCCAAAGCCTTCCTTTGGGGG
Organism: Anas platyrhynchos; assembly: GCF_047663525.1. Lineage (NCBI taxonomy): Eukaryota > Metazoa > Chordata > Aves > Anseriformes > Anatidae > Anas > Anas platyrhynchos. Next base: position 13,358,675 of record NC_092605.1, on the reverse strand, counting down.
CACTTCTGGATGGGTGAATGGGGCTTGAAACGCTTTTTCTGTGGCTTGAGTTTTCAGTTTTCTGCCATGCTGGCTAGTGTTATATTTAGGGTTGCTTGTAAACAGCGAACACGGGGGGTCCAGTTGCGTATGGGGCTGAATAAAGGCTCCCCTGGGGAGTTCACTTGTACCCAAAGCCTTCCTTTGGGGGCACTTTTGGATGGTCGAATGGGACTTGTAGCACGTTTTCTGTGGCCCGAGTTTTCAGTCTTCTGCCATGCTGGCTAGGGTTATATTTATTGTTGCTGTAAAGAGCGAACACGGAGGGTCCAGTTGCATGTGGGGCTGCGTAAAGGCTCCCCTGGGGAGTTCAGATGTATCCAAAGCCTTCCTTTGGGGGCACTTTTGGATGGGCGAATGGGGCTCGTAACACATTTTCTGTGGCCCGAGCTTTCAGTCGACTGCCAGGCATGCTAGGGCTATATTTAGGCTTGCGGTGAAAGAGTGAATACGGAGGGTCCAGTTGCATGTGGGGCTGCATAAAGGCTCCCCTGGGGAGTTCACTTGTACCCAAAGCCTTCCTTTGGGGGCACTTCTGGATGGGTGAATGGGGCTTGAAACGCTTTTTCTGGAGCCCGAGTTTTCAGTCTTCTGCCATGGTGGCTAGGGGTATATTTAGGGTTGCTCGTAAACAGTGAACAAGGAGGGTCCAGTTGCATGTGGGGCTGCGTAAAGGCTCCCCTGGGGAGTTCAGTTGTACCCAAAGCCTTTCTCTGGGGGCACTTTTGGATGGGCGAATTAGGCTTTTAACGCATTTTCTGTGGCCCGAGTTTTCAGTCGACTGCCAGGCGGGCCAGGGCTATATTTAGGGTTGCTGTGAAAGAGCGAATACGGAGGGTCCAGTTGCATGTGGGGCTGCGTTAAGGCTCCCCTGGGGAGTCCAGTAGTACCCAAAGCCTTCCTTTGGGGGCACATTTGCATGGTCCAAGGGGAATCGCAATGCGTTTTCTGAGGCCCGCTTTTTCAGTCTTCTCCCATTGCGCCGAGGGCTATATTTAGGCTTGCGGTGAAAGAGTGAACCCGGAGGGTCCAGTTGCATGTGGGGCTGCATAAAGGCTCCCCTGGGGAGTCCAGTTGTATCCAAAGCCTTCCTTTGGGGGCACTTCTGGATGGGCGAAAGGGGCTTGAAACGCTTTTTCTGTGGCCCTAGTTTTCAGTTTTCTGCCATGCTGGCTAGTGTTATATTTAGGGTTGCTCGTAAACAGCGAACACGGGAGGTGTATTTGCGTATGGGCCTGCATAAAGGCTCCCCTGGGGAGTTCACTTGTACCCAAAGCCTTCCTTTATGGGCACTTCTGGATGGGCGAAAGGGGCTTGTAGCACGTTTTCTGTGGCCCGAGTTTTCAGTCTTCTGCCATGCTGGCTAGAGGTATATTTAGGGTTGCTGTAAAGAGCGAACACGGAGGGTCCAGTTGCATGTGGGGCTGCGTAAAGGCTCCCCTGGGGAGTTCACTTGTACCCAAAGCCTTCCTCTGGGGGCACTTTTGGATGGGCGAATTAGGCTTTTAACGTATTTTCTGGGGCCCGAGTTTTCAGTCGACTGCCAGGCGGGTCAGGGCTATATTTAGGGTTGATGTGAAAGAGCGAATACGGAGGGTCCAGTTGCATGTGGGGCTGCATAAAGGCTCCCCTGGGGAGTCCAGTTGTTCCCAAAGCCTGCCGTTGGGGGCACTTTTGGATGGTCCAAGGGGAATCGCAATGCGTTTTCTGAGGCCCGCTTTTTCAGTCTTCTCCCATTGCGCCGAGGGCTATATTTAGGCTTGCGGTGAAAGAGTGAACCCGGAGGGTCCAGTTGCATGTGGGGCTGCATAAAGGCTCCCCTGGGGAGTTCACTTGTACCCAAAGCCTTCCTCTGGGGGCACTTCTGGATGGGTGAATGGGGCTTGAAACGCATTTTCTGGAGCCCGAGTTTTCAGCCTTCTGCCATGGTGGCTAGGGGTATATTTAGGGTTGTTCGTAAACAGTGAACAAGGAGGGTCCAGTTGCATGTGGGGCTGCATAAAGGCTCCCCTGGGGAGTTCACTTGTACCCAAAGTCTTCGTTTGGGGGCACTTCTGGATGGGCGAAAGGGGCTTGAAACGCTTTTTCTGTGGCCCGAGTTTTCAGTCTTCTGCCATGCTGGCTAGGGTTATATTTAGGGTTGCTGTAAAGAGCGAACACGGAGATTCCAGTTGCATGTGGGGCTGCGTAAAGGCTCCCCTGGGGAGTTCAGATGTACCCAAAGCCTTCCTTTGGAGGCACTTTTGGATGGGCGAATTAGGCTTTTAACATTTTTTCTGGGGCCCGAGTTTTCAGTTGACTGCCAGGCGGGCCAGGGCTATATTTAGGGTTGCTGTGAAAGAGTGAACCCGGAGGGTCCAGTTGCATGTGGGGCTGCATAAAGGCTCCCCTGGGGAGTTCAGTTGTACCCAAAGCCTTCCTTTGGGGGCACTTCTGGATGGGTGAATGGGGCTTGAAATGCTTTTTCTGTGGCCCGAGTTTTTAGTTTTCTGCCATGCTGGCTAGTGTTATATTTAGGGTTGCTTGTAAACAGCGAACACGGGGGGTCCAGTTGCGTATGGGCCTGCATAAAGGCTCCCCTGGGGAGTTCAGTTGTACCCAAAGCCTTCCTTTGGGGGCACTTTTGGATGGTCGAATGGGGCTTGTAGCACGTTTTCTGTGGCCCGAGTTTTCAGTCGTCTGCCATGCTGGCTAGGGTTATATTTAGGGTTGCTGTAAAGAGCGAACACGGAGGGTCCAGTTGCATGTGGGCCTGCGTAAAGGCTCCCCTGGGGAGTCCACTTGTACCCAAAGCCTTCCTTTGGGGGCACTTTTGGATGGTCCAAGGGGAATCGCAATGCGTTTTCTGAGGCCCGCTTTTTCAGTCTTCTCCCATTGCGCCGAGGGATATATATAGAGGCTTGCGGTGAAAGAGTGAACCCGGAGGGTCCAGTTGCATGTGGGGCTGCATAAAGGCTCCCCTGGGGAGTTCACTTGTACCCAAAGCCTTCTTTTGGGGGCACTTCTGGATGGGTGAATGGGGCTTGAAACGCATTTTCTGGAGCCCGAGTTTTCAGCATTCTGCCATGGTGGCTAGGGGTATATTTAGGGTTGCTCGAAAACAGTGAACAAGGAGGGTCCAGTTGCATGTGGGGCTGCATAAAGGCTCCCCTGGGGAGTTCACTTGTACCCAAAGTCTTCCCTTGGGGCCACTTCTGGATGGGCGAAAGGGGCTTGAAAAGCTTTTTCTGTGGGCCGAGTTTTCAGTCTTCTGCCATGCTGGCTAGTGTTATATTTAGTGTTACTGTAAAGAGAGAACACGGAGGGTCCAGTTGCATGTGGGGCTGCATAAAGGCTCCCCTGGGGAGTTCAGATGTACCCAAAGCCTTCCTTTGGGGGCACTTTTGGATGGGCGAATGGGGCTCGTAACACATTTTCTGTGGCCCGAGCTTTCAGTCGACTGCCAGGCGTGCTAGGGCTATATTTAGGCTTGCGGTGAAAGAGTGAACCCGGAGGGTCCAGTTGCATGTGGGGCTGCATAAAGGCTCCCCTGGGGAGTTCAGATGTACCCAAAGCCTTCCTCTGGGGGCACTTTTGGATGGTCGAATGGGGCTTGTAGCACGTTTTCTGTGGCCCGATTTTTCAGTCTTCTGCCATGCTGGCTAGAGGTATATTTAGGGTTGCTGTAAAGAGCGAACACGGAGGGTCCAGTTGCATGTGGGGCTGCGTAAAGGCTCCCCTGGGGAGTTCACTTGTACCCAAAGCCTTCCTCTGGGGGCACTTTTGGATGGGCGAATTAGGCTTTTAAAGCATTTTCTGTGGCCCGAGTTTTCAGTCGACTGCCAGGCGGGTCAGGGCTATATTTAGGGTTGATGTGAAAGAGCGAATACGGAGGGTCCAGTTGCATGTGGGGCTGCATAAAGGCTCCCCTGGGGAGTCCAGTTGTTCCCAAAGCCTTCCGTTGGGGGCACTTTTGGATGGTCCAAGGGGAATCGCAATGCGTTTTCTGAGGCCCGCTTTTTCAGTCTTCTCCCATTGCGCCGAGGGCTATATTTAGGCTTGCGGTGAAAGAGTGAACCCGGAGGGTCCAGTTGCATGTGGGGCTGCATAAAGGCTCCCCTGGGGAGTTCAGTTGTACCCAAAGCTTTCCTTTGGGGGCACTTCTGGATGGGTGAATGGGGCTTGAAACGCATTTTCTGGAGCCCGAGTTTTCAGTCTTCTGCCATGGTGGCTAGGGGTATATTTAGGGTTGCTCGTAAACAGTGAACAAGGAGGGTCCAGTTGCATGTGGGGCTGTGTAAAGGCTCCCCTGGAGAGTTCAGTTGTACCCAAAGCCTTCCTCTGGGGGCACTTTTGGATGGGCGAATTAGGCTTTTAACGCATTTTCTGGGGCCCGAGTTTTCAGTCGACTGCCAGGCGGGCCAGGGCTATAGTTAGGGTTGCTGTGAAAGAGTGAACCCGGAGGGTCCAGTTGCATGTGGGGCTGCATAAAGGCTCCCCTGGGGAGTTCACTTGTACCCAAAGCCTTCCTTTGGGGGCACTTTTGGATGGGCGAATTAGGCTTTTAACGCATTTTCTGCGGCCCGAGTTTTCAGTCGACTGCCAGGCGGGCCAGGGCTATATTTAGGGTTGCTGTGAAAGAGCGAATACGGAGGGTCCAGTTGCATGTGGGGCTGCGTAAAGGCTCCCCTGGGGAGTTCAGTTGTACCCAAAGCCTTCCTCTGGGGGCACTTTTGGATGGGCGAATTAGGCTTTTAACGCATTTTCTGGGGCCCGAGTTTTCAGTCGACTGCCAGGCGGGCCAGGGCTATATTTAGGTTTGCTGTGAAAGAGCAAATACGGAGGGTCCAGTTGCATGTGGGGCTGCGTTAAGGCTCCCCTGGGGAGATCAGTTGTACCCAAAGCCTTCCTCTGGGGGCACTTTTGGATGGGCGAATTAGGCTTTTAACCCATTTTCTGGGGCCTGAGTTTTCAGTCGACTGACAGGCGGGCCAGGGCTATATTTAGGCTTGCGGTAAAAGAGTGAACCCGGAGGGTCCAGTTGCATGTGGGGCTGCATAAAGGCTCCCCTGGGGAGTTCACTTGTACCCAAAGCCTTCCTTTGGGGGCACTTCTGGATGGGCGAAAGCGGCTTGAAACGCTTTTTCTGTGGCCCGAGTTTTCAGTCTTCTGCCATGGTGGCTAGGGGTATATTTAGGGTTGCTCGTAAACAGTGAACAAGGAGGGTCCAGTTGCATGTGGGGCTGCATAAAGACTCCCCTGGGGAGTTCACTTGTACCCAAAGCCTTCCTTTGGGGGCACTTCTGGATGGGCGAAAGGGCCTTGAAACGCTTTTTCTGTGGCCTGAGTTTTCAGTCTTCTGCCATGCTGGCTAGGGTTATATTTAGGGTTGCTGTAAAGAGCGAATAGGGAGGGTCCAGTTGCATGTGTGGCTGCGTAAAGGCTAACCTGGGAAGTTCAAATGTACCCAAAGCCTTCCTTTGGGGGCACTTTTGGATGGGCGAACGGGGCTCGTAACACATTTTCTGTGGCCCGAGCTTTCAGTCGACTGCCAGGCGTGCTAGGGCTATATTTAGGCTTGCGGTGAAAGAGTCAACCCGGAGGGTCCAGTTGCATGTGGGGCTGCATAAAGGCTCCCCTGGGGAGTTCAGTTGTACCCAAAGCCTTCCTTTGGGGTCACTTCTGGGTGGGTGAATGGGGCTTGAAACGCTTTTTCTGTGGCCCGAGTTTTCAGTCTTCTGCCATGGTGGCTAGGGGTATATTTAGGGTTGCTCGTAAACAGTGAACAAGGAGGGTCCAGTTGCATGTGGGGCTGCATAAAGGCTCCCCTGGGGAGTTCACTTGTACCCAAAGCCTTCCTTTGGGGGCACTTCTGGATGGGCGAAAGCGGCTTGAAACGCTTTTTCTGTGGCCCGAGTTTTCAGTCTTCTGCCATGGTGGCTAGGGGTATATTTAGGGTTGCTCGTAAACAGTGAACAAGGAGGGTCCAGTTGCATGTGGGGCTGCGTAAAGGCTCCCCTGGGGAGTTCACTTGTACCCAATGCCTTCCTTTGGGGGCACTTTTGGATGGGCGAAAGGGCCTTGAAACGCTTTTTCTGTGGCCTGAGTTTTCAGTCTTCTGCCATGCTGGCTAGGGTTATATTTAGGGTTGCTGTAAAGAGCGAATACGGAGGGTCCAGTTGCATGTGTGGCTGCGTAAAGGCTCCCCTGGGGAGTTCACTTTTACCCAAAGCCTTCCTCTGGGGGCACTTTTGGATGGGCGAATTAGGCTTTTAACGCATTTTCTGGAGCCCGAGTTTTCAGTCGACTGCCAGGCGGGCCAGGGCTATATTTAGGGTTGCTCGTAAACAGTGAACAAGGAGGGTACAGTTGCATGTAGGGCTGCGTAAAGGCTCCCCTGGGGAGTTCAGTTGTACCCAAAGCCTTCCTCTGGGGGCACTTTTAGAGGGGCGAATTAGGCTTTTAATGCATTTTCTGGGGCCCGAGTTTTCAGTCGACTGCCAGGCGGGCCAGGGCTATATTTAGGTTTGCTGTGAAAGAGCAAATACGGAGGGTCCAGTTGCATGTGGGGCTGCGTTAAGGCTCCCCTGGGGAGATCAGTTGTACCCAAAGCCTTCCTCTGGGGGCACTTTTGGATGGGCGAATTAGGCTTTTAACCCATTTTCTGGGGCCCGAGATTTCAGTCGACTGACAGGCGGGCCAGGGCTATATTTAGGCTTGCGGTAAAAGAGTGAACCCGGAGGGTCCAGTTGCATGTGGGGCTGCATAAAGGCTCCCCTGGGGAGTTCAGTTGTACCCAAAGCCTTCCTTTGGGGGCACTTCTGGATGGGCGAAAGGGGCTTGAAACGCTTTTTCTGTGTCCCTAGTTTTCAGTTTTCTGCCATGCTGGCTAGTGTTATATTTAGGGTTGCTCGTAAACAGCGAACACGGGAGGTGTATTTGCGTATGGGCCTGCATAAAGGCTCCCCTGGGGAGTTCACTTGTACCCGAAGCCTTCCTTTATGGGCACTTCTGGATGGGCGAAAGGGGCTTGTAGCACGTTTTCTGTGGCCCGATTTTTCAGTCTTCTGCCATGCTGGCTAGAGGTATATTTAGGGTTGCTGTAAAGAGCGAACACGGAGGGTCCAGTTGCATGTGGGGCTGCGTAAAGGCTCCCCTGGGGAGTTCACTTGTACCCAAAGCCTTCCTCTGGGGGCACTTTTGGATGGGCGAATTAGGCTTTTAACGTATTTTCTGGGGCCCGAGTTTTCAGTCGACTGCCAGGCGGGTCAGGGCTATATTTAGGGTTGATGTGAAAGAGCGAATACGGAGGGTCCAGTTGCATGTGGGGCTGCATAAAGGCTCCCCTGGGGAGTCCAGTTGTTCCCAAAGCCTTCCGTTGGGGGCACTTTTGGATGGTCCAAGGGGAATCGCAATGCGTTTTCTGAGGCCCGCTTTTTCAGTCTTCTCCCATTGCGCCGAGGGCTATATTTAGGCTTGCGGTGAAAGAGTGAACCCGGAGGGTCCAGTTGCATGTGGGGCTGCATAAAGGCTCCCCTGGGGAGTTCAGTTGTACCCAAAGCCTTCCTCTGGGGGCACTTCTGGATGGGTGAATGGGGCTTGAAACGCATTTTCTGGAGCCCGAGTTTTCAGCCTTCTGCCATGGTGGCTAGGGGTATATTTAGGGTTGTTCGTAAACAGTGAACAAGGAGGGTCCAGTTGCATGTGGGGCTGCATAAAGGCTCCCCTGGGGAGTTCACTTGTACCCAAAGTCTTCGTTTGGGGGCACTTCTGGATGGGCGAAAGGGGCTTGAAACGCTTTTTCTGTGGCCCGAGTTTTCAGTCTTCTGCCATGCTGGCTAGGGTTATATTTAGGGTTGCTGTAAAGAGCGAACACGGAGATTCCAGTTGCATGTGGGGCTGCGTAAAGGCTCCCCTGGGGAGTTCAGATGTACCCAAAGCCTTCCTTTGGAGGCACTTTTGGATGGGCGAATTAGGCTTTTAACATTTTTTCTGGGGCCCGAGTTTTCAGTTGACTGCCAGGCGGGCCAGGGCTATATTTAGGGTTGCTGTGAAAGAGTGAACCCGGAGGGTCCAGTTGCATGTGGGGCTGCATAAAGGCTCCCCTGGGGAGTTCAGTTGTACCCAAAGCCTTCCTTTGGGGGCACTTCTGGATGGGTGAATGGGGCTTGAAATGCTTTTTCTGTGGCCCGAGTTTTTAGTTTTCTGCCATGCTGGCTAGTGTTATATTTAGGGTTGCTTGTAAACAGCGAACACGGGGGGTCCAGTTGCGTATGGGCCTGCATAAAGGCTCCCCTGGGGAGTTCAGTTGTACCCAAAGCCTTCCTTTGGGGGCACTTTTGGATGGTCGAATGGGGCTTGTAGCACGTTTTCTGTGGCCCGAGTTTTCAGTCGTCTGCCATGCTGGCTAGGGTTATATTTAGGGTTGCTGTAAAGAGCGAACACGGAGGGTCCAGTTGCATGTGGGCCTGCGTAAAGGCTCCCCTGGGGAGTCCACTTGTACCCAAAGCCTTCCTTTGGGGGCACTTTTGGATGGTCCAAGGGGAATCGCAATGCGTTTTCTGAGGCCCGCTTTTTCAGTCTTCTCCCATTGCGCCGAGGGATATATATAGAGGCTTGCGGTGAAAGAGTGAACCCGGAGGGTCCAGTTGCATGTGGGGCTGCATAAAGGCTCCCCTGGGGAGTTCACTTGTACCCAAAGCCTTCTTTTGGGGGCACTTCTGGATGGGTGAATGGGGCTTGAAACGCATTTTCTGGAGCCCGAGTTTTCAGCATTCTGCCATGGTGGCTAGGGGTATATTTAGGGTTGCTCGAAAACAGTGAACAAGGAGGGTCCAGTTGCATGTGGGGCTGCATAAAGGCTCCCCTGGGGAGTTCACTTGTACCCAAAGTCTTCCCTTGGGGCCACTTCTGGATGGGCGAAAGGGGCTTGAAAAGCTTTTTCTGTGGGCCGAGTTTTCAGTCTTCTGCCATGCTGGCTAGTGTTATATTTAGTGTTGCTGTAAAGAGAGAACACGGAGGGTCCAGTTGCATGTGGGGCTGCGTAAAGGCTCCCCTGGGGAGTTCAGATGTACCCAAAGCCTTCCTTTGGGGGCACTTTTGGATGGGCGAATGGGGCTCGTAACACATTTTCTGTGGCCCGAGCTTTCAGTCGACTGCCAGGCGTGCTAGGGCTATATTTAGGCTTGCGGTGAAAGAGTGAACCCGGAGGGTCCAGTTGCATGTGGGGCTGCATAAAGGCTCCCCTGGGGAGTTCAGATGTACCCAAAGCCTTCCTCTGGGGGCACTTTTGGATGGTCGAATGGGGCTTGTAGCACGTTTTCTGTGGCCCGATTTTTCAGTCTTCTGCCATGCTGGCTAGAGGTATATTTAGGGTTGCTGTAAAGAGCGAACACGGAGGGTCCAGTTGCATGTGGGGCTGCGTAAAGGCTCCCCTGGGGAGTTCACTTGTACCCAAAGCCTTCCTCTGGGGGCACTTTTGGATGGGCGAATTAGGCTTTTAACGTATTTTCTGGGGCCCGAGTTTTCAGTCGACTGCCAGGCGGGTCAGGGCTATATTTAGGGTTGATGTGAAAGAGCGAATACGGAGGGTCCAGTTGCATGTGGGGCTGCATAAAGGCTCCCCTGGGGAGTCCAGTTGTTCCCAAAGCCTTCCGTTGGGGGCACTTTTGGATGGTCCAAGGGGAATCGCAATGCGTTTTCTGAGGCCCGCTTTTTCAGTCTTCTCCCATTGCGCCGAGGGCTATATTTAGGCTTGCGGTGAAAGAGTGAACCCGGAGGGTCCAGTTGCATGTGGGGCTGCATAAAGGCTCCCCTGGGGAGTTCAGTTGTACCCAAAGCTTTCCTTTGGGGGCACTTCTGGATGGGTGAATGGGGCTTGAAACGCATTTTCTGGAGCCCGAGTTTTCAGTCTTCTGCCATGGTGGCTAGGGGTATATTTAGGGTTGCTCGTAAACAGTGAACAAGGAGGGTCCAGTTGCATGTGGGGCTGTGTAAAGGCTCCCCTGGAGAGTTCAGTTGTACCCAAAGCCTTCCTCTGGGGGCACTTTTGGATGGGCGAATTAGGCTTTTAACGCATTTTCTGGGGCCCGAGTTTTCAGTCGACTGCCAGGCGGGCCAGGGCTATAGTTAGGGTTGCTGTGAAAGAGTGAACCCGGAGGGTCCAGTTGCATGTGGGGCTGCATAAAGGCTCCCCTGGGGAGTTCACTTGTACCCAAAGCCTTCCTTTGGGGGCACTTTTGGATGGGCGAATTAGGCTTTTAACGCATTTTCTGCGGCCCGAGTTTTCAGTCGACTGCCAGGCGGGCCAGGGTTATATTTAGGGTTGCTGTGAAAGAGCGAATACGGAGGGTCCAGTTGTATGTGGGGCTGCGTTAAGGCTCCCCTGGGGAGTTCAGTTGTACCCAAAGCCTTCCTCTGGGGGCACTTTTGGATGGGCGAATTAGGCTTTTAACGCATTTTCTGGGGCCCGAGTTTTCAGTCGACTGCCAGGCGGGCCAGGGCTATATTTAGGTTTGCTGTGAAAGAGCAAATACGGAGGGTCCAGTTGCATGTGGGGCTGCGTTAAGGCTCCCCTGGGGAGATCAGTTGTACCCAAAGCCTTCCTCTGGGGGCACTTTTGGATGGGCTAATTAGGCTTTTAACCCATTTTCTGGGGCCCGAGTTTTCAGTCGACTGACAGGCGGGCCAGGGCTATATTTAGGCTTGCGGTAAAAGAGTGAACCCGGAGGGTCCAGTTGCATGTGGGGCTGCATAAAGGCTCCCCTGGGGAGTTCACTTGTACCCAAAGCCTTCCTTTGGGGGCACTTCTGGATGGGCGAAAGCGGCTTGAAACGCTTTTTCTGTGGCCCGAGTTTTCAGTCTTCTGCCATGGTGGCTAGGGGTATATTTAGGGTTGCTCGTAAACAGTGAACAAGGAGGGTCCAGTTGCATGTGGGGCTGCATAAAGACTCCCCTGGGGAGTTCACTTGTACCCAAAGCCTTCCTTTGGGGGCACTTCTGGATGTGCGAAAAGGCCTTGAAACGCTTTTTCTGTGGCCTGAGTTTTCAGTCTTCTGCCATGCTGGCTAGGGTTATATTTAGGGTTGCTGTAAAGAGCGAATAGGGAGGGTCCAGTTGCATGTGTGGCTGCGTAAAGGCTAACCTGGGAAGTTCAAATGTACCCAAAGCCTTCCTTTGGGGGCACTTTTGGATGGGCGAACGGGGCTCGTAACACATTTTCTGTGGCCCGAGCTTTCAGTCGACTGCCAGGCGTGCTAGGGCTATATTTAGGCTTGCGGTGAAAGAGTCAACCCGGAGGGTCCAGTTGCATGTGGGGCTGCATAAAGGCTCCCCTGGGGAGTTCAGTTGTACCCAAAGCCTTCCTTTGGGGTCACTTCTGGGTGGGTGAATGGGGCTTGAAACGCTTTTTCTGTGGCCCGAGTTTTCAGTCTTCTGCCATGGTGGCTAGGGGTATATTTAGGGTTGCTCGTAAACAGTGAACAAGGAGGGTCCAGTTGCATGTGGGGCTGCATAAAGGCTCCCCTGGGGAGTTCACTTGTACCCAAAGCCTTCCTTTGGGGGCACTTCTGGATGGGCGAAAGCGGCTTGAAACGCTTTTTCTGTGGCCCGAGTTTTCAGTCTTCTGCCATGGTGGCTAGGGGTATATTTAGGGTTGCTCGTAAACAGTGAACAAGGAGGGTCCAGTTGCATGTGGGGCTGCGTAAAGGCTCCCCTGGGGAGTTCACTTGTACCCAATGCCTTCCTTTGGGGGCACTTTTGGATGGGCGAAAGGGCCTTGAAACGCTTTTTCTGTGGCCTGAGTTTTCAGTCTTCTGCCATGCTGGCTAGGGTTATATTTAGGGTTGCTGTAAAGAGCGAATACGGAGGGTCCAGTTGCATGTGTGGCTGCGTAAAGGCTCCCCTGGGGAGTTCACTTTTACCCAAAGCCTTCCTCTGGGGGCACTTTTGGATGGGCGAATTAGGCTTTTAACGCATTTTCTGGAGCCCGAGTTTTCAGTCGACTGCCAGGCGGGCCAGGGCTATATTTAGGGTTGCTCGTAAACAGTGAACAAGGAGGGTACAGTTGCATGTAGGGCTGCGTAAAGGCTCCCCTGGGGAGTTCAGTTGTACCCAAAGCCTTCCTCTGGGGGCACTTTTAGAGGGGCGAATTAGGCTTTTAATGCATTTTCTGGGGCCCGAGTTTTCAGTCGACTGCCAGGCGGGCCAGGGCTATATTTAGGGTTGCTGTGAAAGAGCAAATACGGAGGGTCCAGTTGCATGTGGGGCTGCGTTAAGGCTCCCCTGGGGAGATCAGTTGTACCCAAAGCCTTCCTCTGGGGGCACTTTTGGATGGGCGAATTAGGCTTTTAACCCATTTTCTGGGGCCCGAGATTTCAGTCGACTTACAGGCGGGCCAGGGCTATATTTAGGCTTGCGGTAAAAGAGTGAACCCGGAGGGTCCAGTTGCATGTGGGGCTGCATAAAGGCTCCCCTGGGGAGTTCAGTTGTACCCAAAGCCTTCCTTTGGGGGCACTTCTGGATGGGTGAATGGGGCTTGAAACGCTTTTTCTGTGGCCCGAGTTTTCAGTCTTCTGCCATGGTGGCTAGGGGTATATTTAGGGTTGCTCGTAAACAGTGAACAAGGAGGGTCCAGTTGCATGTGGGGCTGCATAAAGGCTCCCCTGGGGAGTTCACTTGTACCCAAAGCCTTCCTTTGGGGGCACTTCTGGATGGGCGAAAGGGGCTTGAAACGCTTTTTCTGTGGCCCGAGTTTTCAGTCTTCTGCCATGGTGTCTAGGGGGATATTTAGGGTTGCTCGTAAACAGTGAACAAGGAGGGTCCAGTTGCATGTGGGGCTGCATAAAGGCTCCCCTGGGGAGTTCAGTTGTACCCAAAGCCTTCCTTTGGGGGCACTTCTGGATGGGCGAAAGGGGCTTGAAACCCTTTTTCTGTGGCCCGAGTTTTCAGTCTTCTGCCATGCTGGCTAGGGTTATATTTAGGGTTGCTGTAAAGAGCGAACACGAAGGGTCCAGTTGCATGTGGGGCTGTGTAAAGGCTCCCCTGGGGAGTTCAGTTGTACCCAAAGCCTTCCTTTGGGGGCACTTCTGGGTGGGTGAATGGGGCTTGAAACGCATTTTCTGGAGCCTGAGTTTTCAGTCTTCTGCCATGGTGGCTAGGGGTATATTTAGGGTTGCTCGTAAACAGTGAACAATGAGGGTACAGTTGCATGTAGGGCTGCGTAAAGGCTCCCCTGGGGAGTTCAGTTGTACCCAAAGCCTTCCTCTGGGGGCACTTTTAGAGGGGCGAATTAGGCTTTTAATGCATTTTCTGGGGCCCGAGTTTTCAGTCGACTGCCATGCGGGCCAGGGCTATATTTAGGTTTGCTGTGAAAGAGCAAATACGGAGGGTCCAGTTGCATGTGGGGCTGCGTTAAGGCTCCCCTGGGGAGATCAGTTGTACCCAAAGCCTTCCTCTGGGGGCACTTTTGGATGGGCGAATTAGGCTTTTAACCCATTTTCTGGGGCCCGAGTTTTCAGTCGACTGACAGGCGGGCCAGGGCTATATTTAGGCTTGCGGTAAAAGAGTGAACCCGGAGGGTCCAGTTGCATGTGGGGCTGCATAAAGGCTCCCCTGGGGAGTTCAGTTGTACCCAAAGCCTTCCTTTGGGGGCACTTCTGGATGGGTGAATGGGGCTTGAAACGCTTTTTCTGTGGCCCGAGTTTTCAGTCTTCTGCCATGGTGGCTAAGGGTATATTTAGGGTTGCTCGTAAACAGTGAACAAGGAGGGTCCAGTTGCATGTGGGGCTGCATAAAGGCTCCCCTGGGGAGTTCACTTGTACCCAAAGCCTTCCTTTGGGGGCACTTCTGGATGGGCCAAAAGGGGCTTGAAACGCTTTTTCTGTGGCCCGAGTTTTCAGTCTTCTGCCATGCTGGCTAGGGTTATATTTAGGGTTGCTGTAAAGAGCGAACACGGAGGGTCCAGTTGCATGTGGGGCTGTGTAAAGGCTCCCCTGGGGAGTTCAGTTGTACCCAAAGCCTTCCTTTGGGGGCACTCTTGGATGGGCGAATGGGGCTCGTAACACATTTTCTGTGGCCCGAGCTTTCAGTCGACTGCCAGGCGTGCTAGGGTTATATTTAGTCTTGCGGTGAAAGAGTGAACGCGGAGGGTCCAGTTGCATGTGGGGCTGCATAAAGGCTCCCCTGGGGAGTTCACTTGTACCCAAAGCCTTCCTTTGGGGGCACTTTTGGATGGGCGAATTAGGCTTTTAACAGTTTTTCTGGGGCCCGAGTTTTCAGTCGACTGCCAAGCGGGCCAGGGCTATATTTAGGGTTGCTGTGAAAGAGTGAACCCGGAGGGTCCAGTTGCATGTGGGGCTGCATAAAGGCTCCCCTGGGGAGTTCAGTTGTACCCAAAGCCTTCCTTTGGGGGCACTTCTGGATGGGTGAATGGGGCTTGAAACGCATTTTCTGGAGCCCGAGTTTTCAGTCTTCTGCCATGGTGGCTAGGGTTATATTTAGGGTTGCTCGTAAACAGTGAACAAGGAGGGTCCAGTTGCATGTGGGGCTGTGTAAAGGCTCCCCTGGGGAGTTCACTTGTACCCAAAGCCTTCCTCTGGGGGCACTTCTGGATGGGAGAAAGGAGCTTGAAACTCTTATTCTGTGGCCCGAGTTTTCAGTCTTCTGCCATGCTGGCTAGGGTTATATTTAGGGTTGATTTAGAGAGCGAACACGGAGGATCCAGTTGCATGTGGGGCTGCGTAAAGGCTAACCTTGGAAGTTCAAATGTACCCAAAGCCTTCCTTTGGGGGCACTTTTGGATGGGCGAATGGAGCTCGTAACACATTTTCTGTGGCCCGAACTTTCAGTCGACTGCCAGGCGTGCTAGGGCTATATTTAGGCTTGCGGTGAAAGAGTGAACCCGGAGGGTCCAGTTGCATGTGGGGCTGCATAAAGGCTCCCCTGGGGAATTCAGTTGTACCCAAAGCCTTCCTTTGGGGGCACTTCTGGGTGGGTGAATGGGGCTTGAAACGCATTTTCTGGAGCCCGAGTTTTCAGTCTTCTGCCATGGTGGCTAGGGGTATATTTAGGGTTGCTCGTAAACAGTGAACAAGGAGGGTACAGTTGCATGTAGGGCTGCGTAAAGGCTCCCCTGGGGAGTTCAGTTGTACCCAAAGCCTTCCTCTGGGGGCACTTTTAGAGGGGCGAATTAGGCTTTTAATGCATTTTCAGGGACACGAGTTTTCAGTCGACTGCCAGTCGGGCCAGGGCTATATTAAGGTTTGCTGTGAAAGAGCGAATACGGAGGGTCCAGTTGCATGTGGGGCTGCGTTAAGGCTCCCCTGGGGAGATCAGTTGTACCCAAAGCCTTCCTCTGGGGGCACTTTTGGATGGGCGAATTAGGCTTTTAACGCATTTTCTGGGGCCCGAGTTTTCAGTCGACTGCCAGGCGGGCCAGGGCTATATTTAGGCTTGCGGTAAAAGAGTGAACCCGGAGGGTCCAGTTGCATTTGGGGCTGCATAAAGGCTCCCCTGCGGAGTTCACTTGTACCCAAAGCCTTCCTTTGGGGGCACTTCTGGATGGGTGAATGGGGCTTGAAACGCTTTTTCTGGAGCCCGAGTTTTCAGTCTTCTGCCATGGTGGCTAGGGGTATATTTAGGGTTGCTCGTAAACAGTGAACAAGGAGGTTCCAGTTGCATGTGGGGCTGCATAAAGGCTCCCCTGGGGAGTTCACTTGTACCCAAAGCCTTCCTTTGGGGGCACTTCTGGATGGGCGAAAGGGCCGTGAAACGCTTTTTCTGTGGCCTGAGTTTTCAGTCTTCTGCCATGCTGGCTAGGGTTATATTTAGGGTTGCTGTAAAGAGCGAATACGGAGGGTCCAGTTGCATGTGTGGCTGCGTAAAGGCTCCCCTGGGGAGTTCACTTGTACCCAAAGCCTTCCTCTGGGGGCACTTTTGGATGGGCGAATTAGGCTTTTAACGCATTTTCTGGAGCCCGAGTTTTCAGTCGACTGCCAGGCGGGCCAGGGCTATATTTAGGGTTGCTGTGAAAGAGTGAACCCGGAGGGTCCAGTTGCATGTGGGGCTGCATAAAGGCTCCCCTGGGGAGTTCAGTTGTACCCAAAGCCTTCCTTTGGGGGCACTTCTGGATGGGTGAATGGGGCTTGAAACGCATTTTCTGGAGCCCGAGTTTTCAGTCTTCTGCCATGGTGGCTAGGGGTATATTTAGGGTTGCTCGTAAACAGTGAACAAGGAGGGTCCAGTTGCATGTGGGGCTGCGTAAAGGCTCCCCTGGGGAGTTCAGTTGTACCCAAAGCCTTCCTCTGGGGGCACTTTTAGAGGGGCGAATTAGGCTTTTAATGCATTTTCTGGGGCCCGAGTTTTCAGTCGACTGCCAGGCGGGCCAGGGCTATATTTAGGGTTGCTGTGAAAGAGCAAATACGGAGGGTCCAGTTGCATGTGGGGCTGCGTTAAGGCTCCCCTGGGGAGATCAGTTGTACCCAAAGCCTTCCTCTGGGGGCACTTTTGGATGGGCGAATTAGGCTTTTAACGCATTTTCTGGGGCCCGAGTTTTCAGTCTACTGCCAGGAGGGCCAGGGCTATATTTAGGCTTGCGGTGAAAGAGTGAACCCGGAGGGTCCAGTTGCATTTGAGGCTGCATAAAGGCTCCCCTGGGGAGTTCACTTGTACCCAAAGTCTTCCTTTGGGGGCACTTCTGAATGGGTGAATGGGGCTTGAAACGCTTTTTCTGTGGCCCGAGTTTTCAGTCTTCTGCCATGGTGGCTAAGGGTATATTTAGGGTTGCTCGTAAACAGTGAACAAGGAGGGTCCAGTTGCATGTGGGGCTGCATAAAGGCTCCCCTGGGGAGTTCACTTGTACCCAAAGCCTTCCTTTGGGGCACTTCTGGATGGGCGAAAGCGGCTTGAAACGCTTTTTCTGTGGCCCGAGTTTTCAGTCTTCTGCCATGGTGTCTAGGGGTATATTTAGGGTTGCTCGTAAACAGTGAACAAGGAGGGTCCAGTTGCATGTGGGGCTGCATAAAGGCTCCCCTGGGGAGTTCACTTGTACCCAAAGCCTTCCTTTGGGGGCACTTTTGGATGGGCGAATTAGGCTTTTAACGCATTTTCTGCGGCCCGAGTTTTCAGTCGACTGCCAGGCGGGCTAGGGTTATATTTAGGGTTGCTGTAAAGAGCGAACACGGAGGGTCCAGTTGCATGTGGGGCTGCGTAAAGGCTAACGTGGGAAGTTCAAATGTACCCAAAGCCTTCCTTTGGGGGCACTTTTGGATGGGCGAACAGGGCTCGTAACACATTTTCTGTGGCCCGAGCTTTCAGTCGACTGCCAGGCGTGCTAGGGCTATATTTAGGCTTGCGGTGAAAGAGTGAACCCGGAGGGTCCAGTTGCATGTGGGGCTGCATAAAGGCTCCCCTGGGGAGTTCACTTGTACCCAAAGCCTTCCTTTGGGGGCACTTCTGGGTGGGTGAATGGGGCTTGAAACGCATTTTCTGGAGCCCGAGTTTTCAGTCTTCTTCCATGGTGGCTAGGGGTATATTTAGGGTTGCTCGTAAACAGTGAACAAGGAGGGTACAGTTGCATGTAGGGCTGCGTAAAGGCTCCCCTGGGGAGTTCAGTTGTACCCAAAGCCTTCCTCTGGGGGCACTTTTAGAGGGGCGAATTAGGCTTTTAATGCATTTTCTGGGGCCCGAGTTTTCAGTAGACTGCCAGGCGGGCCAGGGCTATATTTAGGGTTGCTGTGAAAGAGCAAATACGGAGGGTCCAGTTGCATGTGGGGCTGCGTTAAGGCTCCCCTGGGGAGATCAGTTGTACCCAAAGCCTTCCTTTGGGGGCACTTCTGGATGGGTGAATGGGGCTTGAAACGCTTTTTCTGTGGCCCGAGTTTTCAGTCTTCTGCCATGGTGGCTAGGGGTATATTTAGGGTTGCTCGTAAACAGTGAACAAGGAGGGTCCAGTTGCATGTGGGGCTGCATAAAGGCTCCCCTGGGGAGTTCACTTGTACCCAAAGCCTTCCTTTGGGGGCACTTCTGGATGGGCGAAAGGGGCTTGAAACTCTTTTTCTGTGGCCCGAGTTTTCAGTCTTCTGCCATGCTGGCTAGGGTTATATTTAGGGTTGCTGTAAAGAGCGAACACGGAGGGTCCAGTTGCATGTGGGGCTGTGTAAAGGCTCCCCTGGGGAGTTCAGTTGTACCCAAAGCCTTCCTTTCTGGCACTCTTGGATGGGCGAATGGGGCTCGTAACACATTTTCTGTGGCCCGAGCTTTCAGTCGACTGCCAGGCGTGCTAGGGCTATATTTAGGCTTGCGGTGAAAGAGTGAACGCGGAGGGTCCAGTTGCATGTGGGGCTGCATAAAGGCTCCCCTGGGGAGTTCACTTGTACCCAAAGCCTTCCTTTGGGGGCACTTTTGGATGGGCGAATTAGGCTTTTAACAGTTTTTCTGGGGCCCGAGTTTTCAGTCGACTGCCAGGCGGGCCAGGGTTATATTTAGGGTTGCTGTGAAAGAGTGAACCCGGAGGGTCCAGTTGCATTTGGGGCTGCGTTAAGGCTCCCCTGGGGAGTTCAGTTGTACCCAAAGCCTTCCTTTGGGGGCACTTCTGGATGGGTGAATGGGGCTTTGAACGCATTTTCTGGAGCCCGAGTTTTCAGTCTTCTGCCATGGTGGCTAGGGTTATATTTAGGGTTGCTCGTAAACAGTGAACAAGGAGGGTCCAGTTGCATGTGGGGCTGTGTAAAGGCTCCCCTGGGGAGTTCACTTGTACCCAAAGCCTTCCTTTGGGGGCACTTCTGGATGGGAGAAAGGAGCTTGAAACTCTTATTCTGTGGCCCGAGTTTTCAGTCTTCTGCCATGCTGGCTAGGGTTATATTTAGGGTTGATTTAGAGAGCGAACACGGAGGGTCCAGTTGCATGTGGGGCTGCGTAAAGGCTAATCTTGGAAGTTCAAATGTACCCAAAGCCTTCCTTTGGGGGCACCTTTGGATAGGCGAATGGGGCTCGTAACACATTTTCTGTGGCCCGAACTTTCAGTCGACTGGCAGGCGTGCTAGGGCTATATTTAGGCTTGCGGTGAAAGAGTGAACCCGGAGGGTCCAGTTTCATGTGGGGCTGCATAAAGGCTCCCCTGTGGAGTTCAGTTGTACCCAAAGCCTTCCTTTGGGGGCACTTCTGGGTGGGTGAATGGGGCTTGAAACGCATTTTCTGGAGCCCGAGTTTTCAGTCTTCTGCCATGGTGGCTAGGGGTATATTTAGGGTTGCTCGTAAACAGTGAACAAGGAGGGTACAGTTGCATGTAGGGCTGCGTAAAGGCTCCCCTGGGGAGTTCAGTTGTACCCAAAGCCTTCCTCTGGGGGCACTTTTAGAGGGGCGAATTAGGCTTTTAATGCATTTTCAGGGGCCCGAGTTTTCAGTCGACTGCCAGGCGGGCCAGGGCTATATTTAGGTTTGCTGTGAAAGAGCGAATACGGAGGGTCCAGTTGCATGTGGGGCTGCGTTAAGGCTCCCCTGGGGAGATTAGTTGTACCCAAAGCCTTCCTTTGGGGGCACTTTTGGATGGGCGAATTAGGCTTTTAATGCATTTTCTGGGGCGCGAGTTTTCAGTCGACTGCCAGGCGGGCCAGGGCTATATTTAGGCTTGCGGTAAAAGAGTGAACCCGGAGGGTCCAGTTGCATTTGGGGCTGCATAAAGGCTCCCCTGCGGAGTTCAGTTGTACCCAAAGCCTTCCTTTGGGGGCACTTTTGGATGGGCGAATTAGGCTTTTAACGCTTTTTCTGTGGCCCGAGTTTTCAGTCTTCTGCCATGCTGGCTAGGGTTATATTTAGGGCTGCTGTAAAGAGCGAACACGGAGGGTCCAGTTGCATGTGGGGCTGCGTTAAGGCTCCCCTGGGGAGTTCACTTGTACCCAAAGCCTTCCTTTGGGGGCACTTCTGGATGGGTGAATGGGGCTTGAAATGCTTTTTCTGTGGCCCGAGTTTTCAGTTTTCTGCCATGCTGGCTAGTGTTATATTTAGGGTTGCTTGTAAACAGCGAACACGGGGGGTCCAGTTGCGTATGGGCCTGCATGAAGGCTCCCCTGGGGAGTTCACTTGTACCCAAAGCCTTCCTCTGGGGGCACTTTTGGATGTGCGAATTAGGCTTTTAACAGTTTTTCTAGGGCTCGAGTTTTCAGTCGACTGCCAGGCGGGCCAGGGGTATATTTAGGGTTGCTGTGAAAGAGCGAATACGGAGGGTCCAGTTGCATGTGGGGCTGCATAAAGGCTCACCTGGGGAGTTCACTTGTACCCAAAGCCTTCCTTTGGGGGCACTTCTGGATGGGCGAAAGGGGCTTGAAACGCTTTTTCTGTGGCCCGAGTTTTCAGTCTTCTGCCATGCTGGCTAGGGTTATATTTAGGGTTGCTGCAAAGAGCGAACACGGAGGGTCCAGTTGCATGTGAAGCTGCGTAAAGTCTCCCCTGGGGAGTTCAGATGTACCCAAAGCCTTCCTTTGGGGGCACTTCTGGATGGGTGAATGGGGCTTAAAACGCATTTTCTGGAGCCCGAGTTTTCAGTCTTCTGCCATGCTGGCTAGGGGTATATTTAGGGTTGCTCGTAAAGAGTGAACAAGGAGGGTCCAGTTGCATGTGGGGCTGCGTAAAGGCTCCCCTGGGGAGTTCAGTTGTACCCAAAGCCTTCCTCTGGGGGAACTTTTGGATGGGCGAATTAGGCTTTTAACGCTTTTTCTGTGGCCCGAGTTTTCAGTCTTCTGCCATGCTGGCTAGGGTTATATTTAGGGTTGCTGTAAAGAGCGAACACGGAGGGTCCAGTTGCATGTGGGGCTGCGTAAAGGCTCCCCTGGGGAGTTCAGATGTACCCAAAGCCTTCCTCTAAGGGCACTTTTGGATGGGCGAATGGGGCTCGTAACACATTTTCTGTGGCCCGAGCTTTCAGTCGTCTGCCATGCGGGCCAGGGCTATATTTAGGGTTGCTGGGAAAGAGTGAACCCGGAGGGTCCAGTTGCATGTGGGGCTGCATAAAGGCTCCTCTGGGGAGTTCACTTGTACCCAAAGCCTTCCTCTGGGGGCACTTTTGGATGGGCGAATTAGGCTTTTAATGCATTTTCTGGAGCCCGAGTTTTCAGTCTTCTGCCATGGTGGCTAGGGGTATATTTAGGGTTGCTCGTAAACAGTGAACAAGGAGGGTCCAGTTGCATGTGGGGCTGCGTAAAGGCTCCCCTGGGGAGTTCACTTGTACCCAAAGCCTTCCTTTGGGGGCACTTCTGGATGGGCGAATGTGTCTTGAAACTCTTTTTCTGTGGCCCGAGTTTTCAGTCTTCTGCCATGCTGGCTAGGGTTATATTTAGGGTTGCTGTAAAGAGCGAATACAGAGGGTCCAGTTTAATGTGAGGCTGCGTAAAGGCTCCCCTGGGGAGTTCAGATATACCCAAAGCCTTCCTTTGGGGGCACTTTTGGATGGGCGAATGGGGCTCGTAACACATTTTCTGTGGCCCGAGTCTTCAGTCGACTGCCAGGCGGGCCAGGGTTATATTTAGGGTTGCTGTGAAAGAGCGAATACGGAGGGTCCAGTTGCATGTGGGGCTGCGTTAAGGCTCCCCTGGGGAGTCCAGTTGTACCCAAAGCCTTCCTTTGCGGGCACTTCTGGATGGGCGAATGGGGCTTGAAACGCTTTTTCTGTGGCCCGAGTTTTCAGTCAACTGCCATGCTGGCTAGTGTTATATTTAGGGTTGCTGTAAAGAGCGAACACAGAGGGTCCAGTTGCATGTGAGGCTGCGTAAAGGCTCCCCTGGGGAGTTCAGTTGTACCCAAAGCCTTCCTCTGGGGGCACTTTTGGATGGGCGAATGGGACTCGTAACACATTTTCTGTGGCCCGAGCTTTCAGTCGAATGCCAGACGTTCTAGGGCTATATTTAGGCTTGCGGTGAAAGAGTGAACCCGGAGGGTCCAGTTGCATGTGGGGCTGCGTTAAGGCTCCCCTGGGGAGTTCACTTGTACCCAAAGCCTTCCTCTGGGGGCACTTTTGGATGGGCGAATTAGGCTTTTAATGCATTTTCTGGAGCCCGAGTTTTCAGTCTTCTGCCATGGTGGCTAGGGGTATATTTAGGGTTGATCATAAACAGTGAACAAGGAGGGTCCAGTTGCATGTGGGGCTGCATAAAGGCTCCCCTGGGGAGTTCACTTGTACCCAAAGCGTTCATTTGGGGGCACTTCTGGATGGGCGAATGGGTCTTGAAACGCTTTTTCTGTGGCCCGAGTTTTCAGTCTTCTGCCATGCTGGCTAGGGTTATATTTAGGGTTGCTGTAAAGAGCGAACACGGAGGGTCCAGTTGCATGTGGGGCTGCGTAAAGGCTCCCCTGGGGAGTCCAGTTGTACCCAAAGCCTTCCTTTGGGGGCACTTTTGGATGGGCGAAAAGGGCTTGAAACGCTTTTTCTGTGGCCCGAGTTTTCAGTCTTCTGCCATGCTGGCTAGGGTTATATTTAGGGTTGCTGTAAAGAGCGAACACGGAGGGTCCAGTTGCATGTGGGGCTGCGTAAAGGCTCCCCTGGGGAGTTCAGATGTACCCAAAGCCTTCCTTTGGGGGCACTTTTGGATGGGCGAATGGGGCTTTTAACGCATTTTCTGGGGCCCGAGCTTTCAGTCGACTGCCAGGCGTGCTAGGGCTATATTTAGGCTTGCGGTGAAAGAGTGAACCCGGAGGGTCCAGTTGCATGTGGGGCTGCGTAAAGGCTCCCCTGGGGAGTTCAGTTGTACCCAAAGCCTTCCTTTGGGGGCACTTCTGGATGGGTGAATGGGGCTTGAAACGCATTTTCTGGAGCCCGAGTTTTCAGTCTTCTGCCATGGTGGCTAGAAGTATATTTAGGGTTGCTCGTAAACAGTGAACAAGGAGGGTCCAGTTGCATGTGGGGCTGTGTAAAGGCTCCCCTGGGGAGTTCAGTTGTACCCAAAGCCTTCCTCTGGGGGCACTTTTGGATGGGCGAATTAGGCTTTTAACGCATTTTCTGGGGCCCGAGTTTTCAGTCGACTGCCAGGCGGGCCAGTGCTATATTTAGGGTTGCTGTGAAAGAGTGAACCCGGAGGTTCCAGTTGCATGTGGGGCTGCATAAAGGATCCCCTGGGGAGTTCACTTGTACCCAAAGCCTTCCTTTGGGGGCACTTCTGGATGGGTAAATGGGGCTTGAAACGCTTTTTCTGTGGCCCGAGTTTTCAGTTTTCTGCCATGCTGGCTAGTGTTATATTTAGGGTTGCTTGTAAACAGCGAACACGGGGGGTCCAGTTGCGTATGGGCCTGCATAAAGGCTCCCCTGGGGAGTTCACTTGTACCCAAAGCCTTCCTCTGGGGGCACTTTTGGATGGGTGAATGGGGCTTGAAACGCATTTTCTGGAGCCCGAGTTTTCAGTCTTCTGCCATGGTGGCTAGGGGTATATATAGGGTTGCTCGTAAACAGTGAACAAGGAGGGTCCAGTTGCATGTGGGGCTGCGTAAAGGCTCCCCTGGGGAGTTCACTTGTACCCAAAGCCTTCCTCTGGGGGCACTTTTGGATGGGCGAATTAGGCTTTTAATGCATTTTCTGGGGCCCGAGTTTTCAGTCGACTGCCAGGCGGGCCAGGGCTATATTTAGGGTTGCTGGGAAAGAGTGAACCCGGAGATTCCACTTGCATGTGGGGCTGCGTTAAGGCTCCCCTGGGGAGTTCAGATGTACCCAAAGCCTTCCTTTGGGGGCACTTTTGGATGGTCAAATGGGGCTTGTAGCAGGTTTTCTGGGGCCCGATTTTTCAGTCGACTGCCAGGCGGGCCAGGGCTATATTTAGGTTTGCTGTGAAAGAGCGAATACGGAGGGTCCAGTTGCATGTGGGGCTGCGTTAAGGCTCCCCTGGGGAGATTAGTTGTACCCAAAGCCTTCCTCTGGGGGCACTTTTGGATGGGCGAATTAGGCTTTTAATGCATTTTCTGGGGCCCGAGTTTTCAGTCGACTGCCAGGCGGGCCAGGGCTATATTTAGGCTTGCGGTAAAAGAGTGAACCCGGAGGGTCCAGTTGCATTTGGGGCTGCATAAAGGCTCCCCTGCGGAGTTCAGTTGTACCCAAAGCCTTCCTTTGGGGGCACTTTTGGATGGGCGAATTAGGCTTTTAACGCTTTTTCTGTGGCCCGAGTTTTCAGTCTTCTGCCATGCTGGCTAGGGTTATATTTAGGGCTGCTGTAAAGAGCGAACACGGAGGGTCCAGTTGCATGTGGGGCTGCGTTAAGGCTCCCCTGGGGAGTTCACTTGTACCCAAAGCCTTCCTTTGGGGGCACTTCTGGATGGGTGAATGGGGCTTGAAATGCTTTTTCTGTGGCCCGAGTTTTCAGTTTTCTGCCATGCTGGCTAGTGTTATATTTAGGGTTGCTTGTAAACAGCGAACACGGGGGGTCCAGTTGCGTATGGGCCTGCATGAAGGCTCCCCTGGGGAGTTCAGTTGTACCCAAAGCCTTCCTCTGGGGGCACTTTTGGATGTGCGAATTAGGCTTTTAACAGTTTTTCTAGGGCTCGAGTTTTCAGTCGACTGCCAGGCGGGCCAGGGGTATATTTAGTGTTGCTGTGAAAGAGCGAATACGGAGGGTCCAGTTGCATGTGGGGCTGCATAAAGGCTCACCTGGGGAGTTCACTTGTACCCAAAGCCTTCCTTTGGGGGCACTTTTGGATGGGCGAAAGGGGCTTGAAACGCTTTTTCTGTGGCCCGAGTTTTCAGTCTTCTGCCATGCTGGCTAGGGTTATATTTAGGGTTGCTGCAAAGAGCGAACACGGAGGGTCCAGTTGCATGTGAAGCTGCGTAAAGTCTCCCCTGGGGAGTTCAGATGTACCCAAAGCCTTCCTTTGGGGGCACTTCTGGATGGGTGAATGGGGCTTAAAACGCATTTTCTGGAGCCCGAGTTTTCAGTCTTCTGCCATGCTGGCTAGGGGTATATTTAGGGTTGCTCGTAAAGAGTGAACAAGGAGGGTCCAGTTGCATGTGGGGCTGCGTAAAGGCTCCCCTGGGGAGTTCAGTTGTACCCAAAGCCTTCCTCTGGGGGCACTTTTGGATGGGCGAATTAGGCTTTTAACGCTTTTTCTGTGGCCCGAGTTTTCAGTCTTCTGCCATGCTGGCTAGGGTTATATTTAGGGTTGCTGTAAAGAGCGAACACGGAGGGTCCAGTTGCATGTGGGGCTGCGTAAAGGCTCCCCTGGGGAGTTCAGATGTACCCAAAGCCTTCCTCTAAGGGCACTTTTGGATGGGCGAATGGGGCTCGTAACACATTTTCTGTGGCCCGAGCTTTCAGTCGACTGCCAGGCGTGCTAGGGCTATATTTAGGTTTGCGGTGAAAGAGTGAACGCGGAGGGTCCAGTTGCATGTGGGGCTGCATAAAGGCTCCCCTGGGGAGTTCACTTGTACCCAAAGCCTTCCTTTGGGGGCACTTCTGGATGGTTGAATGGGGCTTGAAATGCATTTTCTGGAGCCCGAGTTTTCAGTTTTCTGCCATGGTGGCTAGGGGTATATTTAGGGTTGCTCGTAAACAGTGAACAAGGAGGGTCCAGTTGCATGTGGGGCTGCGTAAAGGATCTCCTGGGGAGTTCAGTTGTACCCAAAGCCTTCCTCTGGGGGCACTTTTGGATGGGCGAATTAGGCTTTTAACGCATTTTCTGGGGCCCGAGTTTTCAGTCGACTGCCATGCGGGCCAGGGCTATATTTAGGGTTGCTGTGAAAGAGCAAATACGGAGGGTCCAGTTGCATGTGGGGCTGCGTTAAGGCTCCCCTGGGGAGTTCACTTGTACCCAAAGCCTTCCTCTGGGGGCACTTTTGGATGGGCGAATTAGGCTTTTAATGCATTTTCTGGAGCCCGAGTTTTCAGTCTTCTGCCATGGTGGCTAGGGGTATATTTAGGGTTGATCATAAACAGTGAACAAGGAGGGTCCAGTTGCATGTGGGGCTGCATAAAGGCTCCCCTGGGGAGTTCACTTGTACCCAAAGCGTTCATTTGGGGGCACTTCTGGATGGGCGAATGGGTCTTGAAACGCTTTTTCTGTGGCCCGAGTTTTCAGTCTTCTGCCATGCTGGCTAGGGTTATATTTAGGGTTGCTGTAAAGAGCGAACACGGAGGGTCCAGTTGCATGTGGGGCTGCGTAAAGGCTCCCCTGGGGAGTCCAGTTGTACCCAAAGCCTTCCTCTGGGGGCACTTTTGGATGGGCGAATTAGGCTTTTAACGCATTTTCTGGGGCCCGAGTTTTCAGTCGACTGCCAGGCGGGCCAGGGCTATATTTAGGGTTGCTGTGAAAGAGTGAACCCGGAGGGTCCAGTTGCATGTGGGGCTGCATAAAGGATCCCCTGGGGAGTTCACTTGTACCCAAAGCCTTCCTTTGGGGGCACTTCTGGATGGGTAAATGGGGCTTGAAACGCTTTTTCTGTGGCCCGAGTTTTCAGTTTTCTGCCATGCTGGCTAGTGTTATATTTAGGGTTGCTTGTAAACAGCGAACACGGGGGGTCCAGTTGCGTATGGGCCTGCATAAAGGCTCCCCTGGGGAGTTCACTTGTACCCAAAGCCTTCCTCTGGGGGCACTTTTGGATGGGTGAATGGGGCTTGAAACTCATTTTCTGGAGCCCGAGTTTTCAGTCTTCTGCCATGGTGGCTAGGGGTATATTTAGGGTTGCTCGTAAACAGTGAACAAGGAGGGTCCAGTTGCATGTGGGGCTGCGTAAAGGCTCCCCTGGGGAGTTCAGTTGTACCCAAAGCCTTCCTCTGGGGGCACTTTTGGATGGGCGAATTTGTCTTTAATGCATTTTCTGGGGCCCGAGTTTTCAGTCGACTGCCAGGCGGGCCAGGGCTATATTTAGGGTTGCTGGGAAAGAGTGAACCCGGAGATTCCACTTGCATGTGGGGCTGCGTTAAGGCTCCCCTGGGGAGTTCAGATGTACCCAAAGCCTTCCTTTGGGGGCACTTTTGGATGGTCAAATGGGGCTTGTAGCAGGTTTTCTGGGGCCTGATTTTTCAGTCGTCTGCCATGCGGGCCAGGGTTATATTTAGGGTTGCTGTGAAAGAGCGAACACGGAGGGTCCAGTTGCATGTGGGGCTGCGTTAAGGCTCCCCTGGGGAGTTCAGTTGTACCCAAAACCTTCCTTTGGGGGCACTTTTGGATGGGCGAATTAGGCTTTTAACGCATTTTCTTTGGCGCGAGTTTTCAGTCGACTGCCAGGCGGGCCAGGGCTATATTTAGGGTTGCTGTGAAAGAGTGAACCCGGAGGGTCCAGTTGCATGTGGGGCTGCGTTAAGGCTCCCCTGGGGAGTTCGGTTGTACCCAAAGCCTCTCTTTGGGGGCACTTCTGGATGGGCGAAAGGGGCTTGAAACGCTTTTTCTGTGGCCCGAGTTTTCAGTTTTCTGCCATGCTGGCTAGTGTTATACTTAGGGTTGCTCGTAAACAGCGAACACGGGGAGTCCAGTTGTGTATGGGCCTGCATAAAGGCTCCCCTGGGGAGTTCAGTTGTACCCAAAGCCTTCCTCTGGGGGCACTTCTGGATGGGTGAAAGGGGCTTGAAACGCTTTTTCTGTGGCCCGAGTTTTCAGTTTTCTGCCATGGTGGCTAGTGTTATATTCAGGGTTGCTTGTAAACAGCGAACACTGGGGGTCTAGTTGCATGTGTGGCTGCATAAAGGCTCCCCTGGGAAGTTCAGTTGTACCCAAAGCCTTCCTTTGGGGGCACTTCTGGATGGGTGAATGGGGCTTGTAGCACGTTTTCTGGGGCCCGACTTTTCAGTCGTCTGCCATGCTGGCTAGGGTTATATTTAGGGTTGCTGTAAAGAGCGAACACGGAGGGTCCAGTTGCATGTGGGGCTGCATAAAGGCTCCCCTGCGGAGTTCATTTGTACGCAAAGGCTTCCTTTGGGGGCACTTCTGGATGGGCGAAAGGGGCTTGAAACGCTTTTTCTGTGGCCCGAGTTTTCAGTCTTCTGCCATGCTGGCTAGGGTTATATTTAGGGTTGCTCGTAAACAGTGAACAAGGAGGGTCCAGTTGCATGTGGGGCTGCGTAAAGGCTCCCCTGGGGAGTTCAGTTGTACCCAAAGCCTTCCTCTGGGGGCACTTTTGGATGGGCGAATTAGGCTTTTAACGCATTTTCTGGGGCCCGAGTTTTCAGTCGACTGCCAGGCGGGCCAGGGCTATATTTAGGGTTGCTGTGAAAGAGTGAACACGGAGGGTCCAGTTGCATGTGGGGCTGCGTTAAGGCTCCCCTGGGGAGTTCAGTTGTACCCAAAGCCTTCCTTTGGGGGCACTTTTGGATGGGCGAATTAGGCTTTTAACGCATTTTCTTTGGCGCGAGTTTTCAGTCGACTGCCAGGCGGGCCAGGGCTATATTTAGGGTTGCTGTGAAAGAGTGAACCCGGAGGGTCCAGTTGCATGTGGGGCTGCGTTAAAGCTCCCCTGGGGAGTTCAGTTGTACCCAAAGCCTCTCTTTGGGGGCACTTCTGGATGGGCGAAAGGGGCTTGAAACGCTTTTTCTGTGGCCCGAGTTTTCAGTTTTCTGCCATGCTAGCTAGTGTTATACTTAGGGTTGCTCGTAAACAGCGAACACGGGGAGTCCAGTTGCGTATGGGCCTGCATAAAGGCTCCCCTGGGGAGTTCAGTTGTACCCAAAGCCTTCCTCTGGGGGCACTTCTGGATGGGTGAAAGGGGCTTGAAACGCTTTTTCTGTGGCCCGAGTTTTCAGTCTTCTGCCATGCTGGCTAGGGTTATATTTAGGGTTGCTGTAAAGAGCGAACACGGAGGGTCCAGTTGCATGTGGGGCTGCGTAAAGGCTCCCCTGGGGAGTTCAGTTGTACCCAAAGCCTTCCTTTGGGGGCACTTCTGGATGGGTGAATGGGGCTTGTACCACGTTTTCTGGGGCCCGAGTTTTCAGTCTTCTGCCATGGTGGCTAGGGGTATATTTAGGGTTGCTCGTAAACAGTGAACAAGGAGGGTCCAGTTGCATGTGGGGCTGCATAAAGGCTCCCCTGGGGAGTTCAGTTGTACCCAAAGCCTTCCTCTGGGGGCACTTCTGGATGGGTGAATGGGGCTTGAAACGCTTTTTCTGTGGCCCTAGTTTTCAGTTTTCTGCCATGCTGGCTAGTGTTATATTTAGGGTTGCTGTAAAGAGTGAACCCGGAGGGTCCAGTTGCATGTGGGGCTGCATAAAGGCTCCCCTGGGGAGTTCATTTGTACCCAAAGCCTTCCTTTTGGGGCACTTCTGGATGGGCGAAAGGGGCTTGAAACGCTTTTCCTGTGGCCCGAGTTTTCAGTCTTCTGCCATGCTGGCTAGGGTTATATTTAGGGTTACTGTAAAGAGCGAACACGGAGGGTCCAATTGCATGTGGGGCTGCGTAAAGGCTCCCCTGGGGAGTTCAGATGTACCCAAAGCCTTCCTCTGGGGGCACTTTTAGATGGGCGAATGGGGCTCGTAACACATTTTCTGTGGCCCGAGCTTTCAGTCGACTGCCAGGCGTGCTAGGGCTATATTTAGGCTTGCGGTGAAAGAGTGAACCCGGAGGGTCCAGTTGCATGTGGGGCTGCATAAAGGCTCCCCTGGGGAGTTCAGTTGTACCCAAAGCTTTCCTTTGGGGGCACTTCTGGATGGGTGAATGGGGCTTGAAACGCATTTTCTGGAGCCCGAGTTTTCAGTCTTCTGCCATGGTGGCTAGGGGTATATTTAGGGTTGCTCGTAAACAGTGAACAAGGAGGGTCCAGTTGCATGTGGGGCTGTGTAAAGGCTCCCCTGGAGAGTTCAGTTGTACCCAAAGCCTTCCTCTGGGGGCACTTTTGGATGGGCGAATTAGGCTTTTAACGCATTTTCTGGGGCCCGAGTTTTCAGTCGACTGCCAGGCGGGCCAGGGCTATAGTTAGGGTTGCTGTGAAAGAGTGAACCCGGAGGGTCCAGTTGCATGTGGGGCTGCATAAAGGCTCCCCTGGGGAGTTCACTTGTACCCAAAGCCTTCCTTTGGGGGCACTTCTGGATGGGCGAATTAGGCTTTTAACGCATTTTCTGCGGCCCGAGTTTTCAGTCGACTGCCAGGCGGGCCAGGGCTATATTTAGGGTTGCTGTGAAAGAGCGAATACGGAGGGTCCAGTTGCATGTGGGGCTGCGTAAAGGCTCCCCTGGGGAGTTCAGTTGTACCCAAAGCCTTCCTCTGGGGGCACTTTTGGATGGGCGAATTAGGCTTTTAACGCATTTTCTGGGGCCCGAGTTTTCAGTCGACTGCCAGGCGGGCCAGGGCTATATTTAGGGTTGCTGTGAAAGAGCGAATACAGAGGGTCCAGTTGCATGTGGGGCTGCATTAAGGCTCCCCTGGGGAGTCCAGTAGTACCCAAAGCCTCTTTTTGGGGGCACTTTTGCATGGTCCAAGGGGAATCGCAATGCGTTTTCTGAGGCCCGCTTTTTCAGTCTTCTCCCATTGCGCCGAGGGATATATATAGAGGCTTGCGGTGAAAGAGTGAACCCGGAGGGTCCAGTTGCATGTAGGGCTGCATAAAGGCTCCCCTGGGGAGTTCACTTGTACCCAAAGCCTTCCTTTGGGGGCACTTCTGGATGGGTGAATGGGGCTTGAAACGCATTTTCTGTGGCCCGAGTTTTCAGTCTTCTGCCATGCTGGCTAGGGGTATATTTAGGGTTGCTCGTAAACAGTGAACAAGGAGGGTCCAGTTGCATGTGGGGCTGCATAAAGGCTCCCCTGGGGAGTTCAGTTGTACCCAAAGCCTTCCTCTGGGGGCACTTTTGGATGGGCGAATTAGGCTTTTAACAGTTTTTCTGGGGCACGAGTTTTCAGTCGACTGCCAGGCGGGCCAGGGCTATATTTAGGGTTGCTGTGAAAGAGCGAATACGGAGGGACCAGTTGCACGTAGGGCTGCGTTAAGGCTCCCCTGGGGAGTTCAGTTGTACCCAAAGCCTTCCTCTGGGGGCACTTTTGGATGGGCGAATTAGGCTTTTAACGCATTTTCTGGGGCCCGAGTTTTCAGTCGACTGCCAGGCGGGCCAGGGCTATATTTAGGGTTGCTGTGAAAGAGTGAACCCGGAGGGTCCAGTTGCATGTGGGGCTGCATAAAGGCTCCCCTGGGGAGTTCAGTTGTACCCAAAGCCTTCCTTTGGGGGCACTTCTGGATGGGTGAATGGGGCTTGAAACGCTTTTTCTGTGGCTTGAGTTTTCAGTTTTCTGCCATGCTGGCTAGTGTTATATTTAGGGTTGCTTGTAAACAGCGAACACGGGGGGTCCAGTTGCGTATGGGGCTGAATAAAGGCTCCCCTGGGGAGTTCACTTGTACCCAAAGCCTTCCTCTGGGGGCACTTCTGGATGGGCGAATGGGACTTGTTGCACGTTTTCTGTGGCCCGAGTTTTCAGTCTTCTGCCATGCTGGCTAGGGTTATATTTATTGTTGCTGTAAAGAGCGAACACGGAGGGTCCAGTTGCATGTGGGGCTGCGTAAAGGCTCCCCTGGGGAGTTCAGATGTATCCAAAGCCTTCCTTTGGGGGCACTTTTGGATGGGCGAATGGGGCTCGTAACACATTTTCTGTGGCCCGAGCTTTCAGTCGACTGCCAGGCATGCTAGGGCTATATTTAGGCTTGCGGTGAAAGAGTGAATACGGAGGGTCCAGTTGCATGTGGGGCTGCATAAAGGCTCCCCTGGGGAGTTCACTTGTACCCAAAGCCTTCCTTTGGGGGCACTTCTGGATGGGTGAATGGGGCTTGAAACGCTTTTTCTGGAGCCCGAGTTTTCAGTCTTCTGCCATGGTGGCTAGGGGTATATTTAGGGTTGCTCGTAAACAGTGAACAAGGAGGGTCCAGTTGCATGTGGGGCTGCGTAAAGGCTCCCCTGGGGAGTTCACTTGTACCCAAAGCCTTCCTCTGGGGGCACTTTTGGATGGGCGAATTAGGCTTTTAACGCATTTTCTGGGGCCCGAGTTTTCAGTCGACTGCCAGGCGGGCCAGGGCTATATTTAGGGTTGCTGTGAAAGAGCGAATACGGAGGGTCCAGTTGCATGTGGGGCTGCGTTAAGGCTCCCCTGGGGAGTCCAGTAGTACCCAAAGCCTTCCTTTGGGGGCACATTTGCATGGTCCAAGGGGAATCGCAATGCGTTTTCTGAGGCCCGCTTTTTCAGTCTTCTCCCATTGCGCCGAGGGCTATATTTAGGCTTGCGGTGAAAGAGTGAACCCGGAGGGTCCAGTTGCATGTGGGGCTGCATAAAGGCTCCCCTGGGGAGTTCAGTTGTACCCAAAGCCTTCCTTTGGGGGCACTTCTGGATGGGCGAAAGGGGCTTGAAACGCTTTTTCTGTGGCCCTAGTTTTCAGTTTTCTGCCATGCTGGCTAGTGTTATATTTAGGGTTGCTCGTAAACAGCGAACACGGGAGGTGTATTTGCGTATGGGCCTGCATAAAGGCTCCCCTGGGGAGTTCACTTGTACCCGAAGCCTTCCTTTGGGGGCACTTCTGGATGGTTGAAAGGGGCTTTTAACGCATTTTCTGTGGCCCGAGTTTTCAGTCTTCTGCCATGGTGGCTAATGGTATATTTAGTGTTGCTGTAAAGAGCGAATACGGAGGGTCCAGTTGCATGTGGGCCTGCGTAAAGGCTCCCCTGGGGAGTTCAGATGTACCCAAAGCCTTCGTTTGGGGGCACTTTTGGATGGGCGAATGGGGCTCGTAACACATTTTCTGTGGCCCGAGCTTTCAGTCGACTGCCAGGCGGGCCAGTGCTATATTTAGGCTTGCGGTGAAAGAATGAACCCGGAGGGTCCAGTTGCATGTGGGGCTGCGTAAAGGCTCCCCTGGGGAGTTCAGATGTATCCAAAGCCTTCCTTTGGGGGCACTTTTGGATGGGCGAATGGGGCTCGTAACACATTTTCTGTGGCCCGAGCTTTCAGTCGACTGCCAGGCATGCTAGGGCTATATTTAGGCTTGCGGTGAAAGAGTGAATACGGAGGGTCCAGTTGCATGTGGGGCTGCGTAAAGGCTCCCCTGGGGAGTTCAATTGTACCCAAAGCCTTCCTCTGGGGGCACTTTTGTATGGGCGAATTAGGCTTTTAACGCATTTTCTGGGGCCCGAGTTTTCAGTCGACTGCCAGGCGGGCCAGGGTTATATTTAGGGTTGCTGTGAAAGAGTGAACCCGGAGGGTCCAGTTGCATGTGGGGCTGCGTTAAGGCTCCCCTGGGGAGTTCAGTTGTACCCAAAGCCTTCCTCTGGGGGCACTTTTGGATGGGCGAATTAGGCTTTTAATGCATTTTCTGGGGCCCGAGTTTTCAGTCGACTGCCAGGCGGGCCAGGGCTATATTTAGGGTTGCTGTGAAAGAGCGAAAACGGAGGGTCCAGTTGCATGTGGGGATGCGTTAAGGCTCCCCTGGGGAGTCCAGTAGTACCCAAAGCCTTCCTTTGGGGGCACTTTTGCATGGTCCAAGGGGAATCGCAATGCGTTTTCTGAGGCCCGCTTTTTCAGTCTTCTCCCATTGCGCCGAGGGCTATATTTAGGGTTGCTGTGAAAGAGTGAACCCGGAGGGTCCAGTTGCATGTGGGTCTGCATAAAGGCTCCCCTGTGGAGTTCACTTGTACCCAAAGCCTTCCTTTGGGGGCACTTCTGGATGGGTGAATGGGGCTTGAAACGCATTTTCTGGAGCCCGAGTTTTCAGTCTTCTGCCATGGTGGCTAGGGGTATATTTAGGGTTGCTGTAAAGAGCGAACACGGAGGGTCCAGTTGCATGTGGGGCTGCGTAAAGGCTCCCCTGGGGAGTTCACTTGTACCCAAAGCCTTCCTTTGGGGGCACTTCTGGATGGGTGAATGGGGCTTGAAACGCATTTTCTGGAGCCCGAGTTTTCAGCCTTCTGCCATGCTGGCTAGTGTTATATTTAGGGTTGCTTGTAAACAGCGAACACGGGGGGTCCAGTTGCGTATGGGCCTGCATAAAGGCTCCCCTGGGGAGTTCAGTTGTACCCAAAGCCTTCCTTTGGGGGCACTTTTGGATGGGCGAATGGGGCTTGTAGCACGTTTTCTGGGGCCCGATTTTTCAGTCGCCTGCCATGCGGGCCAGGGTTATATTTAGGGTTGCTGTAAAGAGCGAACACGGAGGGTCCAGTTGCATGTGGGGCTGCATAAAGGCTCCCCTGGGGAGTTCACTTGTACCCAAAGCCTTCCTCTGGGGGCACTTTTGGATGGTCGAATGGGGCTTGTAGCACGTTTTCTGTGGCCCGATTTTTCAGTCTTCTGCCATGCTGGCTAGAGGTATATTTAGGGTTGCTGTAAAGAGCGAACACGGAGGGTCCAGTTGCATGTGGGGCTGCATAAAGGCTCCCCTGGGGAGTTCACTTGTACCCAAAGCCTTCCTCTGGGGGCACTTTTGGATGGGCGAATTAGGCTTTTAAAGTATTTTCTGGGGCCCGAGTTTTCAGTCGACTGCCAGGCGGGTCAGGGCTATATTTAGGGTTGATGTGAAAGAGCGAATACGGAGGGTCCAGTTGCATGTGGGGCTGCATAAAGGCTCCCCTGGGGAGTCCAGTTGTTCCCAAAGCCTTCCGTTGGGGGCACTTTTGAATGGTCCAAGGGGAATCGCAATGCGTTTTCTGAGGCCCGCTTTTTCAGTCTTCTCCCATTGCGCCGAGGGCTATATTTAGGCTTGCGGTGAAAGAGTGAACCCGGAGGGTCCAGTTGCATGTGGGGCTGCATAAAGGCTCCCCTGGGGAGTTCAGTTGTACCCAAAGCCTTCCTCTGGGGGCACTTCTGGATGGGTGAATGGGGCTTGAAACGCATTTTCTGGAGCCCGAGTTTTCAGCCTTCTGCCATGGTGGCTAGGGGTATATTTAGGGTTGTTCGTAAACAGTGAACAAGGAGGGTCCAGTTGCATGTGGGGCTGCATAAAGGCTCCCCTGGGGAGTTCACTTGTACCCAAAGTCTTCGTTTGGGGGCACTTCTGGATGGGCGAAAGGGGCTTGAAACGCTTTTTCTGTGGCCCGAGTTTTCAGTCTTCTGCCATGCTGGCTAGGGTTATATTTAGGGTTGCTGTAAAGAGCGAACACGGAGATTCCAGTTGCATGTGGGGCTGCGTAAAGGCTCCCCTGGGGAGTTCAGATGTACCCAAAGCCTTCCTTTGGAGGCACTTTTGGATGGGCGAATTAGGCTTTTAACATTTTTTCTGGGGCCCGAGTTTTCAATCGACTGCCAGGCGGGCCAGGGCTATATTTAGGGTTGCTGTGAAAGAGTGAACCCGGAGGGTCCAGTTGCATGTGGGGCTGCATAAAGGCTCCCCTGGGGAGTTCAGTTGTACCCAAAGCCTTCCTTTGGGGGCACTTCTGGATGGGTGAATGGGGCTTGAAATGCTTTTTCTGTGGCCCGAGTTTTTAGTTTTCTGCCATGCTGGCTAGTGTTATATTTAGGGTTGCTTGTAAACAGCGAACACGGGGGGTCCAGTTGCGTATGGGCCTGCATAAAGGCTCCCCTGGGGAGTTCAGTTGTACCCAAAGCCTTCCTTTGGGGGCACTTTTGGATGGTCGAATGGGGCTTGTAGCACGTTTTCTGTGGCCCGAGTTTTCAGTCGTCTGCCATGCTGGCTAGGGTTATATTTAGGGTTGCTGTAAAGAGCGAACACGGAGGGTCCAGTTGCATGTGGGCCTGCGTAAAGGATCCCCTGGGGAGTCCACTTGTACCCAAAGCCTTCCTTTGGGGGCACTTTTGGATGGTCCAAGGGGAATCGCAATGCGTTTTCTGAGGCCCGCTTTTTCAGTCTTCTCCCATTGCGCCGAGGGATATATATAGAGGCTTGCGGTGAAAGAGTGAACCCGGAGGGTCCAGTTGCATGTGGGGCTGCATAAAGGCTCCCCTGGGGAGTTCACTTGTACCCAAAGCTTCTTTTGGGGGCACTTCTGGATGGGTGAATGGGGCTTGAAACGCATTTTCTGGAGCCCGAGTTTTCAGCCTTCTGCCATGGTGGCTAGGGGTATATTTAGGGTTGCTCGAAAACAGTGAACAAGGAGGGTCCAGTTGCATGTGGGGCTGCATAAAGGCTCCCCTGGGGAGTTCACTTGTACCCAAAGTCTTCGTTTGGGGCCACTTCTGGATGGGCGAAAGGGGCTTGAAAAGCTTTTTCTGTGGGCCGAGTTTTCAGTCTTCTGCCATGCTGGCTAGGGTTATATTTAGGGTTGCTGTAAAGAGCGAACACGGAGATTCCAGTTGCATGTGGGGCTGCGTAAAGGCTCCCCTGGGGAGTTCAGATGTACCCAACGCCTTCCTTTGGAGGCACTTTTGGATGGGCGAATTAGGCTTTTAACATTTTTTCTGGGACCCGAGTTTTCAGTTGACTGCCAGGCGGGCCAGGGCTATATTTAGGGTTGCTGTGAAAGAGTGAACCCGGAGGGTCCAGTTGCATGTGGGGCTGCATAAAGGCTCCCCTGGGGAGTTCAGTTGTACCCAAAGCCTTCCTTTGGGGGCACTTCTGGATGGGTGAATGGGGCTTGAAACGCTTTTTCTGTGGCCCGAGTTTTTAGTTTTCTGCCATGCTGGCTAGTGTTATATTTACGGTTGCTTGTAAACAGCGAACACGGGGGGTCCAGTTGCATGTGGGGCTGCGTAAAGGCTCCCCTGGGGAGTTCACTTGTACCCAAAGCCTTCCTTTGGGGGCACTTTTGGATGGGCGAATGGGGCTCGTAACACATTTTCTGTGGCCCGAGCTTTCAGTCGACTGCCAGGCGTGCTAGGGCTATATTTAGGCTTGCGGTGAAAGAGTGAACCCGGAGGGTCCAGTTGCATGTGGGGCTGCGTTAAGGCTCCCCTGGGTAGTCCAGTTGTACCCAAATCCTTCCTTTGGGAGCACTTTTGGATGGTCCAAGGGGAATCGCAATGCGTTTTCTGAGGCCCGCTTTTTCAGTCTTCTCCCATTGCGCCGAGGGCTATATTTAGGCTTGCGGTGAAAGAGTGAACCCGGAGGGTCCAGTTGCATGTGGGGCTGCATAAAGGCTCCCCTGGGGAGTTCACTTGTACCCAAAGCCTTCCTTTGGGGGCACTTTTGGATGGGCGAAAGGGGCTTGAAACGCATTTTCTGGAGCCCGAGTTTTCAGTCTTCTGCCATGGTGGCTAGGGGTATATTTAGGGTTGCTCGTAAACAGTGAACAAGGAGGGTCCAGTTGCATGTGGGGCTGCATAAAGGCTCCCCTGGGGAGTTCACTAGTACCCAAAGCCTTCCTTTGGGGGCACTTCTGGATGGGTGAATGGAGCTTGAAACGCTTTTTCTGTGGCCCGAGTTTTCAGTTTTCTGCCATGATGGCTAGTGTTATATTTAGGGTTGCTTGTAAACAGCGAACACGGGGGGTCCAGTTGCGTATGGGCCTGCGTAAAGGCTCCCCTGGGGAGTTCAGTTGTACCCAAAGCCTTCCTTTGGGGGCACTTCTGGATGGGTGAATGGGGCTTGAAACGCTTTTTCTGTGGCCCGAGTTTTCAGTTTTCTGCCATGCTGGCTAGTGTTATATTTAGGGTTGCTTGTAAACAGCGAACACGGGGGGTCCAGTTGCGTATGGGCCTGCGTAAGGGCTCCCCTGGGGAGTTCAGTTGTACCCAAAGCCTTCCTCTGGGGGCACTTTTGGATGGGCGAAAGGGGCTTGAAACGCATTTTCTGGAGCCCGAGTTTTCAGTCTTCTGCCATGGTGGCTAGGGGTATATTTAGGGTTGCTCGTAAACAGTGAACAAGGAGGGTCCAGTTGCATGTGGGGCTGCGTAAAGGCTCCCCTGGGGACTTCACTTGTACCCAAAGCCTTCCTCTGGGGGCACTTTTGGATGGGCGAATTAGGCTTTTAACGCATTTTCTGGGGCCCGAGTTTTCAGTCGACTGCCAGGCGGGCCAGGGCTATATTTAGGGTTGCTGTGAAAGAGCGAATACGGAGGGTCTAGTTGCATGTGGGGCTGCGTAAAGGATCCCCTGGGGAGTCCACTTGTACCCAAATCCTTCCTTTGGGAGCACTTTTGGAAGGTCCAAGGGGAATCGCAATGCGTTTTCTGAGGCCCGCTTTTTCAGTCTTCTCCCATTGCGCCGAGGGCTATATTTAGGCTTGCGGTGAAAGAGTGAACCCGGAGGGTCCAGTTGCATGTGGGGCTGCATAAAGGCTCCCCTGGGGAGTTCACTTGTACCCAAAGCCTTCCTTTGGGGGCACTTCTGGATGGGTGAATGGGGCTTGAAACGCATTTTCTGGAGCCCGAGTTTTCAGTCTTCTGCCATGGTGGCTAGGGGTATATTTAGGGTTGCTCGTAAACAGTGAACAAGGAGGGTCCAGTTGCATGTGGGGCTGCGTTAAGGCTCCCCTGGGGAGTTCAGTTGTACCCAAAGCCTTCCTTTGGGGGCACTTCTGGATGGGCGAAAGGGGCTTGAAACGCTTTTTCTGCGGCACGAGTTTTCAGTCTTCTGCCATGCTGGCTAGGGTTATATTTAGGGTTGCTGTAAAGAGCTAACACGCAGGGTCCAGTTGCATGTGGGGCTGCGTAAAGGCTCCCCTGGGGAGTTCACTTGTACCCAAAGCCTTCCTCTGGGGGCACTTTTGGATGGGCGAATGGGGCTCGTAGCACATTTTCTGTGGCCCGAGCTTTCAGTCTACTGCCATGCTGGCTAGGGATATATTTAGGGTTGCTGTGAAAGAGCGAATACGGAGAGTCCAGTTGCATGTGGGGCTGCATAAAGGCTCCCCTGGGGAGTCCAGTTGTACCCAAAGCCTTCCATTGGGGGCACTTTTGGATGGTCCAAGGGGAATCGCAATGCGTTTTCTGAGGCCCGCTTTTTCAGTCTTCTCCCATTGCGCCGATGGCTATATTTAGGGTTGCAGTGAAAGAGTGAACCCGGAGGGTCCAGTTGCATGTGGGGCTGCATAAAGGCTCCCCTGGGGAGTTAAGTTGTACCCAAAGCCTTCCTTTGGGGGAACTTCTGGATGGGCGAATGGGGCTCGTAACACATTTTCTGTGGCCCGAGCTTTCAGTCGACTGCCAGGCGTGCTAGGGCTATATTTAGGCTTGCGGTGAAAGAGTGAACCCGGAGGGTCCAGTTGCATGTGGGGCTGCATAAAGGCTCCCCTGGGGAGTTCAGTTGTACCCAAAGCCTTCCTTTGGGGGCACTTCT
Source organism: Anas platyrhynchos (assembly GCF_047663525.1). Taxonomy (NCBI): domain Eukaryota; kingdom Metazoa; phylum Chordata; class Aves; order Anseriformes; family Anatidae; genus Anas; species Anas platyrhynchos. The sequence goes on along the minus strand of NC_092605.1, from coordinate 13,319,569 downwards.
GGATGGGTGAATGGGGCTTGAAACGCATTTTCTGGAGCCCGAGTTTTCAGTCTTCTGCCATGGTGGCTAGGGGTATATTTAGGGTTGCTCGTAAACAGTGAACAAGGAGGGTCCAGTTGCATGTGGGGCTGCGTAAAGGCTCCCCTGGGGAGTTCAGATGTACCCAAAGCCTCCCTTTGGGAACACTTTTGGATGTGCGAATGGGGCTCGTAACACATTTTCTGTGGCCCGAGCTTTCAGTCGACTGCGAGGCGTGCTAGGGCTATATTTAGGCTTGCGGTGAAAGAGTGAACCCGGAGGGTCCAGTTGCATGTGGGGCTGCGTTAAGGCTCCCCTGGGGAGTCCAGTTGTACCCAAAGCCTTCCTTTGCGGGCACTTTTGGATGGGCGAATGGGGCTCGTAACACATTTTCTGTGGCCCGAGCTTTCAGTCGACTGCCAGGCGGGCCAGGGCTATATTTAGGGTTGCTGTGAAAGAGCGAATACGGAGGGTCCAGTTGCATGTGGGGCTGCGTTAAGGCTCCCCTGGGTAGTCCAGTTGTACCCAAATCCTTCCTTTGGGAGCACTTTTGGAAGGTCCAAGGGGAATCGCAATGCGTTTTCTGAGGCCCGCTTTTTCAGTCTTCTCCCATTGCGCCGAGGGCTATATTTAGGCTTGCGGTGAAAGAGTGAACCCGGAGGGTCCAGTTGCATGTGGGGCTGCATAAAGGCTCCCCTGGGGAGTTCACTTGTACCCAAAGCCTTCCTTTGGGGGCACTTCTGGATGGGTGAATGGGCTTTTAATGCATTTTCTGGAGCCCGAGTTTTCAGTCTTCTGCCATGGTGGCTAGGGGTATATTTAGGGTTGCTCGTAAACAGTGAACAAGGAGGGTCCAGTTGCATGTGGGGCTGCATAAAGGCTCCCCTGGGGAGTTCACTAGTACCCAAAGCCTTCCTTTGGGGGCACTTCTGGATGGGTGAATGGAGCTTGAAACGCTTTTTCTATGGCCCGAGTTTTCAGTTTTCTGCCATGATGGCTAGTGTTATATTTAGGGTTGCTTGTAAACAGCGAACACGGGGGGTCCAGTTGCGTATGGGCCTGCGTAAAGGCTCCCCTGGGGAGTTCAGTTGTACCCAAAGCCTTCCTTTGGGGGCACTTCTGGGTGGGTGAATGGGGCTTGAAACGCTTTTTCTGTGGCCCGAGTTTTCAGTTTTCTGCCATGCTGGCTAGTGTTATATTTAGGGTTGCTTGTAAACAGCGAACACGGGGGGTCCAGTTGCGTATGGGCCTGCGTAAGGGCTCCCCTGGGGAGTTCAGTTGTACCCAAAGCCTTCCTTTGGGGGCACTTCTGGATGGGTGAATGGGGCTTGAAACGCATTTTCTGGAGCCCGAGTTTTCAGTCTTCTGCCATGGTGGCTAGGGGTATATTTAGGTTTGCTCGTAAACGGTGAACAAGGAGGGTCCAGTTGCATGTGGCGCTGCATAAAGGCTCCCCTGGGGAGTTCACTTGTACCCAAAGCCTTCCTTTGGGGGCACTTCTGGATGGGTGAATGGGGCTTGAAACGCTTTTTCTGTGGCCCGAGTTTTCAGTCTTCTGCCATGCTGGCTAGGGTTATATTTAGGTTTGCTGTAAAGAGCTAACACAGAGGGTCCAGTTGCATGTGGGGCTGCGTAAAGGCTCCCCTGGGGAGTTCACTTGTACTCAAAGCCTTCCTTTGGGGGCACTTTTTGATGGCGAATGGGGCTCGTAACACATTTTCTGTGGCCCGAGCTTTCAGTCGACTGCCAGGCGGGCCAGGGATATATTTAGGGTTGCTGTGAAAGAGCGAATACGGAGGGTCCAGTTGCATGTGGGGCTGCGTTAAGGCTCCCCTGGGGAGTCCAGTTGTACCCAAAGCCTTCCTTTGGGAGCACTTTTGGAAGGTCCAAGGGGAATTGCAATGCGTTTTCTGAGGCCCGCTTTTTCAGTCTTCTCCCATTGCGCCGATGGATATATTTAGGCTTGCAGTGAAAGAGTGAACCCGGAGGGTCCAGTTGCATTTGGGGCTGCATAAAGGCTCCACTGGGTAGTTCAGTTGTACCCAAAGCCTTCCTTTGGGGGCACTTTTGGATGGGCGAAAGGGGCTTGAAACGCATTTTCTGGAGCCCGAGTTTTCAGTCTTCTGCCATGGTGGCTAGGGGTATATTTAGGGTTGCTCGTAAACAGTGAACAAGGAGGGTCCAGTTGCATGTGGGGCTGCATAAAGGCTCCCCTGGGGAGTTCACTAGTACCCAAAGCCTTCCTTTGGGGGCACTTCTGGATGGGTGAATGGAGCTTGAAACGCTTTTTCTGTGGCCCGAGTTTTCAGTTTTCTGCCATGATGGCTAGTGTTATATTTAGGGTTGCTTGTAAACAGCGAACACGGGGGGTCCAGTTGCGTATGGGCCTGCGTAAAGGCTCCCCTGGGGAGTTCAGTTGTACCCAAAGCCTTCCTTTGGGGGCACTTCTGGATGGGTGAATGGGGCTTGAAACGCTTTTTCTGTGGCCCGAGTTTTCAGTTTTCTGCCATGCTGGCTAGTGTTATATTTAGGGTTGCTTGTAAACAGCGAACACGGGGGGTCCAGTTGCGTATGGGCCTGCGTAAGGGCTCCCCTGGGGAGTTCAGTTGTACCCAAAGCCTTCCTCTGGGGGCACTTTTGGATGGGCGAAAGGGGCTTGAAACGCATTTTCTGGAGCCCGAGTTTTCAGTCTTCTGCCATGGTGGCTAGGGGTATATTTAGGGTTGCTCGTAAACAGTGAACAAGGAGGGTCCAGTTGCATGTGGGGCTGCGTAAAGGCTCCCCTGGGGAGTTCAGATGTACCCAAAGCCTCCCTTTGGGAACACTTTTGGATGTGCGAATGGGGCTCGTAACACATTTTCTGTGGCCCGAGCTTTCAGTCGACTGCGAGGCGTGCTAGGGCTATATTTAGGCTTGCGGTGAAAGAGTGAACCCGGAGGGTCCAGTTGCATGTGGGGCTGCGTAAAGGCTCCCCTGGGGAGTTCAGATGTACCCAAAGCCTTCCTTTGGGGGCACTTTTGGATGGCGAATGGGGCTCGTAACACATTTTCTGGGGCCCGAGCTTTCAGTCGACTGCCAGGCGGGCCAGGGATATATTTAGGGTTGCTGTGAAAGAGCGAATACGGAGGGTCCAGTTGCATGTGGGGCTGCGTTAAGGCTCCCCTGGGGAGTCCAGTTGTACCCAAAGCCTTCCTTTGCGGGCACTTTTGGATGGGCGAATGGGGCTCGTAACACATTTTCTGTGGCCCGAGCTTTCAGTCGACTGCCAGGCGGGCCAGGGCTATATTTAGGGTTGCTGTGAAAGAGCGAATACGGAGGGTCCAGTTGCATGTGGGGCTGCGTTAAGGCTCCCCTGGGTAGTCCAGTTGTACCCAAATCCTTCCTTTGGGAGCACTTTTGGAAGGTCCAAGGGGAATCGCAATGCGTTTTCTGAGGCCCGCTTTTTCAGTCTTCTCCCATTGCGCCGAGGGCTATATTTAGGCTTGCGGTGAAAGAGTGAACCCGGAGGGTCCAGTTGCATGTGGGGCTGCATAAAGGCTCCCCTGGGGAGTTCACTTGTACCCAAAGCCTTCCTTTGGGGGCACTTCTGGATGGGTGAATGGGCTTTTAATGCATTTTCTGGAGCCCGAGTTTTCAGTCTTCTGCCATGGTGGCTAGGGGTATATTTAGGGTTGCTCGTAAACAGTGAACAAGGAGGGTCCAGTTGCATGTGGGGCTGCATAAAGGCTCCCCTGGGGAGTTCACTAGTACCCAAAGCCTTCCTTTGGGGGCACTTCTGGATGGGTGAATGGAGCTTGAAACGCTTTTTCTGTGGCCCGAGTTTTCAGTTTTCTGCCATGATGGCTAGTGTTATATTTAGGGTTGCTTGTAAACAGCGAACACGGGGGGTCCAGTTGCGTATGGGCCTGCGTAAAGGCTCCCCTGGGGAGTTCAGTTGTACCCAAAGCCTTCCTTTGGGGGCACTTCTGGATGGGTGAATGGGGCTTGAAACGCTTTTTCTGTGGCCCGAGTTTTCAGTTTTCTGCCATGCTGGCTAGTGTTATATTTAGGGTTGCTTGTAAACAGCGAACACGGGGGGTCCAGTTGCGTATGGGCCTGCGTAAGGGCTCCCCTGGGGAGTTCAGTTGTACCCAAAGCCTTCCATTGGGGGCACTTTTGGATGGTCCAAGGGGAATCGCAATGCGTTTTCTGAGGCCCGCTTTTTCAGTCTTCTCCCATTGCGCCGAGGGATATATATAGAGGCTTGCGGTGAAAGAGTGAACCCGGAGGGTCCAGTTGCATGTGGGGCTGCATAAAGGCTCCCCTGGGGAGTTCACTTGTACCCAAAGCCTTCTTTTGGGGGCACTTCTGGATGGGTGAATGGGGCTTGAAACGCATTTTCTGGAGCCCGAGTTTTCAGCCTTCTGCCATGGTGGCTAGGGGTATATTTAGGGTTGCTCGAAAACAGTGAACAAGGAGGGTCCAGTTGCATGTGGGGCTGCATAAAGGCTCCCCTGGGGAGTTCACTTGTATCCAAAGTCTTCGTTTGGGGCCACTTCTGGATGGGCGAAAGGGGCTTGAAAAGCTTTTTCTGTGGGCCGAGTTTTCAGTCTTCTGCCATGCTGGCTAGGGTTATATTTAGGGTTGCTGTAAAGAGCGAACACGGAGATTCCAGTTGCATGTGGGGCTGCGTAAAGGCTCCCCTGGGGAGTTCAGATGTACCCAACGCCTTCCTTTGGAGGCACTTTTGGATGGGCGAATTAGGCTTTTAACATTTTTTCTGGGACCCGAGTTTTCAGTTGACTGCCAGGCGGGCCAGGGCTATATTTAGGGTTGCTGTGAAAGAGTGAACCCGGAGGGTCCAGTTGCATGTGGGGCTGCATAAAGGCTCCCCTGGGGAGTTCAGTTGTACCCAAAGCCTTCCTTTGGGGGCACTTCTGGATGGGTGAATGGGGCTTGAAACGCTTTTTCTGTGGCCCGAGTTTTTAGTTTTCTGCCATGCTGGCTAGTGTTATATTTAGGGTTGCTTGTAAACAGCGAACACGGGGGGTCCAGTTGCATGTGGGGCTGCGTAAAGGCTCCCCTGGGGAGTTCACTTGTACCCAAAGCCTTCCTTTGGGGGCACTTTTGGATGGGCGAATGGGGCTCGTAACACATTTTCTGTGGCCCGAGCTTTCAGTCGACTGCCAGGCGTGCTAGGGCTATATTTAGGCTTGCGGTGAAAGAGTGAACCCGGAGGGTCCAGTTGCATGTGGGGCTGCGTTAAGGCTCCCCTGGGTAGTCCAGTTGTACCCAAATCCTTCCTTTGGGAGCACTTTTGGATGGTCCAAGGGGAATCGCAATGCGTTTTCTGAGGCCCGCTTTTTCAGTCTTCTCCCATTGCGCCGAGGGCTATATTTAGGCTTGCGGTGAAAGAGTGAACCCGGAGGGTCCAGTTGCATGTGGGGCTACGTTAAGGCTCCCGTGGGGAGTTCAGTTGTACCCAAAGCCTTCCTTTGGGGGCACTTTTGGATGGGCGAAAGGGGCTTGAAACGCATTTTCTGGAGCCCGAGTTTTCAGTCTTCTGCCATGGTGGCTAGGGGTATATTTAGGGTTGCTCGTAAACAGTGAACAAGGAGGGTCCAGTTGCATGTGGGGCTGCATAAAGGCTCCCCTGGGGAGTTCACTAGTACCCAAAGCCTTCCTTTGGGGGCACTTCTGGATGGGTGAATGGAGCTTGAAACGCTTTTTCTGTGGCCCGAGTTTTCAGTTTTCTGCCATGATGGCTAGTGTTATATTTAGGGTTGCTTGTAAACAGCGAACACGGGGGGTCCAGTTGCGTATGGGCCTGCGTAAAGGCTCCCCTGGGGAGTTCAGTTGTACCCAAAGCCTTCCTTTGGGGGCACTTCTGGATGGGTGAATGGGGCTTGAAACGCTTTTTCTGTGGCCCGAGTTTTCAGTTTTCTGCCATGCTGGCTAGTGTTATATTTAGGGTTGCTTGTAAACAGCGAACACGGGGGGTCCAGTTGCGTATGGGCCTGCGTAAGGGCTCCCCTGGGGAGTTCAGTTGTACCCAAAGCCTTCCATTGGGGGCACTTTTGGATGGTCCAAGGGGAATCGCAATGCGTTTTCTGAGGCCCGCTTTTTCAGTCTTCTCCCATTGCGCCGAGGGATATATATAGAGGCTTGCGGTGAAAGAGTGAACCCGGAGGGTCCAGTTGCATGTGGGGCTGCATAAAGGCTCCCCTGGGGAGTTCACTTGTACCCAAAGCCTTCTTTTGGGGGCACTTCTGGATGGGTGAATGGGGCTTGAAACGCATTTTCTGGAGCCCGAGTTTTCAGCCTTCTGCCATGGTGGCTAGGGGTATATTTAGGGTTGCTCGAAAACAGTGAACAAGGAGGGTCCAGTTGCATGTGGGGCTGCATAAAGGCTCCCCTGGGGAGTTCACTTGTATCCAAAGTCTTCGTTTGGGGCCACTTCTGGATGGGCGAAAGGGGCTTGAAAAGCTTTTTCTGTGGGCCGAGTTTTCAGTCTTCTGCCATGCTGGCTAGGGTTATATTTAGGGTTGCTGTAAAGAGCGAACACGGAGATTCCAGTTGCATGTGGGGCTGCGTAAAGGCTCCCCTGGGGAGTTCAGATGTACCCAACGCCTTCCTTTGGAGGCACTTTTGGATGGGCGAATTAGGCTTTTAACATTTTTTCTGGGACCCGAGTTTTCAGTTGACTGCCAGGCGGGCCAGGGCTATATTTAGGGTTGCTGTGAAAGAGTGAACCCGGAGGGTCCAGTTGCATGTGGGGCTGCATAAAGGCTCCCCTGGGGAGTTCAGTTGTACCCAAAGCCTTCCTTTGGGGGCACTTCTGGATGGGTGAATGGGGCTTGAAACGCTTTTTCTGTGGCCCGAGTTTTTAGTTTTCTGCCATGCTGGCTAGTGTTATATTTAGGGTTGCTTGTAAACAGCGAACACGGGGGGTCCAGTTGCATGTGGGGCTGCGTAAAGGCTCCCCTGGGGAGTTCACTTGTACCCAAAGCCTTCCTTTGGGGGCACTTTTGGATGGGCGAATGGGGCTCGTAACACATTTTCTGTGGCCCGAGCTTTCAGTCGACTGCCAGGCGTGCTAGGGCTATATTTAGGCTTGCGGTGAAAGAGTGAACCCGGAGGGTCCAGTTGCATGTGGGGCTGCGTTAAGGCTCCCCTGGGTAGTCCAGTTGTACCCAAATCCTTCCTTTGGGAGCACTTTTGGATGGTCCAAGGGGAATCGCAATGCGTTTTCTGAGGCCCGCTTTTTCAGTCTTCTCCCATTGCGCCGAGGGCTATATTTAGGCTTGCGGTGAAATAGTGAACCCGGAGGGTCCAGTTGCATGTGGGGCTGCATAAAGGCTCCCCTGGGGAGTTCACTTGTACCCAAAGCCTTCCTTTGGGGGCACTTTTGGATGGGCGAAAGGGGCTTGAAACGCATTTTCTGGAGCCCGAGTTTTCAGTCTTCTGCCATGGTGGCTAGGGGTATATTTAGGGTTGCTCGTAAACAGTGAACAAGGAGGGTCCAGTTGCATGTGGGGCTGCATAAAGGCTCCCCTGGGGAGTTCACTAGTACCCAAAGCCTTCCTTTGGGGGCACTTCTGGATGGGTGAATGGAGCTTGAAACGCTTTTTCTGTGGCCCGAGTTTTCAGTTTTCTGCCATGATGGCTAGTGTTATATTTAGGGTTGCTTGTAAACAGCGAACACGGGGGGTCCAGTTGCGTATGGGCCTGCGTAAAGGCTCCCCTGGGGAGTTCAGTTGTACCCAAAGCCTTCCTTTGGGGGCACTTCTGGATGGGTGAATGGGGCTTGAAACGCTTTTTCTGTGGCCCGAGTTTTCAGTTTTCTGCCATGCTGGCTAGTGTTATATTTAGGGTTGCTTGTAAACAGCGAACACGGGGGGTCCAGTTGCGTATGGGCCTGCGTAAGGGCTCCCCTGGGGAGTTCAGTTGTACCCAAAGCCTTCCTCTGGGGGCACTTTTGGATGGGCGAAAGGGGCTTGAAACGCATTTTCTGGAGCCCGAGTTTTCAGTCTTCTGCCATGGTGGCTAGGGGTATATTTAGGGTTGCTCGTAAACAGTGAACAAGGAGGGTCCAGTTGCATGTGGGGCTGCGTAAAGGCTCCCCTGGGGACTTCACTTGTACCCAAAGCCTTCCTCTGGGGGCACTTTTGGATGGGCGAATTAGGCTTGAAACGCATTTTCTGGAGCCCGAGTTTTCAGTCTTCTGCCATGGTGGCTAGGGGTATATTTAGGGTTGCTCGTAAACAGTGAACAAGGAGGGTCCAGTTGCATGTGGGGCTGCGTTAAGGCTCCCCTGGGGAGTTCAGTTGTACCCAAAGCCTTCCTTTGGGGGCACTTCTGGATGGGCGAAAGGGGCTTGAAACGCTTTTTCTGCGGCACGAGTTTTCAGTCTTCTGCCATGCTGGCTAGGGTTATATTTAGGGTTGCTGTAAAGAGCTAACACGCAGGGTCCAGTTGCATGTGGGGCTGCGTAAAGGCTCCCCTGGGGAGTTCACTTGTACCCAAAGCCTTCCTCTGGGGGCACTTTTGGATGGGCGAATGGGGCTCGTAGCACATTTTCTGTGGCCCGAGCTTTCAGTCTACTGCCATGCTGGCTAGGGATATATTTAGGGTTGCTGTGAAAGAGCGAATACGGAGAGTCCAGTTGCATGTGGGGCTGCATAAAGGCTCCCCTGGGGAGTCCAGTTGTACCCAAAGCCTTCCATTGGGGGCACTTTTGGATGGTCCAAGGGGAATCGCAATGCGTTTTCTGAGGCCCGCTTTTTCAGTCTTCTCCCATTGCGCCGATGGCTATATTTAGGGTTGCAGTGAAAGAGTGAACCCGGAGGGTCCAGTTGCATGTGGGGCTGCATAAAGGCTCCCCTGGGGAGTTAAGTTGTACCCAAAGCCTTCCTTTGGGGGAACTTCTGGATGGGCGAATGGGGCTCGTAACACATTTTCTGTGGCCCGAGCTTTCAGTCGACTGCCAGGCGTGCTAGGGCTATATTTAGGCTTGCGGTGAAAGAGTGAACCCGGAGGGTCCAGTTGCATGTGGGGCTGCATAAAGGCTCCCCTGGGGAGTTCAGTTGTACCCAAAGCCTTCCTTTGGGGGCACTTCTGGATGAGTGAATGGGGCTTGAAACGCATTTTCTGGAGCCCGAGTTTTCAGTCTTCTGCCATGGTGGCTAGGGGTATATTTAGGGTTGCTCGTAAACAGTGAACAAGGAGGGTCCAGTTGCATGTGGGGCTGCGTAAAGGCTCCCCTGGGGAGTTCAGATGTACCCAAAGCCTCCCTTTGGGAACACTTTTGGATGTGCGAATGGGGCTCGTAACACATTTTCTGTGGCCCGAGCTTTCAGTCGACTGCGAGGCGTGCTAGGGCTATATTTAGGCTTGCGGTGAAAGAGTGAACCCGGAGGGTCCAGTTGCATGTGGGGCTGCGTAAAGGCTCCCCTGGGGAGTTCAGATGTACCCAAAGCCTTCCTTTGGGGGCACTTTTGGATGGCGAATGGGGCTCGTAACACATTTTCTGGGGCCCAAGCTTTCAGTCGACTGCCAGGCGGGCCAGGGATATATTTAGGGTTGCTGTGAAAGAGCGAATACGGAGGGTCCAGTTGCATGTGGGGCTGCGTTAAGGCTCCCCTGGGGAGTCCAGTTGTACCCAAAGCCTTCCTTTGCGGGCACTTTTGGATGGGCGAATGGGGCTCGTAACACATTTTCTGTGGCCCGAGCTTTCAGTCGACTGCCAGGCGGGCCAGGGCTATATTTAGGGTTGCTGTGAAAGAGCGAATACGGAGGGTCCAGTTGCATGTGGGGCTGCGTTAAGGCTCCCCTGGGTAGTCCAGTTGTACCCAAATCCTTCCTTTGGGAGCACTTTTGGAAGGTCCAAGGGGAATCGCAATGCGTTTTCTGAGGCCCGCTTTTTCAGTCTTCTCCCATTGCGCCGAGGGCTATATTTAGGCTTGCGGTGAAAGAGTGAACCCGGAGGGTCCAGTTGCATGTGGGGCTGCATAAAGGCTCCCCTGGGGAGTTCACTTGTACCCAAAGCCTTCCTTTGGGGGCACTTCTGGATGGGTGAATGGGCTTTTAATGCATTTTCTGGAGCCCGAGTTTTCAGTCTTCTGCCATGGTGGCTAGGGGTATATTTAGGGTTGCTCGTAAACAGTGAACAAGGAGGGTCCAGTTGCATGTGGGGCTGCATAAAGGCTCCCCTGGGGAGTTCACTAGTACCCAAAGCCTTCCTTTGGGGGCACTTCTGGATGGGTGAATGGAGCTTGAAACGCTTTTTCTATGGCCCGAGTTTTCAGTTTTCTGCCATGATGGCTAGTGTTATATTTAGGGTTGCTTGTAAACAGCGAACACGGGGGGTCCAGTTGCGTATGGGCCTGCGTAAAGGCTCCCCTGGGGAGTTCACTTGTACCCAAAGCCTTCCTTTGGGGGCACTTCTGGATGGGTGAATGGGGCTTGAAACGCTTTTTCTGTGGCCCGAGTTTTCAGTTTTCTGCCATGCTGGCTAGTGTTATATTTAGGGTTGCTTGTAAACAGCGAACACGGGGGGTCCAGTTGCGTATGGGCCTGCGTAAGGGCTCCCCTGGGGAGTTCAGTTGTACCCAAAGCCTTCCTTTGGGGGCACTTCTGGATGGGTGAATGGGGCTTGAAACGCATTTTCTGGAGCCCGAGTTTTCAGTCTTCTGCCATGGTGGCTAGGGGTATATTTAGGTTTGCTCGTAAACGGTGAACAAGGAGGGTCCAGTTGCATGTGGCGCTGCATAAAGGCTCCCCTGGGGAGTTCACTTGTACCCAAAGCCTTCCTTTGGGGGCACTTCTGGATGGGTGAATGGGGCTTGAAACGCTTTTTCTGTGGCCCGAGTTTTCAGTCTTCTGCCATGCTGGCTAGGGTTATATTTAGGTTTGCTGTAAAGAGCTAACACAGAGGGTCCAGTTGCATGTGGGGCTGCGTAAAGGCTCCCCTGGGGAGTTCACTTGTACTCAAAGCCTTCCTTTGGGGGCACTTTTTGATGGCGAATGGGGCTCGTAACACATTTTCTGTGGCCCGAGCTTTCAGTCGACTGCCAGGCGGGCCAGGGATATATTTAGGGTTGCTGTGAAAGAGCGAATACGGAGGGTCCAGTTGCATGTGGGGCTGCGTTAAGGCTCCCCTGGGGAGTCCAGTTGTACCCAAAGCCTTCCTTTGGGAGCACTTTTGGAAGGTCCAAGGGGAATTGCAATGCGTTTTCTGAGGCCCGCTTTTTCAGTCTTCTCCCATTGCGCCGATGGATATATTTAGGCTTGCAGTGAAAGAGTGAACCCGGAGGGTCCAGTTGCATTTGGGGCTGCATAAAGGCTCCACTGGGTAGTTCAGTTGTACCCAAAGCCTTCCTTTGGGGGCACTTTTGGATGGGCGAAAGGGGCTTGAAACGCATTTTCTGGAGCCCGAGTTTTCAGTCTTCTGCCATGGTGGCTAGGGGTATATTTAGGGTTGCTCGTAAACAGTGAACAAGGAGGGTCCAGTTGCATGTGGGGCTGCATAAAGGCTCCCCTGGGGAGTTCACTAGTACCCAAAGCCTTCCTTTGGGGGCACTTCTGGATGGGTGAATGGAGCTTGAAACGCTTTTTCTGTGGCCCGAGTTTTCAGTTTTCTGCCATGATGGCTAGTGTTATATTTAGGGTTGCTTGTAAACAGCGAACACGGGGGGTCCAGTTGCGTATGGGCCTGCGTAAAGGCTCCCCTGGGGAGTTCAGTTGTACCCAAAGCCTTCCTTTGGGGGCACTTCTGGATGGGTGAATGGGGCTTGAAACGCTTTTTCTGTGGCCCGAGTTTTCAGTTTTCTGCCATGCTGGCTAGTGTTATATTTAGGGTTGCTTGTAAACAGCGAACACGGGGGGTCCAGTTGCGTATGGGCCTGCGTAAGGGCTCCCCTGGGGAGTTCAGTTGTACCCAAAGCCTTCCTCTGGGGGCACTTTTGGATGGGCGAAAGGGGCTTGAAACGCATTTTCTGGAGCCCGAGTTTTCAGTCTTCTGCCATGGTGGCTAGGGGTATATTTAGGGTTGCTCGTAAACAGTGAACAAGGAGGGTCCAGTTGCATGTGGGGCTGCGTAAAGGCTCCCCTGGGGAGTTCAGATGTACCCAAAGCCTCCCTTTGGGAACACTTTTGGATGTGCGAATGGGGCTCGTAACACATTTTCTGTGGCCCGAGCTTTCAGTCGACTGCGAGGCGTGCTAGGGCTATATTTAGGCTTGCGGTGAAAGAGTGAACCCGGAGGGTCCAGTTGCATGTGGGGCTGCGTAAAGGCTCCCCTGGGGAGTTCAGATGTACCCAAAGCCTTCCTTTGGGGGCACTTTTGGATGGCGAATGGGGCTCGTAACACATTTTCTGGGGCCCGAGGTTTCAGTCGACTGCCAGGCGGGCCAGGGATATATTTAGGGTTGCTGTGAAAGAGCGAATACGGAGGGTCCAGTTGCATGTGGGGCTGCGTTAAGGCTCCCCTGGGGAGTCCAGTTGTACCCAAAGCCTTCCTTTGCGGGCACTTTTGGATGGGCGAATGGGGCTCGTAACACATTTTCTGGGGCCCGAGCTTTCAGTCGACTGCCAGGCGGGCCAGGGCTATATTTAGGGTTGCTGTGAAAGAGCGAATACGGAGGGTCCAGTTGCATGTGGGGCTGCGTTAAGGCTCCCCTGGGTAGTCCAGTTGTACCCAAATCCTTCCTTTGGGAGCACTTTTGGAAGGTCCAAGGGGAATCGCAATGCGTTTTCTGAGGCCCGCTTTTTCAGTCTTCTCCCATTGCGCCGAGGGCTATATTTAGGCTTGCGGTGAAAGAGTGAACCCGGAGGGTCCAGTTGCATGTGGGGCTGCATAAAGGCTCCCCTGGGGAGTTCACTTGTACCCAAAGCCTTCCTTTGGGGGCACTTCTGGATGGGTGAATGGGCTTTTAATGCATTTTCTGGAGCCCGAGTTTTCAGTCTTCTGCCATGGTGGCTAGGGGTATATTTAGGGTTGCTCGTAAACAGTGAACAAGGAGGGTCCAGTTGCATGTGGGGCTGCATAAAGGCTCCCCTGGGGAGTTCACTAGTACCCAAAGCCTTCCTTTGGGGGCACTTCTGGATGGGTGAATGGAGCTTGAAACGCTTTTTCTGTGGCCCGAGTTTTCAGTTTTCTGCCATGATGGCTAGTGTTATATTTAGGGTTGCTTGTAAACAGCGAACACGGGGGGTCCAGTTGCGTATGGGCCTGCGTAAAGGCTCCCCTGGGGAGTTCAGTTGTACCCAAAGCCTTCCTTTGGGGGCACTTCTGGATGGGTGAATGGGGCTTGAAACGCTTTTTCTGTGGCCCGAGTTTTCAGTTTTCTGCCATGCTGGCTAGTGTTATATTTAGGGTTGCTTGTAAACAGCGAACACGGGGGGTCCAGTTGCGTATGGGCCTGCGTAAGGGCTCCCCTGGGGAGTTCAGTTGTACCCAAAGCCTTCCTTTGGGGGCACTTCTGGATGGGTGAATGGGGCTTGAAACGCATTTTCTGGAGCCCGAGTTTTCAGTCTTCTGCCATGGTGGCTAGGGGTATATTTAGGTTTGCTCGTAAACGGTGAACAAGGAGGGTCCAGTTGCATGTGGCGCTGCATAAAGGCTCCCCTGGGGAGTTCACTTGTACCCAAAGCCTTCCTTTGGGGGCACTTCTGGATGGGTGAATGGGGCTTGAAACGCTTTTTCTGTGGCCCGAGTTTTCAGTCTTCTGCCATGCTGGCTAGGGTTATATTTAGGTTTGCTGTAAAGAGCTAACACAGAGGGTCCAGTTGCATGTGGGGCTGCGTAAAGGCTCCCCTGGGGAGTTCACTTGTACTCAAAGCCTTCCTTTGGGGGCACTTTTTGATGGCGAATGGGGCTCGTAACACATTTTCTGTGGCCCGAGCTTTCAGTCGACTGCCAGGCGGGCCAGGGATATATTTAGGGTTGCTGTGAAAGAGCGAATACGGAGGGTCCAGTTGCATGTGGGGCTGCGTTAAGGCTCCCCTGGGGAGTCCAGTTGTACCCAAAGCCTTCCTTTGGGAGCACTTTTGGAAGGTCCAAGGGGAATTGCAATGCGTTTTCTGAGGCCCGCTTTTTCAGTCTTCTCCCATTGCGCCGATGGATATATTTAGGCTTGCAGTGAAAGAGTGAACCCGGAGGGTCCAGTTGCATTTGGGGCTGCATAAAGGCTCCACTGGGTAGTTCAGTTGTACCCAAAGCCTTCCTTTGGGGGCACTTTTGGATGGGCGAAAGGGGCTTGAAACGCATTTTCTGGAGCCCGAGTTTTCAGTCTTCTGCCATGGTGGCTAGGGGTATATTTAGGGTTGCTCGTAAACAGTGAACAAGGAGGGTCCAGTTGCATGTGGGGCTGCATAAAGGCTCCCCTGGGGAGTTCACTAGTACCCAAAGCCTTCCTTTGGGGGCACTTCTGGATGGGTGAATGGAGCTTGAAACGCTTTTTCTGTGGCCCGAGTTTTCAGTTTTCTGCCATGATGGCTAGTGTTATATTTAGGGTTGCTTGTAAACAGCGAACACGGGGGGTCCAGTTGCGTATGGGCCTGCGTAAAGGCTCCCCTGGGGAGTTCAGTTGTACCCAAAGCCTTCCTTTGGGGGCACTTCTGGATGGGTGAATGGGGCTTGAAACGCTTTTTCTGTGGCCCGAGTTTTCAGTTTTCTGCCATGCTGGCTAGTGTTATATTTAGGGTTGCTTGTAAACAGCGAACACGGGGGGTCCAGTTGCGTATGGGCCTGCGTAAGGGCTCCCCTGGGGAGTTCAGTTGTACCCAAAGCCTTCCTCTGGGGGCACTTTTGGATGGGCGAAAGGGGCTTGAAACGCATTTTCTGGAGCCCGAGTTTTCAGTCTTCTGCCATGGTGGCTAGGGGTATATTTAGGGTTGCTCGTAAACAGTGAACAAGGAGGGTCCAGTTGCATGTGGGGCTGCGTAAAGGCTCCCCTGGGGACTTCACTTGTACCCAAAGCCTTCCTCTGGGGGCACTTTTGGATGGGCGAATTAGGCTTTTAACGCATTTTCTGGGGCCCGAGTTTTCAGTCGACTGCCAGGCGGGCCAGGGCTATATTTAGGGTTGCTGTGAAAGAGCGAATACGGAGGGTCTAGTTGCATGTGGGGCTGCGTAAAGGATCCCCTGGGGAGTCAACTTGTACCCAAATCCTTCCTTTGGGAGCACTTTTGGAAGGTCCAAGGCTAATCGCAATGCGTTTTCTGAGGCCCGCTTTTTCAGTCTTCTCCCATTGCGCCGAGGGCTATATTTAGGCTTGCGGTGAAAGAGTGAACCCGGAGGGTCCAGTTGCATGTGGGGCTGCATAAAGGCTCCCCTGGGGAGTTCAGTTGTACCCAAAGCCTTCCTTTGGGGGCACTTCTGGATGGGTGAATGGGGCTTGAAACGCATTTTCTGGAGCCCGAGTTTTCAGTCTTCTGCCATGGTGGCTAGGGGTATATTTAGGGTTGCTCGTAAACAGTGAACAAGGAGGGTCCAGTTGCATGTGGGGCTGCGTTAAGGCTCCCCTGGGGAGTTCAGTTGTACCCAAAGCCTTCCTTTGGGGGCACTTCTGGATGGGCGAAAGGGGCTTGAAACGCTTTTTCTGCGGCACGAGTTTTCAGTCTTCTGCCATGCTGGCTAGGGTTATATTTAGGGTTGCTGTAAAGAGCTAACACGGAGGGTCCAGTTGCATGTGGGGCTGCGTAAAGGCTCCCCTGGGGAGTTCACTTGTACCCAAAGCCTTCCTCTGGGGGCACTTTTGGATGGGCGAATGGGGCTCGTAGCACATTTTCTGTGGCCCGAGCTTTCAGTCTACTGCCATGCTGGCTAGGGATATATTTAGGGTTGCTGTGAAAGAGCGAATACGGAGAGTCCAGTTGCATGTGGGGTTGCATAAAGGCTCCCCTGGGGAGTCCAGTTGTACCCAAAGCCTTCCATTGGGGGCACTTTTGGATGGTCCAAGGGGAATCGCAATGCGTTTTCTGAGGCCCGCTTTTTCAGTCTTCTCCCATTGCGCCGATGGATATATTTAGGCTTGCAGTGAAAGAGTGAACCCGGAGGGTCCAGTTGCATGTGGGGCTGCATAAAGGCTCCCCTGGGGAGTTCACTAGTACCCAAAGCCTTCCTTTGGGGGCACTTCTGGATGGGTGAATGGGGCTTGAAACGCATTTTCTGGAGCCCGAGTTTTCAGTCTTCTGCCATGGTGGCTAGGGGTATATTTAGGGTTGCTCGTAAACAGTGAACAAGGAGGGTCCAGTTGCATGTGGGGCTGCGTAAAGGCTCCCCTGGGGAGTTCAGATGTACCCAAAGCCTCCCTTTGGGAACACTTTTGGATGTGCGAATGGGGCTCGTAACACATTTTCTGTGGCCCGAGCTTTCAGTCGACTGCGAGGCGTGCTAGGGCTATATTTAGGCTTGCGGTGAAAGAGTGAACCCGGAGGGTCCAGTTGCATGTGGGGCTGCGTAAAGGCTCCCCTGGGGAGTTCAGATGTACCCAAAGCCTTCCTTTGGGGGCACTTTTGGATGGCGAATGGGGCTCGTAACACATTTTCTGGGGCCCGAGCTTTCAGTCGACTGCCAGGCGGGCCAGGGATATATTTAGGGTTGCTGTGAAAGAGCGAATACGGAGGGTCCAGTTGCATGTGGGGCTGCGTTAAGGCTCCCCTGGGGAGTCCAGTTGTACCCAAAGCCTTCCTTTGCGGGCACTTTTGGATGGGCGAATGGGGCTCGTAACACATTTTCTGTGGCCCGAGCTTTCAGTCGACTGCCAGGCGGGCCAGGGCTATATTTAGGGTTGCTGTGAAAGAGCGAATACGGAGGGTCCAGTTGCATGTGGGGCTGCGTTAAGGCTCCCCTGGGTAGTCCAGTTGTACCCAAATCCTTCCTTTGGGAGCACTTTTGGAAGGTCCAAGGGGAATCGCAATGCGTTTTCTGAGGCCCGCTTTTTCAGTCTTCTCCCATTGCGCCGAGGGCTATATTTAGGCTTGCGGTGAAAGAGTGAACCCGGAGGGTCCAGTTGCATGTGGGGCTGCATAAAGGCTCCCCTGGGGAGTTCACTTGTACCCAAAGCCTTCCTTTGGGGGCACTTCTGGATGGGTGAATGGGCTTTTAATGCATTTTCTGGAGCCCGAGTTTTCAGTCTTCTGCCATGGTGGCTAGGGGTATATTTAGGGTTGCTCGTAAACAGTGAACAAGGAGGGTCCAGTTGCATGTGGGGCTGCATAAAGGCTCCCCTGGGGAGTTCACTAGTACCCAAAGCCTTCCTTTGGGGGCACTTCTGGATGGGTGAATGGAGCTTGAAACGCTTTTTCTGTGGCCCGAGTTTTCAGTTTTCTGCCATGATGGCTAGTGTTATATTTAGGGTTGCTTGTAAACAGCGAACACGGGGGGTCCAGTTGCGTATGGGCCTGCGTAAAGGCTCCCCTGGGGAGTTCAGTTGTACCCAAAGCCTTCCTTTGGGGGCACTTCTGGATGGGTGAATGGGGCTTGAAACGCTTTTTCTGTGGCCCGAGTTTTCAGTTTTCTGCCATGCTGGCTAGTGTTATATTTAGGGTTGCTTATAAACAGCGAACACGGGGGGTCCAGTTGCGTATGGGCCTGCGTAAGGGCTCCCCTGGGGAGTTCAGTTGTACCCAAAGCCTTCCTTTGGGGGCACTTCTGGATGGGTGAATGGGGCTTGAAACGCATTTTCTGGAGCCCGAGTTTTCAGTCTTCTGCCATGGTGGCTAGGGGTATATTTAGGTTTGCTCGTAAACGGTGAACAAGGAGGGTCCAGTTGCATGTGGCGCTGCATAAAGGCTCCCCTGGGGAGTTCACTTGTACCCAAAGCCTTCCTTTGGGGGCACTTCTGGATGGGTGAATGGGGCTTGAAACGCTTTTTCTGTGGCCCGAGTTTTCAGTCTTCTGCCATGCTGGCTAGGGTTATATTTAGGTTTGCTGTAAAGAGCTAACACAGAGGGTCCAGTTGCATGTGGGGCTGCGTAAAGGCTCCCCTGGGGAGTTCACTTGTACTCAAAGCCTTCCTTTGGGGGCACTTTTTGATGGCGAATGGGGCTCGTAACACATTTTCTGTGGCCCGAGCTTTCAGTCGACTGCCAGGCGGGCCAGGGATATATTTAGGGTTGCTGTGAAAGAGCGAATACGGAGGGTCCAGTTGCATGTGGGGCTGCGTTAAGGCTCCCCTGGGGAGTCCAGTTGTACCCAAAGCCTTCCTTTGGGAGCACTTTTGGAAGGTCCAAGGGGAATTGCAATGCGTTTTCTGAGGCCCGCTTTTTCAGTCTTCTCCCATTGCGCCGATGGATATATTTAGGCTTGCAGTGAAAGAGTGAACCCGGAGGGTCCAGTTGCATTTGGGGCTGCATAAAGGCTCCACTGGGTAGTTCAGTTGTACCCAAAGCCTTCCTTTGGGGGCACTTTTGGATGGGCGAAAGGGGCTTGAAACGCATTTTCTGGAGCCCGAGTTTTCAGTCTTCTGCCATGGTGGCTAGGGGTATATTTAGGGTTGCTCGTAAACAGTGAACAAGGAGGGTCCAGTTGCATGTGGGGCTGCGTAAAGGCTCCCCTGGGGAGTTCACTTGTACCCAAAGCCTTCCTCTGGGGGCACTTTTGGATGGGCGAATTAGGCTTTTAACGCGTTTTCTGTGGCCCGAGTTTTCAGTCGACTGCCAGGCGGGCCAGGGCTATATTTAGGCTTGCTGTGAAAGAGCGAATACGGAGGGTCTAGTTGCATGTGGGGCTGCGTTAAGGCTCCCCTGGGGAGTTCAGTTGTACCCAAATCCTTCCTTTGGGAGCACTTTTGGAAGGTCCAAGGGGAATCGCAATGCGTTTTCTGAGGCCCGCTTTTTCAGTCTTCTCCCATTGCGCCGAGGGCTATATTTAGGCTTGCGGTGAAAGAGTGAACCCGGAGGGTCCAGTTGCATGTGGGGCTGCATAAAGGCTCCCCTGGGGAGTTCAGTTGTACCCAAAGCCTTCCTTTGGGGGCACTTCTGGATGGGTGAATGGGGCTTGAAACGCATTTTCTGGAGCCCGAGTTTTCAGTCTTCTGCCATGGTGGCTAGGGGTATATTTAGGGTTGCTCGTAAACAGTGAACAAGGAGGGTCCAGTTGCATGTGGGGCTGCGTTAAGGCTCCCCTGGGGAGTTCAGTTGTACCCAAAGCCTTCCTTTGGGGGCACTTCTGGATGGGCGAAAGGGGCTTGAAACGCTTTTTCTGCGGCACGAGTTTTCAGTCTTCTGCCATGCTGGCTAGGGTTATATTTAGGGTTGCTGTAAAGAGCTAACACGGAGGGTCCAGTTGCATGTGGGGCTGCGTAAAGGCTCCCCTGGGGAGTTCACTTGTACCCAAAGCCTTCGTTTGGGGGCACTTTTGGATGGGCGAATGGGGCTCGTAGCACATTTTCTGTGGCCCGAGCTTTCAGTCTACTGCCATGCTGGCTAGGGATATATTTAGGGTTGCTGTGAAAGAGCGAATACGGAGAGTCCAGTTGCATGTGGGGCTGCATAAAGGCTCCCCTGGGGAGTCCAGTTGTACCCAAAGCCTTCCATTGGGGGCACTTTTGGATGGTCCAAGGGGAATCGCAATGCGTTTTCTGAGGCCCGCTTTTTCAGTCTTCTCCCATTGCGCCGAGGGCTATATTTAGGCTTGCAGTGAAAGAGTGAACCCGGAGGGTCCAGTTGCATGTGGGGCTGCATAAAGGCTCCCCTGGGGAGTTAAGTTGTACCCAAAGCCTTCCTTTGGGGGCACTTCTGGATGGGCGAATGGGGCTCGTAACACATTTTCTGTGGCCCGAGCTTTCAGTCGACTGCCAGGCGTGCTAGGGCTATATTTAGGCTTGCGGTGAAAGAGTGAACCCGGAGGGTCCAGTTGCATGTGGGGCTGCATAAAGGCTCCCCTGGGGAGTTCAGTTGTACCCAAAGCCTTCCTTTGGGGGCACTTCTGGATGGGTGAATGGGGCTTGAAACGCATTTTCTGGAGCCCGAGTTTTCAGTCTTCTGCCATGGTGGCTAGGGGTATATTTAGGGTTGCTCGTAAACAGTGAACAAGGAGGGTCCAGTTGCATGTGGGGCTGCGTAAAGGCTCCCCTGGGGAGTTCACTTGTACCCAAAGCCTTCCTTTGTGGGCACTTCTGGATGGGCGAAAGGGGCTTGAAACTGTTTTTCGGTGGCCCGAGTTTTCAGTCTTCTGTCATGCTGGCTAGGGGTATATTTAGGGTTGCTCGTAAACAGTGAAAAAGGAGGGTCCAGTTGCATGTGGAGCTGCGTAAAGGCTCCCCTGGGGAGTCCAGTTGTACCCAAAGCCTTCCTTTGCGGGCACTTTTGGATGGTCCAAGTGGAATCGCAATGCGTTTTCTGAGGCCCGCTTTTTCAGTCTTCTCCCATTGCGCCGATGGCTATATTTAGGCTTGCAGTGAAAGAGTGAACCCGGAGGGTCCAGTTGCATGTGGGGCTGCGTAAAGGCTCCCCTGGGGAGTTCAGTTGTACCCAAAGCCTTCCTTTGGGGGAACTTCTGGATGGGCGAATTAGGCTTTTAACGCATTTTCTGGGTTCCCGAGTTTTCAGTCGACTGCCAGGCGGGCCAGGGTTATATTTAGGCTTGCTGTGAAAGAGCGAATACGGAGGGTCCAGTTGCATGTGGGGCTGCGTTAAGGCTCCCCTGGGGAGTTCAGTTGTACCCAAAGCCTTCCTTTGGGGGCACTTTTGGATGGGCGAATGGGGCTCGTAACACATTTTCTGTGGCCCGAGCTTTCAGTCGACTGCCAGGCGGGCCAGGGCTATATTTAGGGTTGCTGTGAAAGAGCGAATACGGAGGGTCCAGTTGCATGTGGGGCTGCGTTAAGGCTCCCCTGGGTAGTCCAGTTGTACCCAAATCCTTCCTTTGGGAGCACTTTTGGAAGGTCCAAGGGGAATCGCAATGCGTTTTCTGAGGCCCGCTTTTTCAGTGTTCTCCCATTGCTCCGAGGGCTATATTTAGGCTTGCGGTGAAAGAGTGAACCCGGAGGGTCCAGTTGCATGTGGGGCTGCATAAAGGCTCCCCTGGGGAGTTCACTTGTACCCAAAGCCTTCCTTTGGGGGCACTTCTGGATGGGTGAATGGGGCTTTTAATGCATTTTCTGGAGCCCGAGTTTTCAGTCTTCTGCCATGGTGGCTAGGGGTATATTTAGGGTTGCTCGTAAACAGTGAACAAGGAGGGTCCAGTTGCATGTGGGGCTGCATAAAGTCTCCCCTGGGGAGTTCAGTTGTACCCAAAGCCTTCCTTTGGGGGCACTTCTGGATGGGTGAATGGAGCTTGAAACGCTTTTTCTGTGGCCCGAGTTTTCAGTTTTCTGCCATGATGGCTAGTGTTATATATAGGGTTGCTTGTAAACAGCGAACACGGGGGGTCCAGTTGCTTATGGGCCTGCATAAAGGCTCCCCTGGGGAGTTCAGTTGTACCCAAAGCCTTCCTATGGGGGCACATCTGGATGGGTGAATGGGGCTTGAAACGCATTTTCTGGAGCCCGAGTTTTCAGTCTTCTGCCATGGTGGCTAGGGGTATATTTAGGGTTGCTCGTAAACAGTGAACAAGGAGGGTCCAGTTGAATGTGGGGCTGCGTAAAGGCTCCCCTGGGGAGTTCAGATGTACCCAAAGCCTCCCTTTGGGGGCACTTTTGGATGTGCGAATGGGGCTCGTAACACATTTTCTGTGGCCCGAGCTTTCAGTCGACTGCCAGGCGGGCCAGGGCTATATTTAGGGTTGCTGTGAAAGAGCGAATACGGAGGGTCCAGTTGCATGTGGGGCTGCGTTAAGGCTCCCCTGGGTAGTCCAGTTGTACCCAAATCCTTCCTTTGGGAGCACTTTTGGAAGGTCCAAGGGGAATCGCAATGCGTTTTCTGAGGCCCGCTTTTTCAGTCTTCTCCCATTGCGCCGAGGGCTATATTTAGGCTTGCTGTGAAAGAGCGAATACGGAGGGTCTAGTTGCATGTGGGGCTGCGTTAAGGCTCCCCTGGGGAGTTCAGTTGTACCCAAATCCTTCCTTTGGGAGCACTTTTGGAAGGTCTAAGGGGAATCGCAATGCGTTTTCTGAGGCCCGCTTTTTAAGTCTTCTCCCATTGCGCCGAGGGCTATATTTAGGCTTGCGGTGAAAGAGTGAACCCGGAGGGTCCAGTTGCATGTGGGGCTGCATAAAGGCTCCCCTGGGGAGTTCACTTGTACCCAAAGCCTTCCTTTGGGGGCACTTCTGGATGGGTGAATGGGGCTTGAAACGCATTTTCTGGAGCCCGAGTTTTCAGTCTTCTGCCATGGTGGCTAGGGGTATATTTAGGGTTGCTCGTAAACAGTGAACAAGGAGGGTCCAGTTGCATGTGGGGCTGCATAAAGGCTCCCCTGGGGAGTTCAGTTGTACCCAAAGCCTTCCTTTGGGGGCACTTCTGGATGGGCGAAAGAGGCTTGAAACGCTTTTTCTGCGGTACTAGTTTTCAGTCTTCTGCCAGGCGGGCCAGGGCTATATTTAGGGTTGCTGTGAAATAGCGAATACGGAGGGTCCAGTTGCATGTGGGGCTGCGTAAAGGCTCCCCTGGGGAGTTCACTTGTACCCAAAGCCTTCGTTTGGGGGCACTTTTGGATGGGCGAATGGGGCTCGTAGCACATTTTCTGTGGCCCGAGCTTTCAGTCTACTGCCATGCTGGCTAGGGATATATTTAGGGTTGCTGTGAAAGAGCGAATACGGAGAGTCCAGTTGCATGTGGGGCTGCATAAAGGCTCCCCTGGGGAGTCCAGATGTACCCAAAGCCTTCCTTTGGGGGCACTTTTGGATGGTCCAAGGGGAATCGCAATGCGTTTTCTGAGGCCCGCTTTTTCAGTCTTCTCCCATTGCGCCGATGGCTATATTTAGGCTTGCAGTGAAAGAGTGAACCCGGAGGGTCCAGTTGCATGTGGGGCTGCGTAAAGGCTCCCCTGGGGAGTTCACTTGTACCCAAAGCCTTCCTTTGGGGGCACTTCTGGATGGGCGAAAGGGGCTTGAAACACTTTTTCTCTGGCCCGAGTTTTCAGTCTTCTGCCATGCTGGCTAGGGTTATATTTAGGGTTGCTGTAAAGAGCGAACACGGAGGGTCCAGTTGCATGTGGGGCTGCGTAAAGGCTCCCCTGGGGAGTTCAGATGTACCCAAAGCCTTCTTTTGGGGGCACTTTTGGATGGGCGAATGGGGCTCGTAACACATTTTCTGTGGCCCGAGCTTTCAGTCGACTGCCAGGCGTGCTAGGGCTATATTTAGGCTTGCGGTGAAAGAGTGAACCCGGAGGGTCCAGTTGCATGTGGGGCTGCATAAAGGCTCCCCTGGGGAGTTCAGTTGTACCCAAAGCCTTCCTTTGGGGGCACTTCTGGATGGGTGAATGGGGCTTGAAACGCATTTTCTGGAGCCCGAGTTTTCAGTCTTCTGCCATGGTGGCTAGGGATATATTTAGGGTTGCTCGTAAACAGTGAACAAGGAGGGTCCAATTGCATGTGGGGCTGCATAAAGGCTCCCCTGGGGAGTTCAGTTGTACCCAAAGCCTTCCTCTGGGGGCACTTTTGGATGGGCGAATTAGGCTTTTAACGCATTTTCTGGGGCCCGAGTTTTCAGTCGACTGCCAGGCGGGCCAGGGCTATATTTAGGGTTGCTGTGAAAGAGCGAATACGGAGGGTCCAGTTGCATGTGGGGCTGCGTAAAGGCTCCCCTGTGGAGTTCAGTTGTACCCAAAGCCTTCCTTTGGGGGCACTTTTGGATGGGCGAATTAGGCTTTTAACGCATTTTCTGTGGCCCGAGTTTTCAGTCTTCTGCCAGGCGGGCCAGGGCTATATTTAGGGTTGCTGTGAAAGAGTGAACCCGGAGGGTCCAGTTGCATGTGGGGCTGCATAAAGGCTCCCCTGGGGAGTTCAGTTGTACCCAAAGCCTTCCTTTGGGGGCACTTCTGGATGGGTGAATGGAGCTTGAAACGCTTTTTCTGTGTCCCGAGTTTTCAGTTTTCTGCCATGCTGGCTAGTGTTATATTTAGGGTTGCTTGTAAACAGCGAACACGGGGGGTCCAGTTGCGTATGGGCCTGCATAAAGGCTCCCCTGGGGAGTTCAGTTGTACCCAAAGCCTTCCTTTGGGGGCACTTTTGGATGGTCGAATGGGGCTTGTAGCACGTTTTCTGGGGCCCGATTTTTCAGTCGTCTGCCATGCGGGCCAGGGTTATATTTAGGGTTGCTGTGAAAGAGCGAATACGGAGGGTCCAGTTGCATGTGGGGCTGCGTAAAGGCTCCCCTGGGGAGTTCACTTGTACCCAAAGCCTTCCTTTGGGGGCACTTCTGGATGGGCGAAAGGGGCTTGAAACGCTTTTTCTGTGGCCCGAGTTTTCAGTCTTCTGCCATGCTGGCTAGGGTTATATTTAGGGTTGCTGTAAAGAGCTAACACGGAGGGTCCAGTTGCATGTGGGGCTGCGTAAAGGCTCCCCTGGGGAGTTCACTTGTACCCAAAGCCTTCCTCTGGGGGCACTTTTGGATGGGCGAATTAGGCTTTTAACAGATTTTCTGTGGCCCGAGTTTTCAGTCGACTGCCAGGAGGGACAGGGCTATATTTAGGCTTGCTGTGAAAGAGCGAATACGGAGGGTCCAGTTGCATGTGGGGCTGCGTTAAGGCTCCCCTGGGGAGTCCAGTTGTACCCAAAGCCTTCCTTTGGGGGCACTTTTGCATGGTCCAAGGGGAATCGCAATGCGTTTTCTGAGGCCCGCTTTTTCAGTCTTCTCCCATTGCACCGAGGGCTATATTTAGGCTTGCGGTGAAAGAGTGAACCCGGAGGGTCCAGTTGGATGTGGGGCTGCATAAAGGCTCCCCTGGGGAGTTCACTTGTACCCAAAGCCTTCCTTTGGGGGCACTTCTGGATGGGTGAATGGGGCTTGAAACGCTTTTTCTGTGGCCCGAGTTTTCAGTCTTCTGCCATGGTGGCTAGGGGTATATTTAGGGTTGCTCGTAAACAGTGAACAAGGAGGGTCCAGTTGCATGTGGGGCTGCGTTAAGGCTCCCCTGGGGAGTTCACTTATACCCAAAGCCTTCCTTTGGGGGCACTTCTGGATGGGCGACAGGGGCTTGAAACGTTTTTTCTGTGGCCCGAGTTTTCAGTTTTCTGCCATGCTGGCTAGTGTTATATTTAGGGTTGCTGTAAAGAGCGAACCCGGAGGGTCCAGTTGCATGTGGGGCTGCGTAAAGGCTCCCCTGGGGACTTCAGTTGTACCCAAAGCCTTCCTTTGGGGGCACTTTTGGATGGGCGAATGGGGCTCGTAACACATTTTCTGTGGCCCGAGCTTTCAGTCTTCTGCCATGCTGGCTAGGTTTATATTTAGGGTTGCTGTAAAGAGCGAACACGGTGGGTCCAGTTGCATGTGGGGCTGCGTAAAGGCTCCCCTGGGGAGTTCAGTTGTACCCAAAGCCTTCCTCTGGGGGCACTTTTGGATGGGCGAATTAGGCTTTTAACGCATTTTCTGGGGCCCGAGTTTTCAGTCGACTGCCAGGCGGGCCAGGGAAGTATTTAGGGTTGCTGTGAAAGAGCGAATACGGAAAGTCCAGTTGCATGTGGGGCTGCATAAAGGCAGCCCTGGGGAGTTCAGTTGTACCCAAAGCCTTCCTTTGGGGGCACTTCTGGATGGGCGAAAGTGGCTTGAAACGCTTTTTCTGTGGCCCGAGTTTTCAGTCTTCTGCTATGCTTGCTAGGGTTATATTTAGGGTTGCTGTAAAGAGCGAACACGGAGGGTCCAGTTGCATGTGGGGCTGCGTAAAGGCTCCCCTGGGAGTTCACTTGTACCCAAAGCCTTCCTCTGGGGGCACTTTTGGATGGACGAATTAGGCTTTTAACAGTTTTTCTGGAGCCCGAGTTTTCAGTCGACTGCCAGGCGGGCCAGGGCTATATTTAGGGTTGCTGTGAAAGAGCGAATACGGAGGGTCCAATTGCATGTGGGGCTGCATAAAGGCTCCCCTGGGGAGTTTACTTGTACCCAAAGCCTTCCTTTGGGGGCACTTTTGGATGGGCGAATTAGGCTTTTAATGCATTTTCTGTGGCCCGAGTTTTCAGTCTTCTGCCAGGCGGGCAGGGGCTATATTTAGGGTTGCTGTGAAAGAGTGAATACGGAGGGTCCAGTTGCATGTGGGGCTGCGTTAAGGCTCCCCTGGGGAGTTCAGTTGTACCCAAAGCCTTCCTCTGGGGGCACTTTTGGATGGGCGAATTAGGCTTTTAATGCATTTTCTGGGGCCCGAGTTTTCAGTCGACTGCCAGGCGGGCCAGGGCTATATTTAGGGTTGCTGTGAAAGAGCGAATACGGAGGGTCCAGTTGCATGTGGGGCTGCGTTAAGGCTCCCCTGGGGAGTCCAGTTGTACCCAAAGCCTTCCTTTGAGAGCACTTTTGGATGGTCCAAGGGGAATCTCCATGCGTTTTTTGAGGCCCGCTTTTTCAATCTTCTCCCATTGCGCCGAGGGCTATATTTAGGCTTGCGGTGAAAGAGTGAACCCGGAGGGTCCAGTTGTATGTGGGGCTGCATAAAGGCTCCCCTGGGGAGTTCAGTTGTACCCAAAGCCTTCCTTTGGGGGCACTTCTGGATGGGTGAATGGGGCTTAAAACGCATTTTCTGGAGCCCGAGTTTTCAGTCTTCTGCCATGGTGGCTAGGGGTATATTTAGGGTTGCTCGTAAACAGTGAACAAGGAGGGTCCAGTTGCATGTGGGGCTGCGTAAAGGCTCCCCTGGGGAGTTCAGTTGTACCCAAACCCTTCCCTTGGGAGCACTTTTGGATGGTCCAAGGGGAATCGCAATGCGTTTTCTGAGGCCCGCTTTTTCAGTCTTCTCCCATTGCGCCGAGGGCTATATTTAGGCTTGCGGTGAAAGAGTGAACCTGGAGTGTCCAGTTGCATGTGGGGCTGCGTTAAGGCTCCCCTGGGGAGTCCAGATGTACCGAAAGCCTTCCTTTGGGGGCACTTTTGGATGGTCCAAGGGGAATCGAAATGCGTTTTCTGAGGCCCATTTTTCAGTCTTCTCCCATTGCGCCGAGGGGTATATTTAGGCTTGCGGTGAAAGAGTGAACCCGCAGGGTCCAGTTGCATGTGGGGCTGCATAAAGGCTCCCCTGGGGAGTTCACTTGTACCCAAAGCCTTCCTTTGGGGGCACTTTTGGATGGGCGAAAGGGGCTTGAAACGCTTTTTCCGTGGCCCGAGTTTTCAGTCTTCTGCCATGGTGGCTAGGGGTATATTTAGGGTTGCTGTGAAGAGCGAACAAGGAGGGTCCAGTTGCATGTAGGGCTGCATAAAGGCTCCCCTGGGGAGTTCAGTTGTACCCAAAGCCTTCCTTTGGGGGCACTTCTGGATGGGCGAAAGGGGCTTGAAACGCTTTTTCTGTGGACCGAGTTTTCAGTCTTCTGTCAAGGTGGCTAGGGGTATATTTAGGGTTGCTCGTAAACAGTGAACAAGGAGGGTCCAGTTGCATGTGGGGCTGCGTCAAGGCTCCCCTGGGGAGTTCACTTGTACCCAAAGCCTTCCTTTGGGAGCACTTTTGGATGGTCCAAGGGGAATCGCAATGCGTTTTCTGAGGCCCGCTTTTTCAGTCTTCTCCCATTGCGCCGAGGGTTATATTTAGGCTTGCGGTGAAAGAGTGAACCCGGAGGGTCCAGTTGCATGTGGGGCTGCATAAAGGCTCCCCTGGGGAGTTCACTTGTACCCAAAGCCTTCCTTTGGGGGCACTTCTGGATGGGCGAAAGGGGCTTGAAACGCTTTTTCTGTGGCCCGAGTTTTCAGTTTTCTGACATGCTGGCTAGTGTTATATTTAGGGTTGCTTGTAAACAGCGATCACGGGGGGTCCAGTTGCGTATGGGCCTGCATAAAGTCTCCCCTGGGGAGTTCACTTGTACCCAAAGCCTTCCTTTGGGGGCACTTTTGGATGGGCGAATTAGGCTTTTAACGCATTTTCTTGGGCCTGAGTTTTCAGTCATCTGCCATGCGGGCCAGGGTTATATTTAGGGTTGCTGTGAAAGAGCGAACACGGAGGGTCCAGTTGCATGTAGGGCTGCATAAAGGCTCCCCTGGGGAGTTCAGATGTACCCAAAGCCTTCCTTTGGGGGCACTTCTGGATGGGCGAATGGGGCTCGTAACACATTTTCTGTGGCCCGAGTTTTCAGTCTTCTGACATGCTGGCTAGGGTTATATTTAGGGTTGCTGTAAAGAGCGAATACGGAGGGTCCAATTGCATGTGGGGCTGCGTAAAGGCTTCCCTGGGGAGTTCAGTTGTACCCAAAGCCTTCCTTTGGGGGCACTTTTGGATGGGCAAATGGGGCTCGTAACACATTTTCTGTGGCCCGAGCTTTCAGTCGACTGCCAGGCGTGCTAGGGCTATATTTAGGCTTGCGGTGAAAGAGGGAACCCGGAGGGTCCAGTTGCATGTGGGGCTGCATAAAGGCTCCCCTGGGGAGTTCAGATGTACCCAATGCCTTCCTCTGGGGGCACTTTTGGATGGGCGAATGGGGCTCGTAACACATTTTCTGTGGCCCGAGCTTTCAGTCGACTGCCAGGAGTGATAGGGTTATATTTAGGCTTGCGGTGAAAGAGTGAACCCGGAGGGTCCAGTTGCATGTGGGGCTGCATAAAGGCTCCCCTGGGGAGTTCACTTGTACCCAAAGCCTTCCTCTGGGGGCTCCTTTGGATGGGCGAATTAGGCTTTTAACGCATTTTCTGGGGCCCGAGTTTTCAGTCGACTGCCAGGCGGGCCAGGGCTATATTTAGGGTTGCTGTGAAAGAGCGAACACGGAGGGTCCAGTTGCATGTAGGGCTGCATAAAGGCTCCCCTGGGGAGTTCAGATGTACCCAAAGCCTTCCTTTGGGGGCACTTCTGGATGGGCGAAAGGGGCTTTTAACGCATTTTCTGTGGCCCGAGTTTTCAGTCTTCTGCCATGCTGGCTAGGGTTATATTTAGGGTTGCTGTAAAGAGCTAATACGGAGGGTCCAATTGCATGTGGGGCTGCGTAAAGGCTTCCCTGGGGAGTTCAGATGTACCCAAAGCCTTCCTTTGGGGGCACTTCTGGATGGGCAAATGGGGCTCGTAACACATTTTCTGTGGCCCGAATTTTCAGTCGACTGCCAGGCGTGATAGGGCTATATTTAGGCTTGCGGTGAAAGAGTGAACCCGGAGGGTCCAGTTGCATGTGGGGCTGCATAAAGGCTCCCCTGGGGAGTTCACTTGTACCCAAAGCCTTCCTTTGGGGGCACTTCTGGATGGGTGAATGGGGCTTGAAACGCATTTTCTGGAGCCCGAGTTTTCAGTCTTCTGCCATGCTGGCTAGGGGTATATTTAGGGTTGCTCGTAAACAGTGAACAAGGAGGGTCCAGTTGCATGTGGGGCTGCATAAAGGCTCCCCTGGGGAGTTCACTTGTACCCAAAGCCTTCCTTTGGGGGCACTTTTGGATGGGCGAATGGGGCTCGTAACACATTTTCTGTGGCCCGAGCTTTCAGTCGACCGCCAGGCGGGCCAGGGCTATATTTAGGGTTGCTGTGAAAGAGCGAATACGGAGGGTCCAGTTGCATGTGGGGCTGCGTTAAGGCTCCCCTGGGGAGTCCAGTTGTACCCAAAGCCTTCCTTTGGGGGCACTTCTGGATGGGTGAATGGGGCTTGAAACGCATGTTCTGGAGCCCGAGTTTTCAGTCTTCTGCCATGGTGGCTAGGGGTATATTTAGGGTTGCTCGTAAACAGTGAACAAGGAGGGTCCAGTTGCATGTGGGGCTGTGTAAAGGCTCCCCTGGGGAGTTCACTTGTACGCAAAGCGTTCCTTTGGGGGCACTTTTGGATGGTCCAAGGGGAATCGCAATGCGTTTTCTGAGGCCCGCTTTTTCAGTCTTCTCCCATTGCGCCGAGGGCTATATTTAGGCTTGCGGTGAAAGAGTGAACCCGGAGGGTCCAGTTGCATGTGGGGCTGCATAAAGGCTCCCCTGGGGAGTTCAGTTGTACCCAAAGCCTTCCTTTGGGGGCACTTTTGGATGGGCGAATTAGGCTTTTAATGCATTTTCTGGGGCCCGAGTTTTCAGTCGACTGCCAGGCGGGCCAGGGCTATATTTAGGGTTGCTGTGAAAGAGTGAACCCGGAGGGTCCAGTTGCATGTGGGGCTGCATAAAGGCTCCCCTAGGGAGTTCACTTGTACCCAAAGCCTTCCTTTGGGGGCACTTCTGGATGGGTGAATGGAGCTTGAAACGCTTTTTATGTGGCCCGAGTTTTCAGTCTTCTGCCATGCTGGCTAGTGTTATATTTAGGGATGCTCGTAAACAGTGAACAAGGAGGGTCCAATTGCATGTGGGGCTGCATAAAGGCTCCCCTGGGGAGTTCAGTTGTACCCAAAGCCTTCCTCTGGGGGCTCCTTTGGATGGGCGAATTAGGCTTTTAACGCATTTTCTGGGGCCCGAGTTTTCAGTCGACTGCCAGGCGGGCCAGGGCTATATTTAGGGTTGCTGTGAAAGAGCGAACACGGAGGGTCCAGTTGCATGTAGGGCTGCATAAAGGCTCCCCTGGGGAGTTCAGATGTACCCAAAGCCTTCCTTTGGGGGCACTTCTGGATGGGCGAAAGGGGCTTTTAACGCATTTTCTGTGGCCCGAGTTTTCAGTCTTCTGCCATGCTGGCTAGGGTTATATTTAGGGTTGCTGTAAAGAGCGAATACGGAGGGTCCAATTGCATGTGGGGCTGCGTAAAGGCTTCCCTGGGGAGTTCAGATGTACCCAAAGCCTTCCTTTGGGGGCACTTTTGGATGGGCAAATGGGGCTCGTAACACATTTTCTGTGGCCCGAATTTTCAGTCGACTGCCAGGCGTGATAGGGCTATATTTAGGCTTGCGGTGAAAGAGTGAACCCGGAGGGTCCAGTTGCATGTGGGGCTGCATAAAGGCTCCCCTGGGGAGTTCACTTGTACCCAAAGCCTTCCTTTGGGGGCACTTCTGGATGGGTGAATGGGGCTTGAAACGCATTTTCTGGAGCCCGAGTTTTCAGTCTTCTGCCATGGTGGCTAGGGGTATATTTAGGGTTGCTCGTAAACAGTGAACAAGGAGGGTCCAGTTGCATGTGGGGCTGCGTAAAGGCTCCCCTGGGGAGTTCACTTGTACCCAAAGCCTTCCTTTGGGGGCACTTCTGGATGGGCGAAAGGGGCTTGAAACGCTTTTTCTGTGGCCCGAGTTTTCAGTCTTCTGTCATGCTGGCTAGGGGTATATTTAGGGTTGCTCGTAAACAGTGAAAAAGGAGGGTCCAGTTGCATGTGGAGCTGCGTAAAGGCTCCCGTGGGGAGTCCAGTTGTACCCAAAGCCTTCCTTTGGGAGCACTTTTGGATGGTCCAAGGGGAATCGCAATGCGTTTTCTGAGGCCCGCTTTTTCAGTCTTCTCCCATTGTGCCGAGGGCTATATTTAGGCTTGCGGTGAAAGAGTGAACCCGGAGGGTCCAGTTGCATGTGGGGCTGCATAAAGGCTCCCCTGGGGAGTTCACTTGTACCCAAAGCCTTCCTTTGGGGGCACTTCTGGATGGGTGAATGGGGCTTGAAACGCATTTTCTGGAGCCCGAGTTTTCAGTCTTCTGCCATGCTGGCTAGGGGTATATTTAGGGTTGCTCGTAAACAGTGAACAAGGAGGGTCCAGTTGCATGTGGGGCTGCGTAAAGGCTCCCCTGGGGAGTTCACTTGTACCCAAAGCCTTCCTTTGGGGGCACTTTTGGATGGGCGAATGGGGCTCGTAACACATTTTCTGTGGCCCGAGCTTTCAGTCGACCGCCAGGCGGGCCAGGGCTATATTTAGGGTTGCTGTGAAAGAGCGAATACGGAGGGTCCAGTTGCATGTGGGGCTGCGTTAAGGCTCCCCTGGGGAGTCCAGTTGTACCCAAAGCCTTCCTTTGGGGGCACTTCTGGATGGGTGAATGGGGCTTGAAACGCATGTTCTGGAGCCCGAGTTTTCAGTCTTCTGCCATGGTGGCTAGGGGTATATTTAGGGTTGCTCGTAAACAGTGAACAAGGAGGGTCCAGTTGCATGTGGGGCTGTGTAAAGGCTCCCCTGGGGAGTTCACTTGTACGCAAAGCGTTCCTTTGGGGGCACTTTTGGATGGTCCAAGGGGAATCGCAATGCGTTTTCTGAGGCCCGCTTTTTCAGTCTTCTCCCATTGCGCCGAGGGCTATATTTAGGCTTGCGGTGAAAGAGTGAACCCGGAGGGTCCAGTTGCATGTGGGGCTGCATAAAGGCTCCCCTAGGGAGTTCACTTGTACCCAAAGCCTTCCTTTGGGGGCACTTCTGGATGGGTGAATGGAGCTTGAAACGCTTTTTATGTGGCCCGAGTTTTCAGTCTTCTGCCATGCTGGCTAGTGTTATATTTAGGGATGCTCGTAAACAGTGAACAAGGAGGGTCCAATTGCATGTGGGGCTGCATAAAGGCTCCCCTGGGGAGTTCAGTTGTACCCAAAGCCTTCCTTTGGGGGCACTTTTGGATGGGCGAATTAGGCTTTTAACGCATTTTCTGGGGCCCGAGTTTTCAGTCGACTGCCAGGCGGGCCAGGGCTATATTTAGGGTTGCTGTGAAAGAGCGAATACGGAGGGTCCAGTTGCGTATGGGCCTGCATAAAGGCTCCCCTGGGGAGTTCACTTGTACCCAAAGCCTTCCTTTGGGGGCACTTTTGGATGGGCCAATGTGGCTCGTAACACATTTTCTGTGGCCCGAGCTTTCAGTCGACTGCCAGGCGTGCTAGGGCTATATTTAGGCTTGCGGTGAAAGAGTGAACCCGGAGGGTCCAGTTGCATGTGGGGCTGCGTTAAGGCTTCCCTGGGGAGTCCAGATGTACCCAAAGCCTTCCTTTGGGGGCACTTTTGGATGGGCGAATTAGGCTTTTAACGCATTTTCTGGGGCCCGAGTTTTCAGTCGACTGCCAGGAGGGCCAGGGCTATATTTAGGGTTGCTGTGAAAGAGTGAACACGGAGGGTCCAGTTGCATGTGGGGCTGCGTAAAGGCTCCCCTGGGGAGTTCACTTGTACCCAAAGCCTTCCTTTGGGGGCACTTTTGGATGGGCCAATGTGGCTCGTAACACATTTTCTGTGGCCCGAGCTTTCAGTCGACTGCCAGGCGTGCTAGGGCTATATTTAGGCTTGCGGTGAAAGAGTGAACCCGTAGTGTCCAGTTGCATGTGGGGCTGCGTTAAGGCTCCCCTGGGGAGTTCAGTTGTACCCAAAGCCTTCCTTTGGGGGCACTTTTGGATGGGCGAATTAGGCTTTTAACGCATTTTCTGGGGCCCGAGTTTTCAGTCGACTGCCAGGAGGGCCAGGGCTATATTTAGGGTTGCTGTGAAAGAGCGAACACGGAGGGTCCAGTTGCATGTGGGGCTGCGTAAAGGCTCCCCTGGGGAGTTCAGTTGTACCCAAAGCCTTCTTTTGGGGGCACTTTTGGATGGTCCAAGGGGAATCGAAATGCGTTTTCTGAGGCCCGCTTTTTCAGTCTTCTCCCATTGCGCCGAGGGCTATATTTAGGCTTGCGGTGAAAGAGTGAACCCGGAGGGTCCAGTTGAATGTGAGGCTGCATAAAGGCTCCCCTGGGGAGTTCAGTTGTACACAAAGCCTTCCTTTGGGGGCACCTCTGGATGGGTGAATGGGGCTTGAAACGCATTTTCTGGAGCCCGAGTTTTCAGTCGACTGCCAGGCGTGTTAGGGATATATTTAGGGTTGCTCGTAAACAGTGAACAAGGAGGGTCCAGTTGCATGTGGGGCTGCGTAAAGGCTCCCCTGGGGAGTTCACTTGTACCCAAAGCCTTCCTTTGGGGGCACTTCTGGATGGGTGAATGGGGCTTGAAACGCTTTTTCTGTGGCCCGAGTTTTCAGTTTTCTGCCATGCTGGCTAGTGTTATATTTAGGGTTGCTTGTAAACAGCGAACACGGAGGGTCCAGTTGCATGTGGGGCTGCGTAAAGGCTCCCCTGGGGAGTTCAGTTGTACCCAAAGCCTTCCTCTGGGGGCACTTCTGGATGGGCGAATTAGGCTTTTAATGCATTTTCTGGGGCCTGAGTTTTCAGTCGATTGCCAGGCGGGCCATGGTTATATTTAGGGTTGCTGTGAAAGAGCGAATACGGAGGGTCCAGTTGCATGTGGGGCTGCGTTAAGGCTCCCCTGGGGAGTCCAGTTGTACCCAAAGCCTTCCTTTGGGGGCACTTTTGGATGGTCCAAGGGGAATCGCAATGCGTTTTCTGAGGCCCGCTTTTTCAGTCTTCTCCCATTGCGCCGAGGGCTATATTTAGACTTGCGGTGAAAGAGTGAACCCGGAGGGTCCAGTTGCATGTGGGGCTGCATAAAGGCTCCCCTGGGGAGTTCACTTGTACCCAAAGCCTTCCTTTGGGGGCACTTCTGGATGGGTGAATGGGGCTTGAAACGCATTTTCTGGAGCCCGAGTTTTCAGTCTTCTGCCATGGTGGCTAGTGTTATATTTAGGGTTGCTCGTAAACAGCGAACAAGGAGGGTCCAGTTGCATGTGGGGCTGCGTAAAGGCTCCCCTGCGGAGTTCAGTTGGACCCAAAGCCTTCCTCTGGGGGCACTTTTGGATGGGCGAATTAGGCTTTTAATGCATTTTCTGGGGCCCGAGTTTTCAGTCGACTGCCAGGCGGGCCAGGGCTATATTTAGGGTTGCTGTGAAATAGCGAATACGGAGGGTCCAGTTGCATGTGGGGCTGCGTAAAGGCTCTCCTGGGGAGTTCAGATGTACCCAAAGCCTTCCTTTGGGGGCACTTCTGGATGGGTGAATGGGGCTTGAAACGCTTTTTCTGTGGCCCGAGTTTTCAGTTTTCTGAAATGCTGGCTAGTGTTATATTTAGGGTTGCTTGTAAACAGCGAACACGGGGGGTCCAGTTGCGTATGGGCCTGCATAAAGGCTCCCCTGGGGAGTTCAGTTGTACCCAAAGCCTTCCTTTGGGGGCACTTTTGGATGGGCGAATGGGGCTTGAAGCACGTTTTCTGGGGCCCGATTTTTCAGTCGTCTGCCATGCGGGCCAGGGTTATATTTAGGGTTGCTGTGAAAGAGCGAATACGGAGGGTCCAGTTGCATGTGGGGCTGCGTAAAGGCTCCCCTGGGGAGTTCACTTGTACCCAAAGCCTTCCTTTGGGGGCACTTCTGGATGGGTGAATGGGGCTTGAAACGCATTTTCTGGAGCCCGAGTTTTCAGTCTTCTGCCATGGTGGCTAGGGGTATATTTAGGGTTGCTCGTAAACAGTGAACAAGGAGGGTCCAGTTGCATGTGGGGCTGCATAAAGGCTCCCCTGGGGAGTTCAGTTGTACCCAAAGCCTTCCTCTGGGGGCACTTTTGGATGGGCGAATTAGGCTTTTAATGCATTTTCTGAGGCCCGCTTTTTCAGTCTTCTCCCATTGCGCCGAGGGCTATATTTAGGCTTGCGGTGAAAGAGTGAACCCGGAGGGTCCAGTTGCATGTGGGGCTGCGTTAAGGCTCCCCTGGGGAGTTCACTTGTACCCAAAGCCTTCCTTTGGGGGCACTTCTGGATGGGTGAATGGGGCTTGAAACGCTTTTTCTGTGGCCCGAGTTTTCAGTTTTCTGCCATGCTGGCTAGTGTTATATTTAGGGTTGCTCGTAAACAGCGAACACGGGGGGTCCAGTTGCGTATGGGCCTGCATAAAGGCTCCCCTGGGGAGTTCACTTGTACCCAAAGCCTTCCTTTGGGGGCACTTTTGGATGGGCGAATGGGGCTTGTAGCACGTTTTCTGGGGCCCGATTTTTCAGTCGTCTGCCATGCGGGCCAGGGTTATATTTAGGGTTGCTGTGAAAGAGCGAATACGGAGGGTCCAGTTGCATGTGGGGCTGCATAAAGGCTCCCCTGGGGAGTTCACTTGTACCCAAAGCCTTCCTTTGGGGGCACTTCTGGATGGGCGAAAGGGGCTTGAAACTCTTTTTCTGTGGCCCGAGTTTTCAGTCGTCTGCCATGCTGGCTAGGGTTATATTTAGGGTTGCTGTAAAGACCGAACACGGATGGTCCAGTTGCATGTGGGGCTGCATAAAGGCTCCCCTGGGGAGTTCAGTTGTACCCAAAGCCTTCCTCTGGGGGCACTTTTGGATGGGCGAATTAGGCTTTTAATGCATTTTCTGGGGCCCGAATTTTCAGTCTTCTGCCAGGCGGGCCGGGGATATATTTAGGGTTGCTGTGAAAGAGTGAATACGGAGGGTCCAGTTGCATGTGGGGCTGCGTTAAGGCTCCCCTGGGGAGTTCAGTTGTACCCAAAGCCTTCCTTTGGGGGCACTTCTGGATGGGTGAATGGGGCTTGAAACGCATTTTCTGGAGCCGGAGTTTTCAGTCTTCTGCCATGATGGCTAGGGGTATATTTAGGGTTGCTCGTAAACAGTGAACAAGGAGGGTCCAGTTGCATGTGGGGCTGCGTAAAGGCTCCCCTGGGGAGTTCAGTTGTACCCAAAGCCTTCCTCTGGGGGCACTTTTGGATGGGCGAATTAGGCTTTTAATTCATTTTCTGTGGCCCGAGTTTTCAGTCGACTGCCAGGCGGGCCAGGGCTATATTTAGGCTTGCGGTGAAAGAGCGAATACGGAGGGTCCAGTTGCATGTGGGGCTGCATAAAGGCTCCCCTGGGGAGTTCAGTTGTACCCAAAGCCTTCCTCTGGGGGCACTTTTGGATGGGCGAATTAGGCTTTTAATTCATTTTCTGTGGCCCGAGTTTTCAGTCGTCTGCCATGCGGGCCAGGGTTATATTTAGGGTTGCTGTGAAAGAGCGAATACGGAGGGTCCAGTTGCATGTGGGGCTGCGTTAAGGCTCCCCTGGGGAGTTCAGATGTACCCAAAACCTTCCTTTGGGGGCACTTCTGGATGGGCGAAGGCGTCTTGAAACGCTTTTTCCGTGGCCCGAGTTTTCAGTCTTCTGCCATGCTGGCTAGGGGTATATTTAGGGTTGCTGTAAAGAGCGAACACGGAGGGTCCAGTTGCATGTAGGGCTGCATAAAGGCTCCCCTGGGGAGTTCACTTGTACCCAAAGCCTCCCTTTGGGGGCACTTTTGGATGTGCGAAAGGGGCTCGTAACACATTTTCTGTGGCCCGAGCTTTCAGTCGACTTCCAGGCGTGCTAGGGCTATATTTAGGCTTGCGGTGAAAGAGTGAACCCGGAGGGTCCAGTTGCATGTGGGGCTGCGTAAAGGCTCCCCTGGGGAGTTCAGATGTACCCAAAGCCTTCCTCTGGGGGCACTTCTGGATGGGCGAAAGGGGCTTTTAATGCATTTTCTGTGGCCCGAGTTTTCAGTCTTCTGCCATGCTGGCTAGGGTTATATTTAGGGTTGCTGTAAAGAGCGATCACGGGGGGTCCAGTTGCGTATGGGCCTGCATAAAGGCTCCCCTGGGGAGTTCACTTGTACCCAAAGCCTTCCTTTAGGGGCACTTTTAGATGGTCGAATGGGGCTTGTAGCACGTTTTCTTGGGCCCGATTTTTCAGTCGTCTGCCATGCAGGCCAGGGTTATATTTAGGGTTGCTATGAAAGAGCGAACACGGAGGGTCCAGTTGCATGTAGGGCGGCATAAAGGCTCCCCTGGGGAGTTCAGATGTACCCAAAGCCTTCCTTTGGGGGCACTTCTGGATGGGCGAAAGTGGCTTTTAACGCATATTCTGTGGCCCGAGTTTTCAGTCTTCTGCCATGCTGGCTAGGGTTATATTTAGCGTTGCTGTAAAGAGCGAATACGGAGGGTCCAGTTGCATGTGGGGCTGCGTAAAGGCTCCCCTGGGGAGTTCAGATGTACCCAAAGCCTTCCTTTGTGGGCACTTTTGGATGGGCGAATGGGGCTCGTAACACATTTTCTGTGGCCCGAGCTTTCAGTCGACTGCCAGGCGTGCTAGGGCTATATTTAGGGTTGCTGTGAAAGAGTGAACCCGGAGGGTCCAGTTGCATGTGGGGCTGCATAAAGGCTCCCCTGGGGAGTTCACTTGTACCCAAAGCCTTCCTTTGGGGGCACTTCTGGATGGGTGAATGGGGCTTGAAACGCATTTTCTGGAGCCCGAGTTTTCAGTCTTCTGCCATGGTGGCTAGGGGTATATTTAGGGTTGCTCGTAAACAGTGAACAAGGAGGGTCCGGTTGCATGTGGGGCTGCGTAAAGGCTCCCCTGGGGAGTTCACTTGTACCCAAAGCCTTCCTTTGGGGGCACTTCTGGATGGGCGAAAGGGGCTTGAAACGCTTTTTCTGTGGCCCGAGTTTTCAGACTTCTGTCAAGGTGGCTAGGGGTATATTAAGGGTTGCTCGTAAACAGTGAACAAGGAGGGTCCAGTTGCATGTGGGGCTGCGTAAAGGCTCCCCTGGGGAGTCCAGATGTACCCAAAGCCTTCCTTTGGGAGCACTTTTGGATGGTCCAAGTGGAATCGCAATGCGTTTTCTGAGGCCCGCTTTTTCATTCTTCTCCCATTGTGCCGAGGGTTATATTTTGGCTTGCGGTGAAAGAGTGAACCCGGAGGGTCCAGTTGCATGTGGGGCTGCATAAAGGCTCCCCTGGGGAGTTCACTTGTACCCAAAGCCTTCCTTTGGGGGCACTTCTGGATGGGTGAATGGGGCTTGAAACGCATTTTCTGGAGCCCGAGTTTTCAGTTTTCTGCCATGCTGGCTAGTGTTATATTTAGGGTAGCTTGTAAACAGCGATCACGGGGGGTGCAGTTGCGTATGGGCCTGCATAAAGGCTCCCCTGGGGAGTTCACTTGTACCCAAAGCCTTCCTTTGGGGGCACTTCTGGATGGGTGAATGGGGCTTGAAACGCATTTTCTGGAGCCCGAGTTTTCAGTCTTCTGCCATGCTGGCTAGGGGTATATTTATGGTTGCTGTAAAGAGCGAACACGGAGGGTCCAGTTGCATGTGGGGCTGCGTAAAGGCTCCCCTGGGGAGTTCAGTTGTACCCAAAGCCTTCCTCTGGGGGCACTTTTGGATGGGCGAATTAGGCTTTTAATGCATTTTCTGGGGCCTGAGTTTTCAGTCGACTGCCAGGCGGGCCAGGGCTATATTTAGGGTTGCTGTGAAAGAGTGAATACGGAGGGTCCAGTTGCATGTGGGGCTGCGTTAAGGCTCCCCTGGGGAGTTCAGTTGTACCCAAAGCCTTCCTTTGGGGGCACTTCTGGATGGGTGAATGGGGCTTGAAACGCATTTTCTGGAGTCCGAGTTTTCAGTCTTCTGCCATGGTGGCTAGGGGTATATTTAGGGTTGCTCGTAAACAGTGAACAAGGAGGGTCCAGTTGCATGTGGGGCTGCGTAAAGGCTCCCCTGGGGAGTTCAGTTGTACCCAAAGCCTTCCTCTGGGGGCACTTTTGGATGGGCGAATTAGGCTTTTAACGCATTTTCTGGGGCCCGAGTTTTCAGTCGACTGCCAGGCGGGCGAGGGCTATGTTTAGGGTTGCTGTGAAAGAGTGAACCCGGAAAGTCCAGTTGCATGTGGGGCTGCATAAAGGCTCCCCTGGGGAGTTCACTTGTACCCAAAGCCTTCCTTTGGGGGCACTTCTGGATGGGTGAATGGGGCTTGAAACGCATTTTCTGGATCCCGAGTTTTCAGTCGACTGCCAGGCGTGTTAGGGCTATATCTAGGGTTGCTCGTAAACAGTGAACAAGGAGGGTCCAGTTGCATGTGGGGCTGCGTAAAGGCTCCCCTGGGGAGTTCACTTGTACCCAAAGCCTTCCTTTGGGGGCACTTCTGGATGGGCGAAATGGGCTTGAAACGCTTTTTCTGTGGCCCGAGTTTTCAGTCTTCTGCCATGCTGGCTAGGGTTATATTTATGGTTGCTGTGAAGAGCGAACACGGAGGGTCCAGTTGCATGTGGGGCTGCGTAAAGGCTCCCCTGGGGAGTTCAGTTGTACCCAAAGCCTTCCTCTGGGGGCACTTTTGGATGGGCGAATTAGGCTTTTAATGCATTTTCTGGGGCCGGAGTTTTCAGTCGACTGCCAGGCGGGCCAGGGCTATATTTAGGGTTGCTGTGAAAGAGTGAATACGGAGGGTCCAGTTGCATGTG
Organism: Anas platyrhynchos; assembly: GCF_047663525.1. Classification (NCBI taxonomy): domain Eukaryota; kingdom Metazoa; phylum Chordata; class Aves; order Anseriformes; family Anatidae; genus Anas; species Anas platyrhynchos. The sequence continues at coordinate 13,279,578 of NC_092605.1, read as the reverse complement.
GGGCTGCGTTAAGGCTCCCCTGGGGAGTTCAGTTGTACCCAAAGCCTTCCTTTGGGGGCACTTCTGGATGGGTGAATGGGGCTTGAAACGCATTTTCTGGAGTCCGAGTTTTCAGTCTTCTGCCATGGTGGCTAGGGGTATATTTAGGGTTGCTCGTAAACAGTGAACAAGGAGGGTCCAGTTGCATGTGGGGCTGCGTAAAGGCTCCCCTGGGGAGTTCAGTTGCACCCAAAGCCTTCCTTTGGGGGCACTTTTGGATGGGCGAATTAGGCTTTTAACGCATTTTCTGGGGCCCGAGTTTTCAGTCGACTGCCAGGCGGGCCAGGGCTATATTTAGGGTTGCTGTGAAAGAGCGAACACGGAGGGTCCAGTTGCATGTGGGGCTGCGTAAAGGCTCCCCTGGGGAGTTCAGTTGTACCCAAAGCCTTCCTTTGGGGGCACTTTTGGATGGGCCAATGTGGCTCGTAACACATTTTCTGTGGCCCGAGCTTTCAGTCGACTGCCAGGCGTGCTAGGGTTATATTTAGGCTTGCGTTGAAAGAGTGAACAAGGAGGGTCCAGTTGCATGTGGGGCTGCATAAAGGCTCCCCTGGGGAGTTCAGTTGTACCCAAAGCCTTCCTTTGGGGGCACTTTTGGATGGTCCAAGGGGAATCGCAATGCGTTTTCTGAGGCCCGCTTTTTCAGTCTTCTCCCATTGCGCCGAGGGCTATATTTAGACTTGCGGTGAAAGAGTGAACCCGGAGGGTCCAGTTGCATGTGGGGCTGCATAAAGGCTCCCCTGGGGAGTTCACTTGTACCCAAAGCCTTCCTTTGGTGGCACTTCTGGATGGGTGAATGGGGCTTGAAACGCATTTTCTGGAGCCCGAGTTTTCAGTCTTCTGCCATGGTGGCTAGGGGTATATTTAGGGTTGCTCGTAAACAGCGAACAAGGAGGGTCCAGTTGCATGTGGGGCTGCGTAAAGGCTCCCCTGGGGAGTTCAGTTGGACCCAAAGCCTTCCTCTGGGGGCACTTTTGGATGGGCGAATTAGGCTTTTAATGCATTTTCTGGGGCCCGAGTTTTCAGTCGACTGCCAGGCGGGCCAGGGCTATATTTAGGGTTGCTCTGAAATAGCGAATACGGAGGGTCCAGTTGCATGTGGGGCTGCGTAAAGGCTCTCCTGGGGAGTTCAGATGTACCCAAAGCCTTCCTTTGGGGGCACTTCTGGATGGGTGAATGGGGCTTGAAACGCTTTTTCTGTGGCCCGAGTTTTCAGTTTTCTGCCATGCTGGCTAGTGTTATATTTAGGGTTGCTCGTAAACAGCGATCACGGGGGGTCCAGTTGCGTATCGGCCTGCATAAAGGCTCCCCTGGGGAGTTCACTTGTACCCAAAGCCTTCCTTTGGGAGCACTTTTGGATGGTCCAAGGCGAATCGCAATGCGTTTTCTGAGGCCCGCTTTTCAGTCTTCTCCCATTGCGCCGAGGGTTATATTTAGGCTTGCGGTGAAAGAGTGAACCCGGAGGGTCAAGTTGCATGTGGGGCTGCATAAAGGCTCCCCTGGGGAGTTCACTTGTACCCAAAGCCTTCCTTTGGGGGCACTTTTGGATGGGCGAATGGGGCTTGTAGCACGTTATCTGGGGCCCGATTTTTCAGTCTTCTGCCATGCGGGCCAGGGTTATATTTAGGGTTGCTGTGAAAGAGCGAATACGGAGGGTCCAGTTGCATGTGGGGCTGCATAAAGGCTCCCCTGGGGAGTTCACTTGTACCCAAAGCCTTCCTTTGGGGGCACTTCTGGATGGGCAAAAGGGGCTTGAAACTCTTTTTCTGTGGCCCGAGTTTTCAGTCGTCTGCCATGCTGGCTAGGGTTATATTTAGGGTTGCTGTAAAGACCGAACACGGAGGGTCCAGTTGCATGTGGGGCTGCGTAAAGGCTCCCCTGGGGAGTTCAGTTGTACCCAAAGCCTTCCTCTGGGGGCACTTTTGGATGGACGAATTAGGCTTTTAATGCATTTTCTGGGGCCCGAATTTTCAGTCGACTGCCAGGCGTGCCGGGGTATATATTTAGGGTTGCTGTGAAAGAGTGAATACGGAGGGTCCAGTTGCATGTGGGGCTGCGTTAAGGCTCCCCTGGGGAGTTCACTTGTACCCAAAGCCTTCCTTTGGGGGCACTTCTGGATGGGTGAATGGGGCTTGAAACGCATTTTCTGGAGCCCGAGTTTTCAGTCTTCTGCCATGATGGCTAGGGGTATATTTAGGGTTGCTCGTAAACAGTGAACAAGGAGGGTCCAGTTGCATGTGGGTCTGCGTAAAGGCTCCCCTGGGGAGTTCAGTTGTACCCAAAGCCTTCCTCTGGGGGCACTTTTGGATGGGCGAATTAGGCTTTTAATTCATTTTCTGTGGCCCGAGTTTTCAGTCGACTGCCAGGCGGGCCAGGGCTATATTTAGGGTTGCTGTGAAAGAGCGAATACGGAGGGTCCAGTTGCATGTGGGGCTGCATAAAGGCTCCCCTGGGGAGTTCAGTTGTACCCAAAGCCTTCCTTTGGGGGCACTTTTGGATGGGCGAATGGGGCTCGTAACACATTTTCTGTGGCCCGAGCTTTCAGTCGACTTCCAGGCGTGCTAGGGATATATTTAGGCTTGCGGTGAAAGAGCGAATACGGAGGGTCCAGTTGCATGTGGGGCTGCGTAAAGGCTACCCTGGGGAGTTCAGTTGTACCCAAAGCCTTCCTCTGGGGGCACTTTTGGATGGGCGAATTAGGCTTTTAACGCATTTTCTGGGGCCCGAGTTTTCAGTCGTCTGCCATGCGGGCCAGGGTTATATTTAAGGTTGCTGTGAAAGAGCGAATACGGAGGGTCCAGTTGCATGTGGGGCTGCGTTAAGGCTCCCCTGGGGAGTTCAGATGTACCCAAAGCCTTCCTTTGGGGGCACTTCTGGATGGGCGAAGGCGTCTTGAAACGCTTGTTGCGTGGCCCGAGTTTTCAGTCTTCTGCCATGCTGGCTAGCTGTATATTTAGGGTTGCTGTAAAGAGCGAACACGGAGGGTCCAGTTGCATGTAGGGCTGCATAAAGGCTCCCCTGGGGAGTTCACTTGTACCCAAAGCCTCCCTTTGGGGGCACTTTTGGGTGTGCGAATGGGGCTCGTAACACATTTTCTGTGGCCCGATCTTTCAGTCGACTGCCAGGCGTGCTAGGGCTATATTTAGGCTTGCGGTGAAAGAGTGAACCCGGAGGGTCCAGTTGCATGTGGGGCTGCGTAAAGGCTCCCCTGGGGAGTTCAGATGTACCCAAAGCCTTCCTCTGGGGGCACTTCTGGATGGGCGAAAGTAGCTTTTAATGCATTTTCTGTGGCCCGAGTTTTCAGTCTTCTGCCATGCTGGCTAGGGTTATATTTAGGGTTGCTGTAAAGAGCGAATACGGAGGGTCCAGTTGCATGTGGGGCTGCGTAAAGGCTCCCCTGGGGAGTTCACTTGTACCCAAAGCCTTCCTTTGGCTGCACTTTTGGATGGGCGAATGGGGCTCGTAACACATTTCCTGTGGCCCGAGCTTTCAGTCGACTGCCAGGCGTGCTAGGGATATATTTAGGCTTGCGGTGAAAGAGTGAACCCGGAGGGTCCAGTTGCATGTGGGGCTGCGTAAAGGCTCCCCTGGGGAGTTCAGATGTACCCAAAGCCTTCCTTTGGAGGCACTTTTGGATGGGCGAATGGGGCTCGTAACACATTTTCTTTGGCCCGAGCTTTCAGTCGACTGCCAGGCGTGCTGGGCTATATTTAGGCTTGCGGTGAAAGAGTGAACCCGGAGGGTCCAGTTGCATGTGGGGCTACGTTAAGGCTCCCCTGGGGAGTTCAGTTGTACCCAAAGCCTTCCTTTGGGGGCACTTCTGGATGGGTGAATGGGGCTTGAAACGCTTTTTCTGTGGCCCGAGTTTTCAGTCGTCTGCCATGCTGGCTAGGGTTATATTTAGGGTTGCTGTAAAGACCGAACACGGAGGGTCCAGTTGCATGTGGGGCTGCGTAAAGGCTCCCCTGGGGAGTTCAGTTGTACCCAAAGCCTTCCTCTGGGGGCACTTTTGGATGGACGAATTAGGCTTTTAATGCATTTTCTGGGGCCCGAATTTTCAGTCGACTGCCAGGCGTGCCGGGGTATATATTTAGGGTTGCTGTGAAAGAGTGAATACGGAGGGTCCAGTTGCATGTGGGGCTGCGTTAAGGCTCCCCTGGGGAGTTCACTTGTACCCAAAGCCTTCCTTTGGGGGCACTTCTGGATGGGTGAATGGGGCTTGAAACGCATTTTCTGGAGCCCGAGTTTTCAGTCTTCTGCCATGATGGCTAGGGGTATATTTAGGGTTGCTCGTAAACAGTGAACAAGGAGGGTCCAGTTGCATGTGGGTCTGCGTAAAGGCTCCCCTGGGGAGTTCAGTTGTACCCAAAGCCTTCCTCTGGGGGCACTTTTGGATGGGCGAATTAGGCTTTTAATTCATTTTCTGTGGCCCGAGTTTTCAGTCGACTGCCAGGCGGGCCAGGGCTATATTTAGGGTTGCTGTGAAAGAGCGAATACGGAGGGTCCAGTTGCATGTGGGGCTGCATAAAGGCTCCCCTGGGGAGTTCAGTTGTACCCAAAGCCTTCCTTTGGGGGCACTTTTGGATGGGCGAATGGGGCTCGTAACACATTTTCTGTGGCCCGAGCTTTCAGTCGACTTCCAGGCGTGCTAGGGATATATTTAGGCTTGCGGTGAAAGAGCGAATACGGAGGGTCCAGTTGCATGTGGGGCTGCGTAAAGGCTACCCTGGGGAGTTCAGTTGTACCCAAAGCCTTCCTCTGGGGGCACTTTTGGATGGGCGAATTAGGCTTTTAACGCATTTTCTGGGGCCCGAGTTTTCAGTCGTCTGCCATGCGGGCCAGGGTTATATTTAAGGTTGCTGTGAAAGAGCGAATACGGAGGGTCCAGTTGCATGTGGGGCTGCGTTAAGGCTCCCCTGGGGAGTTCAGATGTACCCAAAGCCTTCCTTTGGGGGCACTTCTGGATGGGCGAAGGCGTCTTGAAACGCTTGTTGCGTGGCCCGAGTTTTCAGTCTTCTGCCATGCTGGCTAGCTGTATATTTAGGGTTGCTGTAAAGAGCGAACACGGAGGGTCCAGTTGCATGTAGGGCTGCATAAAGGCTCCCCTGGGGAGTTCACTTGTACCCAAAGCCTCCCTTTGGGGGCACTTTTGGGTGTGCGAATGGGGCTCGTAACACATTTTCTGTGGCCCGATCTTTCAGTCGACTGCCAGGCGTGCTAGGGCTATATTTAGGCTTGCGGTGAAAGAGTGAACCCGGAGGGTCCAGTTGCATGTGGGGCTGCGTAAAGGCTCCCCTGGGGAGTTCAGATGTACCCAAAGCCTTCCTCTGGGGGCACTTCTGGATGGGCGAAAGTAGCTTTTAATGCATTTTCTGTGGCCCGAGTTTTCAGTCTTCTGCCATGCTGGCTAGGGTTATATTTAGGGTTGCTGTAAAGAGCGAATACGGAGGGTCCAGTTGCATGTGGGGCTGCGTAAAGGCTCCCCTGGGGAGTTCACTTGTACCCAAAGCCTTCCTTTGGCTGCACTTTTGGATGGGCGAATGGGGCTCGTAACACATTTCCTGTGGCCCGAGCTTTCAGTCGACTGCCAGGCGTGCTAGGGATATATTTAGGCTTGCGGTGAAAGAGTGAACCCGGAGGGTCCAGTTGCATGTGGGGCTGCGTAAAGGCTCCCCTGGGGAGTTCAGATGTACCCAAAGCCTTCCTTTGGAGGCACTTTTGGATGGGCGAATGGGGCTCGTAACACATTTTCTTTGGCCCGAGCTTTCAGTCGACTGCCAGGCGTGCTGGGCTATATTTAGGCTTGCGGTGAAAGAGTGAACCCGGAGGGTCCAGTTGCATGTGGGGCTACGTTAAGGCTCCCCTGGGGAGTTCAGTTGTACCCAAAGCCTTCCTTTGGGGGCACTTCTGGATGGGTGAATGGGGCTTGAAACGCTTTTTCTGTGGCCCGAGTTTTCAGTTTTCTGACATGCTGGCTAGTGTTATATTTAGGGTTGCTTGTAAACAGCGATCACGGGGGGTCCAGTTGCGTATGGGCCTGCATAAAGGCTCCCCTGGGGAGTTCACTTGTACCCAAAGCCTTCCTTTGGGGGCACTTTTAGATGGTCGAATGGGTCTTGTAGCACGTTTTCTGGGGCCCGATTTTTCAGTCGTCTGCCATGCAGGCCAGGGTTATATTTAGGGTTGCTGTGAAAGAGCGAATACGGAGGGTCCAGTTGCATGTGGGGCTGCGTTAAGGCTCCCCTGGGGAGTTCACTTGTACCCAAAGCCTTCCTTTGGGGGCACTTTTGGATGGGCGAATTAGGCTTTTAACGCATTTTCTTGGGCCCGAGTTTTCAGTCGTCTGCCATGCGGGCCAGGGTTATATTTAGGGTTGCTGTGAAAGAGGGAACACGGAGGGTCCAGTTGCATGTGGGGCTGCATAAAGTCTCCCCTGGGGAGTTCAGATGTACCCAAAGCCTTCCTTTGGGGGCACTTCTGGATGGGCGAAAGGGGCTTTTAACGCATTTTCTGGGGCCCGAGTTTTCAGTCTTCTGCCATGCTGGCTAGTGTTATATTTAGGGTTGCTGTAAAGAGCGAATACGGAGGGTCCAGTTGCATGTGGGGCTGCGTAAAGGCTCCCCTGGGGAGTTCAGATGTACCCAAAGCCTTCCTTTGGGGGCACTTTTGGATGGGCAAATGGGGCTCGTAACACATTTTCTGTGGCCCGAGCTTTCAGTCGACTGCCAGGCTTGCTAGGGCTATATTTAGGCTTGCGGTGAAAGAGTGAACCCGGAGGGTCCAGTTGCATGTGGGGCTGCGTAAAGGCTCCCCTGGGGAGTTCAGATGTACCCAAAGCCTTCCTTTGGGGGCACTTCTGGATGGGCGAATGGGGCTCGTAACACATTTTCTGTGGCCCGAGCTTTCAGTCGTCTGCCATGCGGGCCAGGGTTATATTTAGGGTTGCTGTGAAAGAGCGAACACGGAGGGTCCAGTTGCATGTAGGGCTGCATAAAGGCTCCCCTGGGGAGTTCAGATGTACCCAAAGCCTTCCTTTGGGGGCACTTCTGGATGGGCGAATGGGGCTCGTAACACATTTTCTGTGGCCCGAGCTTTCAGTCGACTGCCAGGCGTGATAGGGCTATATTTAGTCTTGCGGTGAAAGAGTGAACCCGGAGGGTCCAGTTGCATGTGGGGCTGCATAAAGGCTCCCCTGGGGAGTTCACTTGTACCCAAAGCCTTCCTTTGGGGGCACTTCTGGATGGGTGAATGGGGCTTGAAACGCATTTTCTGGAGCCCGAGTTTTCAGTCTTCTGCCATGCTTGCTAGGGGTATATTTAGGGTTGCTCGTAAACAGTGAACAAGGAGGGTCCAGTTGCATGTGGGGCTGCGTAAAGGCTCCCCTGGGGAGTTCACTTGTACCCAAAGCCTTCCTTTGGGGGCACTTCTGGATGGGCGAAAGGGGCTTGAAACTCTTTTTCGGTGGCCCGAGTTTTCAGTCTTCTGTCATGCTGGCTAGGGGTATATTTAGGGTTGCTCGTAAACAGTGAAAAAGGAGGGTCCAGTTGCATGTGGAGCTGCGTAAAGGCTCCCCTGGGGAGTCCAGTTGTACCCAAAGCCTTCTTTTGGGAGCACTTTTGGATGGTCCAAGGGGAATCGCAATGCGTTTTCTGAGGCCCGCTTTTTCAGTCTTCTCCCATTGTGCCGAGGGATATATTTAGGCTTGCGGTGAAAGAGTGAACCCGGAGGGTCCAGTTGCATGTGGGGCTGCATAAAGGCTCCCCTGGGGAGTTCACTTGTACCCAAAGCCTTCCTTTGGGGGCACTTCTGGATGGGTGAATGGGGCTTGAAACGCATTTTCTGGAGCCCGAGTTTTCAGTCTTCTGCCATGGTGGCTAGGGGTATATTTAGGGTTGCTCGTAAACAGTGAACAAGGAGGGTCCAGTTGCATGTGGGGCTGCGTAAAGGCTCCCCTGGGGAGTTCAGATGTACCCAAAGCCTTCCTTTGGGGGCACTTTTGGATGGGCCAATGTGGCTCGTAACACATTTTCTGTGGCCCGAGCTTTCAGTCGACTGCCAGGCATGCTAGGGCTATATTTAGGGTTGCTGTGAAAGAGTGAACCCGGAGGGTCCAGTTGCATGTGGGGCTGCATAAAGGCTCCCCTGGGGAGTTCACTTTTACCCAAAGCCTTCCTTTGGGGGCACTTCTGGATGGGTGAATGGGGCTTGAAACGCATTTTCTGGAGCCTGAGTTTTCAGTCGACTGCCAGGCGGGCCAGGGCTATATTTAGGGTTGCTGTGAAAGAGTGAACGCGGAGGGTCCAGTTGCATGTGGGGCTGCGTAAAGGCTCCCCTGGGGAGTTCACTTGTACCCAAAGCCTTCCTTTGGGGGCACTTCTGGATGGGTGAATGGAGCTTGAAACGCTTTTTATGTGGCCCGAGTTTTCAGTTTTCAGGCAAGCTGGCTAGTGTTATATTTAGGGATGCTCGTAAACAGTGAACAAGGAGGGTCCAATTGCATGTGGGGCTGCGTAAAGGCTCCCCTGGGGAGTTCAGTTGTACCCAAAGCCTTCCTCTGGGGGCTCTTTTGGATGGGCGAATTAGGCTTTTAACGCATTTTCTGGGGCCCGAGTTTTCAGTCGACTGCCAGGCGGGCAAGGGCTATATTTAGGGTTGCTGTGAAAGAGCAAATACGGAGGGTCCAGTTGCATGTGGGGCTGCGTAAAGGCTCCCCTGGGGAGTTCACTTGTACCCAAAGCCTTCCTTTGGGAGCACTTTTGGATGGTCCAAGGGGAATCGCAATGCGTTTTCTGAGGCCCGCTTATTCAGTCTTCTCCCATTGCGCCGAGGGCTATATTTAGGCTTGCGGTGAAAGAGTGAACCCGGAGGGTCCAGTTGCATGTGGGGCTGCATAAAGGCTCCCCTGGGGAGTTCACTTGTACCCAAAGCCTTCCTCTGGGGACACTTTTGGATGGGCGAATTAGGCTTTGAATTCATTTTCTGGGGCCCGAGTTTTCAGTCGACTGCCAGGCGGGCCAGGGCTATATTTAGGCTTGCGGTGAAAGAGTGAACCCAGAGGGTCCAGTTGCATGTGGGGCTGCATAAAGCTCCCCTGGGGAGTTCAGTTGTACCCAAAGCCTTCCTTTGGGGGCACCTCTGGATGGGTGAATGGGGCTTGAAATGCATTTTCTGGAGACCGAGTTTTCAGTCTTCTGCCATGGTGGCTAGGGGTATATTTAGGGTTGCTCGTAAACAGTGAACAAGGAGGGTCCAGTTGCATGTGGGGCTGCGTAAAGGCTCCCCTGGGGAGTTCACTTGTACCCAAAGCCTTCCTTTGGGGGCACTTCTGGATGGGCGAAAGTGGCTTGAAACGCTTTTTCTGTGGCCCGAGTTTGCAGTCTTCTGCCATGCTGGCTAGGGTTATATTTAAGGTTGCTGTAAAGAGCGAACACGGGGGGTCCAGTTGCGTATGGGCCTGCATAAAGGCTCCCCTGGGGAGTTCAGTTGTACCCAAAGCCTTCCTTTGGGGGCACTTTTGGATGGTCGAATGGGGCTTGTAGCACGTTTTCTGTGGCCCGAGCTTTCAGTCGTCTGCCATGCTGGCTAGGGATATATTTAGGCTTGCGGTGAAAGAGTGAACTCGGAGGGTCCAGTTGCATGTGGGGCTGCATAAAGGCTCCCCTGGGGAGTTCAGTTGTACCCAAAGCCTTCCTTTGGGGGCACTTCTGGATGGGTGAATGGGGCTTGAAACGTATTTTCTGGAGCCCGAGTTTTCAGTCGACTGCCAGGCGTGTTAGTGCTATATTTAGGGTTGCTCGTAAACAGTGAACAAGGAGGGTCCAGTTGCATGTGGGGCTGCGTAAAGGCTCCCCTGGGGAGTTCACTTGTACCCAAAGCCTTCCTCTGGGGGCACTTTTGGATGGGCGAATTAGGCTTTTAATGCATTTTCTGGGGCCCGAGTTTTCAGTCTTCTGCCATGCTGGCTAGGGGTATATTTAGGGTTGCTCGTAAACAGTGAACAAGGAGGGTCCAGTTACATGTGGGGCTGCATAAAGGCTCCCCTGGGGAGTTCAGTTGTACCCAAAGCCTTCCTTTGGGGGCACTTCTGGATGGTCCAAGGGGAATCGCAATGCGTTTTCTAAGGCCCGCATTTTCAGTCTTCTCCCATTGCGCCGAGGGCTATATTCAGGGTTGCTGTGAAAGAGTGAACTCGGAGGGTCCAGTTGCATATGGGGCTGCATAAAGGCTCCCCTGGGGAGTTCAGTTGTACCCAAAGCCTTCCTTTGGGGGCACTTCTGGATGGGTGAATGGGGCTTGAAACGCATTTTCTGGAGCCCGAGTTTTCAGTCTTCTTCCATGGTGGCTAGGGGTATATTTAGGGTTGCTCGTAAACAGTGAACAAGGAGGGTCCAGTTGCATGTGGGGCTGCGTAAAGGCTCCCCTGGGGAGTTCACTTGTACCCAAAGCCTTCCTTTGGGGGCACTTTTGGATGGTCGAATGGGGCTTGTATCACGTTTTCTGCGGCCCGATTTTTCAGTCGTCTACCATGCGGGCCAGGGTTATATTTAGGGTTGCTGTGAAAGAGCGAATACGGACGGTCCAGTTGCATGTGGGGCTGCATAAAGGCTCCCCTGGGGAGTTCACTTGTACCCAAAGCCTTCCTTTGGGGGCACTTCTGGATGGGCGAAAGGGGCTTGAAACTCTTTTTCTGTGGCCCGAGTTTTCAGTCGTCTTTCATGCTGGCTAGGGTTTTATTTAGGGTTGCTGTAAAGACCGAACACGGAGGGTCCAGTTGCATGTGGGGCTGCGTAAAGGCTCCCCTGGGGAGTTCAGTTGTACCCAAAGCCTTCCTCTGGGGGCACTTTTGGATGGGCGAATTAGGCTTTTAATGCATTTTCTGGGGCCTGAGTTTTCAGTCGACTGCCAGGATGGCCAGGGCTATATTTAGGGTTGCTGTGAAAGAGTGAATACGGAGGGTCCAGTTGCATGTGGGGCTGCGTTAAGGCTCCCCTGGGGAGTTCAGATGTACCCAAAGCCTTCCTTTGGGGGCACTTCTGGATGGGTGAATGGGGCTTGAAATGCATTTTCTGGAGCCCGAGTTTTCAGTCTTCTGCCATGTTGGCTAGGGGTATATTTAGGGTTGCTCGTAAACAGTGAACAAGGAGGGTCCAGTTGCATGTGGGGCTGCGTAAAGGCTCCCCTGGGGAGTTCACTTGTACCCAAAGCCTTCCTTTGGGGGCACTTCTGGATGGGCGAAAGTGGCTTGAAACGCTTTTTCTGTGGCCCGAGTTTGCAGTCTTCTGCCATGCTGGCTAGGGTTATATTTAGGGTTGCTGTAAAGAGCGAACACGGAAGGTCCAGTTGCATGTGGGGCTGCGTAAAGGCTCCCCTGGGGAGTTCAGTTGTACCCAAAGCCTTCCTCTGGTGGCACTTTTGAATGGGCGAATTAGGCTTTTAACGCATTTTCTGTGGCCCGAGTTTTCAGTCGACTGCCAGGCGGGCCAGGGCTATATTTAGGGTTGCTGTGAAAGAGTGAACAAGGAGCGTCCAGTTGCATGTGGGGCTGCATAAAGGCTCCCCTGGGGAGTTCACTTGTACCCAAAGACTTCCTTTGGGGGCACTTCTGGATGGGTGAATGGGGCTTGAAACGCTTTTTCTGTGGCCCGAGTTTTCAGTTTTCTGCCATGCTGGCTAGTGTTATATTTAGGGTTGCTTGTAAACAGCGAACACGGGGGGTCCAGTTGCGTATGGGCCTGCAAAAAAGGCTCCCCTGGGGAGTTCACTTGTACCCAAAGCCTTCCTTTGGGGGCACTTTTGGATGGTCGAATGGGGCTTGTAGCACGTTTTCTGTGGCCCGAGTTTTCAGTCGACTGCCAGGCGGGCCAGGGCTATATTTAGAGTTGCTGTGAAAGAGCGAATACGGAGGGTCCAGTTGCATGTGGGGCTGCGTTAAGGCTCCCCTGGGGAGTTCACTTGTACCCAAAGCCTTCCTTTGGGGGCACTTTTGGATGGGCGAATGGGAATCGCAATGCGTTTTCTGAGGCCCGCTTTTTCAGTCTTCTCCCATTGCGCCGAGGGCTATATTTAGACTTGCGGTGAAAGAGTGAACCCGGAGGGTCCAGTTGCATGTGGGGCTGCATAAAGGCTCCCCTGGGGAGTTCACTTGTACCCAAAGCCTTCCTTTGGTGGCACTTCTGGATGGGTGAATGGGGCTTGAAACGCATTTTCTGGAGCCCGAGCTTTCAGTCTTCTGCCATGGTGGCTAGGGGTATATTTAGGGTTGCTTGTAAACAGCGAACAAGGAGGGTCCAGTTGCATGTGGGGCTGCGTAAAGGCTCCCCTGGGGAGTTCAGTTGTACCCAAAGCCTTCCTCTGGGGGCACTTTTGGATGGGCGAATTAGGCTTTTAATGCATTTTCTGGGGCCCGAGTTTTCAGTTTTCTGCCATGCTGGCTAGTGTTATATTTAGGGTTGCTTGTAAACAGCGAATACGGGGGGTCCAGTTGCGTATGGGCCTGCATAAAGGCTCCCCTGGGGCGTTCAGTTGTACCCAAAGACTTCCTTTGGGGGCACTTTTGGATGGGCGAATGGGGCTTGAAGCACGTTTTCTGGGGCCCGATTTTTCAGTCGTCTGCCATGCGGGCCAGGGTTATATTTAGGGTTGCTTTGAAAGAGCGAATACGGAGGGTCCAGTTGCATGTGGGGCTGCATAAAGGCTCCCCTGGGGAGTTCACTTGTACCCAAAGCCTTTTTTTGGGGGCACTTCTGGATGGGTGAATGGGGCTTGAAACGCATTTTCTGGAGCCCGAGTTTTCAGTCTTCTGCCATGCTGGCTAGTGTTATATTTAGAGTTGCTCGTAAATAGTGAACAAGGAGGGTCCAGTTGCATGTGGGGCTGTGTAAAGGCTCCCCTGGGGAGTTCAGTTGTACCCAAAGCCTTCCTCTGGGGGCACTTTTGGATGGGCGAATTAGGCTTTTAATGCATTTTCTGGGGCCCGAGTTTTCAGTCGACTGCCAGGCGGGCGAGGGCTATATTTAGGGTTGCTGTGAAAGAGCGAATACGGAGGGTCCAGTTGCATGTGGGGCTACGTTAAGGCTCCCCTGGGGAGTTCACTTGTACCCAAAGCCTTCCTTTGGGGGCACTTCTGGATGGGTGAATGGGGCTTGAAACGCTTTTTCTGTGGCCCGAGTTTTCAGTTTTCTGCCATGCTGGCTAGTGTTATATTTAGGGTTGCTCGTAAACAGCGAACACGGGGGGTCCAGTTGCGTATGGGCCTGCATAAAGGCTCCCCTGGGGAGTTCACTTGTACCCAAAGCCTTCCTCTGGGGGCACTTTTGGATGGTCGAATGGGGCTTGTATCACGTTTTCTGGGGCCCGATTTTTCAGTCGTCTGCCATGCGGGCCAGGGTTATATTTAAGGTTGCTGTGAAAGAGCGAACCCGGAGGGTCCAGTTGCATGTGGGGCTGCGTAAAGGCTCCCCTGGGGAGTTCACTTGTACCCAAAGCCTTCCTTTGGGGGCACTGTTCGATGGGCGAATGGGGCTCGTAACACATTTTCTGTGGCCTGAGCTTTCAGTCGACTGCCAGGCGTGCTAGGGCTATATTTAGGCTTGCGGTGAAAGAGTGAACCCGGAGGGTCCAGTTGCATGTGGGGCTGCGTAAAGGCTCCCCTGGGGAGTTCAGATGTACCCAAAGCCTTCCTTTGGGGGCACTTCTGGATGGGCGAAAGGGGCTTTTAACGCATTTTCTTTGGCCCGAGTTTTCAGTCTTCTCCCATTGTGCCGAGGGATATATTTAGGCTTGCGGTGAAGGAGTGAACCCGGAGGGTCCAGTTGCATGTGAGGCTGCATAAAGGCTCCCCTGGGGAGTTCACTTGTACCCAAAGCCTTCCTTTGGGGGCACTTTTGGATGGGCGAATTAGGCTTTTAACGCATTTTCTTGGGCCCGAGTTTTCAGTCGTCTGCCATGCGGGCCAGGGTTATATTTAGGGTTGCTGTGAAAGAGCGAACACGGAGGGTCCAGTTGCATGTGGGGCTGCATAAAGGCTCCCCTGGGGAGTTCAGATGTACCCAAAGCCTTCCTTTGGGGGCACTTCTGGATGGGCGAAAGGGGCTTTTAACGCATTTTCTGTGGCCCGAGTTTTCAGTCTTCTGCCATGCTGGCTAGGGTTATATTTAGGGTTGCTGTAAAGAGCGAATACGGAGGGTCCAGTTGCATGTGGGGCTGCGTTAAGGCTCCCCTGGGGAGTTCAGATGTACCCAAAGCCTTCCTTTGGGGGCACTTTTGGATGGGCAAATGGGGCTCGTAACACATTTTCTGTGGCCCGAGCTTTCAGTCGACTGCCAGGCGTGCTAGGGCTATATTTAGGGTTGCTGTGAAAGAGTGAACCCGGAGGGTCCAGTTGCATGTGCGGCTGCGTAAAGGCTCTCCTGGGGAGTTCAGATGTACCCAAAGCCTTCCTTTGGGGGCACTTTTGGATGGGCGAATGGGGCTCGTAACACATTTTCTGTGGCCCGAGCTTTCAGTCGACTGCCAGGCGTGAGAGGGTTATATTTAGGCTTGCGGTGAAAGAGTGAACCCGGAGGGTCCAGTTGCATGTGGGGCTGCATAAAGGCTCCCCTGGGGAGTTCACTTGTACCCAAAGCCTTCCTTTGGGGGCACTTCTGGATGGGTGAATGGGGCTTGAAACGCATTTTCTGGAGCACGAGTTTTCAGTCTTCTGCCATGCTGGCTAGGGGTATATTTAGGGTTGCTCGTAAACAGTGAAAAAGGAGGTTCCAGTTGCATGTGGGGCTGCGTTAAGGCTCCCCTGGGGAGTCCAGTTGTACCCAAAGCCTTCCTTTGGTAGCACTTTTGGATGGTCCAATGGGAATCGCAATGCGTTTTCTGAGGCCCGCTTTTACAGTCTTCTCCCATTGTGCCGAGGGTTATATTTAGGGTTGCTCGTAAGCAGTGAACAAGGAGGGTCCAGTTGCATGTGGGGTTGCGTAAAGGCTCCCCTGGGGAGTTCAGATGTACCCAAAGCCTTCCTTTGGGGGCACTTTTGGATGGGCGAATGGGGCTCGTAACACATTTTCTGTGGCCCGAGCTTTCAGTCGACTGCCAGGCGTGCTAGGGCTATATTTAGGCTTGCGGTGAAAGAGTGAACCCGGAGGGTCCAGTTGCATGTGGGGCTGCATAAAGGCTCCCCTGGGGAGTTCAGTTGTACCCAAAGCCTTCCTTTGGGGGCACTTCTGGATGGGTGAATGGGGCTTGAAACGCATTTTCTGGAGCCCGAGTTTTCAGTCTTCTGCCATGCTGGCTAGGGGTATATTTCGGGTTGCTCGTAAAGAGTGAACAAGGAGGGTCCAGTTGCATGTGGGGCTGCGTAAAGGCTCCCCTGGGGAGTTCACTTGTACCCAAAGCCTTCCTCTGGGGGCACTTTTGGATGGGCGAATTAGGCTTTTAACGCATTTTCTGGGGCCCGAGTTTTCAGTCGACTGCCAGGCGGGCCAGGGATATATTTAGGGTTGCTGTGAAAGAGTGAACCCGGAGGGTCCAGTTGCATGTGGGGCTGCATAAAGGCTCCCCTGGGGAGTTCACTTGTACCCAAAGCCTTCCTTTGGGGGCACTTCTGGATGGGTGAATGGAGCTTGAAACGCTTTTTCTGTGGCCCGAGTTTTCAGTTTTCTGCCATGCTGGCTAGTGTTATATTTAGGGTTGCTTGTAAACAGCGAACACGGGGGGTCCAGTTGCGTATGGGCCTGCATAAAGGCTCCCCTGGGGAGTTCACTTGTACCCAAAGCCTTCCTTTGGGGGCACTTCTGGATGGGTGAATGGGGCTTGAAACGCATTTTCTGGAGACCGAGTTTTCAGTCTTCTGCCATGCTGGCTAGGGGTATATTTAGGGTTGCTCGTAAACAGTGAACAAGGAGGGTCCAGTTGCATGTGGGGCTGCATAAAGGCTCCCCTGGGGAGTTCACTTGTACCCAAAGCCTTCCTTTGGGGGCACTTCTGGATGGGCGAAAGGGGCTTGAAACGCATTTTCTGGGGCCCGAGTTTTCAGTCTTCTGCTATGCTGGCTAGGGTTATATTAATGGTTGCTGTGAAAGAGCGAACACGGAGGGTCCAGTTGCATGTGGGGCTGCATAAAGGCTCCCCTGGGGAGTTCAGTTGTACCCAAAGCCTTCCTTTGGGGGCACTTTTGCATGGGTGAATGGGGCTTGTAGCACGTTTTCTGTGGCCCGAGTTTTCAGTCGTCTGCCATGCTGGCTAGGGCTATATTTAGGGTTGCTGTGAAAGTGTGAACCCGGAGGGTCCAGTTGCATGTGGGGCTGCATAAAGGCTCCCCTGGGGAGTTCACTTGTACCCAAAGCCTTCGTTTGGGGGCACTTCTGGATGGGTGAATGGGGCTTGAAACGCATTTTCTGGAGCCCGAGTTTTCAGTCGACTGCCAGGCGTGCTAGGGCTATATTTTTAAGGTTGCTCGTAAACAGTGAACAAGGAGGGTCCAGTTGCATGTGGGGCTGCATAAAGGCTCCCCTGGGGAGTTCAGATGTACCCAAAGCCTTCCTTTGGGGGCACTTCTGGATGGGCGAAAGGGGCTTTTAACGCATTTTCTGTGGCCCGAGTTTTCAGTCTTCTGCCATGCTGGCTAGGGTTATATTTAGGGTTGCTGTAAAGAGCGAATACGGAGGGTCCAGTTGCATGTGGGGCTGCGTTAAGGCTCCCCTGGGGAGTTCAGATGTACCCAAAGCCTTCCTTTGGGGGCACTTTTGGATGGGCAAATGGGTCTCGTAACACATTTTCTGTGGCCCGAGCTTTCAGTCGACTGCCAGGCGTGCTAGGGCTATATTTAGGCTTGCGGTGAAAGAGGGAACCCGGAGGGTCCAGTTGCATGTGCGGCTGCGTAAAGGCTCTCCTGGGGAGTTCAGATGTACCCAAAGCCTTCCTTTGGGGGCACTTTTGGATGGGCGAATGGGGCTCGTAACACATTTTCTGTGGCCCGAGCTTTCAGTCGACTGCCAGGCGTGAGAGGGTTATATTTAGGCTTGCGGTGAAAGAGTGAACCCGGAGGGTCCAGTTGCATGTGGGGCTGCATAAAGGCTCCCCTGGGGAGTTCACTTGTACCCAAAGCCTTCCTTTGGGGGCACTTCTGGATGGGTGAATGGGGCTTGAAACGCATTTTCTGGAGCCCGAGTTTTCAGTCTTCTGCCATGCTGGCTAGGGGTATATTTAGGGTTGCTCGTAAACAGTGAACAAGGAGGGTCCAGTTGCATGTGGGGCTGCGTAAAGGCTCCCCTGGGGAGTTCACTTGTACCCAAAGCCTTCCTTTGGGGGCACTTCTGAATGGGCGAAAGGGGCTTGAAACGCTTTTTCTGTGGCCCGAGTTTTCAGTCTTCTGTCATGCTGGCTAGGGGTATATTTAGGGTTGCTCGTAAACAGTGAAAAAGGAGGTTCCAGTTGCATGTGGGGCTGCGTTAAGGCTCCCCTGGGGAGTCCAGTTGTACCCAAAGCCTTCCTTTGGGGGCACTTTGGGATGGTCCAATGGGAATTGCAATGCGTTTTCTGAGGCCCGCTTTTTCAGTCTTCTCCCATTGTGCCGAGGGTTATATTTAGGGTTGCTCGTAAGCAGTGAACAAGGAGGGTCCAGTTGCATGTGGGGTTGCGTAAAGGCTCCCCTGGGGAGTTCAGATGTACCCAAAGCCTTCCTTTGGGGGCACTTTTGGATGGGCGAATGGGGCTCGTAACACATTTTCTGTGGCCCGAGCTTTCAGTCGACTGCCAGGCGTGCTAGGGCTATATTTAGGCTTGCGGTGAAAGAGTGAACCCGGAGGGTCCATTTGCATGTGGGGCTGCATAAAGGCTCCCCTGGGGAGTTCACTTGTACCCAAAGCCTTCCTTTGGGGGCACTTCTGGATGGGTGAATGGGGCTTGAAACGCATTTTCTGGAGCCCGAGTTTTCAGTCTTCTGCCATGCTGGCTAGGGGTATATTTCGGGTTGCTCGTAAAGAGTGAACAAGGAGGGTCCAGTTGCATGTGGGGCTGCGTAAAGGCTCCCCTGGGGAGTTCACTTGTACCCAAAGCCTTCCTCTGGGGGCACTTTTGGATGGGCGAATTAGGCTTTTAACGCATTTTCTGGGGCCCGAGTTTTCAGTCGACTGCCAGGCGGGCCAGGGCTATATTTAGGGTTGCTGTGAAAGAGCGAATACGGAGGGTCCAGTTGCATGTGGGGCTGCGTAAAGGCTCCCCTGGGGAGTTCAGTTGTACCCAAAGCCTTCCTTTGGGGGCACTTTTGGATGGGCGAATTAGGCTTTTAACGCATTTTCTGGGGCCCGAGTTTTCAGTCGACTGCCAGGCGGGCCAGGGATATATTTAGGGTTGCTGTGAAAGAGTGAACCGGGAGGGTCCAGTTGCATGTGGGGCTGCATAAAGGCTCCCCTGGGGAGTTCACTTGTACCCAAAGCCTTCCTTTGGGGGCACTTCTGGATGGGTGAATGGAGCTTGAAACGCTTTTTCTGTGGCCCGAGTTTTCAGTTTTCTGCCATGCTGGCTAGTGTTATATTTAGGGTTGCTTGTAAACAGCGAACACGGGGGGTCCAGTTGCGTATGGGCCTGCATAAAGGCTCCCCTGGGGAGTTCACTTGTACCCAAAGCCTTCCTTTGGGGGCCCTTCTGGATGGGTGAATGGGGCTTGAAACGCATTTTCTGGAGACCGAGTTTTCAGTCTTCTGCCATGGTGGCTAGTGTTATATTTAGGGTTGCTGTAAAGAGCTAACACGGAGGGTACAGTTGCATGTGGAGCTGCGTAAAGGCTCCCCTGGGGAGTTCACTTGTACCCAAAGCCTTCCTTTGGGGGAACTTTTGGATGGTCCAAGGGGAATCGCAATGCGTTTTGTGAGGCCCGCCTTTTCAGTCTTCTCCCATTGCGCCGAGGGCTATATTTAGGCTTGCGGTGAAAGAGTGAACTCGGAGGGTCCAGTTGCATGTGGGGCTGCATAAAGGCTCCCCTGGGGAGTTCAGTTGTACCCAAAGCCTTCCTTTGGGGCCACCTCTGGATGGGTGAATGGGGCTTGAAATGCATTTTCTGGAGCCCGAGTTTTCAGTCTTCTGCCATGCTGGCTTAGGGGTATATTTAGGGTTGCTCGTAAACAGTGAACAAGGAGGGTCCAGTTGCATGTGGGGCTGCGTAAAGGCTCCCCTGGGGAGTTCACTTGTACCCAAAGCCTTCCTTTGGGGGCACTTCTGGATAGGCGAAAATGGCTTGAAACGCTTTTTCTGTGGCCCGAGTTTGCAGTCTTCTGCTATGCTGGCTAGGGTTATATTAATGGTTGCTGTGAAAGAGCGAACACGGAGGGTCCAGTTGCATGTGGGGCTGCGTAAAGGCTCCCCTGGGGAGTTCAGTTGTACCCAAAGCCTTCCTTTGGGGGCACTTTTGGATGGGTGAATGGGGCTTGTAGCACGTTTTCTGTGGCCCGAGTTTTCAGTCGTCTGCCATGCTGGCTAGGGTTATATTTAGGGTTGCTGTGAAAGAGTGAACCCGGAGGGTCCAGTTGCATGTGGGGCTGCATAAAGGCTCCCCTGGGGAGTTCACTTGTACCCAAAGCCTTCCTTTGGGGGCACTTTTGGATGGGCGAATTAGGCTTTTAACGCATTTTCTTGGGCCCGAGTTTTCAGTCGTCTGCCATGCGGGCCAGGGTTATATTTAGGGTTGCTGTGAAAGAGGGAACACGGAGGGTCCAGTTGCATGTGGGGCTGCATAAAGGCTCCCCTGGGGAGTTCAGATGTACCCAAAGCCTTCCTCTGGGGGCACTTTTGGATGGGCGAATTAGGCTTTTAACGCATTTTCTGTGGCCCGAGTTTTCAGTCGACTGCCAGGCGGGCCAGGGCTATGTTTAGGGTTGCTGTGAAAGAGTGAACCCGGAGGGTCCAGTTGCATGTGGGGCTGCATAAAGGCTCCCCTGGGGAGTTCACTTGTACCCAAAGCCTTCCTTTGGGGGCACTTCTGGATGGGTGAATGGGGCTTGAAACGCTTTTTCTGTGACCCGAGTTTTCAGTTTTCTGCCATGCTGGCTAGTGTTATATTTAGGGTTGCTTGTAAACAGCGAACACGGGGGGTCCAGTTGCGTATGGGCCTGCAAAAAAGGCTCCCCTGGGGAGTTCACTTGTACCCAAAGCCTTCCTTTGGGGGCACTTCTGGATGGGTGAATGGGGCTTGAAACGCTTTTTCTGTGGCCCGAGTTTTCAGTTTTCTGACATGCTGGCTAGTGTTATATTTAGGGTTGCTGTGAAAGAGCGAATACGGAGGGTCCAGTTGCATGTGGGGCTGCGTTAAGGCTCCCCTGGGGAGTTCAGTTGTACCCAAAGCCTTCCTTTGGGGGAACTTTTGGATGGTCCAAGGGGAATCGCAATGCGTTTTCTGAGGCCCTCTTTTTCAGTCTTCTCCCATTGCGCCGAGGGCTATATTTAGACTTGCGGTGAAAGAGTGAACCCGGAGGGTCCAGTTGCATGTGGGGCTGCATAAAGGCTCCCCTGGGGAGTTCACTTGTACCCAAAGCCTTCCTTTGGTAGCACTTCTGGATGGGTGAATGGGGCTTGAAACGCATTTTCTTGGGCCCGAGTTTTCAGTCTTCTGCCATGCTGGCTAGGGGTATATTTAGGGTTGCTTGTAAACAGCGAACAAGGAGGGTCCAGTTGCATGTGGGGCTGCGTAAAGGCTCCCCTGGGGAGTTCAGTTGTACCCAAAGCCTTCCTCTGGGGGCACTTTTGGATGGGCGAATTAGGCTTTTAATGCATTTTCTGGGGCCCGAGTTTTCAGTCGACTGCCAGGCGGGCCAGGGCTATATTTAGGGTTGCTGTGAAAGAGCGAATACGGGGGGTCCAGTTGCGTATGGGCCTGCATAAAGGCTCCCCTGGGGAGTTCAGTTGTACCCAAAGCCTTCCTTTGGGGGCACTTTTGGATGGGCGAATGGGGCTTGAAGCACGTTTTCTGGGGCCCGATTTTTCAGTCCTCTGCCATGCGGGCCAGGGTTATATTTAGGGTTGCTGTGAAAGAGCGAAGAAGGAGGGTCCAGTTGCATGTGGGGCTGCATAAAGGCTCCCCTGGGGAGTTCACTTGTACCCAAAGCCTTCCTTTGGGGGCACTTCTGGATGGGTGAATGGGGCTTGAAACGCATTTTCTGGAGCCCGAGTTTTCAGTCTTCTGCCATGCTGGCTAGGGGTATATTTAGGGTTGCTCGTAAACAGTGAACAAGGAGGGTCCAGTTGCATGTGGGGCTGTGTAAAGGCTCCCCTGGGGAGTTCAGTTGTACCCAAAGCCTTCCTCTGGGGGCACTTTTGGATGGGCGAATTAGGCTTTTAACGCATTTTCTGGGGCCCGAGTTTTCAGTTTTCTGCCATGTTGGCTAGGTGTATATTTAGGGTTGCTCGTAAACAGTGAACAAGGAGGGTCCAGTTGCATGTGGGGCTGTGTAAAGGCTCCCCTGGGGAGTTCAGTTGTACCCAAAGCCTTCCTCTGGGGGCACTTTTGGATGGGCGAATTAGGCTTTTAATGCATTTTCTGGGGCCCGAGTTTTCAGTCGACTGCCAGGCGGGCGAGGGCTATATTTAGGGTTTCTGTGAAAGAGCGAATACGGAGGGTCCAGTTGCATGTGGGGCTGCGTTAAGGCTCCCCTGGGGAGTCCAGTTGTACCCAAAGCCTTCCTTTGGGAGCACTTTTGGATGGTCCAAGGGGAATCTCCATGCGTTTTTTGAGGCCCGCTTTTTCAGTCTTCTCCCATTGCGCCGAGGGGTATATTTAGGCTTGCGGTGAAAGAGTGAACCTGGAGGGTCCAGTTGTATGTGGGGCTGCATAAAGGCTCCCCTGGGGAGTTCAGTTGTACCCAAAGCCTTCCTTTGGGGGCACTTCTGGATGGGTGAATGGGGCTTGAAACGCATTTTCTGGAGCCCGAGTTTTCAGTCTTCTGCCATGGTGGCTAGGGGTATATTTAGGGTTGCTCGTAAACAGTGAACAAGGAGGGTCCAGTTGCATGTGGGGCTGCGTAAAGGCTCCCCTGGGGAGTTCAGTTGTACCCAAAGCCTTCCTTTGGGAGCACTTTTGGATGGTCCAAGGGGAATCGCAATGCGTTTTCTGAGGCCCGCTTTTTCAGTCTTCTCCCATTGCGCCGAGGGCTATATTTAGGCTTGCGGTGAAAGAGTGAACCCGGAGGGTCCAGTTGCATGTGGGGCTACGTTAAGGCTCCCGTGGGGAGTTCAGTTGTACCCAAAGCCTTCCTTTGGGGGCACTTCTGGATGGGTGAATGGGGCTTGAAATGCTTTTTCTGTGGCCCGAGTTTTCAGTTTTCTGCCGTGCTGGCTACTGTTATATTTAGGGTTGCTCGTAAACAGCGAACACGGGGGGTCCAGTTGCGTATGGGCCTGCATAAAGGCTCCCCTGGGGAGTTCAGTTGTACCCAAAGCCTTCCTCTGGGGGCACTTTTGGATGGTCGAATGGGGCTTGTATCACGTTTTCTGGGGCCCGATTTTTCAGTCGTCTGCCATGCGGGCCAGGGTTATATTTAGGGTTGCTGTGAAAGAGCGAATACGGAGGGTCCAGTTGCATGTGGGGCTGCATAAAGGCTCCCCTGGGGAGTCCAGATGTACCGAAAGCCTTCCTTTGGGGGCACTTTTGGATGGTCCAAGGGGAATCGCAATGCGTTTTCTGAGGCCCGCTTTTTCAGTCTTCTCCCATTGCGCCGAGGGCTATATTTAGGCTTGCGGTGAAAGAGTGAACCCGGAGGGTCCAGTTGCATGTGGGGCTGCATAAAGGCTCCCCTGGGGAGTTCACTTGTACCCAAAGCCTTCCTTTGGGGGCACTTCTGGATGGGTGAATGGGGCTTGAAATGCATTTTCTGGAGCCCGAGTTTTCAGTCTTCTGCCATGCTGGCTAGGGGTATATTTAGGGTTGCTCGTAAACAGTGAACAAGGAGGGTCCAGTTGCATGTGGGGCTGCGTAAAGGCTCCCCTGGGGAGTTCACTTGTACCCAAAGCCTTCCTTTGGGGGCACTTCTGGATGGGCGAAAGGGGCTTGAAACGCTTTTTCTGTGGCCCGAATTTTCAGTCTTCTGCCATGCTGGCTAGGGTTATATTTAGGGTTGCTGTAAAGAGCGAACACGGAGGGTCCAGTTGGATGTGGGGCTGCGTAAAGGTTCCCCTGGGGAGTTCAGTTGTACCCAAAGCCTTCCTCTGGGGGCACTTTTGGATGGGCGAATTAGGCTTTTAACACATTTTCTGGGGCCCGAGTTTTCAGTCGTCTGCCATGCGGGCCAGGGTTATATTTAGGGTTGCTGTGAAAGAGCGAATACGGAGGGTCCAGTTGCATGTGGGGCTGCGTTAAGGCTCCCCTGGGGAGTTCACTTGTACCCAAAGCCTTCCTTTTGGGGCAATTTTGGATGGGCGAAAGGGGCTTGAAACGCTTTTTCGGTGGCCCGAGATTTCAGTCTTCTGCCATGGTGGCTAGGGGTATATTTAGTGTTGCTGTAAAGAGCGAACACGGAGGGTCCAGTTGCATGTAGGGCTGCATAAAGGCTCCCCTGGGGAGTTCAGATGTACCCAAAGCCTCCCTTTGGGGGCACTTTTGGATGTGCGAATGGGGCTCGTAACACATTTTCTGTGGCCCGAGCTTTCAGTCGACTGCCAGGCATGCTAGGGCTATATTTAGGCTTGTGGTGAAAGAGTGAACCCGGAGGGTCCAGTTGCATGTGGGGCTGCGTAAAGGCTCCCCTGGGGAGTTCAGATGTACCCAAAGCCTTCCTTTGGGGGCACTTCTGGATGGGCGAAAGGGGCTTTTAACGCATTTTCTGTGGCCCGAGTTTTCAGTCTTCTCCCATTGTGCCGTGGGTTATATTTAGGCTTGCGGTGAAAGAGTGAACCCGGAGGGTCCAGTTGCATGTGGGGCTGCATAAAGGCTCCCCTGGGGAGTTCGCTTGTACCCAAAGCCTTCCTTTGGGGGCACTTCTGGATGGGTGAATGGGGCTTGAAACGCATTTTCTGGAGCCCGAGTTTTCAGTCTTCTGCCATGGTGGCTAGGGTTATATTTAGGGTTGCTGTAAAGAGCGAACACGGAGGGTCCAGTTGCATGTGGGGCTGCGTAAAGGCTCCCCTGGGGAGTTCAGATGTACCCAAAGCCTTCCTTTGGGGGCACTTCTGGATGGGCGAAAGGGGCTTGAAACGCTTTTTCTGTGGCCCGAGTTCTCAGTCTTCTGCCATGCTGGCTAGGGTTATATTTAGGGTTGCTGTAAAGAGCGAACACGGAGGGTCCAGTTGCATGTGGGGCTGCGTAAAGGCTCCCCTGGGGAGTTCAGATGTACCCAAAGCCTTCCTTTGGGGGCACTTTTGGATGGGCGAAAGGGGCTCGTAACACATTTTCTTTGGCCCGAGTTTTCAGTCGACTGCCAGGCGTGCTAGGGCTATATTTAGGCTTGCGGTGAAAGAGTGAACCCGGAGGGTTCAGTTGCATGTGGGGCTGCATAAAGGCTCCCCTGGGGAGTTCAGTTGTACCCAAAGCCTTCCTTTGGGGTCACTTCTGGATGGGTGAATGGGGCTTGAAACGCATTTTCTGGAGCCCGAGTTTTCAGTCTTCTGCCATGGTGGCTAGGGGTATATTTAGGGTTGCTCGTAAACAGTGAACAAGGAGGGTCCAATTGCATGTGGGGCTGCGTAAAGGCTCCCCTGGGGAGTTCAGTTGTACCCAAAGCCTTCCTCTGGGGGCACTTTTGGAAGGGCGAATTAGGCTTTTAACGCATTTTCTGGGGCCCGAGTTTTCAGTCGACTGCCAGGCGGGCCAGGGCTATATTTAGGGTTGCTGTGAAAGAGCAAATTCGGAGGGTCCAGTTGCATGTGGGGTTGCGTAAAGGCTCCCCTGGGGAGTTCAGTTGTACCCAAAGCCTTCCTTTGGGGGCACTTTTGGATGGTCCAAGGGGAATCGCAATGCGTTTTCTGAGGCCCGCTTTTTCAGTCTTCTCCCATTGCGCCGATGGATATATTTAGGCTTGCAGTGAAAGAGTGAACCCGGAGGGTCCAGTTGCATGTGGGGCTGCATAAAGGCTCCCCTGGGGAGTTCACTTGTACCCAAAGCCTTCCTTTGGGGGCACTTCTGGATGGGTGAATGGGGCTTGAAACGCATTTTCTGGAGCCCGAGTTTTCAGTCTTCTGCCATGGTGGCTAGGGGTATATTTAGGGTTGCTCGTAAACAGTGAACAAGGAGGGTCCAGTTGCATGTGGGGCTGCATAAAGGCTCCCCTGGGGAGTTCACTTGTACCCAAAGCCTTCCTCTGGGGGCACTTTTGGAAGGACAAATTAGTCTTTTAACAGTTTTTCTGGAGCCCGAGTTTTCAGTCGACTGCCAGGAGGGCCAGGGCTATATTTAGGGTTGCTGCGAAAGAGCGAATATGGAGGGTCCAGTTGCATGTGGGGCTGCGTAAAGGCTCCCCTGGGGAGTTCAGTTGTACCCAAAGCCTTCCTTTGGGGGCACTTTTGGATGTGCGAATTAGGCTTTTAACGCATTTTCTGGGGCCCGAGTTTTCAGTCGACTGCCAGGCGGGCCAGGGCTATATTTAGGGTTGCTGTGAAAGAGTGAACCCGGAGGGTCCAGTTGCATGTGGGGCTGCATAAAGGCTCCCCTGGGGAGTTCAGTTGTACCCAAAGCCTTCCTTTGGGGGCACTTTTGGATGGGCGAAAGTGGCTTGAAATGCTTTTTCTGTGGCCTGAGTTTTCAGTTTTCTGCCATGCTGGCTAGTGTTATATTTAGGGTTGCTTGTAAACAGCGAACACGGGGGGTCCAGTTGCATATGGGCCTGCATAAAGGCTCCCCTGGGGAGTTCAGTTGTACCCAAAGCCTTCCTCTGGGGGCACTTTTGGATGGTCGAATGGGGATTGTAGCACGTTTTCTGTGGCCTGATTTTTCAGTCGACTGCCAGGCCTGCTAGGGCTATATTTAGGCTTGCAGTTAAAGAGTGAACAAGGAGGGTCCAGTTGCATGTGGGGCTGCATAAAGGCTCCCCTGGGGAGTTTACTTGTACCCAAAGCCTTCCTTTGGGGGCACTTCTGGATGGGTGAATGGGGCTTGAAACACTTTTTCTGTGGCCCGAGTTTTCAGTTTTCTGCCATGCTGGCTAGTGTTATATTTAGGGTTGCTTGTAAACAGCGAACACGGGGGGTCCAGTTGCGTATGGGCCTGCAAAAAAGGCTCCCCTGGGGAGTTCAGTTGTACCCAAAGCCTTCCTTTGGGGGCACTTTTGGATGGTCGAATGGGGCTTGTAGCACGTTTTCTGTGGCCCGAGTTTTCAGTCATCTGCCATGCTGGCTAGGGCTATATTTAGTGTTGCTGTGAAAGAGTGAACCCGGAGGGTCCAGTTGCATGTGGGGCTGCATAAAGGCTCCCCTGGGGAGTTCACTTGTACCCAAAGCCTTTTTTTGGGGGCACTTCTGGATGGGTGAATGGGGCTTGAAACGCATTTTCTGGAGCCCGAGTTTTCAGTCGACTGCCAGGCGTGCTAGGGCTATATTTAGGGTTGCTCGTAAACAGTGAACAAGGAGGGTCCAGTTGCATGTGGGGCTGCGTAAAGGCTCCCCTGGGGAGTTCACTTGTACCCAAAGCCTTCCTTTGGGGGTACTTCTGAATGGGCGAAAGGGGCTTGAAACGCTTTTTCTGTGGCCCGAGTTTTCAGTCTTCTGCCATGCTGGCTAGGGTTATATTTAGGGTTGCTGTAAAGAGCGAACACGGAGGGTCCAGTTGCATGTGGGGCTGCGTAAAGGCTCCCCTGGGGAGTTCAGATGTACCCAAAGCCTTCCTCTGGGGGCACTTTTGGATGGGCGAATTAGGCTTTTAACGCATTTTCTGGGGCCCGAGTTTTCAGTCGACTGCCAGACGTGCTAGGGCTATGTTTAGGGTTGCTGTGAAAGAGTGAACCCGGAGGGTCCAGTTGCATGTGGGGCTGCATAAAGGCTCCCCTGGGGAGTTCACTTGTACCCAAAGCCTTCCTTTGGGGGCACTTCTGGATGGGTGAATGGGGCTTGAAACACTTTTTCTGTGGCCCGAGTTTTCAGTTTTCTGCCATGCTGGCTAGTGTTTTATTTAGGGTTGCTTGTAAACAGCGAACACGGGGGGTCCAGTTGCGTATGGGCCTGCAAAAAAGGCTCCCCTGGGGAGTTCACTTGTACCCAAAGCCTTCCTTTGGGGGCACTTTTGGATGGTCGAATGGGGCTTGTAGCACGTTTTCTGTGGCCCGAGTTTTCAGTCCAGGCGTGCCAGGGCTATATTTAGGGTTGCTGTGAAAGAGCGAATACGGAGGGTCCAGTTGCATGTGGGGCTGCGTTAAGGCTCCCCTGGGGAGTTCACTTGTACCCAAAGCCTTCCTTTGGGGGCACTTTTGGATGGTCTAAGGGGAATCGCAATGCGTTTTCTGAGGCCCGCTGTTTCAGTCTTCTCCCATTGCGCCGAGGGTTATATTTATGCTTGCGGTGAAAGAGTGAACCCGGAGGGTCCAGTTGAATGTGGGGCTGCATAAAGGCTCCCCTGGGGAGTTCAGTTGTACCCAAAGCCTTCCTTTGGGGGCACTTCTGGATGGGTGAATGGGGCTGAAACGCATTTTCTGGAGCCTGAGTTTTCAGTCTTCTGCCATGGTGGCTAGGGGTATATTTAGGGTTGCTCGTAAACAGTGAACAAGGAGGGTCCAGTTGCATGTGGGGCTGCGTAAAGGCTCCCCTGGGGAGTTCAGTTGTACCCAAAGCCTTCCTTTGGGGGCACTTTTGGATGGTCCAAGGGGAATCGCAATGCGTTTTCTGAGGCCCGCTTTTTCAGTCTTCTCCCATTGCGCCGAGGGATATATTTAGGCTTGCGGTGAAGGAGTGAACCCGGAGGGTCCAGTTGCATGTGGGGCTGCGTAAAGGCTCCCCTGGGGAGTTCACTTGTACCCAAAGCCTTCCTTTGGGGGCACTTTTGGATGGTCGAATTGGGCTTGTAGCACGTTTTCTGTGGCCCGAGTTTTCAGTCATCTGCCATGCTGGCTAGGGCTATATTTAGGGTTGCTGTGAAAGAGTGAACCCGGAGGGTCCAGTTGCATGTGGGGCTGCATAAAGGCTCCCCTGGGGAGTTCACTTGTACCCAAAGCCTTCCTTTGGGGGCACTTCTGGATGGGTGAATGGGGCTTGAAACGCATTTTCTGTGGCCCGAGTTTTCAGTCGACTGCCAGACATGCTAGGGCTATATTTAGGGTTGCTCGTAAACAGTGAACAAGGAGGGTCCAGTTGCATGTGGGGCTGCGTAAAGGCTCCCCTGGGGAGTTCACTTGTACCCAAAGCCTTCCTTTGGGGGCACTTCTGGATGGGCGAAAGGGGCTTGAAACGCTTTTTCTGTGGCCCGAGTTTTCAGTCTTCTGCCATGCTGGCTAGGGTTATATTTAGGGTTGCTGTAAAGAGCGAACACGGAGGGTCCAGTTGCATGTGGGGCTGCGTAAAGGCTCCCCTGGGGAGTTCAGATGTACCCAAAGCCTTCCTCTGGGGGCACTTTTGGATGGGTGAATTAGGCTTTTAACGCATTTTCTGGGGCCCGAGTTTTCAGTCGACTGCCAGGCGGGCGAGGGCTATGTTTAGGGTTGCTGTGAAAGAGTGAACCCGGAGGGTCAAGTTGCATGTGGGGCTGCGTTAAGGCTCCCCTGGGGAGTTCAGATGTACCCAAAGCCTTCCTTTGGAGGCACTTTTGGATGGTCCAAGGGGAATCGCAATGCGTTTTCTGAGGCCCGCTTTTTCAGTCTTCTCCCATTGCGCCGAGTGCTATATTTATGCTTGCGGTGAAAGAGTGAACCCGGAGGGTCCAGTTGCATGTGGGGCTGCATAAAGGCTCCCCTGGGGAGTTCAGTTGTACCCAAAGCCTTCCTTTGGGGGCACTTTTGGATGGTCCAAGGGGAATCGCAATGCGTTTTCTGAGGCCCGCTTTTTCAGTCTTCTCCCATTGAGCCGAGGGATATATTTAGGCTTGCGGTGAAGGAGTGAACCCGGAGGGTCCAGTTGCATGTGGGGCTGCATAAAGGCTCCCCTGGGGAGTTCACTTGTACCCAAAGCCTTCCTTTGGGGGCACTTTTGGATGGTCGAATGGGGCTTGTAGCACTTTTTCTGTGGCCCGAGTTTTCAGTCTTCTGCCATGCTGGCTAGGGTTATATTTAGGGTTGCTGTAAAGAGCGAACACGGAGGGTCCAGTTGGATGTGGGGCTGCGTAAAGGCTCCCCTGGGGAGTTCACTTGTACCCAAAGCCTTCCTTTGGGGGCACTTTTGGATGGGCGAATGGGGCTCGTAACACATTTTCTGTGGCCCGAGTTTTCAGTCGACTGCCAGGCGGGCCAGGGTTATATTTAGGGTTGTTGTGAAAGAGTGAACCCGGAGGGTCCAGTTGCATGTGGGGCTGCATAAAGGCTCCCCTGGGGAGTTCACTTGTACCCAAAGCCTTCCTTTGGGGGCACTTCTGGATGGGTGAATGGGGCTTGAAACGCATTTTCTGGAGCCCGAGTTTTCAGTCTTCTGCCATGGTGGCTAGGGGTATATTTAGGGTTGCTCTTAAACAGTGAACAAGGAGGGTCCAGTTGCATGTGGGGCTGCGTTAAGGCTCCCCTGGGGAGTTCAGATGTACCCAAACCCTTCCTTTGGGGGCACTTTTGGATGGGCGAATGGGGCTCGTAACACATTTTCTGTGGCCCGAGCTTTCAGTCTTCTGCCAGGCGTGCTAGGGCTATATTTAGGCTTGCGGTGAAAGAGTGAACCCGGAGGGTCCAGTTGCATGTGGGGCTGCATAAAGGCTCCCCTGGGGAGTTCAGTTGTACCCAAAGCCTTCCTTTGGGGGCACTTCTGGATGGGTGAATGGGGCTTGAAACGCATTTTCTGGAGCCCGAGTTTTCAGTCTTCTGCCATGGTGGCTAGGGGTATATTTAGGGTTGCTCGTAAACAGTGAACAAGGAGGGTCCAGTTGCATGTGGGGCTGCGTAAAGGCTCCCCTGGGGAGTTCAGTTGTACCCAAAGCCTTCCTCTGGGGGCACTTTTCGATGGGCGAATTAGGCTTTTAACGCATTTTCTGTGGCCCGAGTTTTCAGTCGACTGCCAGGCGGGCCAGGGCTATATTTAGGGTTGCTGTGAAAGAGTGAACCAGGAGGGTCCAGTTGCATGTGGGGCTGCATAAAGGCTCCCCTGGGGAGTTCACTTGTACCCAAAGCCTTCCTTTGGGGGCACTTCTGGATGGGTGAATGGGGCTTGAAACGCTTTTTCTGTGGCCCGAGTTTTCAGTTTTCTGCCATGCTGGCTAGTGTTATATTTAGGGTTGCTTGTAAACAGCGAACACAGGGGGTCCATTTGCGTATGGGCCTGCATAAAGGCTCCCCTGGGGAGTTCAGTTGTACCCAAAGCCTTCCTTTGGGGGCACTTTTGGATGGTCGAATGGGGCTTGTAGCACGTTTTTTGGGTTCGATTTTTCAGTCGTCTGCCATGCGGGCCAGCGATATATTTAGGGTTGCTCTGAAAGAGCGAATACGGAGGGTCCAGTTGCATGTGGGGCTGCATAAAGGCTCCCCTGGGGAGTTCAGTTGTACCCAAAGCCTTCCTTTGGGGGCACTTCTGGATGGGTGAATGGGGCTTGAAACGCTTTTTCTGTGGCCCGAGTTTTCAGTCTTCTGCCATGCTGGCTAGGGTTATATTTAGGGTTGCTGTAAAGAGCGAACACGGAGGGTCCAGTTGGATGTGGGGCTGCGTAAAGGCTCCCCTGGGGAGTTCACTTGTACCCAAAGCCTTCCTTTGGGGGCACTTTTGGATGGGCGAATGGGGCTCGTAACACATTTTCTGTGGCCCGAGTTTTCAGTCGACTGCCAGGCGGGCCAGGGTTATATTTAGGGTTGTTGTGAAAGAGTGAACCCGGAGGGTCCAGTTGCATGTGGGGCTGCATAAAGGCTCCCCTGGGGAGTTCACTTGTACCCAAAGCCTTCCTCTGGGGGCACTTTTGGATGGGCGAATTAGGCTTTTAATGCATTTTCTGGGGCCCGAGTTTTCAGTCTTCTGCCATGGTGGCTAGGGGTATATTTAGGGTTGCTCGTAAACAGTGAACAAGGAGGGTCCAGTTGCATGTGGGGCTGCATAAAGGCTCCCCTGGGAAGTTCACTTGTACCCAAAGCCTTCCTTTGGGGGCACTTCTGGATGGGTGAATGGGGCTTGAAACGCATTTTCTGTGGCCCGAGTTTTCAGTCTTCTGCCATGCTGGCTAGGGTTATATTTAGGGTTGCTGTAAAGAGCGAACACGGAGGGTCCAGTTGCATGTGGGGCTGCGTAAAGGCTCCCCTGGGGAGTTCAGATGTACCCAAAGCCTTCCTCTGGGGGCTCTTTTCGATGGGCGAATTAGGCTTTTAACGCATTTTCTGGGGCCCGAGTTTTCAGTCGACTGCCAGGCGGGCCAGGGCTATGTTTAGGGTTGCTGTGAAAGAGTGAACCCGGAGGGTCCAGTTGCATGTGGGGCTGCATAAAGGCTCCCCTGGGGAGTTTACTTGTACCCAAAGCCTTCCTTTGGGGGCACTTCTGGATGGGTGAATGGGGCTTGAAACACTTTTTCTGTGGCCCGAGTTTTCAGTTTTCTGCCATGCTGGCTAGTGTTATATTTAGGGTTGCTTGTAAACAGCGAACACGGGGGGTCCAGTTGCGTATGGGCCTGCAAAAAAGGCTCCCCTGGGGAGTTCAGTTGTACCCAAAGCCTTCCTTTGGGGGCACTTTTGGATGGTCGAATGGGGCTTGTAGCACGTTTTCTGTGGCCCGAGTTTTCAGTCATCTGCCATGCTGGCTAGGGCTATATTTAGTGTTGCTGTGAAAGAGTGAACCCGGAGGGTCCAGTTGCATGTGGGGCTGCATAAAGGCTCCCCTGGGGAGTTCACTTGTACCCAAAGCCTTCCTTTGGGGGCACTTCTGGATGGGTGAATGGGGCTTGAAACGCATTTTCTGGAGCCCGAGTTTTCAGTCGACTGCCAGGCGTGCTAGGGCTATATTTAGGGTTGCTCGTAAACAGTGAACAAGGAGGGTCCAGTTGCATGTGGGGCTGCATAAAGGCTCCCCTGGGGAGTTCAGTTGTACCCAAAGCCTTCCTTTGGGGGCACTTCTGGATGGGTGAATGGGGCTGAAACGCATTTTCTGGAGCCTGAGTTTTCAGTCTTCTGCCATGGTGGCTAGGGGTATATTTAGGGTTGCTCGTAAACAGTGAACAAGGAGGGTCCAGTTGCATGTGGGGCTGCGTAAAGGCTCCCCTGGGGAGTTCAGTTGTACCCAAAGCCTTCCTTTGGGAGCATTTTTGGATGGTCCAAGGGGAATCGCAATGCGTTTTCTGAGGCCCGCTTTTTCAGTCTTCTCCCATTGCGCCGAGGGATATATTTAGGCTTGCGGTGAAGGAGTGAACCCGGAGGGTCCAGTTGCATGTGGGGCTGCGTAAAGGCTCCCC
Organism: Anas platyrhynchos; assembly: GCF_047663525.1. NCBI lineage: Eukaryota > Metazoa > Chordata > Aves > Anseriformes > Anatidae > Anas > Anas platyrhynchos. The sequence continues at coordinate 13,247,093 of NC_092605.1, read as the reverse complement.
TGGGGAGTTCACTTGTACCCAAAGCCTTCCTTTGGGGGCACTTCTGGATGGGCGAAAGGGGCTTGAAACGCTTTTTCTGTGGCCCGAGTTTTCAGTCTTCTGCCATGCTGGCTAGGGTTATATTTAGGGTTGCTGTAAAGAGCGAACACGGAGGGTCCAGTTGCATGTGGGGCTGCGTAAAGGCTCCCCTGGGGAGTTCAGATGTACCCAAAGCCTTCCTCTGGGGGCACTTTTGGATGGGTGAATTAGGCTTTTAACGCATTTTCTGGGGCCCGAGTTTTCAGTCGACTGCCAGGCGGGCGAGGGCTATGTTTAGGGTTGCTGTGAAAGAGTGAACCCGGAGGGTCAAGTTGCATGTGGGGCTGCGTTAAGGCTCCCCTGGGGAGTTCAGATGTACCCAAAGCCTTCCTTTGGAGGCACTTTTGGATGGTCCAAGGGGAATCGCAATGCGTTTTCTGAGGCCCGCTTTTTCAGTCTTCTCCCATTGCGCCGAGTGCTATATTTATGCTTGCGGTGAAAGAGTGAACCCGGAGGGTCCAGTTGCATGTGGGGCTGCATAAAGGCTCCCCTGGGGAGTTCAGTTGTACCCAAAGCCTTCCTTTGGGGGCACTTTTGGATGGTCCAAGGGGAATCGCAATGCGTTTTCTGAGGCCCGCTTTTTCAGTCTTCTCCCATTGAGCCGAGGGATATATTTAGGCTTGCGGTGAAGGAGTGAACCCGGAGGGTCCAGTTGCATGTGGGGCTGCATAAAGGCTCCCCTGGGGAGTTCACTTGTACCCAAAGCCTTCCTTTGGGGGCACTTTTGGATGGTCGAATGGGGCTTGTAGCACTTTTTCTGTGGCCCGAGTTTTCAGTCTTCTGCCATGCTGGCTAGGGTTATATTTAGGGTTGCTGTAAAGAGCGAACACGGAGGGTCCAGTTGGATGTGGGGCTGCGTAAAGGCTCCCCTGGGGAGTTCACTTGTACCCAAAGCCTTCCTTTGGGGGCACTTTTGGATGGGCGAATGGGGCTCGTAACACATTTTCTGTGGCCCGAGTTTTCAGTCGACTGCCAGGCGGGCCAGGGTTATATTTAGGGTTGTTGTGAAAGAGTGAACCCGGAGGGTCCAGTTGCATGTGGGGCTGCATAAAGGCTCCCCTGGGGAGTTCACTTGTACCCAAAGCCTTCCTTTGGGGGCACTTCTGGATGGGTGAATGGGGCTTGAAACGCATTTTCTGGAGCCCGAGTTTTCAGTCTTCTGCCATGGTGGCTAGGGGTATATTTAGGGTTGCTCTTAAACAGTGAACAAGGAGGGTCCAGTTGCATGTGGGGCTGCGTTAAGGCTCCCCTGGGGAGTTCAGATGTACCCAAACCCTTCCTTTGGGGGCACTTTTGGATGGGCGAATGGGGCTCGTAACACATTTTCTGTGGCCCGAGCTTTCAGTCTTCTGCCAGGCGTGCTAGGGCTATATTTAGGCTTGCGGTGAAAGAGTGAACCCGGAGGGTCCAGTTGCATGTGGGGCTGCATAAAGGCTCCCCTGGGGAGTTCAGTTGTACCCAAAGCCTTCCTTTGGGGGCACTTCTGGATGGGTGAATGGGGCTTGAAACGCATTTTCTGGAGCCCGAGTTTTCAGTCTTCTGCCATGGTGGCTAGGGGTATATTTAGGGTTGCTCGTAAACAGTGAACAAGGAGGGTCCAGTTGCATGTGGGGCTGCGTAAAGGCTCCCCTGGGGAGTTCAGTTGTACCCAAAGCCTTCCTCTGGGGGCACTTTTCGATGGGCGAATTAGGCTTTTAACGCATTTTCTGTGGCCCGAGTTTTCAGTCGACTGCCAGGCGGGCCAGGGCTATATTTAGGGTTGCTGTGAAAGAGTGAACCAGGAGGGTCCAGTTGCATGTGGGGCTGCATAAAGGCTCCCCTGGGGAGTTCACTTGTACCCAAAGCCTTCCTTTGGGGGCACTTCTGGATGGGTGAATGGGGCTTGAAACGCTTTTTCTGTGGCCCGAGTTTTCAGTTTTCTGCCATGCTGGCTAGTGTTATATTTAGGGTTGCTTGTAAACAGCGAACACAGGGGGTCCATTTGCGTATGGGCCTGCATAAAGGCTCCCCTGGGGAGTTCAGTTGTACCCAAAGCCTTCCTTTGGGGGCACTTTTGGATGGTCGAATGGGGCTTGTAGCACGTTTTTTGGGTTCGATTTTTCAGTCGTCTGCCATGCGGGCCAGCGATATATTTAGGGTTGCTCTGAAAGAGCGAATACGGAGGGTCCAGTTGCATGTGGGGCTGCATAAAGGCTCCCCTGGGGAGTTCAGTTGTACCCAAAGCCTTCCTTTGGGGGCACTTCTGGATGGGTGAATGGGGCTTGAAACGCTTTTTCTGTGGCCCGAGTTTTCAGTCTTCTGCCATGCTGGCTAGGGTTATATTTAGGGTTGCTGTAAAGAGCGAACACGGAGGGTCCAGTTGGATGTGGGGCTGCGTAAAGGCTCCCCTGGGGAGTTCACTTGTACCCAAAGCCTTCCTTTGGGGGCACTTTTGGATGGGCGAATGGGGCTCGTAACACATTTTCTGTGGCCCGAGTTTTCAGTCGACTGCCAGGCGGGCCAGGGTTATATTTAGGGTTGTTGTGAAAGAGTGAACCCGGAGGGTCCAGTTGCATGTGGGGCTGCATAAAGGCTCCCCTGGGGAGTTCACTTGTACCCAAAGCCTTCCTCTGGGGGCACTTTTGGATGGGCGAATTAGGCTTTTAATGCATTTTCTGGGGCCCGAGTTTTCAGTCTTCTGCCATGGTGGCTAGGGGTATATTTAGGGTTGCTCGTAAACAGTGAACAAGGAGGGTCCAGTTGCATGTGGGGCTGCATAAAGGCTCCCCTGGGAAGTTCACTTGTACCCAAAGCCTTCCTTTGGGGGCACTTCTGGATGGGTGAATGGGGCTTGAAACGCATTTTCTGTGGCCCGAGTTTTCAGTCTTCTGCCATGCTGGCTAGGGTTATATTTAGGGTTGCTGTAAAGAGCGAACACGGAGGGTCCAGTTGCATGTGGGGCTGCGTAAAGGCTCCCCTGGGGAGTTCAGATGTACCCAAAGCCTTCCTCTGGGGGCTCTTTTCGATGGGCGAATTAGGCTTTTAACGCATTTTCTGGGGCCCGAGTTTTCAGTCGACTGCCAGGCGGGCCAGGGCTATGTTTAGGGTTGCTGTGAAAGAGTGAACCCGGAGGGTCCAGTTGCATGTGGGGCTGCATAAAGGCTCCCCTGGGGAGTTTACTTGTACCCAAAGCCTTCCTTTGGGGGCACTTCTGGATGGGTGAATGGGGCTTGAAACACTTTTTCTGTGGCCCGAGTTTTCAGTTTTCTGCCATGCTGGCTAGTGTTATATTTAGGGTTGCTTGTAAACAGCGAACACGGGGGGTCCAGTTGCGTATGGGCCTGCAAAAAAGGCTCCCCTGGGGAGTTCAGTTGTACCCAAAGCCTTCCTTTGGGGGCACTTTTGGATGGTCGAATGGGGCTTGTAGCACGTTTTCTGTGGCCCGAGTTTTCAGTCATCTGCCATGCTGGCTAGGGCTATATTTAGTGTTGCTGTGAAAGAGTGAACCCGGAGGGTCCAGTTGCATGTGGGGCTGCATAAAGGCTCCCCTGGGGAGTTCACTTGTACCCAAAGCCTTCCTTTGGGGGCACTTCTGGATGGGTGAATGGGGCTTGAAACGCATTTTCTGGAGCCCGAGTTTTCAGTCGACTGCCAGGCGTGCTAGGGCTATATTTAGGGTTGCTCGTAAACAGTGAACAAGGAGGGTCCAGTTGCATGTGGGGCTGCATAAAGGCTCCCCTGGGGAGTTCAGTTGTACCCAAAGCCTTCCTTTGGGGGCACTTCTGGATGGGTGAATGGGGCTGAAACGCATTTTCTGGAGCCTGAGTTTTCAGTCTTCTGCCATGGTGGCTAGGGGTATATTTAGGGTTGCTCGTAAACAGTGAACAAGGAGGGTCCAGTTGCATGTGGGGCTGCGTAAAGGCTCCCCTGGGGAGTTCAGTTGTACCCAAAGCCTTCCTTTGGGAGCATTTTTGGATGGTCCAAGGGGAATCGCAATGCGTTTTCTGAGGCCCGCTTTTTCAGTCTTCTCCCATTGCGCCGAGGGATATATTTAGGCTTGCGGTGAAGGAGTGAACCCGGAGGGTCCAGTTGCATGTGGGGCTGCGTAAAGGCTCCCCTGGGGAGTTCACTTGTACCCAAAGCCTTCCTTTGGGGGCACTTTTGGATGGTCGAATGGGGCTTGTAGCACGTTTTCTGTGGCCCGAGTTTTCAGTCATCTGCCATGCTGGCTAGGGCTATATTTAGGGTTGCTGTGAAAGAGTGAACCCGGAGGGTCCAGTTGCATGTGGGGCTGCATAAAGGCTCCCCTGGGGAGTTCACTTGTACCCAAAGCCTTCCTTTGGGGGCACTTCTGGATGGGTGAATGGGGCTTGAAACGCATTTTCTGTGGCCCGAGTTTTCAGTCGACTGCCAGACGTGCTAGGGCTATATTTAGGGTTGCTCGTAAACAGTGAACAAGGAGGGTCCAGTTGCATGTGGGGCTGCGTAAAGGCTCCCCTGGGGAGTTCAGTTGTACCCAAAGCCTTCCTCTGGGGGCACTTTTGGATGGGCGAATTAGGCTTTTAATGCATTTTCTGGGGCCCGAGTTTTCAGTCGATTGCCAGGCGGGCCAGGGCTATATTTAGGGTTGAGTGAAAGAGCGAATACGGAGGGTCCAGTTGCATGTGGGGCTGCGTAAAGGCTCCCCTGGGGAGTTCAGTTGTACCCAAAGCCTTCCTCTGGGGGCACTTTTCGATGGGCGAATTAGGCTTTTAACGCATTTTCTGTGGCCCGAGTTTTCAGTCGACTGCCAGGCGGGCCAGGGCTATATTTAGGGTTGCTGTGAAAGAGTGAACCAGGAGGGTCCAGTTGCATGTGGGGCTGCATAAAGGCTCCCCTGGGGAGTTCACTTGTACCCAAAGCCTTCCTTTGGGGGCACTTCTGGATGGGTGAATGGGGCTTGAAACGCTTTTTCTGTGGCCCGAGTTTTCAGTTTTCTGCCATGCTGGCTAGTGTTATATTTAGGGTTGCTTGTAAACAGCGAACACAGGGGGTCCATTTGCGTATGGGCCTGCATAAAGGCTCCCCTGGGGAGTTCAGTTGTACCCAAAGCCTTCCTTTGGGGGCACTTTTGGATGGTCGAATGGGGCTTGTAGCACGTTTTTTGGGTTCGATTTTTCAGTCGTCTGCCATGCGGGCCAGCGATATATTTAGGGTTGCTCTGAAAGAGCGAATACGGAGGGTCCAGTTGCATGTGGGGCTGCATAAAGGCTCCCCTGGGGAGTTCAGTTGTACCCAAAGCCTTCCTTTGGGGGCACTTCTGGATGGGTGAATGGGGCTTGAAACGCTTTTTCTGTGGCCCGAGTTTTCAGTCTTCTGCCATGCTGGCTAGGGTTATATTTAGGGTTGCTGTAAAGAGCGAACACGGAGGGTCCAGTTGGATGTGGGGCTGCGTAAAGGCTCCCCTGGGGAGTTCACTTGTACCCAAAGCCTTCCTTTGGGGGCACTTTTGGATGGGCGAATGGGGCTCGTAACACATTTTCTGTGGCCCGAGTTTTCAGTCGACTGCCAGGCGGGCCAGGGTTATATTTAGGGTTGTTGTGAAAGAGTGAACCCGGAGGGTCCAGTTGCATGTGGGGCTGCATAAAGGCTCCCCTGGGGAGTTCACTTGTACCCAAAGCCTTCCTTTGGGGCACTTCTGGATGGGTGAATGGGGCTTGAAACGCATTTTCTGGAGCCCGAGTGTTCAGTCTTCTGCCATGGTGGCTAGGGGTATATTTAGGGTTGCTCGTAAACAGTGAACAAGGAGGGTCCAGTTGAATGTGGGGCTGCATAAAGGCTCCCCTGGGGAGTTCACTTGTACCCAAAGCCTTCCTCTGGGGGCACTTTTGGATGGGCGAATTAGGCTTTTAATGCATTTTCTGGGGCCCGAGTTTTCAGTCTTCTGCCATGGTGGCTAGGGGTATATTTAGGGTTGCTCGTAAACAGTGAACAAGGAGGGTCCAGTTGCATGTGGGGCTGCATAAAGGCTCCCCTGGGAAGTTCACTTGTACCCAAAGCCTTCCTTTGGGGGCACTTCTGGATGGGTGAATGGGGCTTTAAACGCATTTTCTGTGGCCCGAGTTTTCAGTCTTCTGCCATGCTGGCTAGGGTTATATTTAGGGTTGCTGTAAAGAGCGAACACGGAGGGTCCAGTTGCATGTGGGGCTGCGTAAAGGCTCCCCTGGGGAGTTCAGATGTACCCAAAGCCTTCCTCTGGGGGCTCTTTTCGATGGGCGAATTAGGCTTTTAACGCATTTTCTGGGGCCCGAGTTTTCAGTCGACTGCCAGGCGGGCCAGGGCTATGTTTAGGGTTGCTGTGAAAGAGTGAACCCGGAGGGTCCAGTTGCATGTGGGGCTGCATAAAGGCTCCCCTGGGGAGTTTACTTGTACCCAAAGCCTTCCTTTGGGGGCACTTCTGGATGGGTGAATGGGGCTTGAAACACTTTTTCTGTGGCCCGAGTTTTCAGTTTTCTGCCATGCTGGCTAGTGTTATATTTAGGGTTGCTTGTAAACAGCGAACACGGGGGGTCCAGTTGCGTATGGGCCTGCAAAAAAGGCTCCCCTGGGGAGTTCAGTTGTACCCAAAGCCTTCCTTTGGGGGCACTTTTGGATGGTCGAATGGGGCTTGTAGCACGTTTTCTGTGGCCCGAGTTTTCAGTCATCTGCCATGCTGGCTAGGGCTATATTTAGTGTTGCTGTGAAAGAGTGAACCCGGAGGGTCCAGTTGCATGTGGGGCTGCATAAAGGCTCCCCTGGGGAGTTCACTTGTACCCAAAGCCTTCCTTTGGGGGCACTTCTGGATGGGTGAATGGGGCTTGAAACGCATTTTCTGGGGCCCGAGTTTTCAGTCGACTGCCAGGCGTGCTAGGGCTATATTTAGGGTTGCTCGTAAACAGTGAACAAGGAGGGTCCAGTTGCATGTGGGGCTGCATAAAGGCTCCCCTGGGGAGTTCAGTTGTACCCAAAGCCTTCCTTTGGGGGCACTTCTGGATGGGTGAATGGGGCTGAAACGCATTTTCTGGAGCCTGAGTTTTCAGTCTTCTGCCATGGTGGCTAGGGGTATATTTAGGGTTGCTCGTAAACAGTGAACAAGGAGGGTCCAGTTGCATGTGGGGCTGCGTAAAGGCTCCCCTGGGGAGTTCAGTTGTACCCAAAGCCTTCCTTTGGGAGCATTTTTGGATGGTCCAAGGGGAATCGCAATGCGTTTTCTAAGGCCCGCTTTTTCAGTCTTCTCCCATTGCGCCGAGGGATATATTTAGGCTTGCGGTGAAGGAGTGAACCCGGAGGGTCCAGTTGCATGTGGGGCTGCGTAAAGGCTCCCCTGGGGAGTTCACTTGTACCCAAAGCCTTCCTTTGGGGGCACTTTTGGATGGTCGAATGGGGCTTGTAGCACGTTTTCTGTGGCCCGAGTTTTCAGTCATCTGCCATGCTGGCTAGGGCTATATTTAGGGTTGCTGTGAAAGAGTGAACCCGGAGGGTCCAGTTGCATGTGGGGCTGCATAAAGGCTCCCCTGGGGAGTTCACTTGTACCCAAAGCCTTCCTTTGGGGGCACTTCTGGATGGGTGAATGGGGCTTGAAACGCATTTTCTGTGGCCCGAGTTTTCAGTCGACTGCCAGACGTGCTAGGGCTATATTTAGGGTTGCTCGTAAACAGTGAACAAGGAGGGTCCAGTTGCATGTGGGGCTGCGTAAAGGCTCCCCTGGGGAGTTCACTTGTACCCAAAGCCTTCCTTTGGGGGCACTTCTGGATGGGCGAAAGGGGCTTGAAACGCTTTTTCTGTGGCCCGAGTTTTCAGTCTTCTGCCATGCTGGCTAGGGTTATATTTAGGGTTGCTGTAAAGAGCGAACACGGAGGGTCCAGTTGCATGTGGGGCTGCGTAAAGGCTCCCCTGGGGAGTTCAGATGTACCCAAAGCCTTCCTCTGGGGGCACTTTTGGATGGGCGAATTAGGCTTTTAACGCATTTTCTGGGGCCCGAGTTTTCAGTCGACTGCCAGGCGGGCGAGGGCTATGTTTAGGGTTGCTGTGAAAGAGTGAACCCGGAGGGTCCAGTTGCATGTGGGGCTGCATAAAGGCTCCCCTGGGGAGTTCAGTTGTACCCAAAGCCTTCCTTTGGGAGCACTTTTGGATGGTCCAAGGGGAATCGCAATGCGTTTTCTGAGGCCCGCTTTTTCAGTCTTCTCCCATTGCGCCGAGGGCTATATTTAGGCTTCCGGTGAAAGAGTGAACCCGAAGGGTCCAGTTGCATGTGGGGCTGCATAAAGGCTCCCCTGGGGAGTTCAGTTGTACTCAAAGCCTTCCTTTGGGGGCACTTCTGGATGGGTGAATGGGGCTTGAAACGCATTTTCTGGAGCCCGAGTTTTCAGTCTTCTGCCATGGTGGCTAGGGGTATATTTAGGGTTGCTCTTAAACAGTGAACAAGGAGGGTCCAGCTGCATGTGGGGCTGCGTTAAGGCTCCCCTGGGGAGTTCAGATGTACCCAAAGCCTTCCTTTGGGGGCACTTTTGGATGGGCGAATGGGGCTCGTAACACATTTTCTGTGGCCCGAGCTTTCAGTCGACTGCCAGGCGTGCTAGGGCTATATTTAGGCTTGCGGTGAAAGAGTGAACCCGGAGGGTCCAGTTGCATGTGGGGCTGCATAAAGGCTCCCCTGGGGAGTTCACTTGTACCCAAAGCCTTCCTTTGGGGGCACTTCTGGATGGGTGAATGGGGCTTGAAACGCATTTTCTGGAGCCCGAGTTTTCAGTCTTCTGCCATGCTGGCTAGGGGTATATTTAGGGTTACTGGTAAACAGTGAACAAGGAGGGTCCAGTTGCATGTGGGTCTGCGTAAACGCTCCCCTGGGGAGTTTAGTTGTACCCAAAGCCTTCCTCTGGGGGCACTTTTGGATGGTCGAATTAGGCTTTTAATGCATTTTCTGGGGCCCGAGTTTTCAGTTGACTGCCAGGCGGGCCAGGGCTATATTTAGGGTTGCTGTGAAAGAGCGAATAAGGAGGGTCCAGTTGCATGTGGGGCTGCGTTAAGGCTCCCCTGGGGAGTCCAGTTGTACCCAAAGCCTTCCTTTGGGAGCACTTTTGGATGGTCCAAGGGGAATCGCAATGCGTTTTCTGAGGCCCGCTTTTTCAGTCTTCTCCCATTGCGCCGAGGGCTATATTTAGGCTTGCGGTGAAAGAGTGAACCCGGAGGGTCCAGTTGCATGTGGGGCTGCATAAAGGCTCCCCTGGGGAGTTCACTTGTACCCAAAGCCTTCCTTTGGGGGCACTTCTGGATGGGTGAATGGGGCTTGAAACGCTTTTTCTGTGGCCCGAGTTTTCAGTTTTCTGCCACGCTGGCTAGTGTTATATTTAGGGTTGCTTGTAAACAGCGAACACGGGGGGTCCATTTGCGTATGGGCCTGCATAAAGGCTCCCCTGGGGAGTTCAGTTGTACCCAAAGCCTTCCTTTGGGGGCACTTTTGGATGGGCGAATGGGGCTTGTAGCACGTTTTTTGGGGACCGATTTTTCAGTCGTCTGCCATGCGGGCCAGGGTTATATTTAGGGTTGCTGTGAAAGAGCGAATACGGAGGGTCCAGTTGCATGTGAGGCTGCATAAGGACTCCCCTGGGGAGTTCAGTTGTACCCAAAGCCTTCCTTTGGGGGCACTTTTGGATGTTCCAAGGGGAATCGCAATGCGTTTTCTGAGGCCTGCTTTTTCAGTCTTCTCCCATTGCGCCGAGGGCTATATTTAGGCTTGCGGTGAAAGAGTGAACCCGGAGGGTCCAGTTGCATGTGGGGCTGCATAAAGGCTCCCCTGGGGAGTTCACTTGTACCCAAAGCCTTCCTTTGGGGGCACTTTTGGATGGGCGAATGGGGCTCGTAACACATTTTCTGTGGCCCGAGCTTTCAGTCGACTGCCAGGGGTGCTAGGTCTATATTTAGGCTTGCAGTGAAAGAGTGAACCCGGAGGGTCCAGTTGCATGTGGGGCTGCATAAAGGCTCCCCTGGGGAGTTCACTTGTACCCAAAGCCTTCCTTTGGGGGCACTTCTGGATGGGTGAATGGGGCTTGAAACGCATTTTCTGGAGCCCGAGTTTTCAGTCTTCTGCCATGGTGGCTAGGGGTATATTTAGGGTTGCTCGTAAACAGTGAACAAGGAGGGTCCAGTTGCATGTGGGGCTGCGTAAAGGCTCCCCTGGGGAGTTCAGTTGTACCCAAAGCCTTCCTCTGGGGGCACTTTTGGATGGGCGAATTAGGCTTTTAATGCATTTTCTGGGGCCCGATTTTTCAGTCGATTGCCAGGCGGGCCAGGGCTATATTTAGGGTTGAGTGAAAGAGCGAATACGGAGGGTCCAGTTGCAGGTGGGGCTGCGTAAAGGCTCCCCTGGGGAGTTCACTTGTACCCAAAGCCTTCCTCTGGGGGCACTTTTGGATGGGCGAATTAGGCTTTTAATGCATTTTCTGGGGCCCGAGTTTTCAGTCGACTGCCAGGCGGGCCAGGGCTATATTTAGGGTTGCTGTGAAAGAGTGAATACGGAGGGTCCAGTTGCATGTGGGGCTGCATAAAGGCTCCCCTGGGGAGTTCACTTGTACCCAAAGCCTTCCTTTGGGGGCACTTCTGGATGGGTGAATGGGGCTTGAAACGCTTTTTCTGTGGCCCGAGTTTTCAGTTTTCTGCCATGCTGGCTAGTGTTATATTTAGGGTTGCTTGTAAACAGCGAACACGGGGGGTCCATTTGCGTATGGGCCTGCATAAAGGCTCCCCTGGGGAGTTCAGTTGTACCCAAAGCCTTCCTTTGGGGGCACTTTTGGATGGTCGAATGGGGCTTGTAGCACGTTTTTTGGGTTCGATTTTTCAGTCGTCTGCCATGCGGGCCAGCGTTATATTTAGGGTTGCTCTGAAAGAGCGAATACGGAGGGTCCAGTTGCATGTGGGGCTGCATAAAGGCTCCCCTGGGGATTTCAGTTGTACCCAAAGCCTTCCTTTGGGGGCACTTCTGGATGGGTGAATGGGGCTTGAAACGCTTTTTCTGTGGCCCGAGTTTTCAGTCTTCTGCCATGCTGGCTAGGGTTATATTTAGGGTTGCTGTAAAGAGCGAACACGGAGGGTCCAGTTGGATGTGGGGCTGCGTAAAGGCTCCCCTGGGGAGTTCACTTGTACCCAAAGCCTTCCTCTGGGGGCACTTTTGGATGGGCGAATTAGGCTTTAAACGCATTTTCTGGGGCCCGAGTTTTCAGTCGACTGCCAGGCGGGCCAGGGCTATATTTAGGGTTGCTGTGAAAGAGCGAATACGGAGGGTCCAGTTGCATGTGGGGCTGCATAAAGGCTCCCCTGGGGAGTTCAGTTGTACCCAAAGCCTTCCTTTGGGAGCACTTTTGGATGGTCCAAGGGGAATTGCAATGCGTTTTCTGAGGCCCGCTTTTTCAGTCTTCTCCCATTGCGCCGAGGGCTATATTTAGGCTTCCGGTGAAAGAGTGAACCCGGAGGGTCCAGTTGCATGTGGGGCTGCATAAAGGCTCCCCTGGGGAGTTCAGTTGTACTCAAAGCCTTCCTTTGGGGGCACTTCTGGATGGGTGAATGGGGCTTGAAACGCATTTTCTGGAACCCGAGTTTTCAGTCTTCTGCCATGGTGGCTAGGGTTATATTTAGGGTTGCTGTAAAGAGCGAACACGGAGGGTCCAGTTGGATGTGGGGCTGCGTAAAGGCTCCCCTGGGGAGTTCACTTGTACCCAAAGCCTTCCTTTGGGGGCACTTTTGGATGGGCGAATTAGGCTCGTAACACATTTTCTGTGGCCCGAGTTTTCAGTCGACTGCCAGGCGGGCCAGGGTTATATTTAGGGTTGTTGTGAAAGAGTGAACCCGGAGGGTCCAGTTGCATGTGGGGCTGCATAAAGGCTCCCCTGGGGAGTTCACTTGTACCCAAAGCCTTCCTTTGGGGGCACTTCTGGATGGGTGAATGGGGCTTGAAACGCATTTTCTGGAGCCCGAGTTTTCAGTCTTCTGCCATGGTGGCTAGGGGTATATTTAGGGTTGCTCGTAAACAGTGAACAAGGAGGGTCCAGTTGCATGTGGGGCTGCGTAAAGGCTCCCCTGGGGAGTTCACTTGTACCCAAAGCCTTCCTCTGGGGGCACTTTTGGATGGGCGAATTAGGCTTTTAACGCATTTTCTGGGGCCCGAGTTTTCAGTCGACTGCCAGGCGGGCCAGGGCTATATTTAGGGTTGCTGTGAAAGAGCGAATACGGAGGGTCCAGTTGCATGTGGGGCTGCATAAAGGCTCCCCTGGGGAGTTCAGTTGTACCCAAAGCCTTCCTTTGGGAGCACTTTTGGATGGTCCAAGGGGAATCGCAATGCGTTTTCTGAGGCCCGCTTTTTCAGTCTTCTCCCATTGCGCCGAGGGCTATATTTAGGCTTGCGGTGAAAGAGTGAACCCGGAGGGTCCAGTTGCATGTGGGGCTGCATAAAGGCTCCCCTGGGGAGTTCAGTTGTACCCAAAGCCTTCCTTTGGGGGCACTTTTGGATGGGCGAATGGGGCTCGTAACACAGTTTCTGTGGCCCGAACTTTCAGTCGACTGCCAGGCGTGCTAGGGCTATATTTAGGCTTGCGGTGAAAGAGTGAACCCGGAGGGTCCAGTTGCATGTGGGGCTGCATAAAGGCTCCCCTGGGGAGTTCAGTTGTACCCAAAGCCTTCCTTTGGGGGCACTTCTGGATGGGTGAATGGGGCTTGAAACGCATTTTCTGGAGCCCGAGTTTTCAGTCTTCTGCCATGGTGGCTAGGGGTATATATAGGGTTGCTCGTAAACAGTGAACAAGGAGGGTCCAGTTGCATGTGGGTCTGCATAAACGCTCCCCTGGGGAGTTCACTTGTACCCAAAGCCTTCCTCTGGGAGCACTTTTGGATGGGCGAATTAGGCTTTTAATGCATTTTCTGGGGCCCGAGTTTTCAGTTGACTGCCAGGCGGGCCAGGGCTATATTTAGGGTTGCTGTGAAAGAGCGAATACGGAGGGTCCAGTTGCATGTGGGGCTGCGTTAAGGCTCCCCTGGGGAGTTCACTTGTACCCAAAGCCTTCCTTTTGGGGCACTTTTGGATGGTCAAAGGGGAATTGAAATGCGTTTTCTGAGGCCCGCTTTTTCAGTCTTCTCCCATTGCGCCCAGGGCTATATTTAGGCTTGCGGTGAAAGAGTGAACCCGGAGGGTCCAGTTGCATGTGGGGCTGCATAAAGGCTCCCCTGGGGAGTTCACTTGTACCCAAAGCCTTCCTTTGGGGGCACTTTTGGATGGGCGAATTAGGCTATTAACGCATTTTCTGGGACCCGAATTTTCAGTCTTCTGCCATGGTGGCTAGGGGTATATTTAGGGTTGCTTGTAAACAGTGAACCCGGAGGGTCCAGTTGCATGTGGGGCTGCATAAAGGCTCCCCTGGGGAGTTCAGATGTACCCAAAGCCTTCCTTTGGGGGCACTTTTGAATGGGTGAATGGGGCTTGAAACGCATTTTCTGGAACCCGAGTTTTCAGTCTTCTGCCATGGTGGCTAGGGGTATGTTTAGGGTTGCTGTAAAGAGCAAAGACGGAGGGTCCAGTTGCATGTGGGGCTGCGTAAAGGCTCCCCTGGGGAGTTCAGTTGTACCCAAAGCCTTCCTCTGGGGGCACTTTTGGATGGGCGAATTAGGCTTTTAACGCATTTTCTGGGGCCCGAGTTTTCAGTCGACTGCCAGGCGGGCCAGGGCTATATTTAGGGTTGCTGTGAAAGAGTGAACCAGGAGGGTCCAGTTGCATGTGGGGCTGCATAAAGGCTCCCCTGGGGAGTTCACTTGTACCCAAAGCCTTCCTTTGGGGGCACTTCTGGATGGGTGAATGGGGCTTGAAACGCTTTTTCTGTGGCCCGAGTTTTCAGTATTCTGCCATGCTGGCTAGTGTTATATTTAGGGTTGCTTGTAAACAGCAAACACGGGGGGTCCGTTTGCGTATGGGCCTGCATAAAGGCTCCCCTGGGGAGTTCAGTTGTACCCAAAGCCTTCCTTTGGGGGCACTTCTGGATTGGTGAAAGGGGCTTGAAACGCTTTTTCTGTGGCCCGAGTTTTCAGTCTTCTGCCATGTTGGCTAGGGTTATATTTAGGGTTGCTGTAAAGAGCGAACACGGAGGGTCCAGTTGGATGTGGGGCTGCGTAAAGGCTCCCATGGGGAGTTCACTTGTACCCAAAGCCTTCCTTTGGGGGCACTTCTGGATGGGTGAATGGGGCTTGAAATGCATTTTCTGGAGCCCGAGTTTTCAGTCTTCTGCCATGGTGGCTATGGGTATATTTAGGGTTGCTCTTAAACAGTGAACAAGGAGGGTCCAGTTGCATGTGGGGCTGCGTAAAGGCTCCCCTGGGGAGTTCAGTTGTACCCAAAGCCTTCCTTTGGGGGCACTTCTGGATTGGTGAATGGGGCTTGAAACGCATTTTCTGGAGCCCGAGTTTTCAGTCTTCTGCCATGGTGGCTAGGGGTATATTTAGGGTTGCTCTTAAACAGTGAACAAGGAGGGTCCAGTTGCATGTGGGGCTGCATAAAGACTCCCCTGGGGAGTTCAGATGTACCCAAACCCTTCCTTTGGGGGCACTTTTGGATGGGCGAATGGGGCTCGTAACACATTTTCTGTGGCCCGAGCTTTCATTCGACTGCCAGGCGTGGTAGGGCTATATTTAGGGTTGCTGTGAAAGAGCGAATACGGAGGGTCCAGTTGCATGTGGGGCTGCATAAAGGCTCCCCTGGGGAGTTCAGTTGTACCCAAAGCCTTCCTTTGGGGGCACTTCTGGATGGGTGAATGGGGCTTGAAACGCATTTTCTGGAACCCGAGTTTTCAGTCTTCTGCCATGGTGGCTAGGGGTATGTTTAGGGTTGCTGTAAAGAGCAAAGACGGAGGGTCCAGTTGCATGTGGGGCTGCGTAAAGGCTCCCCTGGGGAGTTCAGTTGTACCCAAAGCCTTCCTCTGGGGGCACTTTTGGATGGGCGAATTAGGCTTTTAACGCATTTTCTGGGGCCCGAGTTTTCAGTCGACTGCCAGGCGGGCCAGGGCTATATTTAGGGTTGCTGTGAAAGAGTGAACCAGGAGGGTCCAGTTGCATGTGGGGCTGCATAAAGGCTCCCCTGGGGAGTTCACTTGTACCCAAAGCCTTCCTTTGGGGGCACTTCTGGATGGGTGAATGGGGCTTGAAACGCTTTTTCTGTGGCCCGAGTTTTCAGTATTCTGCCATGCTGGCTAGTGTTATATTTAGGGTTGCTTGTAAACAGCAAACACGGGGGGTCCGTTTGCGTATGGGCCTGCATAAAGGCTCCCCTGGGGAGTTCAGTTGTACCCAAAGCCTTCCTTTGGGGGCACTTCTGGATTGGTGAAAGGGGCTTGAAACGCTTTTTCTGTGGCCCGAGTTTTCAGTCTTCTGCCATGTTGGCTAGGGTTATATTTAGGGTTGCTGTAAAGAGCGAACACGGAGGGTCCAGTTGGATGTGGGGCTGCGTAAAGGCTCCCATGGGGAGTTCACTTGTACCCAAAGCCTTCCTTTGGGGGCACTTCTGGATGGGTGAATGGGGCTTGAAATGCATTTTCTGGAGCCCGAGTTTTCAGTCTTCTGCCATGGTGGCTATGGGTATATTTAGGGTTGCTCTTAAACAGTGAACAAGGAGGGTCCAGTTGCATGTGGGGCTGCGTAAAGGCTCCCCTGGGGAGTTCAGTTGTACCCAAAGCCTTCCTTTGGGGGCACTTCTGGATTGGTGAATGGGGCTTGAAACGCATTTTCTGGAGCCCGAGTTTTCAGTCTTCTGCCATGGTGGCTAGGGGTATATTTAGGGTTGCTCTTAAACAGTGAACAAGGAGGGTCCAGTTGCATGTGGGGCTGCATAAAGACTCCCCTGGGGAGTTCAGATGTACCCAAACCCTTCCTTTGGGGGCACTTTTGGATGGGCGAATGGGGCTCGTAACACATTTTCTGTGGCCCGAGCTTTCATTCGACTGCCAGGCGTGGTAGGGCTATATTTAGGGTTGCTGTGAAAGAGCGAATACGGAGGGTCCAGTTGCATGTGGGGCTGCATAAAGGCTCCCCTGGGGAGTTCAGTTGTACCCAAAGCCTTCCTTTGGGGGCACTTCTGGATGGGTGAATGGGGCTTGAAACGCATTTTCTGGAGCCCGAGTTTTCAGTCTTCTGCCATGGTGGCTAGGGGTATATTTAGGGTTGCTGGTAAACAGTGAACAAGGAGGGTCCAGTTGCTTGTGGGTCTGCGTAAACGCTCCCCTGGGGAGTTCAGTTGTACCCAAAGCCTTCCTCTGGGGGCACTTTTGGATGGACGAATTAGGCTTTTAATGCATTTTCTGGGGCCCGAGTTTTCAGTTGACTGCCAGGCGGGCCAGGGCTATATTTAGGGTTGCTGTGAAAGAGCGAATACAGAGGGTCCAGTTGCATGTGGGGCTGCGTTAAGGCTCCCCTGGGGAGTCCAGTTGTACCCAAAGCCTTCCTTTTGGAGCACTTTTGGATGGTCCAAGGGGAATCGCAATGCGTTTTCTGAGGCCCGCTTTTTCAGTCTTCTCCCATTGCGCCGAGGGCTATATTTAGGCTTGCGGTGAAAGAGTGAACCCGGAGGGTCCAGTTGCATGTGGGGCTGCATAAAGGCTCCCCTGGGGAGTTCACTTGTACCCAAAGCCTTCCTTTGGGGGCACTTCTGGATGGGTGAATGGGGCTTGAAACGCTTTTTCTGTGGCCCGAGTTTTCAGTTTTCTGCCACGCTGGCTAGTGTTATATTTAGGTTTGCTTGTAAATAGCGAACACGGGGGGTCCATTTGCGTATGGGCCTGCATAAAGGCTCCCCTGGGGAGTTCAGTTGTACCCAAAGCCTTCCTTTGGGGGCACTTTTGGATGGGCGAATGGGGCTTGTATCACGTTTTTTGGGGACCGATTTTTCAGTCGTCTGCCATGCGGGCCAGGGTTATATTTCGGGTTGCTGTGAAAGAGCGAATACGGAGGGTCCAGTTGCATGTGGGGCTGCATAAAGACTCCCCTGGGGAGTTCAGTTGTACCCAAAGCCTTCCTTTGGGGGCACTTCTGGATGTTCCAAGGGGAATCGCAATGCGTTTTATGAGGCCCGCTTTTTCAGTCTTCTCCCATTGCGCCGAGGGCTATATTTAGGCTTGCGGTGAAAGAGTGAACCCGGAGGGTCCAGTTGCATGTGGGGCTGCATAAAGGCTCCCCTGGGGAGTTCACTTGTACCCAAAGCGTTCCTTTGGGGGCACTTTTGGATGGGTGAATGGGGCTCGTAACACATTTTCTGTGGCCCGAGCTTTCAGTCGACTGCCAGGCGTGCTAGGGCTATATTTAGGCTTGCGGTGAAAGAGTGAACCCGGAGGGTCCAGTTGCATGTGGGGCTGCATAAAGGCTCCCCTGGGGAGTTCAGTTGTACCCAAAGCCTTCCTTTGGGGACACTTCTGGATGGGTGAATGGGGCTTGAAACGCATTTTCTGGAGCCCGAGTTTTCAGTCTTCTGCCATGGTGGCTAGGGGTATATTTAGGGTTGCTCGTAAACAGTGAACAAGGAGGGTCCAGTTGCATGTGGGTCTGCGTAAAGGCTCCCCTGGGGAGTTCAGTTGTACCCAAAGCCTTCCTCTGGGGGCACTTTTGGATGGGCGAATTAGGCTTTTAATGCATTTACTGGGGCCGGAGTTTTCAGTCGATTGCCAGGCGGGCCAGGGCTATATTTAGGGTTGAGTGAAAGAGCGAATACGGAGGGTCCAGTTGCATGTGGGGCTGCGTAAAGGCTCCCCTGGGGAGTTCAGTTGTACCCAAAGCCTTCCTCTGGGGGCACTTTTGGATGGGCGAATTAGGCTTTTAACGCATTTTCTGTGGCCCGAGTTTTCAGTCGACTGCCAGGCGGGCCAGGGCTATATTTAGGGTTGCTGTGAAAGAGTGAACCAGGAGGGTCCAGTTGCATGTGGGGCTGCATAAAGGCTCCCCTGGGGAGTTCACTTGTACCCAAAGCCTTCCTTTGGGGGCACTTCTGGATGGGTGAATGGGGCTTGAAACGCTTTTTCTGTGGCCCGAGTTTTCAGTTTTCTGCCATGCTGGCTAGTGTTATATTTAGGGTTGCTTGTAAACAGCGAACACGGGGGGTCCATTTGCGTATGGGCCTGCATAAAGGCTCCCCTGGGGAGTTCAGTTGTACCCAAAGCCTTCCTTTGGGGGCACTTTTGGATGGTCGAATGGGGCTTGTAGCACGTTTTTTGGGTTCGATTTTTCAGTCGTCTGCCATGCGGGCCAGCGTTATATTTAGGGTTGCTCTGAAAGAGCGAATACGGAGGGTCCAGTTGCATGTGGGGCTGCATAAAGGCTCCCCTGGGGAGTTCAGTTGTACCCAAAGCCTTCCTTTGGGGGCACTTCTGGATGGGTGAATGGGGCTTGAAACGCTTTTTCTGTGGCCCGAGTTTTCAGTCTTCTGCCATGCTGGCTAGGGTTATATTTAGGGTTGCTGTAAAGAGCGAACACGGAGGGTCCAGTTGGATGTGGGGCTGCGTAAAGGCTCCCCTGGGGAGTTCACTTGTACCCAAAGCCTTCCTTTGGGGGCACTTTTGGATGGGCGAATGGGGCTCGTAACACATTTTCTGTGGCCCGAGTTTTCAGTCGACTGCCAGGCGGGCCAGGGTTATATTTAGGGTTGTTGTGAAAGAGTGAACCCGGAGGGTCCAGTTGCATGTGGGGCTGCATAAAGGCTCCCCTGGGGAGTTCACTTGTACCCAAAGCCTTCCTTTGGGGGCACTTCTGGATGGGTGAATGGGGCTTGAAACGCATTTTCTGGAGCCCGAGTGTTCAGTCTTCTGCCATGGTGGCTAGGGGTATATTTAGGGTTGCTCGTAAACAGTGAACAAGGAGGGTCCAGTTGCATGTGGGGCTGCGTAAAGGCTCCTCTGGGGAGTTGAGTTGTACCCAAAGCCTTCCTCTTGGAGCACTTTTGGATGGTCGAATTAGGCTTTTAACGCATTTTCTGGGGCCCGAGTTTTCAGTCGACTGCCAGGCGGGCCAGGGCTATATTTAGGGTTGCTGTGAAAGAGCGAATACGGAGGGTCCAGTTGCATGTGGGGCTGCATAAAGGCTCCCCTGGGGAGTTCAGTTGTACCCAAAGCCTTCCTTTGGGAGCACTTTTGGATGGTCCAAGGGGAATCACAATGCGTTTTCTGAGGCCCGCTTTTTCAGTCTTCTCCCATTGCGCCGAGGGCTATATTTAGGCTTCCGGTGAAAGAGTGAACCCGGAGGGTCCAGTTGCATGTGGGGCTGCATAAAGGCTCCCCTGGGGAGTTCAGTTGTACTCAAAGCCTTCCTTTGGGGGCACTTCTGGATGGGTGAATGGGGCTTGAAACGCATTTTCTGGAGCCCGAGTTTTCAGTCTTCTGCCATGGTGGCTAGGGGTATATTTAGGTTTGCTCTTAAACAGTGAACAAGGAGGGTCCAGTTGCATGTGGGGCTGCATAAAGGCTCCCCTGGGGAGTTCACTTGTACCCAAAGCCTTCCTTTGGGGGCACTTCTGGATGGGTGAATGGGGCTTGAAACGCATTTTCTGGAGCCCGAGTTTTCAGTCTTCTGCCATGGTGGCTAGGGGTATATTTAGGGTTGCTCGTAAAGAGTGAACAAGGAGGGTCCAGTTGCATGTGGGTCTGCATAAACGCTCCCCTGGGGAGTTCACTTGTACCCAAAGCCTTCCTCTGGGGGCACTTTTGGATGGGCGAATTAGGCTTTTAATGCATTTTCTGGGGCCCGAGTTTTCAGTTGACTGCCAGGCGTGCCAGGGCTATATTTAGGGTTGCTGTGAAAGAGCGAATACGGAGGGTCCAGTTGCATGTGGGGCTGCGTTAAGGCTCCCCTGGGGAGTCCAGTTGTACCCAAAGCCTTCCTTTTGGGGCACTTTTGGATGGTCCAAGGGGAATCGCAATGCGTTTTCTGAGGCCCGCTTTTTCAGTCTTCTCCCATTGCGCCCAGGGCTATATTTAGGCTTGCGGTGAAAGAGTGAACCCGGAGGGTCCAGTTGCATGTGGGGCTGCATAAAGGCTCCCCTGGGGAGTCCAGTTGTACCCAAAGCCTTCCTCTGGGGGCACTTTTGGATGGGCGAGTTAGGCTATTAACGCATTTTCTGGGGCCCGAATTTTCAGTCTTCTGCCATGATGGCTAGGGGTATATTTAGGGTTGCTTGTAAACAGTGAACCCGGAGGGTCCAGTTGCATGTGGGGCTGCATAAAGGCTCCCCTGGGGAGTTCAGATGTACCCAAAGCCTTCCTTTGGGGGCACGTTTGAATGGGTGAATGGGGCTTGAAACGCATTTTCTGGAACCCGAGTTTTCAGTCTTCTGCCATGGTGGCTAGGGGTATATTTAGGGTTGCTGTAAAGAGCTAACACGGAGGGTCCAGTTGCATGTGGGGCTGCGTAAAGGCTCCCCTGGGGAGTTCACTTGTACCCAAAGCCTTCCTTTGGGGGCACTTTTGGATGGGCGAATGGGGCTCGTAACACATTTTCTGTAGCCCGAGCTTTCAGTCGACTGCCAGGCGGGCCAGGGCTATATTTAGGGTTGCTGTGAAAGAGCGAATACGCAGGGTCCAGTTGCATGTGGGGCTGCGTTAAGGCTCCCCTGGGGAGTCCAGTTGTACCCAAAGCCTTCCTCTGGGGGCACTTTTGGATGGTCCAAGGGGAATCGCAATGCGTATTCGGGGGCCCGCTTTTTCAGTCTTCTCCATTTGCGCCGAGGACTATATTTAGGCTTGCAGTGAAAGAGTGAACCCAGAGGGTCCAGTTGCATGTGGGGCTGCATAAAGACTCCCCTGGGGAGTTCAGTTGTACCCAAAGCCTTCCTTTGGGGGCACTTTTGGATGGGCGAATGGGGCTCGTAACACATTTTCTGTGGCCCGAGCTTTCAGTCGACTGCCAGGCGTGCTAGGGCTATATTTAGGCTTGCGGTGAAAGAGTGAATACGGAGGGTCCAGTTGCATGTGGGGCTGCATAAAGGCTCCCCTGGGGAGTTCACTTGTACCCAAAGCCTTCCTTTGGGGGCACTTCTGGATGGGTGAATGGGGCTTGAAACGCATTTTCTGGGGCCCGAGTTTTCAGTCGACTGCCATGCTGGCTAGGGATATATTTAGGGTTGCTCGTAAACAGTGAACAAGGAGGGTCCAGTTGCATGTGGGGCTGCGTAAAAGCTCCCCTGGGGAGTTCACTTGTACCCAAAGCCTTCCTCTGGGGGCACTTCTGGATGGGCGAATTAGGCTTTTAATGCATTTTCTGGGGCCCGAGTTTTCAGTCGACTGCCAGGCGGGCCAGGGCTATATTTAGGTTTGCTGTGAAAGAGCGAATACGGAGGGTCCAGTTGCATGTGGGGCTGCGTAAAGGCTCCCCTGGGGCGTTCAGTTGTACCCAAAGCCTTCCTCTGGGGGCACTTTTGGATGGGCGAATTAGGCTTTTAACGCATTTTCTGGGGCCCGAGTTTTCAGTCGACTGCCAGGCGGGCCAGGGCTATATTTAGGGTTGCTGTGAAAGAGTGAACAAGGAGGGTCCAGTTGCATGTGGGGCTGCATAAAGGCTCCCCTGGGGAGTTCACTTGTACCCAAAGCCTTCTTTGGGGGCACTTCTGGATGGGTGAATGGGGCTTGAAACGCTTTTTCTGTGGCCCGAGTTTTCAGTTTTCTGCCATGCTGGCTAGTGTTATATTTAGGGTTGCTTTTAAACAGCGAACACGGGGGGTCCATTTGCGTATGGGCCTGCATAAAGGCTCCCCTGGGGAGTTCACTTGTACCCAAAGCCTTCCTTTGGGGGCACTTTTGGATGGGCGAATGGGGCTTGTAGCACGTTTTTTGGGTTCGATTTTTCAGTCGTCTGCCATGCGGGCCAGCGTTATATTTAGGGTTGCTCTGAAAGAGCGAATACGGAGGGTCCAGTTGCATGTGGGTCTGCATAAACGCTCCCCTGGGGAGTTCAGTTGTACCCAAAGCCTTCCTTTGGGGGCACTTCTGGATGGGCTAAAGGGGCTTGAAACGCTTTTTCTGTGGGCCGAGTTTTCAGTCTTCTGCCATTCTGGCTAGGGTTATATTTAGGGTTGCTGTAAAGAGCGAACACGGAGGGTCCAGTTGCATGTGGGGCTGCATAAAGGCTCCCCTGGGGAGTTCAGTTGTACCCAAAGCCTTCCTTTGGGAGCACTTTAGGATGGTCCAAGGGGAATCGCAATGCGTTTTCTGAGGCCCGCTTTTTCAGTCTTCTCCCATTGCGCCGATGGCTATATTTAGGCTTGCGGTGAAAGAGTGAACCCGGAGGGTCCAGTTGCATGTGGGGCTGCATAAAGGCTCCCCTGGGGAGTTCAGTTGTACTCAAAGCCTTCCTTTGGGGGCACTTCTGGATGGGTGAATGGGGCTTGAAACGCATTTTCTGGAGCCCGAGTTTTCAGTCTTCTGCCATGGTGGCTAGGGGTATATTTAGGGTTGCTCTTAAACAGTGAACAAGGAGGGTCCAGTTGCATGTGGGGCTGCATAAAGGCTCCCCTGGGGAGTTCAGTTGTACCCAAAGCCTTCCTTTGGGGGCACTTTTGGATGGGCGAATGGGGCTCGTAACACATTTTCTGTGGCCCGAGCTTTCAGTCGACTGCCAGGCGTGCTAGGGCTATATTTAGGCTTGCGGTGAAAGAGTGAACCCGGAGGGTCCAGTTGCATGTGGGGCTGCATAAAGGCTCCCCTGGGGAGTTCACTTGTACCCAAAGCCTTCCTTTGGGGGCACTTCTGGATGGGTGAATGGGGCTTGAAACGCATTTTCTGGAGCCCGAGTTTTCAGTCTTCTGCCATGGTGGCTAGGGGTATATTTAGGGTTGCTCGTAAACAGTGAACAAGGAGGGTCCAGTTGCATGTGGGTCTGCATAAACGCTCCCCTGGGGAGTTCACTTGTACCCAAAGCCTTCCTCTGGGGGCACTTTTGGATGGGCGAATTAGGCTTTTAATGCATTTTCTGGGGCCCGAGTTTTCAGTTGACTGCCAGGCGGGCCAGGGCTATATTTAGGGTTGCTGTGAAAGAGCGAATACGGAGGGTCCAGTTGCATGTGGGGCTGCGTTAAGGCTCCCCTGGGGAGTCCAGTTGTACCCAAAGCCTTCCTTTTGGGGGCACTTTTGGATGGTCCAAGGGGAATCGCAATGCGTTTTCTGAGGCCCGCTTTTTCAGTCTTCTCCCATTGCGCCCAGGGCTATATTTAGGCTTGCGGTGAAAGAGTGAACCCGGAGGGTCCAGTTGCATGTGGGGCTGCATAAAGGCTCCACTGGGGAGTCCAGTTGTACCCAAAGCCTTCCTCTGGGGGCACTTTTGGATGGGCGAATTAGGCTATTAACGCATTTTCTGGGGCCCGAATTTTCAGTCTTCTGCCATGGTGGCTAGGGGTATATTTAGGGTTGCTTGTAAACAGTGAACAAGGAGGGTCCAGTTGCATGTGGGGCTGCATAAAGGCTCCCCTGGGGAGTTCAGATGTACCCAAAGCCTTCCTTTGGGGGCACTTTTTAATGGGTGAATGGGGCTTGAAACGCATTTTCTGGAACCCGAGTTTTCAGTCTTCTGCCATGGTGGCTAGGGGTATATTTAGGGTTGCTGTAAAGAGCAAAGACGGAGGGTCCAGTTGCATGTGGGGCTGCGTAAAGGCTCCCCTGGGGAGTTCACTTGTACCCAAAGCCTTCCTTTGGGGGCACTTATGGATGGGCGAATGGGGCTCGTAACACATTTTCTGTAGCCCGAGCTTTCAGTCGACTGCCAGGCGGGCCAGGGCTATATTTAGGGTTGCTGTGAAAGAGCGAATACGGAGGGTCCAGTTGCATGTGGGGCTGCGTTAAGGCTCCCCTGGGGAGTCCAGTTGTACCCAAAGCCTTCCTTTTGGGGCACTTTTGGATGGTCCAAGGGGAATCGCAATGCGTTTTCGGGGGCCCGCTTTTTCAGACTTCTCCATTTGCGCCGAGGGCTATATTTAGGCTTGCAGTGAAAGAGTGAACCCAGAGGGTCCAGTTGCATGTGGGGCTGCATAAAGGCTCCCCTGGGGAGTTCAGTTGTACCCAAAGCCTTCCTTTGGGGGCACTTTTGGATGGGCGAATGGGGCTCGTAACACATTTTCTGTAGCCCGAGCTTTCAGTCGACTGCCAGGCGTGCTAGGGATATATTTAGGCTTGCGGTGAAAGAGTGAATACGGAGGGTCCAGTTGCATGTGGGGCTGCGTTAAGGCTCCCCTGGGGAGTTCACTTGTACCCAAAGCCTTCCTTTGGGGGCACCTCTGGATGGGTGAATGGGGCTTGAAACGCATTTTCTGGAGGCCGTATTTTCAGTTTTCTGCCATGCTGGCTAGGGGTTTATTTAGGATTGCTTGTAAACAGCGAACACGGGGGGTTCAATTGCGTATGGGCCTGCATAAAGGCTCCCCTGGGGATTTCACTTGTACCCAAAGCCTTCCTTTGGGGGCACTTCTGGATTGGCGAAAGGGGCTTGAAACGCTTTTTCTGTGGCCTGAGTTTTCAGTCTTCTGCCACGCTGGCTAGGGTTATATTTAGGGTTGCTGTAAAGAGCGAATACGGAGGGTCCAGTTGCATGTGGGGCTGCGTAAAGGCTCCCCTGGGGAGTTCACTTGTACCCAAAGCCTTCCTTTGGGGGCACTTTCAGATGGGCGAATGAGGCTCGTAACACATTTTCTGGGGCCCGAGTTTTCAGTCGACTGCCAGGCGGGTCAGGGCTATATTTAGGGTTGCTGTGAAAGAGCGAATACGGAGGGTCCAGTTGCATGTGGGGCTGCGTAAAGGCTACCCTGGGGAGTTCAGTTGTACCCAAAGCCTTCCTTTGGGGGCACTTCTGGATGGGTGAATGGGGCTTGAAATGCATTTTCTGGAGCCCGAATTTTCAGTTTTCTGCCATGCTGGCTAGGGGTATATTTAGGGTTGCTCGTAAACAGTGAACAAGGAGGGTCCAGTTGCATGTGGGGCTGCGTTAAGGCTCCCCTGGGGAGTTCAGATGTACCCAAAGCCTTCCTTTGGGGGCACTTTTGGATGGGCGAATGGGGCTCGTAACATATTTTCTGTGGCCCGAGCTTTCAGTCGACTGCCAGGCGTGCTAGGGCTATATTTAGGCTTGCGGTGAAAGAGTGAACCCGGAGGGTCCAGTTGCATGTGGGGCTGCATAAAGGCTCCCCTGGGGAGTTCAGTTGTACTCAAAGCCTTCCTTTGGGGGCACTTCTGGATGGGTGAATGGGGCTTAAAACGCATTTTCTGGAGCCCGAGTTTTCAGTCTTCTGCCATGGTGGCTAGGGGTATATTTAGGGTTGCTCTAAAACAGTGAACAAGGAGGGTCCAGTTGCATGTGGGGCTGCGTAAAGGCTCCCCTGGGGAGTTCAGATGTACCCAAAGCCTTCCTTTGGGGGCACTTTTGGATGGGCGAATGGGGCTCGTAACACATTTTCTGTGGCCCGAGCTTTCAGTCGACTGCCAGGCGTTCTAGGGCTATATTTAGGCTTGCGGTGAAAGAGTGAACCCGGAGGGTCCAGTTGCATGTGGGGCTGCATAAAGGCTCCCCTGGGGAGTTCACTTGTACCCAAAGCCTTCCTTTGGGGGCACTTTTGGATGGGCGAATGAGGCTCGTAACACATTTTCTGGGGCCCGAGTTTTCAGTCGACTGCCAGGCGGGTCAGGGCTATATTTAGGGTTGCTGTGAAAGAGCGAATACGGAGGGTCCAGTTGCATGTGGGGCTGCGTAAAGGCTACCCTGGGGAGTTCAGTTGTACCCAAAGCCTTCTGTTGGGGCACTTCTGGATGGGTGAATGGGGCTTGAAATGCATTTTCTGGAGCCCGAATTTTCAGTTTTCTGCCATGGTGGCTAGGGGTATATTTAGGGTTGCTCGTAAACAGTGAACAAGGAGGGTCCAGTTGCATGTGGGGCTGCGTAAAGGCTCCCCTGGGGAGTTCAGATGTACCCAAAGCCTTCCTTTGGGGGCACTTTTGGATGGGCGAATGGGGCTCGTAACACATTTTCTGTGGCCCGAGCTTTCAGTCGACTGCCAGGCGTGCTAGGGTATATTTAGGCTTGCGGTGAAAGAGTGAACCCGGAGGGTCCAGTTGCATGTGGGGCTGCATAAAGGCTCCTCTGGGGAGTTCAGTTGTACTCAAAGCCTTCCTTTGGGGGCACTTCTGGATGGGTGAATGGGGCTTGAAACGCATTTTCTGGAGCCCGAGTTTTCAGTCTTCTGCCATGGTGGCTAGGGGTATATTTAGGGTTGCTCTAAAACAGTGAACAAGGAGGGTCCAGTTGCATGTGGGGCTGCGTAAAGGCTCCCCTGGGGAGTTCAGATGTACCCAAAGCCTTCCTTTGGGGGCACTTTTGGATGGGCGAATGGGGCTCGTAACACATTTTCTGTGGCCCGAGCTTTCAGTCGACTGCCAGGCGTGCTAGGGGTATATTTAGGCTTGCGGTGAAAGAGTGAACCCGGAGGGTCCAGTTGCATGTGGGGCTGCGTTAAGGCTCCCCTGGGGAGTCCAGTTGTACCCAAAGCCTTCCTTTGGGAGCACTTTTGGATGGTCCAAGGGGAATCGCAATGCGTTTTCTGAGGCCCGCTTTTTCAGTCTTCTCCCATTGCGCCGAGGGCTATATTTAGGCTTGCGGTGAAAGAGTGAACCCGGAGGGTCCAGTTGCATGTGGGGCTGCATAAAGGCTCCCCTGGGGAGTTCACTTGTACCCAAAGCCTTCCTTTGGGGGCACTTCTGGATGGGTGAATGGGGCTTGAAACGCATTTTCTGGAGCCCGAATTTTCAGTTTTCTGCCATGCTGGCTAGGGGTATATTTAGGGTTGCTCGTAAACAGTGAACAAGGAGGGTCCAGTTGCATGTGGGGCTGCGTAAAGGCTCCCCTGGGGAGTCCAGTTGTACCCAAAGCCTTCCTCTGGGGGCACTTTTGGATGGGCGAATTAGGCTATTAACGCATTTTCTGGGGCCCGAATTTTCAGTCTTCTTCCATGGTGGCTAGGGGTATATTTAGGGTTGCTTGTAAACAGTGAACCCGGAGGGTCCAGTTGCATGTGGGGCTGCATAAAGGCTCCCCTGGGGAGTTCACTTGTACCCAAAGCCTTCCTTTGGGGGTACTTTTGAATGGGTGAATGGGGCTTGAAACGCATTTTCTGGAAACCGAGTTTTCAGTCTTCTGCCACGCTGGCTAGGGTTATATTTAGGGTTGCTGTAAAGAGCGAACACGGAGGGTCCAGTTGCATGTGGGGCTGCGTAAAGGCTCCCCTGGGGAGTTCACTTGTACCCAAAGCCTTCCTTTGGGGGCACTTTTGGATGGGCGAATGGGGCTCGTAACACATTTTCTGTGGCCCGAGTTTTCAGTCGACTGCCAGGCGGGTCAGGGCTATATTTAGGGTTGCTGTGAAAGAGCGAATACGGAGGGTCCAGTTGCATGTGGGGCTGCGTTAAGGCTCCCCTGGGGAGTCCAGTTGTACCCAAAGCCTTCCTTTGGGAGCACTTTTGGATGGTCCAAGGGGAATCGCAATGCGTTTTCTGAGGCCCGCTTTTTCAGTCTTCTCCCATTGCGCCGAGGGCTATATTTAGGCTTGCGGTGAAAGAGTGAACCCGGAGGGTCCAGTTGCATGTGGGGCTGCATAAAGGCTCCCCTGGGGAGTTCAGTTGTACCCAAAGCCTTCCTTTGGGGGCACTTCTGGATGGGTGAATGGGGCTTGAAACGCATTTTCTGGAGCCCAAGTTTTCAGTCTTCTGCCATGGTGGCTAGGGGTATATTTAGGGTTGCTTGTAAACAGTGAACAAGGAGGGTCCAGTTGCATGTGGGGCTGCGTAAAGGCTCCCCTGGGGAGTTCAGTTGTACCCAAAGCCTTCCTCTGGGGGCACTTTTGGATGGGCGAATTAGGCTTTTAATGCATTTTCTGGGGCCCGAGTTTTCAGTCGACTGCCAGGTGTGCTAGGGCTATATTTAGGCTTGCGGTGAAAGAGTGAACCCGGAGGGTCCAGTTGCATGTGGGGCTGCATAAAGGCTCCCCTGGGGAGTTCAGTTGTACTCAAAGCCTTCCTTTGGGGGCACTTCTGGATGGGTGAATGGGGCTTGAAACGCATTTTCTGGAGCCCGAGTTTTCAGTCTTCTGCCATGGTGGCTAGGGGTATATTTAGGGTTGCTCTAAAACAGTGAACAAGGAGGGTCCAGTTGCATGTGGGGCTGCGTAAAGGCTCCCCTGGGGAGTTCAGATGTACCCAAAGCCTTCCTTTGGGGGCACTTTTGGATGGGCGAATGGGGCTCGTAACACATTTTCTGTGGCCCGAGCTTTCAGTCGACTGCCAGGCGTGCTAGGGCTATATTTAGGCTTGCGGTGAAAGAGTGAACCCGGAGGGTCCAGTTGCATGTGGGGCTGCATAAAGGCTCCCCTGGGGAGTTCACTTGTACCCAAAGCCTTCCTTTGGGGGCACTTCTGGATGGCTGAATGGGGCTTGAAACGCATTTTCTGGAGCCCGAGTTTTCAGTCTTCTGCCATGGTGGCTAGGGGTATATTTAGGGTTGCTCGTAAACAGTGAACAAGGAGGGTCCAGTTGCATGTGGGTCTGCATAAACGCTCCCCTGGGGAGTTCAGTTGTACCCAAAGCCTTCCTCTGGGGGCACTTTTGGATGGGCGAATTAGGCTTTTAATGCATTTTCTGGGGCCCGAGTTTTCAGTTGACTGCCAGGCGGGCCAGGGCTATATTTAGGGTTGCTGTGAAAGAGCGAATACGGAGGGTCCAGTTGCATGTGGGGCTGCGTTAAGGCTCCCCTGGGGAGTCCAGTTGTACCCAAAGCCTTCCTTTGGGAGCACTTTTGGATGGTCCAAGGGGAATCGCAATGCGTTTTCTGAGGCCCGCTTTTTCAGTCTTCTCCCATTGCGCCGAGGGCTATATTTAGGCTTGCGGTGAAAGAGTGAACCCGGAGGGTCCAGTTGCATGTGGGGCTGCATAAAGGCTCCCCTGGGGAGTTCAGTTGTACCCAAAGCCTTCCTTTGGGGGCACTTCTGGATGGGTGAATGGGGCTTGAAACGCATTTTCTGGAGCCCGAATTTTCAGTTTTCTGCCATGCTGGCTAGGGGTATATTTAGGGTTGCTCGTAAACAGTGAACAAGGAGGGTCCAGTTGCATGTGGGGCTGCGTAAAGGCTCCCCTGGGGAGTCCAGTTGTACCCAAAGCCTTCCTCTGGGGGCACTTTTGGATGGGCGAATTAGGCTATTAACGCATTTTCTGGGGCCCGAATTTTCAGTCTTCTTCCATGGTGGCTAGGGGTATATTTAGGGTTGCTTGTAAACAGTGAACCCGGAGGGTCCAGTTGCATGTGGGGCTGCATAAAGGCTCCCCTGGGGAGTTCACTTGTACCCAAAGCCTTCCTTTGGGGGTACTTTTGAATGGGTGAATGGGGCTTGAAACGCATTTTCTGGAAACCGAGTTTTCAGTCTTCTGCCACGCTGGCTAGGGTTATATTTAGGGTTGCTGTAAAGAGCGAACACGGAGGGTCCAGTTGCATTGGGGCTGCGTAAAGGCTCCCCTGGGGAGTTCACTTGTACCCAAAGCCTTCCTTTGGGGGCACTTTTGGATGGGCGAATGGGGCTCGTAACACATTTTCTGTGGCCCGAGTTTTCAGTCGACTGCCAGGCGGGTCAGGGCTATATTTAGGGTTGCTGTGAAAGAGCGAATACGGAGGGTCCAGTTGCATGTGGGGCTGCGTTAAGGCTCCCCTGGGGAGTCCAGTTGTACCCAAAGCCTTCCTTTGGGAGCACTTTTGGATGGTCCAAGGGGAATCGCAATGCGTTTTCTGAGGCCCGCTTTTTCAGTCTTCTCCCATTGCGCCGAGGGCTATATTTAGGCTTGCGGTGAAAGAGTGAACCCGGAGGGTCCAGTTGCATGTGGGGCTGCATAAAGGCTCCCCTGGGGAGTTCAGTTGTACCCAAAGCCTTCCTTTGGGGGCACTTCTGGATGGGTGAATGGGGCTTGAAACGCATTTTCTGGAGCCCAAGTTTTCAGTCTTCTGCCATGGTGGCTAGGGGTATATTTAGGGTTGCTTGTAAACAGTGAACAAGGAGGGTCCAGTTGCATGTGGGGCTGCGTAAAGGCTCCCCTGGGGAGTTCAGTTGTACCCAAAGCCTTCCTCTGGGGGCACTTTTGGATGGGCGAATTAGGCTTTTAATGCATTTTCTGGGGCCCGAGTTTTCAGTCGACTGCCAGGCGGGCCAGGGCTATATTTAGGGTTGCTGTGAAAGAGCGAATACGGAGGGTCCAGTTGCATGTGGGGCTGCGTTAAGGCTCCCCTGGGGAGTCCAGTTGTACCCAAAGCCTTCCTTTGGGAGCACTTTTGGATGGTCCAAGGGGAATCGCAATGCGTTCTCTGAGGCCCGCTTTTTCAGTCTTCTCCCATTGCGCCCAGGGCTATATTTAGGCTTGCGGTGAAGGAGTGAACCCGGAGGGTCCAGTTGCATGTGGGGCTGCATAAAGGCTCCCCTGGGGAGTTCACTTGTACCCAAAGCCTTCCTTTGGGGGCACTTCTGGATGGGTGAATGGGGCTTGAAATGCATTTTATGGAGCCCGAGTTTTCAGTCTTCTGCCATGGTGGCTAGGGGTATATTTAGGGTTGCTCTTAAACAGTGAACAAGGAGGGTCCAGTTGCATGTGGGGCTGCGTAAAGGCTCCCCTGGGGAGTTCACTTGTACCCAAAGCCTTCCTTTGGGGGCACTTTTGGATGGGCGAATGGGGCTCGTAACACATTTTCTGTGGCCCGAGCTTTTAGTCGACTGCCAGGCGTGCTAGGGCTATATTTAGGCTTGCGGTGAAAGAGTGAACCCGGAGGGTCCAGTTGCATGTGGGGCTGCATAAAGGCTCCCCTGGGGAGTTCACTTGTACCCAAAGCCTTCCTTTGGGGGCACTTCTGGATGGGTGAATGGGGCTTGAAACGCATTTTCTGGAGCCCGAGTTTTCAGTCTTCTGCCATGGTGGCTAGGGGTATATTTAGGGTTGCTCGTAAACAGTGAACAAGGGGGGTCCAGTTGCATGTAGCGCTGCATAAAGGCTCCCCTGGGGAGTTCAGTTGTACCCAAAGCCTTCCTCTGGGGGCACTTTTGGATGGGCAAATTAGGCTTTCAATGCATTTTCTGTGGCCCGAGCTTTCAGTTGACTGCCAGGCGGGCCAGGGCTATATTTAGGGTTGCTGTGAAAGAGCGAATACGGAGGGTCCAGTTGCATGTGGGGCTGCGTTAAGGCTCCCCTGGGGAGTCCAGTTGTACCCAAAGCCTTCCTTTGGGAGCACTTTTGGATGGTCCAAGGGGAATCGCAATGCGTTTTCTGAGGCCCGCTTTTTCAGTCTTCTCCCATTGCGCCGAGGGCTATATTAAGGCTTGCGGTGAAAGAGTGAACCCGGAGGGTCCAGTTGCATGTGGGGCTGCATAAAGGCTCCCCTGGGGAGTTCACTTGTACCCAAAGCCTTCCTTTGGGGGCACTTCTGGATGGGTGAATGGGGCTTGAAACGCATTTTCTGGAGCCCGAATTTTCAGTTTTCTGCCATGCTGGCTAGGGGTATATTTAGGGTTGCTCGTAAACAGTGAACAAGGAGGGTCCAGTTGCATGTGGGTCTGCGTAAAGGCTCCCCTGGGGAGTCCAGTTGCACCCAAAGCCTTCCTTTGGGGGCACTTTTGGATGGTCGAATGGGGCTTGTATCACGTTTTCTGGGGCCCGAATTTTCAGTCTTCTGCCATGGTGGCTAGGGGTATATTTAGGGTTGCTTGTAAACAGTGAACCCGGAGGATCCAGTTGCATGTGGGGCTGCATAAAGGCTCCCCTGGGGAGTTCAGATGTACCCAAAGCCTTCCTTTGAGGGCACTTTTGGATGGGCGAATGGGGCTCGTAACACATTTTCTGTGGCCCGAGCTTTCAGTCGACTGCCAGGCGTGCTAGGGCTATATTTAGGCTTGCGGTGAAAGAGTGAACCCGGAGGGTCCAGTTGCATGTGGGGCTGCATAAAGGCTCCCCTGGGGAGTTCAGTTGTACTCAAAGCCTTCCTTTGGGGGCACTTCTGGATGGGTGAATGGGGCTTGAAACGCATTTTCTGGAGCCCGATTTTTCAGTCTTCTGCCATGGTGGCTAGGGGTATATTTAGGGTTGCTCTTAAACAGTGAACAAGGAGGGTCCAGTTGCATGTGGGGCTGCGTAAAGGCTCCCCTGGGGAGTTCAGATGTACCCAAAGCCTTCCTTTGGGGGCACTTTTGGATGGGCGAATGGGGCTCGTAACACATTTTCTGTGGCCCGAGCTTTCAGTCGACTGCCAGGCGTGCTAGGGCTATATTTAGGCTTGCGGTGAAAGAGTGAACCTGGAGGGTCCAGTTGCATGTGGGGCTGCATAAAGGCTCCCCTGGGGAGTTCACTTGTACCCAAAGCCTTCCTTTGGGGGCACTTCTGGATGGGTGAATGGGGCTTGAAACGCATTTTCTGGAGCCCGAATTTTCAGTTTTCTGCCATGCTTGCTAGGGGTATATTTAGGGTTGCTCGTAAACAGTGAACAAGGAGGGTCCAGTTGCATGTGGGTCTGCGTAAAGGCTCCCCTGGGGAGTCCAGTTGCACCCAAAGCCTTCCTCTGGGGGCACTTTTGGATGGGCGAATTAGGCTATTAACGCATTTTCTGGGGCCCGAATTTTCAGTCTTCTGCCATGGTGGCTAGGGGTATATTTAGGGTTGCTCGTAAACAGTGAACAAGGAGGGTCCAGTTGCATGTGGGGCTGCGTAAAAGATCCCCTGGGGAGTTCACTTGTACCCAAAGCCTTCCTCTGGGGGCACTTCTGGATGGGCGAATTAGGCTTTTAATGCATTTTCTGGGGCCTGAGTTTTCAGTCGACTGCCAGGCGGGCCAGGGCTATATTTAGGGTTGCTGTGAAAGAGCGAACACGGAGGGTCCAGTTGCATGTGGGGCTGCGTAAAGGCTCCCCTGGGGAGTTCACTTGTACCCAAAGCCTTCCTTTGGGGGCACTTCTGGATGGGTGAATTAGGCTATTAACGCATTTTCTGGGGCCCGAATTTTCAGTCTTCTGCCATGGTGGCTAGGGGTATATTTAGGGTTGCTTGTAAACAGTGAACCCGGAGGGTCCAGTTGCATGTGGGGCTGCATAAAGGCTCCCCTGGGGAGTTCACTTGTACCCAAAGCCTTCCTTTGGGGGCACTTTTGGATGGGCGAATGGGGCTCGTAACACATTTTCTGTGGCCCGAGCTTTCAGTCGACTGCCAGGCGTGCTAGGGCTATATTTAGGCTTGCGGTGAAAGAGTGAATACGGAGGGTCCAGTTGCATGTGGGGCTGCATAAAGGCTCCCCTGGGGAGTTCACTTGTACCCAAAGCCTTCCTTTGGGGGCACTTCTGGATGGGTGAATGGGGCTTGAAACGCATTTACTGGAGCCCGAGTTTTCAGTCTTCTGCCATGGTGGCTAGGGGTATATTTAGGGTTGCTCGTAAACAGTGAAAAAGGAGGGTCCAGTTGCATGTGGGGCTGCGTAAAAGCTCCCCTGGGGAGTTCAGTTGTACCCAAAGCCTTCCTCTGGGGGCACTTCTGGATGGGCGAATTAGGCTTTTAATGCATTTTCTGGGGCCCGAGTTTTCAGTCGACTGCCAGGCGGGCCAGGGCTATATTTAGGGTTGCTGTGAAAGAGCGAATACGGAGGGTACAGTTGCATGTGGGGCTGCGTTAAGGCTCCCCTGGGGAGTCCAGATGTACCCAAAGCCTTCCTTTGGGGGCACTTTTGGATGGTCCAAGGGGAATCGCTATGCGTTTTCTGAGGCCCGCTTTTTCAGACTTCTCCCATTGCGCCGAGGCCTATATTTAGGCTTGCGGTGAAAGAGTGAACCCGGAGGGTCCAGTTGCATGTGGGGCTGCATAAAGGCTCCCCTGGGGAGTTCACTTGTACCCAAAGCCTTCCTCTGGGGGCACTTTTGGATGGGCGAATGGGGCTCGTAACACATTTTCTGTGGCCCGAGCTTTCAGTCGACTGCCAGGCGTGCTAGGACTATATTTAGGCTTGCGGTGAAAGAGTGAATACGGAGGGTCCAGTTGCATGTGGGGCTGCGTTAAGGCTCCCCTGGGGAGTCCAGTTGTACCCAAAGCCTTCCTTTGGGGGCACTTTTGGATGGTCCAAGTGGAATCGTAATGCGTTTTCTGAGGCACGCTTTTTCAGTCTTCTCCCATTGCGCCGAGGGCTATATTTAGGCTTGCGGTGAAAGAGTGAACCCGGAGGGTCCAGTTGCATGTGGGGCTGCATAAAGGCTCCCCTGGGGAGTTCACTTGTACCCAAAGCCTTCCTTTGGGGGCACTTCTGGATGGGCGAATTAGGCTTTTAATGCATTTTCTGGGGCCCGAGTTTTCAGTCGACTGCCAGGCGGGCCAGGGCTATATTTAGGGTTGCTGTGAAAGAGCGAATACGGAGGGTCCAGTTGCATGTGGGGCTGCGTTAAGGCTCCCCTGGGGAGTCCAGTTGTACCCAAAGCCTTCCTTTGGGAGCACTTTTGGATGGTCCATGGGGAATCGCAATGCGTTTTCTGAGGCCCGCTTTTTCAGTCTTCTCCCATTGCGCCGAGGGCTATATTTAGGCTTGCGGTGAAAGAGTGAACCCGGAGGGTCCAGTTGCATGTGGGGCTGCATAAAGGCTCCCCTGGGGAGTTCAGATGTACCCAAAGCCTTCCTTTGGGGGCACTTTTGGATGGGCGAATGGGGCTCGTAACACATTTTCTGTGGCCCGAGCTTTCAGTCGACTGCCAGGCGTGCTAGGGCTATATTTAGTCTTGCGGTGAAAGAGTGAACCCGGAGGGTCCAGTTGCATGTGGGGCTGCGTAAAGGCTCCCCTGGGGAGTTCAGTTGTACCCAAAGCCTTCCTCTGGGGGCACTTTTGGATGGGCGAATTAGGCTTTTAACGCATTTTCTGGGGCCCGAGTTTTCAGTCGACTGCCAGGCGGGCCAGGGCTATATTTAGGGTTGCTGTGAAAGAGCAAATACGGAGGGTCCAGTTGCATGTGGGGCTGCGTTAAGGCTCCCCTGGGGAGTCCAGTTGTACCCAAAGCCTTCCTTTGGGAGCACTTTTGAATGGTCCAAGGGGAATCGCAATGCGTTTTCTGAGGCCCGCTTTTTCAGTCTTCTCCCATTGCGCCGAGGGCTATATTTAGGCTTGCGGTGAAAGAGTGAACCCGGAGGGTCCAGTTGCATGTGGGGCTGCATAAAGGCTCCCCTGGGGAGTTCACTTGTACCCAAAGCCTTCCTTTGGGGGCACTTCTGGATGGGTGAATTGGGCTTGAAACGCATTTTCTGGAGCCCGAATTTTCAGTTTTCTGCCATGCTGGCTAGGGGTATATTTAGGATTGCTTGTAAACAGCGAACACGGGGGGTTCAGTTGCGTATGGGCCTGCATAAAGGCTCCCCTGGGGAGTTCAGTTGTACCCAAAGCCTTCCTTTGGGGGCACTTTTGGATGGTCGAATGGGGCTTGTATCACGTTTTCTGGGGCTCGATTTTTCAGTCGTCTGCCATTCGGGCCAGGGTTATATTTAGGGTTGCTTTGAAAGAGCGAATATGGAGGGTCCAGTTGCATGTGGGGCTGCATAAAGGCTCCCCTGGGGAGTTCAGTTGTACCCAAAGCCTTCCTTTGGGGGCACTTTTGGATGGGCGAATGGGGCTCGTAACACATTTTCTGTGGCCCGAGTTTTCAGTCGACTGCCAGGCGGGTCAGGGCTATATTTAGGGTTGCTGTGAAAGAGCGAATACGGAGGGTCCAGTTGCATGTGGGGCTGCGTTAAGGCTCCCCTGGGGAGTCCAGTTGTACCCAAAGCCTTCCTTTGGGAGCACTTTTCGATGGTCCAAGGGGAATCGCAATGCGTTTTCTGAGGCCCGCTTTTTCAGTCTTCTCCCATTGCGCCCAGGGCTATATTTAGGCTTGCGGTGAAAGAGTGAACCCGGAGGGTCCAGTTGCATGTGGGGCTGCATAAAGGCTCCCCTGGGGAGTTCAGTTGTACTCAAAGCCTTCCTTTGGGGGCACTTCTGGATGGGTGAATGGGGCTTGAAACGCATTTTCTGGAGCCCAAATTTTCAGTCTTCTGCCATGGTGGCTAGGGGTATATTTAGGGTTGCTCGTAAACAGTGAACAAGGAGGGTCCAGTTGCATGTGGGGCTGCATAAAGGCTCCCCTGGGGAGTTCAGTTGTACTCAAAGCCTTCCTTTGGGGGCACTTCTGGATGGGTGAATGAGGCTTGAAACGCATTTTCTGGAGCCCGAGTTTTCAGTCTTCTGCCATGGTGGCTAGGGGTATATTTAGGGTTGCTCGTAAACAGTGAACAAGGCGGGTCCAGTTGCATGTGGGGCTGCGTAAAAGCTCCCCTGGGGAGTTCAGTTGTACCCAAAGCCTTCCTCTGGGGGCACTTCTGGATGGGCGAATTAGGCTTTTAATGCATTTTCTGGGGCCCGAGTTTTCAGTCGACTGCCAGGCGGGCCAGGGCTATATTTAGGGTTGCTGTGAAAGAGCGAATACGGAGGGTCCAGTTGCATGTGGGGCTGCGTTAAGGCTCCCCTGGGGAGTCCAGTTGTACCCAAAGCCTTCCTTTGGGGGCACTTTTGGATGGTCCAAGGGGAATGGCAATGCGTTTTCTGAGGCCCGCTTTTTCAGTCTTCTCTCATTGCGCCGAGGGCTTTATTTAGGCTTGCGGTGAAAGAGTGAACCCGGAGGGTCCAGTTGCATGT
This sequence comes from Anas platyrhynchos, assembly GCF_047663525.1. Classification (NCBI taxonomy): domain Eukaryota; kingdom Metazoa; phylum Chordata; class Aves; order Anseriformes; family Anatidae; genus Anas; species Anas platyrhynchos. The sequence continues at coordinate 13,210,286 of NC_092605.1, read as the reverse complement.
GGGGCTGCATAAAGGCTCCCCTGGGGAGTTCACTTGTACCCAAAGCCTTCCTTTGGGGGCACTTCTGGATGGGTGAATGGGGCTTGAAACGCATTTTCTGGAGCCCGAATTTTCAGTCTTCTGCCATGGTGGCTAGGGGTATATTTAGGGTTGCTCGTAAGCAGTGAACAAGGAGGGTCCAGTTGCATGTGGGGTTGCGTAAAGGCTCCCCTGGGGAGTTCAGATGTACCCAAAGCCTTCCTTTGGGGGCACTTTTGGATGGGCGAATGGGGCTCGTAACACATTTTCTGTGGCCCGAGCTTTCAGTTGACTGCCAGGCGTGCTAGGGCTATATTTAGGCTTGCGGTGAAAGAGTGAACCCGGAGGGTCCAGTTGCATGTGGGGCTGCATAAAGGCTCCCCTGGGGAGTTCAGTTGTACCCAAAGCCTTCCTCTGGGGGCACTTTTGGATGGGCGAATTAGGCTTTTAACGCATTTTCTGGGGCCCGAGTTTTCAGTCGACTGCCAGGCGGGCCAGGGCTATATTTAGGGTTGCTGTGAAAGAGCAAATACGGAGGGTCCAGTTGCATGTGGGGCTGCGTTAAGGCTCCCCTGGGGAGTCCAGTTGTACCCAAAGCCTTCCTTTGGGAGCACTTTTGAATGGTCCAAGGGGAATCGCAATGCGTTTTCTGAGGCCCGCTTTTTCAGTCTTCTCCCATTGCGCCGAGGGCTATATTTAGGGTTGCGGTGAAAGAGTGAACCCGGAGGGTCCAGTTGCATGTGGGGCTGCATAAAGGCTCCCCTGGGGAGTTCACTTGTACCCAAAGCCTTCCTTTGGGGGCACTTCTGGATGGGTGAATTGGGCTTGAAACGCATTTTCTGGAGCCCGAATTTTCAGTTTTCTGCCATGCTGGCTAGGGGTATATTTAGGATTGCTTGTAAACAGCGAACACGGGGGGTTCAGTTGCGTATGGGCCTGCATAAAGGCTCCCCTGGGGAGTTCAGTTGTACCCAAAGCCTTCCTTTGGGGGCACTTTTGGATGGGCGAATGGGGCTTGTATCACGTTTTCTGGGGCCCGATTTTTCAGTCGTCTGCCATTCGGGCCAGGGTTATATTTAGGGTTGCTTTGAAAGAGCGAATATGGAGGGTCCAGTTGCATGTGGGGCTGCATAAAGGCTCCCCTGGGGACTTCAGTTGTACCCAAAGCCTTCCTCTGGGGGCACTTCTGGATGGGCGAATTAGGCTTTTAATGCATTTTCTGGGGCCCGAGTTTTCAGTCGACTGCCAGGCGGGCCAGGGCTATATTTAGGGTTGCTGTGAAAGAGCGAATACGGAGGGTCCAGTTGCATGTGGGGCTGCGTTAAGGCTCCCCTGGGGAGTCCAGTTGTACCCAAAGCCTTCCTTTGGGGGCACTTTTGGATGGTCCAAGGGGAATCGCAATGCGTTTTCTGAGGCCCGCTTTTTCAGTCTTCTCCCATTGCGCCGAGGGCTATATTTAGGCTTGCGGTGAAAGAGTGAACCCGGAGGGTCCAGTTGCATGTGGGGCTGCATAAAGGCTCCCCTGGGGAGTTCACTTGTACCCAAAGCCTTCCTTTGGGGGCACTTCTGGATGGGTGAATGGGGCTTGAAACGCATTTTCTGGAGCCCGAATTTTCAGTTTTCTGCCATGCTGGCTAGGGGTATATTTAGGATTGCTTGTAAACAGCGAACACGGGGGGTTCAGTTGCGTATGGGCCTGCATAAAGGCTCCCCTGGGGAGTTCAGTTGTACCCAAAGCCTTCCTTTGGGGGCACTTTTGGATGGGCGAATGGGGCTTGTATCACGTTTTCTGGGGCCCGATTTTTCAGTTGTCTGCCATTCGGGCCAGGGTTATATTTAGGGTTGCTTTGAAAGAGCGAATATGGAGGGTCCAGTTGCATGTGGGGCTGTATAAAGGCTCCCCTGGGGAGTTCAGTTGTACCCAAAGCCTTCCTTTGGGGGCACTTCTGGATGGGTGAATGGGGCTTGAAACGCATTTTCTGGAGCCCGAGTTTTCAGTCTTCTGCCATGGTGGCTAGGGGTATATTTAGGGTTGCTCTTAAACAGTGAACAAGGAGGGTCCAGTTGCATGTGGGGCTGCGTTAAGGCTCCCCTGGTGAGTCCAGTTGTACCCAAAGATTTCCTTTGGGGGCACTTTTGGATGGTCAAAGGGGAAACGCAATGCGTTTTCAGGGGCCCGCTTTTTCAGTCTTCTCCCATTGCGCCGAGGGCTATATTTAGGCTTGCGGTGAAAGAGTGAACCCGGAGGGTCCAGTTGCATGTGGGGCTGCATAAAGGCTCCCCTGGGGAGTTCAGTTGTACCCAAAGCCTTCTTTGGGGGCACTTTTGGATGGGCGAATTAGGCTTTTAACGCATTTTCTGGGGCCCGAGTTTTCAGTCGACTGCCAGGCAGGCCAGGGTTATATTTAGGGTTGCTGTGACAGAGCGAATACGGAGGGTCCAGTTGCATGTGGGGATGCGTTAAGGCTCCCCTGGGGAGTTCAGTTGTACCCAAAGCCTTCCTCTGGGGGCACTTTTGGATGGGCGAATTAGGCTTTTAACGGATTTTCTGGGGCCCGAGTTTTCAGTCGACTGCCAGGCGGGCCAGGGCTATATTTAGGGTTGCGGTGAAAGAGTGAACCCGGAGGGTCCAGTTGCATGTGGGGCTGCATAAAGGCTCCCCTGGGGAGTTCAGATGTACCCAAAGCCTTCCTTTGGGGGCACTTTTGGATGGGCGAATGGGGCTCGTAACACATTTTCTGTGGCCCGAGCTTTCAGTCGACTGCCAGGCGTGCTAGGACTATATATAGTCTTGCGGTGAAAGAGTGAACCCGGAGGGTCCAGTTGCATGTGGGGCTGCATAAAGGCTCCCCTGGGGAGTTCACTTGTACCCAAAGCCTTCCTTTGGGGGCACTTCTGGATGGGTGAATGGGGCTTGAAACGCATTTTCTGGAGCCCGAGTTTTCAGTCTTCTGCCATGGTGGCTAGGGTTATATTTAGGGTTGCTGGTAAACAGTGAACAAGGAGGGTCCAGTTGCATGTGGGGCTGCATAAAGGCTCCCCTGGGGAGTTCACTTGTACCCAAAGCCTTCCTTTGGGGGCACTTTTGGATGGGCGAAAGGGGCTTGAAACGCTTTTTCTGTGGCCCGAGATTTCAGTCTTCTGCCATGGTGGCTAGGGGTATATTTAGGGTTGCTCGTAAACAGTGAACAAGGAGGGTCCAGTTGCATGTGGGGCTGCATAAAGGCTCCCCTGGGGAGTTCAGTTGTACCCAAAGCCTTCCTCTGGGGGCACTTTTGGATGGGCGAATTAGGCTTTTAATGAATTTTCTGGGGCCCGAGTTTTCAGTCGACTGCCAGGCGGGCCAGGGTTATATTTAGGGTTGCTGTAAAGACCGAACACGGAGGGTCCAGTTGCATGTGGGGCTGCGTAAAGGCTCCCCTGGGGAGTTCAGTTGTACCCAAAGCCTTCCTTTGGGGGCACTTCTGGATGGGTGAATGGGGCTTGAAACGCATTTTCTGGAGCCCGAGTTTTCAGTCTTCTGCCATGGTGGCTAGGGGTATATTTAGGGTTGCTCGTAAACAGTGAACAAGGAGGGTCCAGTTGCATGTGGGGCTGCGTAAAGGCTCCCCTGGGGAGTTCAGATGTACCCAAAGCTTTCCTTTGGGGGCACTTTTGTATGGGCGAATGGGGCTCGTAACACATTTTCTGTGGCCCGAGCTTTCAGTTGACTGCCAGGCGTGCTAGGGCTATATTTAGGCTTGCGGTGAAAGAGTGAACCCGGAGGGTCCAGCTGCATGTGGGGCTGCGTAAAGGCTCCCCTGGGGAGTTCAGTTGTACCCAAAGCCTTCCTTTGGGGGCACTTTTGGATGGGCGAATTAGGCTTTTAACGCATTTTCTTGGGCCCGAGTTTTCAGTCGACTGCCAGGCGGGCCAGGGCTATATTTAGGGTTGCTGTGAAAGAGCGAATACGGAGGGTCCAGTTGCATGTGGGGCTGCATAAAGGCTCCCCTGGGGAGTTCACTTGTACCCAAGCCTTCCTTTGGGGGCACTTCTGGATGGGTGAATGGGGCTTGAAACGCATTTTCTGGAGCCCGAGTTTTCAGTCTTCTGCCATGGTGGCTAGGGGTATATTTAGGGTTGCTCGAAAACAGTGAACAAGGAGGGTCCAGTTGCATGTGGGGCTGCATAAAGGCTCCCCTGGGGAGTTCACTTGTACCCAAAGCCTTCCTTTGGGGGCACTTCTGGATGGGCGAAAGGGGCTTGAAACGCTTTTTCTGTGGCGCGAGTTTTCAGTCGACTGCCAGGCGTGCTCGGGTTATATTTAGGGTTGCTGTGAAAGAGCGAACACGGAGGGTCCAGTTGCATGTGGGGCTGTGTAAAGGCTCCCCTGGGGAGTTCAGATATACCCAAAGCCTTCCTCTGGGGGCACTTTTGGATGGGCGAATGGGGCTCGTAACACATTTTCTGTGGCCCGAGCTTTCAGTCGACTGCCAGGCACGCTAGGGCTATATTTAGGCTTGCGGTGAAAGAGTGAACCCGGAGGGTCCAGTTGCATGTGGGGCTGCGTAAAGGCTCCCCTGGGGAGTTTAGTTGTACCCAAAGCCTTCCTCTGGGGGCGCTTTTGGATGGGCGAATTAGGCTTTTAATAGTTTTTCTGGGGCCCGAGTTTTCAGTCGACTGCCAGGCGGGCCAAGGCTATATTTAGGGTTGCTGTGAAAGAGCGAATACGTAGGGTCCAGTTGCATGTGGGGCTGCGTTAAGGCTCCCCTGGGGAGTCCAGTTGTACCCAAAGCCTTCCTTTGGGGGCACTTTTGGATGGTCCAAGGGGAATCGCAATGCGTTTTCTGGGGCCCGCTTTTTCAGTCTTCTCCCATTGCGCCGAGGGATATACTTAGGCTTGCGGTGAAAGAGTGAACCCGGAGGGTCCAGTTGCATGTGGGGCTGCATAAAGGCTCCCCTGGGGAGTTCAGTTGTACCCAAAGCCTTCCTTTGGGCGCACTTCTGGACGAGTGAATGGGGCTTGAAACGCATTTTCTGGAGCCCGAGTTTTCAGTCTTCTGCCATGGTGGCTAGGGGTATATTTAGGGTTGCTCGTAAACAGTGAACAAGGAGGGTCCAGTTGCATGTGGGGCTGCGTAAAGGCTCCCCTGGGGAGTTCACTTGTACCCAAAGCCTTCCTCTGGGGGCACTTTTGGATGGGCGAATTAGGCTTTTAACGCATTTTCTGGGGCCCGAGTTTTCAGTCGACTGCCAGGCGGGCCATGGTTATATTTAGGCTTGCGGTGAAAGAGTGAACCCGGAGGGTCCAGTTGCATGTGGTGCTGCATAAAGGCTCCCCTGGGGAGTTCAGATGTACCCAAAGCCTTCCTTTTGGGGCACTTTTGTATGTTCGAATTGGGCTTGTAGCACGTTTTCTTTGGCCCGAGCTTTCAGTCGTCTTCCAGGCGGGCCAGGGTTATATTTAGGCTTGCGGTGAAAGAGTGAACCCGGAGGGTCCAGTTGCATGTGGCGCTGCGTTAAGGCTTCCCTGGGGAGTCCAGTTGTACCCAAAGCCTTCCTTTGGGGGCACTTTTGGATGGTCCAAGGGGAATCGCAATGCGTTTTCTGAGGCCCGCTTTTTCAGTCTTCTCCCATTGCGCCGAGGGCTATATTTAGGGTTGCGGTGAAAGAGTGAACCCGGAGGGTCCAGTTGCATGTGGGGCTGCATAAAGGCTCCCCTGGGGAGTTCACTTGTACCCAAAGCCTTCCTTTGGGGGCACTTCTGGATGGGTGAATGGGGCTTGAAACGCATTTTCTGGAGCCCGAGTTTTCAGTCTTCTGCCATGGTGGCTAGGGGTATATTTAGGGTTGCTCGTAAACAGTGAACAAGGAGGGTCCAGTTGCATGTGGGGCTGCGTAAAGGCTCCCCTGGGGAGTTCACTTGTACCCAAAGCCTTCCTCTGGGGGCACTTCTGGATGGGCGAAAGGGGCTTGAAACGCTTTTTCTGTGGCCCGAGTTTTCAGTCTTCTGCCATGGTGGCTAGGGTTATATTTAGGGTTGCTGTAAAGAGCGAACACGGAGGGTCCAGTTGCATGTGGGGCTGCGTAAAGGCTCCCCTGGGGAGTTCTCTTGTACCCAAAGCCTTCCTTTGGGGGCACTTCTGGATTGGCGAATGGGGCTAGGAAAGCGTTTCATGGGGCCCGAGTTTTCAGTCTTCTCTCAAGCCGGTTAGGGCTATGTTTAGTGTTGCTCGGAAAGAGCGAACCCGGAGGGTCCAGCTGCATGTGGGGCTGCATAAAGGCTCCACTGGGGAGTTTACTTGTACCCAAAGCCTTCCTTTGGGGGCACTTTTGGATGGTCCAAGGGGAATCGCAATGCGTTTTCTGAGGCCCGCGTTTTCAGTCTTCTCCCATTGCTTGAGGGTAATATTTAGGCTTGCGGTGAAAGAGTGAATAAGGAGGGTCCAGTTGCATGTGGGGCTGCATAAAGGCTCCCCTGGGGAGTTCACTTGTACCCAAAGCCTTCTTTTGGGGGCACTTTTGGATGGGCGAAAGAGACTCGAAATTCGTTTTCTGAGGCCCGATTTTTCAGTCTTCTCCCTTTGCGGCTAGGGTAATATTTAGGCTTGCGTAGAAAGAGTGAACGCGGAGCGTCCAGTTGCATGTGGGGCTGCATAAAGGCTCCCCTGGGGAGTTCAGTTGTACCCAAAGCCTTCCTTTGGGGGCACTTTTGGATGGGCGAATGGGGCGTGTAACGCGTTGTCTGGGACCCGATTTTTCAGTCGTCTGCCATGCGGGCCAGGGCTATATTTAGGGTTGCTGTGAAAGAGCGAATACGGAGGGTCCAGTTGCATGTGGGGCTGCGTAAAGGCTCCCCTGGGGAGTTCAGTTGTACCCAAAGCCTTCCTTTGGGGGCACTTCTGGATGGGCGAAAGGGTCTTGTAAGGCGTTTTATTTGGCCCGTTTGTTCGGTCGTCTCCCATGCTGGCTAGGGCTATCGTTAGTGTTGCTCGGAAAGAGCGAACCCGGAGGGTCCAGTTGGATGTGGGGCTGCGTAAACGCTCCCATGGGGAGTTCACTTGTACCCAAAGCCTTCCTTTGGGGGCACTTTTGGATGGTCCAAAGCGAATCGTAATGCATTTTCTGAGGCCCGCTTTTTCAGTCTTCTCCCATTGAGCCGAGGGCTATATTTAGGCTTGCGGTGAAAGAGTGAACGCGGAGGGTCCAGTTGCATGTGGGGCTGCATGAAGGCTCCCCTGGGAAGTTCAGTTGTACCAAAAGCCTTCCTCTGGTGGCATGTTTGTATGGGCGAAAATGGCTCCAAAAGCGTTTCATGCGGCCCGAGTTTTCAGTCGTCTCCCATGCCGGCTAGGGCTATGTTTAGTGTTGCTCGGAAAGAGAGAATACGGAGGGTCCAGTTGCATGTGGGGCTGCATAAAGGCTCCCCTGGGGAGTTCACTTGTACCCAAAGCCTTCCTTTGGGGGCACTTTTGGATGGGCGAATGGGGCTTGTAGTGCACTTCTGGGGCCCGATTCTTCAGTCGTCGCCCATGCCGGCTAGGGCTATGTTTAGTGTTGCTCAGAAAGAGAGAATACGGAGGGTCCAGTTGCATGTGGGGCTGCATAAAGGCTCCCCAGGCGAGTTCACTTGTACCCAAAGCCTTCCTTTGGGGGAACTTTTCGATGGTCGAAAGAGACTCGCAATGTGTTTTCTGAGGCCCGCTTTTTCAGTCTTCTGCCTTTGCGTCTGGGCCATATTTATTGTTGCGTAGAAAGAGTGAACGCGGAGAGTCCTGTTGCATGTGGGGCTGCATAAAGGCTCCCCTGGGGAGTTCACTTGTACCCAAAGCCTTCCTTTGGGGGCACTTCTGGATGGGCGAAAGGGTCTTGCAAGGCATTTTATTTGGCCCGTTTTTTCGGTCGTCTCCCATGCTGGCTAGGGCTATCTTTAGTGTTGCTCGGAAAGAGCGAACCCTTAGGGTCCAGTTGCATGTGGGGCTGCATTAAGGCTCCCCTGGGGAGTTCACTTGTACCCAAAGCCTTCCTTTGGGGGCACTTTTGGATGGGCGAATGCGGCTTGTAACTCGATTTCTGAGGCCCACTTTTTCAGTCTTCTCCCTTTGCGGCTAGGGCTATATTTAGTCTTGCGGTGAAAGAGTGAACCCGGAGGGTCCAGTTGCATGTGGGGCTGCATAAAGGCTCCCCTGGGGAGTTCACTTGTACCCAAAGCCTTCCTTTGGGGGCACTTATGGATGAGTGAATGGGGCTTGAAACGCTTTTTCTGTTGCCCGAGTTTTCAGTCTTCTGCCATGCTGGCTAGGGTTATATTTAGGGTTGCTCGTAAACACCGAACCCGGAGGGTCCAGTTGCATGTGGGGCTGCATAAAGGCTCCCCTGGGGAGTTCACTTGTACCCAAAGCCTTCCTTTGGGGGCACTTCTGGATGGGTGAATGGGGCTTGAAACGCTTTTTCTGTTGCCCGAGTTTTCAGTCGTCTCCCATGCCGGCTAGGGCTATGTTTAGTGTTGCTCGGAAAGAGCAAATACGGAGGGTCCAGTTACATGTGGGGCTGCATAAAGGCTCCCCTGGGGAGTTCACTTGTACCCAAGCTTTCCTTTGTGGGAGCTTTTGGAAGGGCGAATGGGGCTTGAAATGCGTTTTCTGAGGCCCGCTTTTTCAGTCTTCTGCCTTTGCGTCTTGGGCTATATTTATTGTTGCGTAGAAAGAGTGAACGCGGAGCGTCCAGTTGCATGTGGGGCTGCCTAAAGGCTCCCCTGGGGAGTTCACTTGTACCCAAAGCCTTCCTCTGGGGGCACCTTTGGATGGGCGAAAGGGTCTTGTAAGACGTTTTATTTGGCCCGTTTTTTCGGTCGTCTCCCATGCTGCCTAGGGCTACATGTATTGTTGCTCGGAAAGAGCGAACCCGGAGGGTCCAGTTGCATGTGGGGCTGCATAAAGGCTCCCCTGGGGAGTTCACTTGTACCCAAAGCCTTGCTTTGGGGGCACTTTTGGATGATCCAAGGCGAATCGCAATGTATTTTCTGAGGCCCGCTTTTTCAGTCTTCTCCCATTGCGCCGAGGGCTATATTTAGGGTTGCTGTGAAAGAGTGAACCCGGAGGGTCCAGTTGCATGTGGGGCTGCATAAAGGCTCCCCTGGGGAGTTCCGTTGTACCCAAAGCCCATCTTACGTGCAGATCAACTCTCCAGGGGAGCCTTTATGCAGCCCCACATGCAACTGGACTTTCTGGGTTCTCTGTTTCCGATCAACAGTAAATATAGCCCTAGCCGACATGGGGTATGACTGAAAACTCAGGCTCTAGAAAATGTATTCCGAGCCCTTTTCGCCCATCCAAAAGTGCCCCCAGAGGAAGGCTTTGGGTACAATTGAACTCCCATGGGAAGCCTACACGAAATCCCACATTCAACTGGACCGTCTGTGTTCGATCTTTCCGAGCAACCTGAATCACAGCCCTAGTCGGTATGGGAGAGGAATTGAAAATACGGCCCCAGAAAATGCATTCAAAGACCCTTTTGCCCATCCAATAGCGCCCCCAAAGGAAGGCTTTTGGTACAACTGAACTCCCCAGGTGACCTTCACACAGCCTGAAAAATTTGGCCCCAGAAAACGCGTTCTTTTAAGGATATGGTGAGTGGGTTAGGTTAATGTTTCGGGTTCTGGTTAGGTTTAATTTAGGGTGAGAGTATTAGGGTTATGTTTAGGGATAGGGTTAGAGAATTAGGTTTAGTGTAAGGGTAAGTTTTAGGTTTAGTGTAACTTTTTTTTAGCGTAAGGTTAAGGGTTAAGTTTTGGATAAGAGTAAGGGTTAGAGTTATGGTAAGTGTTAAAGGGTTAGAGTAAAGGGAATAGGAAAGGGAATGGAAAGGGGAAGGAGAAGGGTAACGGGAACGGGAATAGGAACCGGAAGGGTTAATGTAGTGGCCGTCCCGGTGCCGGGGTTCAGTCCCATGCGGATGGGAGGCTTGCCGTCCCGAGCTCCCGGGTGCCTCCGTCCGGAGGCGAGGAAGCACACCGTCCCGAGCCCCTTGGTTCCGGTCTTGGGAGACAATAGTGCTAGACGCACCGGGATCCAGAGCCGACCTCGGGTGTCTCAGAGACGGCTAACCAATGGCACAGGTATCTGGCCACATACGGTGCGGTGCTTGCCGTGCGTTGAATGAGGTTGTTGCTGTCGAGACGTTCGGGGACCGGATGTTCCGAAATCTGTGGACTGTGTCGGGCGGCATGCCGGCAGACTGTCCCGTGTCCCGGGTGTCCGGCCTCGATCGGCACGTTGGCCGGCCCTGCCATGAAGCGGGAGGCTGGTGTCCGCTGCTATTGGGACTCGCCGTTCCCGTTCTATCCCGTGCGCATCAGCGAACGACCATACCACGGTCCCGGTTGTATCCGTTCGGAGGCGCGGGAGCCGACCGTCCCGAGCCCCTTGACGCAGGTAGTGGGCAACGTGTGTGCTAGACACACCACGGTCCGGGCCCCGTCTCGGGCGGTTCGACGAAAGTGATCGCAAGACACGGTTTTCCGGCCACAAGCGGTGTGGCTGCCAGCCCTGCCGCGAAGCAGGAGGGTGTGTTCCGTTCGCTCGGGAACTGTCCGTCCCGGAGCGGCCGCCGTCCTTCCCGAACGCCAAGACTCCGGTCCTGGAAGACGTGTATGCTAGCCGCGCAAGAGTAAGAAGTTCGTTTCAGGCGGATTGGGGACAACGATCCCATGACACAGTGGTCCGGCCACGAGCTGCATGCGTAGCAGCCGTGTCGTGAAACAGGAGGCTGTCATCCGCTGGCTGGCGTGCTGGTTGTCCCCGAGACGAAAGCTTCTGTCCTGTCCGGAGCGGCAGCCGTCCTTCCCGAACAGCCACGCTCCCGTCCTGGGCGACGTGAGTGCTAGCCGCACCGGGGTCCGGGTCCCGCCTTGGGCGTCTCGACGAAAGTGATCGCAAGACACGGGTGACCGGCCACAAGCGCTATGGCTGCCAGCCGTGCCGCGAAGCGTGTGGCTGTCCTCCGCCGGCTCGTGGGCTGGCAGTCGCGGGGACATGGGGTTCTGTCCTCTGCGGAGCGGCGGCCGTCCTTCCCGAACAGCCACGATCCGGTCCTGGGCGATGTGTGTGCTACCCTCACTAGGACACGTTCGGACCCCTGTCGGCTCCGCTATTTCGATCGCAGGAAACGTGTGTCCCTCTACGGGCTGCGTGGGTCCGTCTTCCCGAGCCCCTAGGCTCCGGTCCTGCGCGATGTGTGTGCTAGCTGCGCTGGGGTCCGGGTCCCGCCTTGGGCGGCTCGACGAAAGTAATCGCAAGACACGGGTGACCGGCCACAAGCGGTGTGGCTGCCAGCCGTTCCGCGAAGCGTGTGACTGTCCTCCGCCGGCTCGTGGGCTGGCAGTCCCGGGGACATGGGGTTCTGTCCTCTCCGGAGCGGCAGCAGTCCTTCCCGAACGCCAAGACTCCGGTCCTGGGAGACGTGTATGCTAGCCGCGCAAGGGTAAGAGTCCCGTTTCGGGCAGATTGGGGACAACGATCCCATGACACGGTTGTCCGGCCACGAGCGGCATGGGAGCCAGACTTGCCGCGAAGCGTGTGGCTGTCGTTCAGCGGCTCGGAGTTGCGCAGTGCCGGGGACCGGGGATTCTGACAGTCCAGAGCGGCAGGCGTCCGGATGTGGACCCTGGGCTCCGGTCCTGGGCGACGTGTGTGCTATCTGCACGGGGGTGCGGGTTCTGTCTTGGGCGGCTCGGGGAAGGAGATCGCACGACACAGTGGTCCGGCCACGAGCTGCATGCGTAGCAGCCGTGTCGTGAAACAGGAGGCTGTCATCCGCTGGCTGGCGTGCTGGTTGTCCCCGAGACGAAAGCTTCTGTCCTGTCCGGAGCGGCAGCCGTCCTTCCCGAACAGCCACGCTCCGGTCCTGGGCGACGTGTATGCTAGCCGCTCCGGGGTCCGGGTCCCGCCTTGGGCGTCTCGACGAAAGTAATCGCAAGACATGGTTGACCGGCCACAAGCGCTGTGGCTGCCAGCCGTGCCGCGAAGCGTGTGTCTGTCCTTCGCGGGCTCGTGGGCTGGCAGTCGCGGGGACATGGTGTTCTGTCCTGTCCGGAGCGGCAGCCGTCCTTCCCGAACAGCCACGCTCCGGTCCTGGGCGACGTGTGTGCTAGTCGCACTAGGACCCGGTCGAACCTCTGTCGGCTCCACTATTTCGATCGCAGGAAACGTGTGTCCCTCTACGGGCAGCGTGGGTCCGTCTTCCCAAGCCCCTAGGCTCCGGTCCTGCGCGACGTGTGTGCTAGCCGCACCGGGACCCGGGTCCCGCCTTGGGCGGCTCGACGAAAGTGATCGCAAGACACGGGTGACCGGCCACAAGCGGTGTGGGTGCCAGCCCTGCCGCGAAGCAGGAGGCTGTGTTCCGTTCGCTCGGCAACTGTCCGTCCCGGAGCGGCAGCCGTCCTTCCCGAATGCCAAGACTCCGGTCCTGGAAGACGTGTATGCTAGCCGGGCAAGGGTAAGAGTCCCGTTTCGGGCAGATTGGGGACAACGATCCCATGACACAGTGGTCCGGCCACGAGCTGCATGCGTAGCGGCCGTGTCGTGAAACAGGAGGCTGTCATCCGCTGGCTCGTGGGCTGGCTGTCCCCGAGACGAAAGCTTCTGTCCTGTCCGGAGCGGCAGCCGTCCTTCCCGAACAGCCACGCTCTGGTCCTGGGCGACGTGTATGCTAGCCGCACCGGGGTCCGGGTCCCGCCTTGGGCGTCTCGACGAAAGTAATCGCAAGACACGGTTGTCCGGCCACAAGCGCTGTGGCTGCCAGCCGTGCCGCGAAGCGTGTGGCTGTCCTCCGCCGGCTCGTGGGCTGGCAGTCGCGGGGACATGGGGTTCTGTCCTCTCCGGAGCGGCGGCCGTCCTTCCCGAGCAGCCACGATCCGGTCCTGGGCGATGTGTGTGCTACCCTCACTAGGACACGTTCGGACCCCTGTCGGCTCCGCTATTTCGATCGCAGGAAACGTGTGTCCCTCTACGGGCTGCGTGGGTCCGGCTTCCCGAGACCCTAGGCTCCGGTCCTGCGCGACGTGTGTGCTAGCCGCGCCGGGACCCGGGTCCCGCCTTGGGCGGCTCGACGAAAGTAATCGCAAGACACGGTTGTCCGGCCACAAGCGCTGTGGCTGCCAGCCGTGTCGACAAGTGGAGGCTGTCGTTCAGAGGCTCGGAGTTACGCAGTGCTGGGGACCGGGGATTCTGACAGTCCAGAGCGGCAGGCGTCCGGATTTTTGACCCTGGGCTCCGGTCCTGGGCGACGTGTGTGCTAGCTGCACGGGGGTGCGGGTTCTGTCTTGGGCGGCTCGGGGAAGGAGATCGCACGACACAGTGGTCCGGCCACGAGCTGCATGCGTAGCAGCCGTGTCGTGAAACAGGAGGCTGTCATCCGCTGGCTGGCGTGCTGGTTGTCCCCGAGACGAAAGCTTCTGTCCTGTCCGGAGCGGCAGCCGTCCTTCCAGAAACAGCCACGCTCCGGTCCTGGGCGACGTGTGTGCTAGCCGCACTAGGACCCGGTCGAACCTCTGTCGGCTCCGTTATTTCGATCGCAGGAAACGTGTGTCCCTCTACGGGCAGCGTGGGTCCGGCTTCCCGAGACCCTAGGCTCCGGTCCTGCGCGACGTGTGTGCTAGCCGCACCGGGGTCCGGGTCCCGCCTTGGGCGGCTCGACGAAAGTGATCGCAAGACACGGGTGACCGGCCACAAGCGGTGTGGCTGCCAGCCCTGCCGCGAAGCAGGAGGGTGTGTTCCGTTCGCTCGGCAACTGTCCGTCCTGGAGCGGCCGCCGTCCTTACCGAACGCCAAGACTCCGGTCCTGGAAGACGTGTATGCTAGCCGCGCAAGAGTAAGAAGTTCGTTTCAGGCGGATTGGGGACAACGATCCCATGACACAGTGGTCCGGCCACGAGCTGCATGCGTAGCAGCCGTGTCGTGAAACAGGAGGCTGTCATCCGCTGGCTCGGGTGCTGGTTGTCCCCGAGACGAAAGCTTCTGTCCTGTCCGGAGCGGCAGCCGTCCTTCCCGAACAGCCACGCTCCGGTCCTGGGTGACGTGTGTGCTAGCCGCACCGGGGTCCGGGTCCCGCCTTGGGCGTCTCGACGAAAGTAATCGCAAGACACGGGTGACCGGCCACAAGCGGTGTGGGTGCCAGCCGTGCCGCGAAGCCTGTGGCTGTCCTCCGCTGGCTCGTGGGCTGGCAGTCGCGGGGACATGGGGTTCTGTCCTCTGCGGAGCGGCAGCCGTCCTTCCCGAACAGCCACGATCCGGTCCTGGGCGACGTGTGTGCTAGCCGCACTAGGACCCGGTCGAACCTCTGTCGGCTCCGTTATTTCGATCGCAGGAAACGTGTGTCTCTCTCCGGGCTGCGTGGGTCCGGCTTCCCGAGCCCCTAGGCTCCGGTCCTGCGCGACGTGTGTGCTAGCCGCGCCGGGACCCGGGTCCCGCCTTGGGCGGCTCGACGAAAGTGATCGCAAGACACGGGTGACCGGCCACAAGCGGTGTGGGTGCCAGCCCTGCCGCGAAGCAGGAGGCTGTGTTCCGTTCGCTCGGCAACTGTCCGTCCCGGAGCGGCCGCCTTCCTTCCCGAACGCCAAGACTCCGGTCGTGGGAGACGTGTATGCTAGCCGCGCAAGGATAAGAGTCCCGTTTCGGGCAGATTGGGGACAATGATCCCATGACACGGTTGTCCGGCCACGAGCGGCATGGGAGCCAGACTTGCCGCGAAGCGTCAGGCTGTCGTTCAGCTGCTAGGAGTTACGCAGTGCCGGGGACCGGGGATTCTGACAGTCCAGAGCGGCAGGCGTCCGGATTTTTGACCCTGGGCTCCGATCCTGGGCGACGTGTGTTCTTCCGCACCGGGGTCCGGGTCCCGTCTTGGGCGGCTCGACGAAAGTGATCGCAAGACACGGGTGACCGGCTAAAAGCGGTGGGGCTGCCAGCCGTTCCGCGAAGCGTGTGGCAGTCCTCCACCGGCTCGTGTGCTGGCAGTCGCGGGGACATGGGGTTCTGTCCCCTCCGGAGCGGCAGGCGTCCGTCCCAAACACCCACGCTCCGGTCCTGGGCGACGTGTGTGCTAGCCGCACCGGGGTCCGGGTCCCGCCTTGGGCGTCTCGACGAAAGTGATCGCAAGACACGGTTGTCCGGCCACAAGCGCTGTGGCTGCCAGCCGTGTCGACAAATGGAGGCTGTCGTTCAGTGGCTCGGAGTTACGCAGTGCCGGGGACCGGGGATTCTGACAGTCCAGAGCGGCATGCGTCCGGATGTGGACCCTGGCCTCCGGTCCTGGGCGACGTGTGTGCTAGCTGCACGCGGGTCCGGGTTCTGTCTTGGGCGGCTCGGGGAAGGAGATCGCACGACACAGTGGATGCGACACAGATGCACACGAGCTGCATGCGTAGCAGCCGTGTCGTGAAACAGGAGGCTGTCATCCGCAGGCTCGTGGGCTGGCAGTGAAAGAGCGAATAAGGAGGCTCCATTGGCATGTGGGGCTGTGTGAAGGCTCCCCTGGGGAGTTCAGTTGTACCCAAAGCCTTCCTTTGGGGGCACTTTGTACGGGCGAAATGGGCTTTGAATACGTTTCCTGGGTCTCGATCTTTGATTCATCTTACATTCAAGGTAGGGCTCTGTTTCTGGTTGTTCAGAAAGAGCAAACGCGGAGGGTCCAGCTGCATGTGGGGCTGGATAAAGGCTCCCCTGGGGAGTTCACTTGTACCCAAAGCCTTCCTTTGGGGGCACTTCTGGATGGGTGAATGGGGCTTGAAACGCTTTTTCTGTGGCCCGAGTTTTCAGTCTTCTACCATGCTGGTAGGGTAATATTTAGGATTGCTCGTAAACAATGAATACGGAGGGTCCAGTTGCATGTGGGGCTGCATAAAGGCTCCCCTGGGGAGTCCACTTGTACCCAAAGCCTTCCTTTGGGGTCACTTTTAGATGGGCGAAAGGGTCTTGTAAGGCCTTTTTTTGGCCCAATTTTTCAGTCATTTCCGATGTCGGCTAGTGCTATATTTAGGCTTGCTGTGAAAGAGTGAACGCGGAGGGTCCAGTTGCATGTGGGGCTGCATAAAGGCTCCCCTGGGGAGTTCAGATGTACCCAAAGCCTTCCTTTGGGTGCACTTCTGAATGGGTGAATTGGGCTTGAAACGCATTTTCTCTGTCCCGAGTTTTCAGTCTTCTGCCATGCTGGCTAGGGTTATAGTTATGGTTGCTCGGAAACAGGGAATACGCAGGGTCCAGTTGCATGTGGGGCTGCGTAAAGGCTCCCCTGGGGAGTTCACTTGTACCCAAAGCCTTCCTTTGGGGGCACTTTTGGATGGGCTAATGGGGCTTGTAACGTGTTTTCTGAGGCCCGAGTTTTCAGTCGTCTGCCATGCGGGCCAGGGTTATATTTAGGGTTCCTGTGAAAGAGTGAATACGGAGGGTCCAGTTGCATGTGGGGCTGCATAAAGGCTCCCCTGAGGAGTTCACTTGTACTCAAACCCTTCCTTAGGGGTCACTTTTGGATGGTCGAAAGGGGCTTGGAATGAGTTTTCTGGGGTCTGAGTTCTCAGTCTTCTGCCATGCTGACTAGGGTTATATTTATGGTTGCTCGGAGAAAGCAAATACGGAGGGTCCAGTGGCATGTGGGGCTGCGTAAAGGCTCCCCTGGGGAGTTCACTTTTACCCAAAGCCTTCCTCTGGGGGCATTTTTGGATGGGCGAAAGGGGCTCGGAAAGCGTTTTCTGGGGGCCGAGTTTTCAGTCGTCTCCCATGCCGGCTAGGGCTATGTTTAGTGTTGCTCGGAAAGAGTGAACCTGGAGCGTCCAGTTGCATGTGGGGCTGCATAAAGACTCCCCTGGGGAGTTCACTTGTACCCAACGCCTTCCTTTGGGGGCACTTTTGGATGTGCGAATGGGGCTTGTAACGCATTTTCTGGGGCCAGAGTTTTCAGTCGACTGCCAGGCGGGCCAGGGTTATATTTAGGGTTATTGTGAAAGAGCGAATACGGAGGATCCAGTTGCATGTGGGGCTGCGTTAAGGCTCCCCTGGGGAGTTCAGATGTACCCAAAGCCTTCCTTTGGGGGCACTTTTCGATGGTCTAAGGGAATCGAACTGCGTTTTCTGAGGCCCGCTTTTTCAGTCTTCTCCCATTGTGCCGAGGGCTATATTTAGGCTTGCGGTGAAAGAGTAAACCCGTAGCGTCCAGTTGCATGTGGGGCTGCATAAAGGCTCCCCTGGGGAGTTCACTTGTACCCAAAGCCTTCCTTTGGGGGCACTTTTGGATGGGCGAATGGGGCTTGCAACGCGTTTTGGGGGCCCGATTTTTCAGTCGTCTGCCATGCCGGACAGAGTAATGCATAGGGTTGCTCTGAAAGAGCGAATACGGAGGGTCCAGTTGCATGTGGGGCTGCGTAAAGGCTCCCCTGGGGAGTTCACTTGTACCCAAAGCCTTCCTTTGGGGTCACTTTTGGATGGGCGAAAGGGTCTTGTAAGGCCTTTTTTTGGCCCGATTTTTCAGTCATTTCCGATGCCGGCTAGTGCTATATTTAGGCTTGCTGTGAAAGAGTGAATACGGAGGGTCCAGTTGCATGTGGGGCTGCGTAAAGGCTCCCCTGGGGAGTTCACTTGTACTCAAAGCCTTCCTTTGGGGGCACTTTTGTACGGGCGAAAATGTCTTGTAATGCATTTTCTGGGGTCTGAATTTTCAGTCTTCTGCCATGCTGGTTAGGGTTATATTTATGGTTGCTCGGAAAGAGCGAATACGGAGGGTCCAGTTTCATGTGGGGCTGCATAAAGGCTCCCCTGCGGAGTTCACTTGTACCCAAAGCCTTCCTTTGGGGGCACTTCTGAATGGGTGAATTGGGCTTGAAACGCTTTTTCTGTGGCTCGAGTTTTCAGTCTTCTGCCATGCGGGACAGGGTTATATTTAGGCTTGCTGTGAAATTGTGAACGCGGAGGGTCCAGTTGTATGTGGGGCTGCATAAAGGCTCCCCTGGGGAGTTCACTTGTACCCAAAGCCTTCCTTTGGGGGCACTTCTGGATGGGTGAATGGGGCTTGAAACGCTTTTTCTGTGGCCCGAGTTTTCAGTCTTCTGCCATGCTGGCTAGTGTTATATTTAGGTATGCTCGTAAACACTGAATATGGAGGGTCCAGTTGCATGTGGGGCTGCGTAAAGGCTCCCCTGGGGAGTTCACTTGTACTCAAAGCCTTCCTTTGGGGTCACTTTTGGATGGGCGAAAGGGTCTTGTAAGGCCTTTTTTTGGCCCGATTTTTCAGTCATTTCCGATGCCGGCTAGTGCTATATTTAGGCTTGCTGTGAAAGAGTGAACGCGGAGGGTCCAGTTGCATGTGGGGCTGCATAAAGGCTACCCTGGGGAGTTCAGATGTACCCAAAGCCTTCCTCTGGGGGCACTTTTCGATGGTCCAAGGGGAATCGCAATGCGTTTTCTGAGGCCCGCTTTTTCAGTCTTCTCCCATTGCGCCGAGTGTTATATTTAGGCTTGCGGTGAAAGAGTGAACGAGGAGGGTCCAGTTGCATGTGGGGCTGCATAAAGGCTCCTCTGGGGAGTTCACTTGTACCCAAAGCCTTCCTTATTGGGCACTTTTGGATGGGCAAATGGGGCTTGTAATGATTTTTCTGGGGCCCGCTTTTTCAGTCGTCTGCCATGCGGGCCAGGGTTATATTTAGGGTTGCTGTGAAAGAGCTAATACGGAGGGCCCAGTTGCATGTGGGGCTGCGTAAAGGCTCCCCTGGGGAGTTCACGTCTACCCAAAGCCTTCCTTTGGGGGCACTTTTGTATGGGCAAATGGGGCTTGTAATGCGTTTTCTGGGGCCCGATTTTTCAGTCGTCTGCCATGCGGGCCAGGGTTATATTTCGGGTTGCTCGTAAACACTGAATACGGAGGGTCCAGTTGCATGTGGGGCTGCGTAAAGGCTCCCCTGGGGAGTTCACTTGTACCCAAAGCCTTCCTTTGGGGGCACTTCTGAATGGGTGAATTGGGCTTGAAACGCTTTTTCTGTGGCCCGAGTTTTCAGTAGTCTGCCATGCGGTCCAAGGTTATATTTAGGGTTGCTCGTAAACACTGAATACGGAGGGTCCAGTTGCATGTGGGGCTGCGTAAAGGCTCCCCTGGGGAGTACACTTGTACTCAAAACCTTCCTTTGGGGGCACTTTTGTACGGGCGAAAATGTCTTGTAATGCATTTTCTGGGGTCTGAATTTTCAGTCTTCTGCCATGCTGGTTAGGGTTATATTTATGGTTGCTCGGAAAGAGCGAATACGGAGGGTCCAGTTTCATGTGGGGCTGCATAAAGGCTCCCCTGGGGAGTTCACTTGTACCCAAAGCCTTCCTTTGGGGGCACTTCTGAATGGGTTAATTGGGCTTGAAACACTTTTTCTGTGGCCCGAGTTTTCAGTCTTCTGCCATGCTGGCTAGTGTTATAGTTATGGTTGCTCGGAAACAGAGAATACGCAGGGTCCAGTTGCATGTGGGGCTGCGTAAAGGTTCCCCTGGGGAGTTCACTTGTACTCCACGCCTTCCTTTGGGGGCACTTTTGGATGGGCGAAAGTGTCTTGTAATGCATTTTCTGGGGTCAGAGTTTTCAGTCTTCTGCCATGCTGGCTAGGCTCATATTTAGTGTTGCTCGGAAACAGCGAATACGGAGGGTCCAGTTGCATGTGGGGCTCCGTAAAGACTCCCCTGGAGAGTTCACTTGTACTCAAACCTTCCTCTGGGGGCACTTTTGGATGGGCGAAAGGGGTTCGGAAATCGTTTTCTGGGGCCCGAGTTTTCAGTCGTCTCCCATGCTGGTTAGGGTTATATATATGGTTGCTCGGAAAGAGTGAATAAGGAGGGTCCAGTTGCATGTGGGGCTTCGTAAAGGCTCCCCTGGGGAGTTCAGTTGTACCCAAAGCCTTCCTTTGGGGTCACTTTTGGATGGGCAAATGGGGCTTGTAATGCGTTTTCTGGGGTCCGAACTTTCAGTCTTCTGCCATGCTGGTTAGGGTTATATTTATGGTTGCTCGGAAAGAGCGAATACGGAGGGTCCAGTTTCATGTGGGGCTGCATAAAGGCTCCCCTGGGGAGTTCACTTGTACTCACAGCCTTCCTTAGGGGTCACTTTTGGATGGTCGAAAGGGGCTTGGAATGAGTTTTCTGGGGTCCGAGTTTTCAGTCTTCTGCCATGCTGACTAGGGTTATATTTATGGTTGCTCGGAGAAAGCGAATACGGAGGGTCCAGTTGCATGTGGGGCTGCATAAAGGCTCCCCTGGGGAGTTCAGTTGTACCCAAAGCCTTCCTTTGGGGGCACTTTTGGATGGGCGAAATGGTCTTTTAAGGCGTTTTCTTTGACCTCATTTTTCAGTCATCTCCGATGCCCGCTAGGGATATATTTAGGCTTGCTGTGAAATCGTGAACGCGGAGGGTCCAGTTGTATGTGGGGCTGCATAAAGGCTCCCCTGGGGAGTTCACTTGTACCCAAAGCCTTCCTTTGGGGGCACTTTTGGATGGGCAAATGGGGCTCGTAATGCTTTCTCTGGGGCCCGCTTTTTCAGTCGTCTGCCATGCGGTCCAGGGTTATATTTGGGTTGCTGTGAAAGAGCGAATACGGAGGGTCCAGTTGCATGTGAGGCTGCGTAAAGGCTCCCCTGGGGAGTTCACTTGTACCCAAAGCCTTCCTTTGGGGGCACTTTTGGATGGGTGAATTGGGCTTGGAATGCGTTTTCTGGGGCCCGATTTTTCAGTCGTCTGCCATGCGGGCCAGTGTTATATTTAGGGTTGCTCGTAAACACTGAATACGGAGGGTCCAGTTGCATGTGGGGCTGCGTAAAGGCTCCCCTGGGGAGTTCACTTGTACTCAAAACCTTCCTTTGGGGGCACTTTTGGATGGGCGAAAGTGTCTTGTAATGCATTTTCTGGGGTCAGAGTTTTCAGTCTTCTGCCATGCTGGCTAGGCTCATATTTAGTGTTGCTCGGAAACAGCGAATACGGAGGGTCCAGTTGCATGTGGGGCTCCGTAAAGACTCCCCTGGAGAGTTCACTTGTACTCAAACCTTCCTCTGGGGGCACTTTTGGATGGGCGAAAGGGGTTCGGAAATCGTTTTCTGGGGCCCGAGTTTTCAGTCGTCTCCCATGCTGGTTAGGGTTATATATATGGTTGCTCGGAAAGAGTGAATAAGGAGGGTCCAGTTGCATGTGGGGCTTCGTAAAGGCTCCCCTGGGGAGTTCAGTTGTACCCAAAGCCTTCCTTTGGGGTCACTTTTGGATGGGCAAATGGGGCTTGTAATGCGTTTTCTGGGGTCCGAATTTTCAGTCGTCTGCCATGCGGGCCAAGGTTATATTTAGGGTTGCTGTGAAAGAGCGAATACGGAGGGTCCAGTTGCATGTGGGGCTGCATAAAGGCTCCCCTGGGGAGTTCACTTGTACTCAAACCCTTCCTTAGGGGTCACTTTTGGATGGTCGAAAGGGGCTTGGAATGAGTTTTCTGGGGTCCGAGTTTTCAGTCTTCTGCCATGCTGACTAGGGTTATATTTATGGTTGCTCGGAGAAAGCGAATACGGAGGGTCCAGTTGCATGTGGGGCTGCATAAAGGCTCCCCTGAGGAGTTCAGTTGTACCGAAAGCCTTCCTTTGGGGGCACTTTTGGATGGGCGAAATGGTCTTTTAAGGCGTTTTCTTTGACCTCATTTTTCAGTCATCTCCGATGCCCGCTAGGGATATATTTAGGCTTGCTGTGAAATCGTGAACGCGGAGGGTCCAGTTGTATGTGGGGCTGCATAAAGGCTCCCCTGGGGAGTTCACTTGTACCCAAAGCCTTCCTTTGGGGGCACTTTTGGATGGGCAAATGGGGCTCGTAATGCTTTTTCTGGGGCCCGCTTTTTCAGTCGTCTGCCATGCGGGCCAGGGTTATATTTAGGGTTGCTGTGAAAGAGCGAATACGGAGGGTCCAGTTGCATGTGAGGCTGCGTAAAGGCTCCCCTGGGGAGTTCACTTGTACCCAAAGCCTTCCTTTGGGGGCACTTTTGGATGGGTGAATTGGGCTTGTAATGCGTTTTCTGGGGCCCGATTTTTCAGTCATCTGCCATGCGGGCCAGTGTTATATTTAGGGTTGCTCGTAAACACTGAATACGGAGGGTCCAGTTGCATGTGGGGCTGCGTAAAGGCTCCCCTGGGGAGTTCACTTGTACTCAAAACCTTCCTTTGGGGGCACTTTTGTACGGGCGAAAATGTCTTGTAATGCATTTTCTGGGGTCTGAATTTTCAGTCTTCTGCCATGCTGGTTAGGGTTATATTTATGGTTGCTCGGAAAGAGCGAATACGGAGGGTCCAGTTTCATGTGGGGCTGCATAAAGGCTCCCCTGGGGAGTTCACTTGTACTCACAGCCTTCCTTTGGGGTCACTTTTGGATGGGCGAAAGGGTCTTGTAAGGCCTTTTTTTGGCCCGATTTTACAGTCTTTTCCGATGCCGGCTAGTGCTATATTTAGGCTTGCTGTGAAAGAGTGAACGCGGAGGGTCCAGTTGCATGTGGGGCTGCATAAAGGCTCCCCTGGGGAGTTCAGATGTACCCAAAGCCTTCCTCTGGGGGCACTTTTCGATGGTCCAAGGGGAATCGCAATGCGTTTTCTGAGGCCCGCTTTTTCAGTCTTCTCCCATTGCGCCGAGGGTTATATTTAGGCTTGCGGTGAAAGAGTGAATGAGGAGGGTCCAGTTGCATGTGGAGCTTCGTAAAGGCTCCCCTGGGGAGTTCACTTGTACCCAAAGCCTTCCTTTGGGGGCACTTTTGGATGGGCAAATGGGGCTTGTAATGCGTTTTCTGGGGTCCGAATTTTCAGTCGTCTGCCATGCTGGCTAGTGTTATAGTTATGGTTGCTCGGAAACAGAGATTACGCAGGGTCCAGTTGCATGTGGGGCTCCGTAAAGACTCCCCTGGAGAGTTCACTTGTACTCAAACCTTCCTCTGGGGGCACTTTTGGATGGGCGAAAGGGGTTCGGAAATCGTTTTCTGGGGCCCGAGTTTTCAGTCGTCTCCCATGCTGGTTATGGTTATATATATGGTTGCTCGGAAAGAGCGAATACGGAGGGTCCAGTTTCATGTGGGGCTTCGTAAAGGCTCCCCTGGGGAGTTCAGCTGTACCCAAAGCCTTCCTTTCGGGGCACTTTTGGATGGGCGAAATGGTCTTTTAAGGCGTTTTCTTTGACCTCATTTTTCAGTCATCTCCGATGCCCGCTAGGGATATATTTAGGCTTGCTGTGAAAGAGCGAATACGGAGGTTCCAGTTGCATGTGAGGCTGCGTAAAGGCTCCCCTGGGGAGTTCACTTGTACCCAAAGCCTTCCTTTGGGGGCACTTCTGGATGGGCAAATGGGGCTTGTAATGCGTTTTCTGGGGCCCGATTTTTCAGTCGTCTGCCATGCGGGCCAGGGTTATATTTAGGGTTCCTGTGAAAGAGTGAATACGGATGGTCCAGTTGCATGTGGGGCTGCATAAAGGCTCCCCTGAGGAGTTCACTTGTACTCAAACCCTTCCTTAGGGGTCACTTTTGGATGGTCGAAAGGGGCTTGGAATGAGTTTTCTGGGGTCTGAGTTCTCAGTCTTCTGCCATGCTGACTAGGGTTATATTTATGGTTGCTCGGAGAAAGCGAATGCGGAGGGTCCAGTTGCATGTGGGGCTGCGTAAAGGCTCCCCTGGGGAGTTCAGTTGTACCCAACGCCTTGCTTTGGGGGTAGTTTTGGATGGCCGAAAGGGGCTCGGAATGCGTTTTCTGGGGGCCGAGTTTTCAGTCGTCTCCCATGCCGGCTAGGGCTATGTTTAGTTTTGCTCGGAAAGAGTGAACCTGGAGCGTCCAGTTGCATGTGCGGCTGCATAAAGGCTCCCCTGGGGTGTTCACTTGTACCCAAAGCCTTCCTTTGGGGGCACTTTTGTATGGTCCAAGGGAATCGCACTGCGTTTTCTGAGGCCCGCATTTTCAGTCTTCTCCAATTGCGCCGAGAGTTATATTTAGGCTTGCGGTGAAAGAGTGAACGCGGAGGGTCCAGTTGCATGTGGGGCTGCATAAAGGCTCCCCTGGGGAGATCAGATGTACCCAAAGCCTTCCTTTGGGGACAGTTTTGGATGGGCGAATGGGGCTTGCAACGCGTTTTCGGGGGCCCGATTTTTCAGTCATCTGCCATGCGGGCCAGGGATATATTTAGGGTTGCTGTGAAGGAGCGAATACGGAGGGTCCAGTTGCATGTGGGGCTGCATAAAGGCTCCCCTGGGGAGATCAGATGTACCCAAAGCCTTCCTTTGGGGGCACTTTTCGATAGTCCAAGGGGAATCGCAATGCGTTTTCTGAGGCCCGCTTTTTCAGTCTTATCCCATTGCGCCGAGGGTTATATTTAGGATTGCGGTGAAAGAGTGAACGCGGATGGTCCAGTTGCATGTGGGGCTGCGTAAAGGCTCCCCTGGGGAGTTCAATTGTACTCAAAGCCTTCCTTTGGGGTTACCTTTGGATGGGCGAAAGGGGCTCGGAATGAGTTTCTGGGGCCCGAATTTTCAGTCGTCTCCTATGCCGGCTAGGGCTATGTTTAGTGTTGCTCGGAAAGAGCGAACGCGGAGGGTCCAGTTGCATGTGGGGCTGCGTAAAGGCTCCCCTGGGGAGTTCAGTTGTACTCAAAGCCTTCCTTTGGGGGCACTTTTGGATGGGCAAACGGGGCTTGTAATGCGTTTTCTGGGGTCCGAATTTTCAGTCTGTCATGCGGGCCAGGGTTATATTTAGGGTTGCTGTGAAAGAGCGAATACGGAGGGTCCAGTTGCATGTGGGGCTGCGTTAAGGCTCCCCTGGGGAGTTCACTTGTACCCAAAGCCTTCCTTTGGGGGCAGTTTTGGATGGGCGAATGAGGCTTGCAACGCGTTTTCGGGGGACGGTTTTTCAGTCGTCTGCCATGCGGGCCAGGGTTATATTTAGGTTTGCTGTGAAAGAGCGAATACGGAGGGTCCAGTTGCATGTTGGGCTGCATAAAGGCTCCCCTGAGGAGTTCACTTGTACTCAAAGCCTTCCTTTGTGGGCACTTCTGAATGGGTGAATTGGGCTTGAAACGCTTTTTCTCTGGCCCGACTTTACAGTCTTCTGCAATGCTGGCTAGTGTTATATTTATGGTTGCTCGGAAACAGAGAATACGCAGGGTCCAGTTGCATGTGGGGCTGCATAAAGGCTCCCCTGGGGAGTTCAGTTGTACCCAAAGCCTTCCTTATTGGGCACTTTTGGATGGGCAAATGGGGCTTGTAATGCCTTTTCTGGGTCCCGCTTTTTCAGTCGTCTGCCATGCGGGCCAGTTTTATATTTAGGGTTCCTGTGAAAGAGTGAATACGGAGGGTCCAGTTGCATGTAGGGCTGCATAAAGGCTCCCCTGAGGAGTTCACTTGTACTCAAACCCTTCCTTAGGGGTCACTTTTGGATGGTCGAAAGGGGCTTGGAATGAGTTTTCTGGGGTCTGAGTTTTCAGTCTTCTGCCATGGTGACTAGGGATATATTTATGGTTGCTCGGAGAAAGCGAATGCGGAGGGTCCAGTTGCATGTGGGGCTGCGTAAAGGCTCCCCTGGGGAGTTCAGTTGTACCCAAAGCCTTCCTTTGGGGGCACTTTTGGATGGGAGAATGGGGCTCGGAAAGCGTTTTCTGGGGGCCGAATTTTCAGTCGTCTGCCATGCCGGCTAGGGCTATGTTTAGTGTAGCTCGGAAAGAGTGAACCTGGAGCGTCCTGTTGCATGTGGGGCTGCATAAAGGCTCCCCTGGGGAGTTCAGTTGTACCCAACGCCTTCCTTTGGGGGCAGTTTTGGATGTGCGAATGGGGCTTGTAACGCATTTTCTGAGGCCAGAGTTTTCAGTTGACTGCCAGGCGGGCCAGGGTTATATTTAGGGTTACTGTGAAAGAGCGAATACGGAGGGTCCAGTTGCATGTGGGGCTGCGTTAAGGCTCCCCTGGGGAGTTCACTTGTACCCAAAGCCTTCCCTTGGGGGTACTTTTCGATGGTCTAAGGGAATCGCACTGCGTATTCTGAGGCCCGCGTTTTCAGACTTCTCCAATTGCGCCGAGGGCTATCTTTGGCTTGCGGTGAAAGAGTGAATAAGGAGGGTCCAGTTGCATGTGGGGCTGCATAAACGCTCCCCTGGGGAGTTCACTTGTACTCAAAGCCTTCCTTTAATGGCAGTTTTGGATGGGCGAATGGGGCTTGCAACGCGTTTTCGGGGGCCCGATTTTTCAGTCGTCTGCCATGCGGGCCAGGGTTATATTTAGGGTTGCTGTGAAAGAGCGAATACGGAGGGTCCAGTTGCATGTGGGGCTGCATAAAGGCTCCCCTGGGGAGTTCATTTGTACCCAAAGC
Organism: Anas platyrhynchos; assembly: GCF_047663525.1. NCBI lineage: Eukaryota > Metazoa > Chordata > Aves > Anseriformes > Anatidae > Anas > Anas platyrhynchos. The sequence goes on along the minus strand of NC_092605.1, from coordinate 13,183,926 downwards.
CTTCCTTTGGGGGCACTTTTGGATGGGCGAAATTGTTTTGTAAGGCCTTTATTTGGCCCGATTTTTCAGTCATTTCCGATGCCGGCTAGTGCTATATTTAGGCTTGCTGTGAAAGAGTGAACGCGGAGGGTCCAGTTGCATGTGGGGCTGCCTAAAGGCTCCCCTGGGGATTTTAGTTGTACCCAAAGCCTTCCTTTTTGGGCACTTTTGGATGGGCAAATGGGGCTTTTAATACCTTTTCTGGGGCCCGCTTTTTCAGTCGTCTGCCATGCGGTCCAGGGTTATATTTAGTGTTGATGTGAAAGAGCGAATACGGAGGGTCCAGGTGCATGTGGGGCTGCGTAAAGGCTCCCCTGGGGAGTTCACTTGTGCGCAAAGCCTTCCTTTGGGGGCACTTTTGGATGGGCAAATGGGGCTTGTAATGCGTTTTCTGGGGCCCAATTTTTCAGTTGTCTGCCATGCGGGCCAGGGTTATATTTCGGGTTGCTCGTAAACACTGAATACGGAGGGTCCAGTTGCATGTGGGGCTGCGTAAAGGCTCCCCTTGGGAGTTCACTTGTACTCAAACCTTCCTCTGGGGGCAATTTTGGATGGGCGAAAGGGGTTCGGAAAGCGTTTTCTGGGGCCCGAGTTTTCAGTCGTCTCCCATGCCGGCTAGGACTATGTATAGTGTTGCTCGGAAAGAGTGAATAAGGAGGGTCCAGTTGCATGTGGGGCTGCATAAAGGCTCCCCTGGGGAGATCAGTTTTACCCAAAGCCTTCCTTTGGGGTCACTTTTGGATAGGCAAATGGGGCTTGTAATGCGTTTTCTGGGGTCCGAATTTTCAGTCGTCTGCCATGCGGGCCAGGGTTATATTTAGGGTTTCTGTGAAAGAGCGAATACGGAGGGTCCAGTTGCATGTGGGGCTGCGTTAAGGCTCCCCTGGGGAGTTCACTTGTACTCAAACCCTTCCTTAGGGGTCACTTTTGGATGGTCGAAAGGGGCTTGGAATGATTTTTCTGGGGTCCGAGTTTTCAGTCTTCTGCCATGCTGACTAGGGTTATATTTATTGTTGGTCGGAGAAAGCGAATACGGAGGGTCCAGTTGCATGTGGGGCTGCATAAAGGCTCCCCTGGGGAGTTCACTTGTACCCAAAGCCTTCCTTTGGGGGCACTTTTGGATGGGCGAATGGGGCTTGCAACGCGTTTTCGGGGGCCCGATTTTTCAGTCGTCTGCCATGCGGGGCAGGGTTATATTTAGGGTTGCTGTGAAAGAGTGAATACGGAGGGTCCAGTTGCATGTGGGGCTGCGTAAAGGCTCCCCTGGGGAGTTCACTTGTACCCAAAGCCTTCCTTTGGGGGCACTTTTCAATGGCCCAAGGGGCATCGCAATGCGTTTTATGAGGCCCGCTTTTTCAGTCTTCTCCCATTGCGCCGAGGTCTATATTTAGGCTTGCGGTGAAAGAGTGAACGCGGAGGGTCCAGTTGCATGTGGGGCTTCATAAAGACTCCCCTGGGGAGTTCACTTGTACCCAAAGCCTTCCTTTTTGGGCACTTTTGGATGGGTAAATGGGGCTTGTAATGCGTTTTCTGGGGTCTGAATTTTCAGTCGTCTGCCATGCGGGCCAGGGTTATATTTAGGGTTGCTGTGAAAGAGCGAATACGGAGGGTCCAGTTGCATGTGGGGCTGCATAAAGGCTCCCCTGGGGAGTTCAGATGTACCCAAAGCCTTCCTTTGGGGGCGCTTTTGGATGGGCAAATGGGGCTTGTAATGCGTTTTCTGTGGCCCGATTTTTCAGTCTTCTGCCATGCTGGCTAGGGTTATATTAGGGTTGCTCGTAAACACTGAATACGGAGGGTCCAGTTGCATGTGGGGCTGCGTAAAGGCTCCCCTGGGGAGTTCACTTGTACCCAAAGCCTTCCTTTGGGGTCACTTTTGGATGGGCGAAAGGGGCTCGGAATGAGTTTTCTGGGGCTTGAATTTTCAGTCGTCTCCTATGCCTGCCAAGGCTATGTTTAGTGTTACTCGGAAAGAGCGAACCCGGAGGGTCCAGTTGCATGTGGGGCTGCATAAAGGCTCCCCTGGGGAGTTCACTTGTACCCAAAGCCTTCCTTTGGGGGCACTTTTCGATGGTCCAAGGGGAATCGCAATGCGTTTTCTGAGGCCCGCTTTTTCAGTCTTCTCCCATTGCGCCGAGGGCTATATTTAGGCTTGCGGTGAAAGAGTGAACGCGGAGGGTCCAGTTGCATGTGGGGCTGCGTAAAGGCTCCCCTGGGGAGTTCACTTGTACCCAAAGCCTTCCTTTGGGGTCACTTTTGGATGGGCGAAAGGGGCTCGGAATGAGTTTTCTGGGGCTTGAATTTTCAGTCGTCTCCTATGCCGGCTAGGGCTATGTTTAGTGTTGCTCGGAAAGAGCGAACCCGGAGGGTCCAGTTGCATGTGGGGCTGCATAAAGGCTCCCCTGAGGAGTTCAGCTGTACCCAAAGCCTTCCTTTGGGGGCGCTTTTGGATGGGCGAAAGTGTCTTGTAATGCATTTTCTGCGGTCTGAGTTTTCAGTCTTCTGCCATGCTGGCTAGGCTTATATTAAGGGTTGCTCGGAAACAGCGAATACGGAGGGTCCAGTTGCATGTGGGGCTGCGTAAAGGCTCCCCTGGGGAGTTCACTTGTACCCAAAGCCTTCCTTTCGGGGCACTTTTGGATGGGCAAATTGGGCTTGTAATGCGTTTTCTGGGGTCCGAATTTTCAGTCGTCTGCCATGCGGACAAGGGTTATATTTAGAGTTGCTGTGAAAGAGCGAATACGGAGGGTCCAGTTGCATGTGGGGCTGCATAAAGGCTCCCCTGGGGAGTTCACTTGTACCCAAAGCCTTCCTTTGTGGGCGCTTTTGGATGGGCAAATGGGGCTTGTAATGCGTTTTCTGGGGCCCGAGTTTTCAGTCGTCTGCCATGCGGGCCAGGGTTATATTTAGGGTTCCTGTGAAAGAGTGAATACGGAGGGTCCAGTTGCATGTGGGGCTGCGTAAAGGCTCCCCTGGGGAGTTCAGTTGTACCCAAAGCCTTCTTTTGGAGGCACTTTTGGATGGGCGAAATGGTCTTTTAAGGCGTTTTTTTGACCTCATTTTTCAGTCATCTCCGATGCCCGCTAGGGATATATTTAGGCTTGCTGTGAAATCGTGAACGCGGAGGGTCCAGTTGCATGTGGGGCTGCATAAAGGCTCCCCTGGGGAGTTCACTTGTACCTAAAGCCTTCCTCTGGGGGCACTTTTCGATGGGGGAATGGGGCTTGTAACGCATTTTCTTTCGCCGAATTTTCAGTCGACTGCCAGGCGGGCCAGGGTTATATTTAGGGTTGCTGTGAAACAGCGAATACGGAGGGTCCAGTTGCATGTGGGGCTGCGTTAAGGTTCCCCTGGGGAGTTCAGTTGTACCCAAAGCCTTCCTTTGGGGCACTTTTCGATGGTCCAAGGGGAATCGCAATGCGTTTTCTGAGGCCCGCTTTTTCAGTCTTCTCCCATTGCGCCGAGGGCTATATTTATGCTTGCGGTGAAAGAGTGAACGCGGAGGGTCCAGTTGCATGTGGGGCGGCATAATGGCTCCCCTGGGGAGTTCACTTGTACTCAAAGCCTTCCTTTGCGGTCACTTTTGTATGGGCGAAAGGGGCTTAGAATGATTTTTCTGGGGCCCGAGTTTTCAGTCTTCTGCCATGCTGAGTAGGGTTATATTTATGGTTGATCGGAAACAGAAATACGAGGGTCCAGTTGCATGTCGGGCTTCGTAAAGGCTCCCCTGGGGAGTTCATTTGTACTCAAAACCTTCCTTTGGGGTCACTTTTGGATGTGCGAAAGGGGCTTGGAATGAGTTTTCTGTGGCCCGAATTTTCAGTCGTCTCCCATGCCGGCTACGGCTATGTTTAGTGTTGCTCGGAAACAGCGAACCCGGAGCGTCCAGTTGCATGTGGGGCTTTGTAAATGCTCCCCTGGGGAGTTTAGTTGTACCCAAAGCCTTACTTTGGGGGCACTTTTTGATGGGCGAAAGGGGCTTGTAACGCATTTACTTTGGCCTGAGTTTTCAGTCGACTGCCAGGCGGGCCAGGGCTATGTTTAGTGTTGCTCGGAAAGAGCGAACCCGGAGGGTCCAGTTGCATGTGGGGCTGCATAAAGGCTCCCCTGGGGAGTTCAGATGTACCCAAAGCCTTCCTTTGAGGGCAGTTTTCGATGGTCTAAGGGAATCGCACGGCGTTTTCTGAGGCCTGCTTTTTCAGTCTTCTCCCATTGCGCTGAGGGTTATATTTAGGGTTGCGGTGAAAGAGTAAACCCAGAGCGTCCAGTTTCATGTGGGGCTGCATAAAGGCTCCCCTGGGGAGTTCAGTTGTACCCAAAGCCTTCCTTTGGGGGCACTTTTGGATGGGCAAATGGAGATTGCAACGCGTTTTATGGGGCCCGATTTTTCAGTTGTCTGCCATGCGGGCCAGGGTTATATTTAGGGTTGCTGTGAAAGAGTGAATACGGAGGGTCCAGCTGCATGTGGGGCTGCATAAAGGCTCCCCTGGGGAGTTCACTTGTACCCAAAGCCTTCCTTTGGGGGCACGTCTGGATGGGTGAATTGGGCTTGAAACTCTTTTTCTGTGGCCCGAGTTTTCAGTCTTCTGCCATGCTGGCAAGGGTTATATTTAGGGTTGCTCGGAAAGAGCGAATATGGAGGGTCCAGTTGCATGTGGGGCTGCGTAAAGGCTCCCCTGGGGAGTTCATTTGTACTCAAAGCCTTCCTTTGGGGGCACTTTTGGATGGGCGAAAGGGTCTTGTAAGACGTTTTCTTTGGCCCGATTTTAGAGTCGTCTCCCATGCCGGCTAGGGCTATGTTTAGTGTTGCTCGGAAAGAGCGAACACGGAGGGTCCAGTTGCATGTGGAGCTGCATAAAGGCTCCCCTCGGGAGTTCACTTGTAACTAAACCTTCCTTTGGGGGCACTTTTGGATGGTCCAAGGGGAATCGCAATGCGTTTTCTGAGGCCCGCTTTTTCAGTCTTTCCCATTGAGCCGAGGGTTATATTTAGGCTTGCGGTGAAAGAGCAAGTACGGAGGGTCCAGTTGCATGTGGGGCTGCATAAAGGCTCCCCTGGGGAGTTCATTTGTACTCAAAGCCTTCCTGTGGGGGCACTTTTGGATGGGCGAATGGGGCTCGGAATGTGTTTTCTGTGGCCCGATTTTTCGGTCGTCTGCCATGCGGGCCATAGATATAGTTAGGGTTGCTGTGAAGGAGCGAATACGGAGGGTCCAGTTGCATGTGGGGCTGCATAAAGGCTCCCCTGGGGAGTTCACTTGTACTCAAAGCCTTCCTTTGGGGGCACTTTTGAATGGGCGAAAGGGTCTTGTAAGGCGTTTTATGGGGCCCGAGTTTTCAGTCGTCTGCCATGCGGGCCAGGGTTATATTTAGGGTTGCTGTGAAAGAGTGAATACGGAGGGTCCAGTTGCATGTGGGGCTGCATAAAGGCTCCCCTGGGGAGTTCACTTGTACCCAAAGCCTTACTGTGGGGGCACTTTTGGATGGGCAAATGGGGCTTGTAATGCGTTTTATGGAGCTCGATTTTTCAGTCGTCTGCCATGCGGGCCAGGGTTATATTTAGGGTTGCTGTGAAATAGTGAATACGGAGTGTCCAGCTGCATGTGGGGCTGCATAAAGGCTCCCCTGGGGAGTTCACTTGTACCCAAAGCCTTCCTTTGGGGGCACTTTTGAATGGGTGAATTGGGCTTGAAACGCTTTTTTTGTGGCCCGAGTTTTCAGTCTTCTGCCATGCTGGCTAGGGTTATATTTAGGGTTGTTCGGAAAGAGCGAATACGGAGGGTCCAGTTGCATGTGGGGCTGCGTAAAGGCTCCCCTGGGGAGTTCATTTGTACTCAAAGCCTTCCTCTGGGGGCACTTTTGGATGGGCGAACGGGTCTTGTAAGACGTTTTCTTTGGCCCGATTTTTCAGTCGTCTCCCATGCCGGCTAGGGCTATGTTTAGTGTTGCTCGGAAAGAGTGAACACGGAGGGTCCAGTTGCATGTGGAGCTGCATAAAGGCTCCCCTCGGGAGTTCACTTGTAACTAAACCTTCCTTTGGGGGCACTTTTGGATGGTCCAAGGGGAATCGCAATGCGTTTTCTGAGGCCCGCTTTTTCAGTCTTTCCCATTTAGCCGAGGGTTATATTTAGGCTTGCGGTGAAAGAGCAAGTACGGAGGGTCCAGTTGCATGTGGGGCTGCATAAAGGCTCCCCTGGGGAGTTCATTTGTACTCAAAGCCTTCCTGTGGGGGCACTTTTGGATGGGCGAATGGGGCTCGGAATGTGTTTTCTGTGGCCCGATTTTTCGGTCGTCTGCCATGCGGGCCATAGCTATATTTAGGGTTGCTGTGAAGGAGCGAATACGGAGGGTCCAGTTGCATGTGGGGCTGCATAAAGGCTCCCCTGGGGAGTTCACTTGTACCCAAAGCCTTCCTTTGGGGGCACTTTTGAATGGGCGAAAGGGTCTTGTAAGGCGTTTTATGGGGCCCGAGTTTTCAGTCGTCTGCCATGCGGGCCAGGGTTATATTTAGGGTTGCTGTGAAAGAGTGAATACGGAGGGTCCAGTTGCATGTGGGGCTGCATAAAGGCTCCCCTGGGGAGTTCACTTGTACCCAAAGCCTTCCTGTGGGGGCACTTTTGGATGGGCAAATGGGGCTTGTAATGCGTTTTCTGGAGCTCGATTTTTCAGTCGTCTGCCATGCGGGCCAGGGTTATATTTAGGGTTGCTGTGAAAGAGTGAATACGGAGGGTCCAGCTGCATGTGGGGCTGCATAAAGGCTCCCCTGGGGAGTTCACTTGTACCCAAAGCCTTCCTTTGGGGGCACTTTTGAATGGGTGAATTGGGCTTGAAACGCTTTTTTTGTGGCCCGAGTTTTCAGTCTTTTGCCATGCTGGCTAGGGTTATATTTAGGGTTGCTCGGAAAGAGCGAATACGGAGGGTCCAGTTGCATGTGGGGCTGCGTAAAGGCTCCCCTGGGGAGTTCGTTTGTACTCAAAGCCTTCCTTTGGGGGCACTTTTGGATGGGCGAAAGGGTCTTGTAAGACGTTTTCTTTGGCCCGATTTTAGAGTCGTCTCCCATGCCGGCTAGGGCTATGTTTAGTGTTGCTCGGAAAGAGCGAACACGGAGGGTCCAGTTGCATGTGGAGCTGCATAAAGGCTCCCCTCGGGAGTTCACTTGTAACTAAACCTTCCTTTGGGGGCACTTTTGGATGGTCCAAGGGGAATCGCAATGCGTTTTCTGAGGCCCGCTTTTTCAGTCTTTCCCATTGAGCCGAGGGTTATATTTAGGCTTGCGGTGAAAGAGCAAGTACGGAGGGTCCAGTTGCATGTGAGGCTGCATAAAGGCTCCCCTGGGGGGTTCATTTGTACTCAAAGCCTTCCTGTGGGGGCACTTTTGGATGGGCGAATGGGGCTCGGAATGTGTTTTCTGTGGCCCGATGTTTCGGTCGTCTCTCATGCGGGCTAGGGCTATGTTTAGTGTTGCTCGGAAAGAGCGAACCCGGAGGGTCCAGTTGCATGTGGGGCTGCATAAAGGCTCCCCTGGGGAGTTCAGATGTACCCAAAGCCTTCCTTTGGGGGCTCTTTTATGGTCTAAGGGAATTGCACTGCGTTTTCTGAGGCCCGCTTTTTCAGTCTTCTCCAATTGCGCCGAGGGTTATATTTAGGCTTGCGGTGAAAGAGTGAACCCGGACAGTCCAGTTGCATGTGGGGCTGCATAAAGGCTCCCCTGGGGAGTTCACTTGTACCCAAAGCCTTCCTTTTTGGGCACTTTTGGATGGGCAAATGGGGCTTTTAATTCTTTTTCAGGGGCCCGCTTTTTCAGTCGTCTGCCATGCGGGCCAGGGTTATATTTAGGGTTGCTGTGAAAGAGCGAATACGGAGGGTCCAGTTGCATGTGGGGCTGCGTAAAGGCTCCCCTGGGGAGTTCATTGTACCTAAAGCCTTCCTTTGGGGGCACTTCTGAATGGGTGAATTGGGCTTGAAACTCTTTTTCTGTGGCCCGAGTTTTCAGTCTTCTGCCATGCTGGCTAGGGTTATATTTAGAATTGCTTGGAAACACTGAACACGGAGGGTCCAGTTGCATATGGGGCTGCGTAAAGGCTCCCCTGGGGAGTTCACTTGTACTCAAAGCCTTTCTTTGGGGTCACTTTTGGATGGGCGAAAGGGGCTCGGAATGAGTTTTCTGGGTCTTGAATTTTCAGTCGTCTCCTATGCCGGCTAGGGGTATATTTAGTGTTGCTCAGAAAGAGCGAACCCGGAGGGTCCAGTTGCATGTAGGGCTGCATAAAGGCTCCCCTGGGGAGTTCAGATGTACCCAAAGCCTTCCTTTGGGGTCACTTTTGCATGGGCGAATGGGTCTTTTATGGCGTTTTCTTTGGCCCGATTATTTAGTCATCTCTGATGACGACTAGGGCAATATTTAGGCTTGCGGTGAAAGAGTGAACCCGGAGGGTCCAGTTGCATGTGGGGCTGCGTAAAGGCTCCCCTGGGGAGTTCAGTTGTACCCAAAGCCTTCCTTTGGGGGCACTTTTGTACCGGCGAAAATGTCTTGTAATGCATTTTCTGGGGTCCGAATTTTTAGTCGTCTGCCATGCGGGCCAGGAATATTTAGGGTTGCTGTGGAAGAGCGAATACGGAGCGTCCAGTTGCATGTGGGGCTGCATAAAGGCTCCCCTGGGGAGTTCACTTGTACCCAAAGCCTTCCTTTGGGGGCACTTTTGGATGAGCAAATGGGGCTTGTAATGCGTTTTCTTGGGCCCGATTTTTCAGTCGTCTGCCATGCGGGCCATGGTTATATTTAGGGTTGCTGTGAAAGAGTGAATACGGAGGGTCCAGTTGCATGTGGGGCTGCATAAAGGCTCCCCTGGGGAGTTCACTTGTACTCAAACCCTTCCTTAGGGGTCACTTTTGGATGGTCGAAAGGGGGTTGGAATGCGTTTTCTGGGGCCCGAGTTTTCAGTCGTCTCCCATGCTGCTAGGGCTATGTTTAGTGTTGCTCGGAAAGAGCGAACCCGGAGGGTCCAGTTGCATGTGGGGCTGCGTAAAGGCTCCCCTGGGGAGTTCTGTTGTACCCAAAGCCTTCCTTTGGGGGCACTTTTGGATGGGTGAAAGGGGCTCGGAAAGCGTTTTCTGGGGGCCGAGTTTTCAGTCGTCTCCCATGCCGGCTAGGGCTATGTTTAGTGTTGCTCGGAAAGAGTGAACCTGGAGCATCCAGTTGCATGTGGGGCTGCGTTAAGGCTCCCCTGGGGAGTTCAGTTGTACCCAACGCCTTCCTTTGGGGGCACTTTTGGATATGCGAATGGGGCTTGTAACGCATTTTTGGCTTTTGACACGGTTTCCCATAGGATCCTACTGGACAAAATGTCCACCATACAGCTAAATAAAAACATCATACGATGGGTGAGCAATTGCCTAACGGGCAGGGCCCAAAGGGTTATGGTAAATGGGGCTGCGTCAGGCTGGCGGGCGGTCACCAGTGGGGTCCCTCAAGGCTCCATTTTAGGGCCGGTACTTTTCAATATTTTTATAAACGATCTGGATGTAGGAATAGAAGGCATTTTGAGCACGTTTGCTGATGACACCAAACTTGGAGGAGTTGTGGACTCGAATGAGGGTAGAAAGGCCTTGCAGAGGGATCTGGATAGGTTGGAGAGCTGGGCGATCGCCAACCGCATGAAGTTCAGTAAGAGCAAGTGCCGGGTCCTGCACCTGGGACGGGGAAACCCTGGCTGCACGTACAGACTGGGCAATGAGACGCTGGAGAGCAGCCTAGAAGAGAGGGATCTGGGGGTCGTGGTAGACAGCAAGTTGAATATGAGCCAGCAGTGTGCCCTGGCAGCCAGGAGGGCCAACCGTGTCCTGGGGTGCATCAAGCACGGCATCGCTAGCAGGTCGAGGGAGGTGATTGTCCCGCTCTACTCTGCGCTGGTGCGGCCTCACCTTGAGTACTGTGTGCAGTTCTGGGCACCACAGTATAAAAAGGACATGAAACTGTTGGAGAGTGTCCAGAGGAGGGCTATGAAGATGGTGAAAGGCCTGGAGGGGAAGACGTACGAGGAACGGCTGAGGGCACTGGGCCTGTTCAGCCTGGAGAAGAGGAGGCTAAGGGGAGACCTCATCGCAGTCTACAACTTCCTCGTAAGGGGGTGTCGAGAGGCAGGAGACCTTTTCTCCATTAACACCAGCGACAGGACCCGCGGGAACGGAGTTAAGCTGAGGCAGGGGAAGTTTAGGCTGGACATCAGGAAGGGGTTCTTCACAGAGAGAGTGGTTGCACACTGGAACAGGCTCCCCAGGGAAGTGGTCACTGCACCGAGCCTGATTGAATTTAAGAAGAGATTGGACTGTGCACTTAGTCACATGGTCTGAACTTTTGGGTAGACCTGTGCGGTGTCAAGAGTTGGACTTGATGATCCTTAAGGGTCCCTTCCAACTCAGGATATTCTATGATTCTATGATTCTATGATTTCTGGGCCATGTTTTTCAGTCGACTGCCAGGCGGGCCAGGGATATATTTAAGGTTATTGTGAAAGAGCGAACACGGAGGGTCCAGTTGCATGTGGGGCTGCGTTAAGGCTCCCCTGGGGAGTTCAGATGTACCCAAAGCCTTCCTTTGGGAGCACTTTTCGATGGTCCAAGGGGAATCGCAATGCATTTTCTGAGGCCCGCTTTTTCAGACTTCTCCCATTGCGCCGAGGGCTATATTTATGCTTGCGGTGAAAGAGTGAACCCGGAGGGTCCAGTTGCATGTGGGGCTGCATAATGGCTCCCCTGGGAAGTTCACTTGTACTCAAAGCCTTCCTTTGCGGTCACTTTTGTATGGGCGAAAGTGGCTTATAATGAGTTTTCTGGGTCCGAATTTTCAGTCTTCTGCCATGCTGACTAGGGTTATATTCATGGTTGCTCGGAAACAGAGAATAGGAAGGGTCCAGTTGCATGTGGGGCTTCGTAAAGGCTCCCATGGGGAGTTCTGTTGTACTCAAAGCCTTCCTTTGGGGTCACTTTTGGATGTGCGAAAGGGGCTTGGAATGAGTTTTCTGTGGCCCGAATTTTCAGTCGTCTCCCATGCCGGCTAGGGCTATGTTTAGTGTTGCTCGGAAAGAGCGAACCCGGAGGGTCCAGTTGCATGTGGGACTGCATAAAGGCTCCCCTGGGGAGTTCAGATGTACCCAAAGCCTTCCTTTGGGGGCACTTTTCGATGGTCTAAGGGAATCGCACGGCGTTTTCTGAGGCCCGCATTTTCAGTCTTCTCCCATTGCGCCGAGGGATATATTTAGGCTTGCTGTGAAAGAGTAAACCCGGAGCCTCCAGTTTCATGTGGGGCTGTATAAAGGCTCCCCTGGGGTGTTCAGTTGTACCCAATGCCTTCCTTTGGGGGCACTTTTGGATGGGCAAATGGAGCTTGCAACGCGTTTTCGGGGGCCCGAATTTTCAGTCGTCTGCCATGTGGGCCAGGGTTATATTTAGGGTTGCTGTGAAAGAGTGAATACGGAGGGTCCAGCTGCATGTGGGGCTGCGTAAAGGCTCCCCTGGGGAGTTCACTTGTACCCAAAGCCTTCCTTTGGGGGCACTTCTGAATGGGTGAAAAGGGCTTGAAACGCTTTTTCTGTGGCCTGATTTTTCAGTCTTCTGCCATGCTGGCTAGTGTTATATTTAGGGTTGCTCGGAAACAGAGAACACAAAGGGTCCAGTTGCATGTGGGGCTGCGTAAAGGCTCCCCTGGGGAGTTCAGATGTACTCAAAGCCTTCCTTTGGGGGCTCTTTTGTATGGGCGAATGGGGCTTGTAATGCGTTTTCTGGGGTCCGAATTTTCAGTCGTCTGCCATGCGGGCCAGAGTTATATTTAGGGTTGCTGTGAAAGAGCGAATACGGAGGGTCCAGTTGCATGTGGGGCTGCATAAAGGCTCCCCTGGGGAGTTCACTTGTACCCAAAGCTTTCCTTTGGGGGCGCTTTTGGATGGGCAAATGGGGCTTGCAATGCGTTTTCTGGAGCTCGATTTTTCAGTCGTCTTCCATGCGGGCCAGGGTTATATATAGGGTTGCTGTGAAAGAGTGAATACGGAGTGTCCAGCTGCATGTGGGGCTGCATAAAGGCTCCCCTGGGGAGTTCACTTGTACCCAAAGCCTTCCTTTGGGGTCACTTCTGGATGGGTGAATTGGGCTTGAAACGCTTTTTCTGTGGCCCGAGTTTTCAGTCTTCTGCCATGCTGGCTAGGGTTATATTTAAGGTTGCTCGTAAACACTGAATACGGAGGGTCCAGTTGCATGTGGGGCTGCGTAAAGGCTCCCCTGGGGAGTTCATTTGTACCCAAAGCCTTCCTTTGGGGGCACTTTTGGATGGTCCAAGGGGAATCGCACTGCGTTTTCTGAGGCCCGCTTTTTCAGTCTTCTCCCTTTGAGGCTAGGGCTATATTTAGGCTTGCGGTGAAAGAGTGAACGCGGAGGGTCCAGTTTCATGTGGGGCTACATAAAGGCTCCCCTGGGGAGTTCACTTGTACCGAAAGCCTTCCTTTGGGGGCAGTTCTGGATGGGCGAATATGGCTTTTAATGCATTTTTTGAGGTCCTCTTTTTCAGTCTTCTCCCTTTGCGGCTAGGGCTATGTTTCGTGTTGCTCGGAAAGAGCGAACCCGGAGGGTCCAGTTGCATGTGGGGCTGCATAAAGGCTCCCCTGGGGAGTTCAGATGTACCCAAAGCTTTCATTTGGGGGCACATCTGGATGGGCGAAAGGGACTCGGAATGCGTGTTCTGTGGCCCGAGTTTTCAGTCGTCTCCCATGCCGGCTAGGGCTATGTTTAGTGTTGCTCGGAAAGAGCGAACCCGGAGGGTCCAGTTGCATGTGGGGCTGCATAAAGGCTCCCCTGGGGAGTTCACTTGTACTCAAAGCCTTCCTTTGGGGGCACTTTTGGATGGTCGAAAGAGACTCGAAATGCGTTTTCTGAGGCCCTCTTTTTCAGTCTTCTCCCATTGCGCCGAGAGTTATATATAGGCTTGCTGTGAAAGAGCGAATACGGAGGGTCCAGTTGCATGTGGGGCTGCATAAAGGCTCCCCTGGGGAGTTCACTTGTACCCAAAGCCTTCCTTTGGGGGCACTTCTGGATGGGCGAAAATGTCTTGTAAGGCATTTTTTGGGTCCGAGTTTTCAGTCTTCTGCCATGCTGGGTAGGGTTATATTTATGGTCGCTCGGAAAGAGCGAATACGGAGGATCCAGTTGCATGTGGGGCTGCGTAAAGGCTCCCCTGGGGAGTTCATTTGTACTCAAAGCCTTCCTTTGGGGGCACTTCTTGATGGGCGAAAGAGGCTTGGAAGGCGTTTTCTGGGGCCCGAGTTTTCAGTCGTCTCCCATGCCTGCTAGGGATATGTTTAGTGTTGCTGTGAAAGAGCGAACCCGGAGGGTCCAGTTGCATGTGGGGCTGCATAAAGGCTCCCCTGGGGAGTTCACTTGTACTCAAAGCCTTCCTTTTGGGGCACTTTTGGATGGGCGAAAGGCTCTTGTAAGGCGTTTTCTTTTGCCCGATTTTTCAGTCATCTCCGATGCCGGCTAGGGTTATTTTTAGGCTTGCTGTAAAAGAGCGAATAAGGAGGGTCCAGTTGCATGTGGGGCGGCATAAAGGCTCCCCTGGGGAGTTCACTTGTACTCAAAGCCTTCCTCTGGGGGCACTTTTGGATGGGAGAAAGGGGCTCGGAATGCGTTTTCTGGGGCCCAAGTTTTCAGTCGTCTCCCATGCTGCTAGGGCTATGTTTAGTGTTGCTCGGAAAGAGCGAACCCGGAGGGTCCAGTTGCATGTGGGGCTGCATAAAGGCTCCCCTGGGGAGTTCAGATGTACCCAAAGCCTTCCTTTGGGGGCACTTTTCGATGGTCTAAGGGAATCGAACTGCGTTTTCTGAGGCCCGCCTTTTCAGTCTTCTCCCATTGCGCCGAGGGTTATATTTAGGCTTGCTGTGAAAGAGTAAACCCGGAGCCTCCAGTTTCATGTGGGGCTGTATAAAGGCTCCCCTGGGGAGTTCAGTTGTACCCAATGCCTTCCTTTGGGGGCACTTTTGGATGGGCAAATGGAGCTTGCAACGCATTTTCTGGGGCCCGAATTTTCAGTCGTCTGCCATGCGGGCCAGGGATATATTTAGGGTTGCTGTGAAAGAGTGAATACGGAGGGTCCATCTGCATGTGGGGCTGCATAAAGGCTCCCCTGGGGAGTTCACTTGTACCCAAAGCCTTCCTTTGGGGGCACTTCTGAATGGGTGAAATGGGCTTGAAACTCTTTTACTGTGGCCCAATTTTTCAGTCTTCTGCCATGCTGGCTAGGCTTATATTTAGGGTTGCTCAGAAAGAGCGAACCCGGAGGGTCCAGTTGCCTGTGGGGCTGCGTAAAGTCTCCCCTGCGGAGTTCACTTGTACTCAAACCTTCCTCTGGGGGCACTTTTGGATGGGCGAATGGGGCTTGAAATGCGTTTTCTGGGGTCCGAATTTTCAGTCCTCTCCCATGCCGGCTAGGGATATGTTTAGTCATGCTCGGAAAGAGCGAACCCGGAGGGTCCAGTTGCATGTGGGGCTGCATAAAGGCTCCCCTGGGGAGTTCAGATGTACTCAAAGCCTTCCTTTGGGGGCTCTTTTGTATGGGCGAATGGGGCTTGTAATGCGTTTTCTGGGGTCTGAATTTTCAGTCGTCTGCCATGCGGGCCAGGGTTATATTTAGGGTTGCTGTGAAAGAGCGAATACGGAGGGTCCAGTTGCATGTGGGGCTGCATAAAGGCTCCCCTGGGGAGTTCACTTGTACCCAAAGCCTTCCTTTGTGGGCGCTTTTGGATGGGCAAATGGGGCTTGTAATGCGTTTTCTGGAGCTCGATTTTTCAGTCGTCTGCCATGCGGGCCAGGGTTATATTTAGGGTTGCTGTGAAAGAGTGAATACGGAGGGTCCAGTTGCATGTGGGGCTGCGTAAAGGCTCCCCTGGGGAGTTCATTTGTACTCAAAGTCTTCCTTTGGGGTCACTTTTATATGGTTGAATTGGTCTTGAAACGCTTTTTCTGTGGCCCGATTTTTCAGCCTTCTGCCATGCTGGCTAGGGATATATTTAGGGTTGCTGTGAAAGAGCGAATAAGGAGGGTCCAGTTGCATGTGGGGCGGCATAAAGGCTCCCCTGGGGAGTTCACTTGTACTCAAACCCTTCCTCTGGGGGCACTTTTGGATGGTCCAAGGGGAATCGCAATGCGTTTTCGGAGGCCCGCTTTTTCAGTCTTCTCCCTTTGAGGCTAGGGCTATATTCAGGCTTGCGGTGAAAGAGTGAACCCGGAGGGTCCAGTTTCATGTGGGGCTACATAAAGGCTCCCCTGGGGAGTTCACTTGTACCGAAAGCCTTCCTTTGGGGGCAGTTCTGGATGGCCGAATTGGGCTTTTAATGCATTTTCTGAGGTCCTCTTTTTCAGTCTTCTCCCTTTGCGGCTAGGGCTATGTTTCGTGTTGCTCGGAAAGAGCGAACCCGGAGGGTCCAGTTGCATGTGGGGCTGCATAAAGGCTCCCCTGGGGAGTTCAGATGTACCCAAAGCCTTCCTTTGGGGGCACTTTTCGATGGTCTAAGGGAATCGAACTGCGTTTTCTGAGGCCCGCCTTTTCAGTCTTCTCCCATTGCGCCGAGGGTTATATTTAGGCTTGCTGTGAAAGAGTAAACCCGGAGCCTCCAGTTTCATGTGGAGCTGTATAAAGGCTCCCCTGGGGAGTTCAGTTGTACCCAATGCCTTCCTTTGGGGGCACTTTTGGATGGGCAAATGGAGCTTGCAACGCATTTTCTGGGGCCCGAATTTTCAGTCTTCTGCCATGCGGGCCAGGGATATATTTAGGGTTGCTGTGAAAGAGTGAATACGGAGGGTCCATCTGCATGTGGGGCTGCATAAAGGCTCCCCTGGGGAGTTCACTTGTACCCAAAGCCTTCCTTTGGGGGCACTTCTGAATGGGTGAAATGGGCTTGAAACGCTTTTACTGTGGCCCAATTTTTCAGTCTTCTGCCATGCTGGCTAGGCTTATATTTAGGGTTGCTCAGAAAGAGCGAACCCGGAGGGTCCAGTTGCCTGTGGGGCTGCGTAAAGGCTCCCCTGCGGAGTTCACTTGTACTCAAACCTTCCTCTGGGGGCACTTTTGGATGGGCGAATGGGGCTTGAAATGCGTTTTCTGGGGTCCGAATTTTCAGTCCTCTCCCATGCCGGCTAGGGATATGTTTAGTCATGCTCGGAAAGAGCGAACCCGGAGGGTCCAGTTGCATGTGGGGCTGCATAAAGGCTCCCCTGGGGAGTTCAGATGTACTCAAAGCCTTCCTTTGGGGGCTCTTTTGTATGGGCGAATGGGGCTTGTAATGCGTTTTCTGGGGTCTGAATTTTCAGTCGTCTGCCATGCGGGCCAGGGTTATATTTAGGGTTGCTGTGAAAGAGCGAATACGGAGGGTCCAGTTGCATGTGGGGCTGCATAAAGGCTCCCCTGGGGAGTTCACTTGTACCCAAAGCCTTCCTTTGTGGGCGCTTTTGGATGGGCAAATGGGGCTTGTAATGCGTTTTCTGGAGCTCGATTTTTCAGTCGTCTGCCATGCGGGCCAGGGTTATATTTAGGGTTGCTGTGAAAGAGTGAATACGGAGGGTCCAGTTGCATGTGGGGCTGCGTAAAGGCTCCCCTGGGGAGTTCATTTGTACTCAAAGTCTTCCTTTGGGGTCACTTTTATATGGTTGAATTGGGCTTGAAACGCTTTTTCTGTGGCCCGATTTTTCAGCCTTCTGCCATGCTGGCTAGGGATATATTTAGGGTTGCTGTGAAAGAGCGAATAAGGAGGGTCCAGTTGCATGTGGGGCGGCATAAAGGCTCCCCTGGGGAGTTCACTTGTACTCAAACCCTTCCTCTGGGGGCACTTTTGGATGGTCCAAGGGGAATCGCAATGCGTTTTCGGAGGCCCGCTTTTTCAGTCTTCTCCCTTTGAGGCTAGGGCTATATTCAGGCTTGCGGTGAAAGAGTGAACCCGGAGGGTCCAGTTTCATGTGGGGCTACATAAAGGCTCCCCTGGGGAGTTCACTTGTACCGAAAGCCTTCCTTTGGGGGCAGTTCTGGATGGCCGAATTGGGCTTTTAATGCATTTTCTGAGGTCCTCTTTTTCAGTCTTCTCCCTTTGCGGCTAGGGCTATGTTTCGTGTTGCTCGGAAAGAGCGAACCCGGAGGGTCCAGTTGCATGTGGGGCTGCATAAAGGCTCCCCTGGGGAGTTCAGATGTACCCAAAGCCTTCCTTTGGGGGCACTTTTCGATGGTCTAAGGGAATCGAACTGCGTTTTCTGAGGCCCGCCTTTTCAGTCTTCTCCCATTGCGCCGAGGGTTATATTTAGGCTTGCTGTGAAAGAGTAAACCCGGAGCCTCCAGTTTCATGTGGGGCTGTATAAAGGCTCCCCTGGGGAGTTCAGTTGTACCCAATGCCTTCCTTTGGGGGCACTTTTGGATGGGCAAATGGAGCTTGCAACGCATTTTCTGGGGCCCGAGTTTTCAGTCGTCTGCCATGCGGGCCAGGGATATATTTAGGGTTGCTGTGAAAGAGTGAATACGGAGGGTCCATCTGCATGTGGGGCTGCATAAAGGCTCCCCTGGGGAGTTCACTTGTACCCAAAGCCTTCCTTTGGGGGCACTTCTGAATGGGTGAAATGGGCTTGAAACGCTTTTACTGTGGCCCAATTTTTCAGTCTTCTGCCATGCTGGCTAGGCTTATATTTAGGGTTGCTCGGAAAGAGCGAACCCGGAGGGTCCAGTTGCCTGTGGGGCTGCGTAAAGGCTCCCCTGCGGAGTTCACTTGTACTCAAACCTTCCTCTGGGGGCACTTTTGGATGGGCGAATGGGGCTTGAAATGCGTTTTCTGGGGTCCGAATTTTCAGTCCTCTCCCATGCCGGCTAGGGATATGTTTAGTCATGCTCGGAAAGAGCGAACCCGGAGGGTCCAGTTGCATGTGGGGCTGCATAAAGGCTCCCCTGGGGAGTTCAGATGTACTCAAAGCCTTCCTTTGGGGGCTCTTTTGTATGGGCGAATGGGGCTTGTAATGCGTTTTCTGGGGTCTGAATTTTCAGTCGTCTGCCATGCGGGCCAGGGTTATATTTAGGGTTGCTGTGAAAGAGCGAATACGGAGGGTCCAGTTGCATATGGGGCTGCATAAAGGCTCCCCTGGGGAGTTCACTTGTACCCAAAGCCTTCCTTTGTGGGCGCTTTTGGATGGGCAAATGGGGCTTGTAATGCGTTTTCTGGAGCTCGATTTTTCAGTCGTCTGCCATGCGGGCCAGGGTTATATTTAGGGTTGCTGTGAAAGAGTGAATACGGAGGGTCCAGTTGCATGTGGGGCTGCGTAAAGGCTCCCCTGGGGAGTTCATTTGTACTCAAAGTCTTCCTTTGGGGTCACTTTTATATGGTTGAATTGGGCTTGAAACGCTTTTTCTGTGGCCCGATTTTTCAGCCTTCTGCCATGCTGGCTAGGGATATATTTAGGGTTGCTGTGAAAGAGCGAATAAGGAGGGTCCAGTTGCATGTGGGGCGGCATAAAGGCTCCCCTGGGGAGTTCACTTGTACTCAAACCCTTCCTCTGGGGGCACTTTTGGATGGTCCAAGGGGAATCGCAATGCGTTTTCGGAGGCCCGCTTTTTCAGTCTTCTCCCTTTGAGGCTAGGGCTATATTCAGGCTTGCGGTGAAAGAGTGAACCCGGAGGGTCCAGTTTCATGTGGGGCTACATAAAGGCTCCCCTGGGGAGTTCACTTGTACCGAAAGCCTTCCTTTGGGGGCAGTTCTGGATGGGCGAATTGGGCTTTTAATGCATTTTCTGAGGTCCTCTTTTTCAGTCTTCTCCCTTTGCGGCTAGGGCTATGTTTCGTGTTGCTCGGAAAGAGCGAACCCGGAGGGTCCAGTTGCATGTGGGGCTGCATAAAGGCTCCCCTGGGGAGTTCAGATGTACCCAAAGCCTTTCTTTGGGGGCACTTTTGGATGGTCCAAGGGGAATCGAAATGTGTTTTCTGAGGCCCGATTTTTCAGTCTTCTCCCATTGCACCGGGGGTTATATTTAGACTTGCGGTGAAAGAGTGAACCCGGAGGGTCCAGTTGCATGTGGGGCTGCATAAAGGCTCCCCTGGGGAGTTCACTTGTACCCAAAGCTTTCATTTCGGGGCACATCTGGATGGGCGAAAGGGACTCGGAATGCGTTTTCTGTGGCCCGAGTTTTCAGTCGTCTCCCATGCCGGCTAGGGCTATGTTTAGTGTTGCTCGGAAAGAGCGAACCCGGAGGGTCCAGTTGCATCTGGGGCTGCATAAAGGCTCCCCTGGGGAGTTCACTTGTACTGAAAGCCTTCCTTTGGGGGCACTTTTGGATGGGTGAATTGGGCTTGAAACGCTTTTTCTGTGGCCCGAGTTTTCGGTCTTTTGCCATGCTGGCTAGGGTTATATTTAGGGTTGCTCGTAAACAGTGAACAAGGAGGGTCCAGTTGCCTGTGGGGCTGCGTAAAGGCTCCCCTGGGGAGTTCACTTGTACTCCACGCCTTCCTTTGGGGTCACATTTGGATGGTCGAATAGGCCTCGGAATGAGTTTTCTGTGGCCCGAGTTTTCAGTCGTCTCCTATGTCGGCTAGGGCTATGTTTAGTGTTGCTCGGAAAGAGCGAACCCGGAGGGTCCAGTTGCATGTGGGGCTTTGTAAATGCTCCCCTGGGGAGTTCAGATGTACCCAAAGCCTTCCTTTGGGGGCACTTTTCAATGGTCCATGGGGAATCGCTATGCGTTTTCTGACGCCCGCTTTTTCAGTCTTCTCCCATTGCGCCGAGGGCTATATTTCGGCTTGCAGTGAAAGAGTGAATACAAAGGGTCCAGTTGCATGTGGGGCTGCATAAAGGCTCCCCTGGGGAGTTCAGTTGTACCCATAGCCTTCCTCTGGGGGCACTTTTCGATGGGCGAAAGGGGCTTGAAACGCATTTTCTTTGGCCCGAGTTTTCAGTCGACTGCCAGGCGGGCCAGGGCTATATTTAGGGTTGCTGTGAAGCAGCGAATACGGAGGGTCAAGTTGCATGTGAGGCTGCATAAAGGCTCCCCTGGGGAGTTCACTTGTACCCAAAGCCTTCCTTTGGGGGCTCTTTTGAATGGGCGAAAGTGTTTTGTAAGACGTTTTCTTTGGCCCGATTTTTCAGTCATTCCCGATGCCGGCTAGGGCTATATTTAGGCTTGTTGTGAAAAGTGAACGCGAAGGGTCCAGTTGCATGTGGGGCTGCATAAAGGCTCCCCTGGGGAGTTCAGATGTACCCAAAGAGTTCCTTTGGGGGCACTTTTCGATGGTCCAAGGGGAATCGCAATGCGTTTTCTGAGGCCCGCATTTTCAGTCTTCTCCAATTGCGCCGAGGGCTATATTTAGGCTTGCGGTGAAAGAGCGAATACGGAGGGTCATGTTGCATGTGGGGCTGCGTAAAGGCTCCCCTGGGGAGTTCACTTGTACCCAAAGCCTTCCTTTGGGGGCACTTTTGGATGGGCGAAAGGGGCTTGGAATGAGTTTTCTGGGGCCCGAATTTTCAGTCGTCTCCCATGCGGGCTAGGGCTATGTTTAGTGTTGCTCGGAAAGAGCGAACCCAGAGGGTCCAGTTGCATGTGGGACTGCATAAAGGCTCCCCTGGGGAGTTCAGATGTACCCAAAGCCTTCCTTTGGGGGCTCTTTTTGATGGTCTAAGGGAATTGCACTGCGTTTTCTGAGGCCCGCTTTTTCAGTCTTCTCCAATTGCGCCGAGGGTTATATTTAGGCTTGTGGTGAAAGAGTGAACCCGGACAGTCCAGTTGCATGTGGGGCTGCATAAAGGCTCCCCTGGGGAGTTCACTTGTACCCAAAGCCTTCCTTTTTGGGCACTTTTGGATGGGCAAAGGGGGCTTTTAATTCTTTTTCAGGGGCCCGCTTTTTCAGTCGTCTGCCATGCGGGCCAGGGTTATATTTAGGGTTGCTGTGAAAGAGCGAATACGAAGGGTCCAGTTGCATGTGGGGCTGCGTAAAGGCTCCCCTGGGGAGTTCATTGTACCCAAAGCCTTCCTTTGGGGGCACTTCTGAATGGGTGAATTGGGCTTGAAACTCTTTTTCTGTGGCCCGAGTTTTCAGTCTTCTGCCATGCTGGCTAGGGTTATATTTAGGATTGCTCGGAAACACTGAACACGGAGGGTCCAGTTGCATGTGGGGCTGCGTAAAGGCTCCCCTGGGGAGTTCACTTGTACTCAAAGCCTTCCTTTGGGGTCACTTTTGGATGGGCGAAAGGGGCTCGGAATGAGTTTTCTGGGGCTTGAATTTTCAGTCGTCTCCTATGCCGGCTAGGGGTATATTTAGTGTTGCTCAGAAAGAGCGAACCCGGAGGGTCCAGTTGCATGTAGGGCTGCATAAAGGCTCCCCTGGGGAGTTTAGTTGTACCCAAAGCCTTCCTTTGGGGTCACTTTTGCATGGGCGAATGGGTCTTGTATGGCATTTTCTTTGGCCCGATTATTTAGTCATCTCTGATGACGACTAGGGTAATATTTAGGCTTGCGGTGAAAGAGTGAACCCGGAGGGTCCAGTTCCATGTGGGGCTGCGTAAAGGCTCCCCTGGGGAGTTCAGTTGTACTCAAAGCCTTCCTTTAGGGGCACTTTTGTACCGGCGAAAATGTCTTGTAATGCATTTTCTGGGGTCCGAATGTTTAGTCGTCTGCCATGCGGGCCAGGAATATTTAGGGTTGCTGTGAAAGAGCGAATACGGAGTGTCCAGTTGCATGTGGGGCTGCATAAAGGCTCCCCTGGGGAGTTCACTTGTACCCAAAGACTTCCTTTGGGGGCACTTTTGGATGAGCAAATGGGGCTTGTAATGCGTTTTCTTGGGCCCGATTTTTCAGTCGTCTGCCATGCGGGCCATGGTTATATTTAGGGTTGCTGTGAAAGAGTGAATACGGAGGGTCCAGTTGCATGTGGGGCTGCATAAAGGCTCCCCTGGGGAGTTCACTTGTACTCAAACCCTTCCTTAGGGGTCACTTTTGGATGGTCGAAAGGGGGTTGGATTGCGTTTTCTGGGGCCCGAGTTTTCAGTCGTCTCCCATGCTGCTAGGGCTATGTTTAGTGTTGCTCGGAAAGAGCGAACCCGGAGGGTCCAGTTGCATGTGGGGCTGCGTAAAGGCTCCCCTGGGGAGTTCTGTTGTACCCAAAGCCTTCCTTTGGGGGCACTTTTGGATGGGCGAAAGGGGCTCGGAAAGCGTTTTCTTGGGGCCGAGTTTTCAGTCGTCTCCCATGCCGGCTAGGGCTATGTTTAGTGTTGCTCGGAAAGAGTGAACCTGGAGCATCCAGTTGCATGTGGGGCTGCGTTAAGGCTCCCCTGGGGAGTTCAGTTGTACCCAACGCCTTCCTTTGGGGGCACTTTTGGATATGCGAATGGGGCTTGTAACGCATTTTTGGCTTTTGACACGGTTTCCCATAGGATCCTACTGGACAAAATGTCCACCATACAGCTAAATAAAAACATCATACGATGGGTGAGCAATTGCCTAACGGGCAGGGCCCAAAGGGTTATGGTAAATGGGGCTGCGTCAGGCTGGCGGGCGGTCACCAGTGGGGTCCCTCAAGGCTCCATTTTAGGGCCGGTACTTTTCAATATTTTTATAAACGATCTGGATGTAGGAATAGAAGGCATTTTGAGCACGTTTGCTGATGACACCAAACTTGGAGGAGTTGTGGACTCGAATGAGGGTAGAAAGGCCTTGCAGAGGGATCTGGATAGGTTGGAGAGCTGGGCGATCGCCAACCGCATGAAGTTCAGTAAGAGCAAGTGCCGGGTCCTGCACCTGGGACGGGGAAACCCTGGCTGCACGTACAGACTGGGCAATGAGACGCTGGAGAGCAGCCTAGAAGAGAGGGATCTGGGGGTCGTGGTAGACAGCAAGTTGAATATGAGCCAGCAGTGTGCCCTGGCAGCCAGGAGGGCCAACCGTGTCCTGGGGTGCATCAAGCACGGCATCGCTAGCAGGTCGAGGGAGGTGATTGTCCCGCTCTACTCTGCGCTGGTGCGGCCTCACCTTGAGTACTGTGTGCAGTTCTGGGCACCACAGTATAAAAAGGACATGAAACTGTTGGAGAGTGTCCAGAGGAGGGCTATGAAGATGGTGAAAGGCCTGGAGGGGAAGACGTACGAGGAACGGCTGAGGGCACTGGGCCTGTTCAGCCTGGAGAAGAGGAGGCTAAGGGGAGACCTCATCGCAGTCTACAACTTCCTCGTAAGGGGGTGTCGAGAGGCAGGAGACCTTTTCTCCATTAACACCAGCGACAGGACCCGCGGGAACGGAGTTAAGCTGAGGCAGGGGAAGTTTAGGCTGGACATCAGGAAGGGGTTCTTCACAGAGAGAGTGGTTGCACACTGGAACAGGCTCCCCAGGGAAGTGGTCACTGCACCGAGCCTGACTGAATTTAAGAAGAGATTGGACTGTGCACTTAGTCACATGGTCTGAACTTTTGGGTAGACCTGTGCGGTGTCAAGAGTTGGACTTGATGATCCTTAAGGGTCCCTTCCAACTCAGGATATTCTATGATTCTATGATTCTATGATTTCTGGGCCATGTTTTTCACTCGACTGCCAGGCGGGCCAGGGATATATTTAAGGTTATTGTGAAAGAGCGAACACGGAGGGTCCAGTTGCATGTGGGGCTGCGTTAAGGCTCCCCTGGGGAGTTCAGATGTACCCAAAGCCTTCCTTTGGGAGCACTTTTCGATGGTCCAAGGGGAATCGCAATGCGTTTTCTGAGGCCCGCTTTTTCAGTCTTCTCCCATTGCGCCGAGGGCTATATTTATGCTTGCGGTGAAAGAGTGAACGCGGAGGGTCCAGTTGCATGTGGGACTGCATAATGGCTCCCCTGGGAAGTTCACTTGTACTCAAAGACTTCCTTTGCGGTCACTTTTGTATGGGCGAAAGTGGCTTATAATGAGTTTTCTGGGTCCGAATTTTCAGTCTTCTGCCATGCTGAATAGGGTTATATTCATGGTTGCTCGGAAACAGAGAATACGGAGGGTCCAGTTGCATGTGGGGCTTCGTAAAGGCTCCCCTGGGGAGTTCTGTTGTACTCAAAGCCTTCCTTTGGGGTCACTTTTGGATGTGCGAAAGGGGCTTGGAATGAGTTTTCTGTGGCCCGAATTTTCAGTCGTCTCCCATGCCGGCTAGGGCTATGTTTAGTGTTGCTCAGAAAGAGCGAACCCGGAGGGTCATGTTGCATGTGGGGCTGCATAAAGGCTCCCCTGGGGAGTTCAGATGTACCCAAAGCCTTCCTCTGGGGGCACTTTTGGATGGGAGAAAGGGGCTCGGAATGCGTTTTCTGGGGCCCGAGTTTTCAGTCGTCTCCCATGCTGCTAGGGCTATGTTTAGTGTTGCTCGGAAAGAGCGAACCCGGAGGGTCCAGTTGCATGTGGGGCTGCATAAAGGCTCCCCTGGGGAGTTCAGATGTACCCAAAGCCTTCCTTTGGGGGCACTATTCGATGGTCTAAGGGAATCGCACTGCGTTTTCTGAGGCCCGCCTTTTCAGTCTTCTCCCATTGCGCCGAGGGTTATATTTAGGCTTGCTGTGAAAGAGTAAACCCGGAGCCTCCAGTTTCATGTGGGGCTGTATAAAGGCTCCCCTGGGGAGTTCAGTTGTACCCAATGCCTTCCTTTGGGGGCACTTTTGGATGGGCAAATGGAGCTTGCAACGCATTTTCTGGGGCCCGAATTTTCAGTCGTCTGCCATGCGGGCCAGGGATATATTTAGGGTTGCTGTGAAAGAGTGAATACGGAGGGTCCATCTGCATGTGGGGCTGCATAAAGGCTCCCCTGGGGAGTTCACTTGTACCCAAAGCCTTCCTTTGGGGGCACTTCTGAATGGGTGAAATGGGCTTGAAACGCTTTTACTGTGGCCCAATTTTTCAGTCTTCTGCCATGCTGGCTAGGCTTATATTTAGGGTTGCTCAGAAAGAGCGAACCCAGAGGGTCCAGTTGCCTGTGGGGCTGCGTAAAGGCTCCCCTGCGGAGTTCACTTGTACTCAAACCTTCCTCTGGGGGCACTCTTGGATGGGCGAATGGGGCTTGAAATGCGTTTTCTGGGGTCCGAATTTTCAGTCCTCTCCCATGCCGGCTAGGGATATGTTTAGTCATGCTCGGAAAGAGCGAACCCGGAGGGTCCAGTTGCATGTGGGGCTGCATAAAGGCTCCCCTGGGGAGTACAGATTTACTCAAAGCCTTCCTTTGGGGGCTCTTTTGTATGGGCGAATGGGGCTTGTAATGCGTTTTCTGGGGTCTGAATTTTCAGTCGTCTGCCATGCGGGCCAGGGTTATATTTAGGGTTGCTGTGAAAGAGCGAATACGGAGGGTCCAGTTGCATGTGGGGCTGCATAAAGGCTCCCCTGGGGAGTTCACTTGTACCCAAAGCCTTCCTTTGTGGGCGCTTTTGGATGGGCAAATGGGGCTTGTAATGCGTTTTCTGGAGCTCGATTTTTCAGTCGTCTGCCATGCGGGCCAGGGTTATATTTAGGGTTGCTGTGAAAGAGTGAATACGGAGGGTCCAGTTGCATGTGGGGCTGCGTAAAGGCTCCCCTGGGGAGTTCATTTGTACTCAAAGTCTTCCTTTGGGGTCACTTTTATATGGTTGAATTGGGCTTGAAACGCTTTTTCTGTGGCCCGATTTTTCAGCCTTCTGCCATGCTGGCTAGGGATATATTTAGGGTTGCTGTGAAAGAGCGAATAAGGAGGGTCCAGTTGCATGTGGGGCGGCATAAAGGCTCCCCTGGGGAGTTCACTTGTACTCAAACCCTTCCTCTGGGGGCACTTTTGGATGGTCCAAGGGGAATCGCAATGCGTTTTCGGAGGCCCGCTTTTTCAGTTTTCTCCCTTTGAGGCTAGGGCTATATTCAGGCTTGCGGTGAAAGAGTGAACCCGGAGGGTCCAGTTTCATGTGGGGCTACATAAAGGCTCCCCTGGGGAGTTCACTTGTACCGAAAGCCTTCCTTTGGGGGCAGTTCTGGATGGGCGAATTGGGCTTTTAATGCATTTTCTGAGGTCCTCTTTTTCAGTCTTCTCCCTTTGCGGCTAGGGCTATGTTTCGTGTTGCTCGGAAAGAGCGAACCCGGAGGGTCCAGTTGCATGTGGGGCTGCATAAAGGCTCCCCTGGGGAGTTCACTTGTACCCAAAGCCTTCCTTTGGGGGCACTTTTCGATGGTCTAAGGGAATCGCACGGCGTTTTCTGAGGCCCGCCTTTTCAGTCTTCTCCCATTGCGCCGAGGGTTATATTTAGGCTTGCTGTGAAAGAGTAAACCCGGAGCCTCCAGTTTCATGTGGGGCTGTATAAAGGCTCCCCTGGGGAGTTCAGTTGTACTCAATGCCTTCCTTTGGGGGCACTTTTGGACGGGCGAATGGGGCTTGAAATGCGTTTTCTGGGGTCCGAATTTTCAGTCCTCTCCCATGCCGGCTAGGGATATGTTTAGTCATGCTCGGAAAGAGCGAACCCGGAGGGTCCAGTTGCATGTGGGGCTGCATAAAGGCTCCCCTGGGGAGTTCAGATGTACTCAAAGCCTTCCTTTGGGGGCTCTTTTGTATGGGCGAATGGGGCTTGTAATGCGTTTTCTGGGGTCTGAATTTTCAGTCGTCTGCCATGCGGGCCAGGGTTATATTTAGGGTTGCTGTGAAAGAGCGAATACGGAGGGTCCAGTTGCATGTGGGGCTGCATAAAGGCTCCCCTGGGGAGTTCACTTGTACCCAAAGCCTTCCTTTGTGGGCGCTTTTGGATGGGCAAATGGGGCTTGTAATGCGTTTTCTGGAGCTCGATTTTTCAGTCGTCTGCCATGCGGTCCAGGGTTATATTTAGGGTTGCTGTGAAAGAGTGAATACGGAGGGTCCAGTTGCATGTGGGGCTGCGTAAAGGCTCCCCTGGGGAGTTCATTTGTACTCAAAGTCTTCCTTTGGGGTCACTTTTATATGGTTGAATTGGGCTTGAAACGCTTTTTCTGTGGCCCGATTTTTCAGCCTTCTGCCATGCTGGCTAGGGATATATTTAGGGTTGCTGTGAAAGAGCGAATAAGGAGGGTCCAGTTGCATGTGGGGCGGCATAAAGGCTCCCCTGGGGAGTTCACTTGTACTCAAACCCTTCCTCTGGGGGCACTTTTGGATGGTCCAAGGGGAATCGCAATGCGTTTTCGGAGGCCCGCTTTTTCAGTCTTCTCCCTTTGAGGCTAGGGTTATATTTAGGGTTGCTGTGAAAGAGTGAATACGGAGGGTCCAGTTTCATGTGGGGCTACATAAAGGCTCCCCTGGGGAGTTCACTTGTACCGAAAGCCTTCCTTTGGGGGCAGTTCTGGATGGGCGAATTGGGCTTTTAATGCATTTTCTGAGGTCCTCTTTTTCAGTCTTCTCCCTTTGCGGCTAGGGCTATGTTTCGTGTTGCTCGGAAAGAGCGAACCCGGAGGGTCCAGTTGCATGTGGGGCTGCATAAAGGCTCCC
The DNA here is from genome assembly GCF_047663525.1 of Anas platyrhynchos. Lineage (NCBI taxonomy): Eukaryota > Metazoa > Chordata > Aves > Anseriformes > Anatidae > Anas > Anas platyrhynchos. Next base: position 13,156,429 of record NC_092605.1, on the reverse strand, counting down.
CTGGGGAGTTCACTTGTACCCAAAGCCTTCCTCTGGGGGCACTTTTGGATGGGAGAAAGGGGCTCGGAATGCGTTTTCTGGGGCCCGAGTTTTCAGTCGTCTCCCATGCTGCTAGGGCTATGTTTAGTGTTGCTCGGAAAGAGCGAACCCGGAGGGTCCAGTTGCATGTGGGGCTGCATAAAGGCTCCCCTGGGGAGTTCAGATGTACCCAAAGCCTTCCTTTGGGGGCACTATTCGATGGTCTAAGGGAATCGCACTGCGTTTTCTGAGGCCCGCCTTTTCAGTCTTCTCCCATTGCGCCGAGGGTTATATTTAGGCTTGCTGTGAAAGAGTAAACACGGAGCCTCCAGTTTCATGTGGGGCTGTATAAAGGCTCCCCTGGGGAGTTCAGTTGTACCCAATGCCTTCCTTTGGGGGCACTTTTGGATGGGCAAATGGAGCTTGCAACGCATTTTCTGGGGCCCGAATTTTCAGTCGTCTGCCATGCGGGCCAGGGATATATTTAGGGTTGCTGTGAAAGAGTGAATACGGAGGGTCCATCTGCATGTGGGGCTGCATAAAGGCTCCCCTGGGGAGTTCACTTGTACCCAAAGCCTTCCTTTGGGGGCACTTCTGAATGGGTGAAATGGGCTTGAAACGCTTTTACTGTGGCCCAATTTTTCAGTCTTCTGCCATGCTGGCTAGGCTTATATTTAGGGTTGCTCAGAAAGAGCGAACCCAGAGGGTCCAGTTGCATGTGGGGCTGCGTAAAGGCTCCCCTGCGGAGTTCACTTGTACTCAAACCTTCCTCTGGGGGCACTCTTGGATGGGCGAATGGGGCTTGAAATGCGTTTTCTGGGGTCCGAATTTTCAGTCCTCTCCCATGCCGGCTAGGGATATGTTTAGTCATGCTCGGAAAGAGCGAACCCGGAGGGTCCAGTTGCATGTGGGGCTGCATAAAGGCTCCCCTGGGGAGTTCAGATGTACTCAAAGCCTTCCTTTGGGGGCTCTTTTGTATGGGCGAATGGGGCTTGTAATGCGTTTTCTGGGGTCTGAATTTTCAGTCGTCTGCCATGCGGGCCAGGGTTATATTTAGGGTTGCTGTGAAAGAGCGAATACGGAGGGTCCAGTTGCATGTGGGGCTGCATAAAGGCTCCCCTGGGGAGTTCACTTGTACCCAAAGCCTTCCTTTGTGGGCGCTTTTGGATGGGCAAATGGGGCTTGTAATGCGTTTTCTGGAGCTCGATTTTTCAGTCGTCTGCCATGCGGGCCAGGGTTATATTTAGGGTTGCTGTGAAAGAGTGAATACGGAGGGTCCAGTTGCATGTGGGGCTGCGTAAAGGCTCCCCTGGGGAGTTCATTTGTACTCAAAGTCTTCCTTTGGGGTCACTTTTATATGGTTGAATTGGGCTTGAAACGCTTTTTCTGTGGCCCGATTTTTCAGCCTTCTGCCAAGCTGGCTAGGGATATATTTAGGGTTGCTGTGAAAGAGCGAATAAGGAGGGTCCAGTTGCATGTGGGGCGGCATAAAGGCTCCCCTGGGGAGTTCATTGTACTCAAACCCTTCCTCTGGGGGCACTTTTGGATGGTCCAAGGGGAATCGCAATGCGTTTTCGGAGGCCCGCTTTTTCAGTTTTCTCCCTTTGCGGCTAGGGCTATGTTTCGTGTTGCTCGGAAAGAGCGAACCCGGAGGGTCCAGTTGCATGTGGGGCTGCATAAAGGCTCCCCTGGGGAGTTCACTTGTACCCAAAGCCTTCCTTTGGGGGCACTTTTCGATGGTCTAAGGGAATCGCACGGCGTTTTCTGAGGCCCGCCTTTTCAGTCTTCTCCCATTGCGCCGAGGGTTATATTTAGGCTTGCTGTGAAAGAGTAAACCCGGAGCCTCCAGTTTCATGTGGGGCTGTATAAAGGCTCCCCTGGGGAGTTCAGTTGTACTCAATGCCTTCCTTTGGGGGCACTTTTGGACGGGCGAATGGGGCTTGAAATGCGTTTTCTGGGGTCCGAATTTTCAGTCCTCTCCCATGCCGGCTAGGGATATGTTTAGTCATGCTCGGAAAGAGCGAACCCGGAGGGTCCAGTTGCATGTGGGGCTGCATAAAGGCTCCCCTGGGGAGTTCAGATGTACTCAAAGCCTTCCTTTGGGGGCTCTTTTGTATGGGCGAATGGGGCTTGTAATGCGTTTTCTGGGGTCTGAATTTTCAGTCGTCTGCCATGCGGGCCAGGGTTATATTTAGGGTTGCTGTGAAAGAGCGAATACGGAGGGTCCAGTTGCATGTGGGGCTGCATAAAGGCTCCCCTGGGGAGTTCACTTGTACCCAAAGCCTTCCTTTGTGGGCGCTTTTGGATGGGCAAATGGGGCTTGTAATGCGTTTTCTGGAGCTCGATTTTTCAGTCGTCTGCCATGCGGTCCAGGGTTATATTTAGGGTTGCTGTGAAAGAGTGAATACGGAGGGTCCAGTTGCATGTGGGGCTGCGTAAAGGCTCCCCTGGGGAGTTCATTTGTACTCAAAGTCTTCCTTTGGGGTCACTTTTATATGGTTGAATTGGGCTTGAAACGCTTTTTCTGTGGCCCGATTTTTCAGCCTTCTGCCATGCTGGCTAGGGATATATTTAGGGTTGCTGTGAAAGAGCGAATAAGGAGGGTCCAGTTGCATGTGGGGCGGCATAAAGGCTCCCCTGGGGAGTTCACTTGTACTCAAACCCTTCCTCTGGGGGCACTTTTGGATGGTCCAAGGGGAATCGCAATGCGTTTTCGGAGGCCCGCTTTTTCAGTCTTCTCCCTTTGAGGCTAGGGTTATATTTAGGGTTGCTGTGAAAGAGTGAATACGGAGGGTCCAGTTTCATGTGGGGCTACATAAAGGCTCCCCTGGGGAGTTCACTTGTACCGAAAGCCTTCCTTTGGGGGCAGTTCTGGATGGGCGAATTGGGCTTTTAATGCATTTTCTGAGGTCCTCTTTTTCAGTCTTCTCCCTTTGCGGCTAGGGCTATGTTTCGTGTTGCTCGGAAAGAGCGAACCCGGAGGGTCCAGTTGCATGTGGGGCTGCATAAAGGCTCCCCTGGGGAGTTCACTTGTACCCAAAGCCTTCCTCTGGGGGCACTTTTGGATGGGAGAAAGGGGCTCGGAATGCGTTTTCTGGGGCCCGAGTTTTCAGTCGTCTCCCATGCTGCTAGGGCTATGTTTAGTGTTGCTCGGAAAGAGCGAACCCGGAGGGTCCAGTTGCATGTGGGGCTGCATAAAGGCTCCCCTGGGGAGTTCAGATGTACCCAAAGCCTTCCTTTGGGGGCACTATTCGATGGTCTAAGGGAATCGCACTGCGTTTTCTGAGGCCCGCCTTTTCAGTCTTCTCCCATTGCGCCGAGGGTTATATTTAGGCTTGCTGTGAAAGAGTAAACACGGAGCCTCCAGTTTCATGTGGGGCTGTATAAAGGCTCCCCTGGGGAGTTCAGTTGTACCCAATGCCTTCCTTTGGGGGCACTTTTGGATGGGCAAATGGAGCTTGCAACGCATTTTCTGGGGCCCGAATTTTCAGTCGTCTGCCATGCGGGCCAGGGATATATTTAGGGTTGCTGTGAAAGAGTGAATACGGAGGGTCCATCTGCATGTGGGGCTGCATAAAGGCTCCCCTGGGGAGTTCACTTGTACCCAAAGCCTTCCTTTGGGGGCACTTCTGAATGGGTGAAATGGGCTTGAAACGCTTTTACTGTGGCCCAATTTTTCAGTCTTCTGCCATGCTGGCTAGGCTTATATTTAGGGTTGCTCAGAAAGAGCGAACCCAGAGGGTCCAGTTGCATGTGGGGCTGCGTAAAGGCTCCCCTGCGGAGTTCACTTGTACTCAAACCTTCCTCTGGGGGCACTCTTGGATGGGCGAATGGGGCTTGAAATGCGTTTTCTGGGGTCCGAATTTTCAGTCCTCTCCCATGCCGGCTAGGGATATGTTTAGTCATGCTCGGAAAGAGCGAACCCGGAGGGTCCAGTTGCATGTGGGGCTGCATAAAGGCTCCCCTGGGGAGTTCAGATGTACTCAAAGCCTTCCTTTGGGGGCTCTTTTGTATGGGCGAATGGGGCTTGTAATGCGTTTTCTGGGGTCTGAATTTTCAGTCGTCTGCCATGCGGGCCAGGGTTATATTTAGGGTTGCTGTGAAAGAGCGAATACGGAGGGTCCAGTTGCATGTGGGGCTGCATAAAGGCTCCCCTGGGGAGTTCACTTGTACCCAAAGCCTTCCTTTGTGGGCGCTTTTGGATGGGCAAATGGGGCTTGTAATGCGTTTTCTGGAGCTCGATTTTTCAGTCGTCTGCCATGCGGGCCAGGGTTATATTTAGGGTTGCTGTGAAAGAGTGAATACGGAGGGTCCAGTTGCATGTGGGGCTGCGTAAAGGCTCCCCTGGGGAGTTCATTTGTACTCAAAGTCTTCCTTTGGGGTCACTTTTATATGGTTGAATTGGGCTTGAAACGCTTTTTCTGTGGCCCGATTTTTCAGCCTTCTGCCAAGCTGGCTAGGGATATATTTAGGGTTGCTGTGAAAGAGCGAATAAGGAGGGTCCAGTTGCATGTGGGGCGGCATAAAGGCTCCCCTGGGGAGTTCATTGTACTCAAACCCTTCCTCTGGGGGCACTTTTGGATGGTCCAAGGGGAATCGCAATGCGTTTTCGGAGGCCCGCTTTTTCAGTTTTCTCCCTTTGCGGCTAGGGCTATGTTTCGTGTTGCTCGGAAAGAGCGAACCCGGAGGGTCCAGTTGCATGTGGGGCTGCATAAAGGCTCCCCTGGGGAGTTCACTTGTACCCAAAGCCTTCCTTTGGGGGCACTTTTCGATGGTCTAAGGGAATCGCACGGCGTTTTCTGAGGCCCGCCTTTTCAGTCTTCTCCCATTGCGCCGAGGGTTATATTTAGGCTTGCTGTGAAAGAGTAAACCCGGAGCCTCCAGTTTCATGTGGGGCTGTATAAAGGCTCCCCTGGGGAGTTCAGTTGTACTCAATGCCTTCCTTTGGGGGCACTTTTGGACGGGCGAATGGGGCTTGAAATGCGTTTTCTGGGGTCCGAATTTTCAGTCCTCTCCCATGCCGGCTAGGGATATGTTTAGTCATGCTCGGAAAGAGCGAACCCGGAGGGTCCAGTTGCATGTGGGGCTGCATAAAGGCTCCCCTGGGGAGTTCAGATGTACTCAAAGCCTTCCTTTGGGGGCTCTTTTGTATGGGCGAATGGGGCTTGTAATGCGTTTTCTGGGGTCTGAATTTTCAGTCGTCTGCCATGCGGTCCAGGGTTATATTTAGGGTTGCTGTGAAAGAGTGAATACGGAGGGTCCAGTTGCATGTGGGGCTGCGTAAAGGCTCCCCTGGGGAGTTCATTTGTACTCAAAGTCTTCCTTTGGGGTCACTTTTATATGGTTGAATTGGGCTTGAAACGCTTTTTCTGTGGCCCGATTTTTCAGCCTTCTGCCATGCTGGCTAGGGATATATTTAGGGTTGCTGTGAAAGAGCGAATAAGGAGGGTCCAGTTGCATGTGGGGCGGCATAAAGGCTCCCCTGGGGAGTTCACTTGTACTCAAACCCTTCCTCTGGGGGCACTTTTGGATGGTCCAAGGGGAATCGCAATGCGTTTTCGGAGGCCCGCTTTTTCAGTCTTCTCCCTTTGAGGCTAGGGTTATATTTAGGGTTGCTGTGAAAGAGTGAATACGGAGGGTCCAGTTTCATGTGGGGCTACATAAAGGCTCCCCTGGGGAGTTCACTTGTACCGAAAGCCTTCCTTTGGGGGCAGTTCTGGATGGGCGAATTGGGCTTTTAATGCATTTTCTGAGGTCCTCTTTTTCAGTCTTCTCCCTTTGCGGCTAGGGCTATGTTTCGTGTTGCTCGGAAAGAGCGAACCCGGAGGGTCCAGTTGCATGTGGGGCTGCATAAAGGCTCCCCTGGGGAGTTCAGATGTACCCAAAGCCTTCCTTTGGGGGCACTTTTCGATGGTCTAAGGGAATCGCACGGCGTTTTCTGAGGCCCGCCTTTTCAGTCTTCTCCCATTGCGCCGAGGGTTATATTTAGGCTTGCTGTGAAAGAGTAAACCCGGAGCCTCCAGTTTCATGTGGGGCTGTATAAAGGCTCCCCTGGGGAGTTCAGTTGTACTCAATGCCTTCCTTTGGGGGCACTTTTGGATGGGCGAATGGGGCTTGAAATGCGTTTTCTGGGGTCCGAATTTTCAGTCCTCTCCCATGCCGGCTAGGGATATGTTTAGTCATGCTCGGAAAGAGCGAACCCGGAGGGTCCAGTTGCATGTGGGGCTGCATAAAGGCTCCCCTGGGGAGTTCAGATGTACTCAAAGCCTTCCTTTGGGGGCTCTTTTGTATGGGCGAATGGGGCTTGTAATGCGTTTTCTGGGGTCTGAATTTTCAGTCGTCTGCCATGCGGGCCAGGGTTATATTTAGGGTTGCTGTGAAAGAGCGAATACGGAGGGTCCAGTTGCATGTGGGGCTGCATAAAGGCTCCCCTGGGGAGTTCACTTGTACCCAAAGCCTTCCTTTGTGGGCGCTTTTGGATGGGCAAATGGGGCTTGTAATGCGTTTTCTGGAGCTCGATTTTTCAGTCGTCTGCCATGCGGTCCAGGGTTATATTTAGGGTTGCTGTGAAAGAGTGAATACGGAGGGTCCAGTTGCATGTGGGGCTGCGTAAAGGCTCCCCTGGGGAGTTCATTTGTACTCAAAGTCTTCCTTTGGGGTCACTTTTATATGGTTGAATTGGGCTTGAAACGCTTTTTCTGTGGCCCGATTTTTCAGCCTTCTGCCATGCTGGCTAGGGATATATTTAGGGTTGCTGTGAAAGAGCGAATAAGGAGGGTCCAGTTGCATGTGGGGCGGCATAAAGGCTCCCCTGGGGAGTTCACTTGTACTCAAACCCTTCCTCTGGGGGCACTTTTGGATGGTCCAAGGGGAATCGCAATGCGTTTTCGGAGGCCCGCTTTTTCAGTCTTCTCCCTTTGAGGCTAGGGTTATATTTAGGGTTGCTGTGAAAGAGTGAATACGGAGGGTCCAGTTTCATGTGGGGCTACATAAAGGCTCCCCTGGGGAGTTCACTTGTACCGAAAGCCTTCCTTTGGGGGCAGTTCTGGATGGGCGAATTGGGCTTTTAATGCATTTTCTGAGGTCCTCTTTTTCAGTCTTCTCCCTTTGCGGCTAGGGCTATGTTTCGTGTTGCTCGGAAAGAGCGAACCCGGAGGGTCCAGTTGCATGTGGGGCTGCATAAAGGCTCCCCTGGGGAGTTCAGATGTACCCAAAGCCTTCCTTTGGGGGCACTTTTCGATGGTCTAAGGGAATCGCACGGCGTTTTCTGAGGCCCGCTTTTTCAGTCTTCTCCCATTGCGCCGAGGGTTATATTTAGGCTTGCTGTGAAAGAGTAAACCCGGAGCCTCCAGTTTCATGTGGGGCTGTATAAAGGCTCCCCTGGGGAGTTCAGTTGTACTCAATGCCTTCCTTTGGGGGCACTTTTGGACGGGCGAATGGGGCTTGAAATGCGTTTTCTGGGGTCCGAATTTTCAGTCCTCTCCCATGCCGGCTAGGGATATGTTTAGTCATGCTCGGAAAGAGCGAACCCGGAGGGTCCAGTTGCATGTGGGGCTGCATAAAGGCTCCCCTGGGGAGTTCAGATGTACTCAAAGCCTTCCTTTGGGGGCTCTTTTGTATGGGCGAATGGGGCTTGTAATGCGTTTTCTGGGGTCTGAATTTTCAGTCGTCTGCCATGCGGGCCAGGGTTATATTTAGGGTTGCTGTGAAAGAGTGAATACGGAGGGTCCAGTTGCATGTGGGGCTGCGTAAAGGCTCCCCTGGGGAGTTCACTTGTACCCAAAGCTTTCATTTGGGGGCACATCTGGATGGGCGAAAGGGACTCGGAATGCGTTTTCTGTGGCCCTCTTTTTCAGTCTTTTCCCATTGCGCCGAGAGATATATTTAGGCTTGCTGTGAAAGAGCGAATACGGAGGGTCAAGCTGCATGTGGGGCTGCATAAAGGCTCCCCTGGGGAGTTCACTTGTACTGAAAGCCTTCCTTTGGGGGCACATTTGGATGGTCGAAAGAGACTCGAAATGCGTTTTCTGAGGCCCTCTTTTTCAGTCTTTTCCCATTGCGCCGAGAGATATATTTAGGCTTGCTGTGAAAGAGCGAATACGGAGGGTCAAGCTGCATGTGGGGCTGCATAAAGGCTCCCCTGGGGAGTTCATTTTTACCCAAAGCCTTCCTTTGGGGGCACTTCTGGATGGGCGAAAGGGGCTTGGAAGGCGTTTTTTGGGGCCCGATTTTTCAGTCTTTTGCCATGCTGGGTAGGGTTATATTTATGGTCGCTCGGAAAGAGCGAATACGGAGGGTCCAGTTGCATGTGGGGCTGCGTAAAGGCTCCCCTGGGGAGTTCATTTGTACTCAAAGCCTTCCTTTGGGGGCACTTCTTGATGGGCGAAAAGGGCTTGGAATGCGTTTTCTGGGGCCCGCTTTTTCAGTCGTCTGCCATGCTGTCCAGGGTTATATTTAGTGTTACTCGGAAAGAGCGAACCCGGAGGGTCCAGTTGCATGTGGGGCTGCATAAAGGCTCCCCTGGGGACTTCAGTTGTACCCAAAGCCTTCCTTTGGGGGCACTTTTGAATGGGTGAATTGGGCTTGAAACGCTTTTTCTGGAGCCCGAGTTTTCAGTCTTCTGCCATGGTGGCTAGGCTTATATTTAGGGTTGCTCGGAAACAGAGAATACGCAGGGTCCAGTTGCATGTGGGGCTGCGTAAAGGCTCCCCTGGGGAGTTCAGTTGTACTCCACGCCTTCCTTTGGGGGCACTTTTGGATGGTCGAAAGTGTCTTGTAATGCATTTTCTGGGGTCTGAGTTTTCAATCTTCTGCCATGCTGGCTAGGCTTATATTTAGGGTTGCTCGGAAACAGTGAATACGTAGGGTCCGGTTGCATGTGGGGCTGCATAAAGGCTCCCCTGGGGAGTTCAGTTGTACCCAAAGCCTTCCTTTGGGGGCACTTTTCGATGGGCAAATGGGGCTTGTAATGCGTTTTCTGGGGTCCGAATTTTCAGTCGTCTGCCATGCAGACAAGGGTTATATTTAGAGTTGCTGTGAAAGAGCGAATACGGATGGTCCAGTTGCATGTGGGGCTGCATAAAGGCTCCCCTGGGGAGTTCAGTTGTACACAAAGCCTTCCTTTGGGGGCGCTTTTGGATGGGCAAATGGGGCTTGTAATGCGTTTTCTGGGGCCCGATTTTTCAGTCGTCTGCCATGCGGGCCAGGGTTATATTTAGGGTTCCTGTGAAAGAGTGAACCCGGAGGGTCCAGTTGCATGTGGGGCTGCGTTAAGACTCCCCTGGGGAGTTCACTTGTACTCAAACCCTTCCTTAGGGGTCCCTTTTGGATGGTCGAAAGAGGCTTGGAATGAGTTTTCTGGGGTTCGAGTTTTCAGTCTTCTGCCATGCTGACTAGGGTTATATTTAGGGTTGCTCGGAGAAAGCGAATACGGAGGGTCCAGTTGCATGTGGGGCTGCGTAAAGGCTCCCCTGGGGAGTTCAGATGTACCCAAAGCCTTCTTTTGGAGGCACATTTGGATGGGCGAAATGGTCTTTTAAGGCGTTTTTTTGACCTCATTTTTCAGTCATCTCCGATGCCCGCTAGGTGTATATTTAGGCTTGCTGTGAAATCGTGAACGCGGAGGGTCCAGTTGCATGTGGGGCTGCATAAAGGCTCCCCTGGGGAGTTCAGTTGTACCTAAAGCCTTCCTCTGGGGGCACTTTTCGATGGGGGAATTGGGGTTGTAACGCATTTTCTTTGGCCCGAATTTTCAGTCGACTGCCAGGCGGGCCAGGGTTATATTTAGTGTTGCTGTGAAACAGCGAATACGGAGGGTCCAGTTGCATGTGGGGCTGCGTTAAGGTTCCCCTGGGGAGTTCACTTGTACTCAAAGCATTCCTTTGGGGTTACTTTTGTAGGGGCGAGTGGGGCTTAGAATGAGTTTTCTGGGGCCCGAGTTTTCAGTCTTCTGCCATGCTGGCTAGTGTTATATTTAGGGTTGCTCGTAAACACTGAATACGGAGGGTCCAGTTGCATGTGGGGCTGCGTAAAGGCTCCCCTGGGGAGTTCACTTGTACTCAAAGCCTTCCTTTGGGGTCACTTTTGGATGGGCGAAAGGGGCTCGGAATGAGTTTTCTGGGGCTTGAATTTTCAGTCGTCTCCTATGCCGGCTTAGGCTATGTTTAGTGTTGCTCGGAAAGAGCGAACCCGGAGGGTCCAGTTGCATGTGGGGCTGCATAAAGGCTCCCCTGGGGAGTTCACTTGTACCCAAAGCCTTCCTTTGGGGGCACTTTTCGATGGTCCAAGGGGAATCGCAATGCGTTTTCTGAGGCCCGCTTTTTCAGTCTTCTCCCATTGCGCCGAGGGCTATATTTAGGCTTGCGGTGAAAGAGTGAACGCGGAGGGTCCAGTTGCATGTGGGGCTGCATAAAGGCTCCCCTGGGGAGTTCAGTTGTACCCAAAGCCTTCCTTTAGGGGCACTTTTGTACGGGACAAAATGTCTTGTAATGCATTTTCCGGGGTCCGAATTTTCAGTCTTCTGCCATGCTGGTTAGGGTCATATTTATGGTTGCTCGGAAAGAGCGAATACGGAGGGTCCAGTTTCATGTGGGGCTGCATAAAGGCTCCCCTGGGGAGTTCACTTGTACCCAAAGCCTTCCTTTGGGGGCACTTCTGAATGGGTGAAATGGGCTTGAAACGCTTTTTCTGTAGCCCGAGTTTTCAGTCTTCTGCCATGCTGGCTAGTGTTATATTTAGGGTTGCTCGGAAACAGAGAATACGCAGGGTCCAGTTGCATGTGGGGCTGCGTAAAGGCTCCCCTGGGGAGTTCATTTGTACTCCACCCCTTCTTTTGGGGGCACTTTTGGATGGGCGAAAGTGTCTTGTAATGCATTTTCTGGAGTCTGAGTTTTTAGTCTTCTGCCATGCTGGCTAGGCTTATATTTAGGGTTGCTCGGAAAGAGCGAACCCGGAGGGTCCAGTTGCATGTGGGGCTGCGTAAAGGCTCCCCTTCGGAGTTCACTTGTACTCAAACCTTCCTTTGGGGGCACTTTTGGATGGGCGAAAGGGGCTCGGAAAGCGTTTTCGGGGGCCCGAGTTTTCAGTCGTCTCCCATGCCGGCTAGGGCTATGTTTAGTGTTGCTCGGAAAGAGCGAACCCGGAGGGTCCAGTTGCATGTGGGGCTGCATAAAGGCTCCCCTGGGGAGTTCACTTGTACCCAAAGCCTTCCTGTGGGGGCACTTTTGGATGGGCAAATGGGGCTTGTAATGCGTTTCCTGGAGCTCGATTTTTCAGTCGTCTGCCATGCGGGCCAGGGTTATATTTAGGGTTGCTGTGAAACAGCGAATACGGAGGGTCCAGTTGCATGTGGGGCTGCGTTAAGGTTCCCCTGGGGAGTTCACTTGTACTCAAAGCCTTCCTTTGCGGTCACTTTTGTAGGGGCGAGTGAGGCTTAGAATGAGTTTTCTGGGGCCCGATTTTAAAGTCTTCTGCCATGCTGGCTAGGGTTATATTTATGGTTGCTCGGAAACAGCGATACGGAGGGTCCAGTTGCATGTGGGGCTGCGTAAAGGCTCCCCTGGGGAGTTCATTTGTACTCAAAGCCTCCTTTAGGGTCACTTTTGGATGGGCGAAAGGGGCTTGGAATGAGTTTTCTTGGGCTTGAATTTTCAGTCTTCTCCTATGCCGGCTAGGGCTATGTTTAGTGTTGCTCGGAAACAGAGAACCCGGAGGGTCCAGTTGCATGTGGGGCTGCATAAAGTCTCCCCTGGGGAGTGCACTTGTACCCAAAGCCTTCCTTTGGGGGCACTTTTGGATGGTCCAAGGGGAATCGCACTGCGTTTTCTGAGGCCCGCTTTTTCAGTCTTCTCCCATTGCGCCGAGGGCTATATTTAGGCTTGCGGTGAAAGAGTGAACGTGGAGGGTCCACTTGCATGTGGGGCTGCATAAAGGCTCCCCTGGGGAGTTCACTTGTACTCAAAGCCTTCCTTTGGGGTCACTTTTGGATGGGCGAAAGGGGCTCGGAATGAGATTTCTTGGGCTTGAACTTTCAGTCTTCTCCTATGCCGGCTATGGCTATGTTTAGTGTTGCTCGGAAAGAGCGAACTCGGAGGGTCCAGTTGCATGTGGGGCTGCGTAAAGGCTCCCCTGGGGAGTTCACTTGTACCCAAAGCCTTCCTTTGGGGGCACTTTAGGATGGTCCAAGGGGAATCGCAATGCGTTTTCTGAGGCCCGCTTTTTCAGTCTTCTCCCATTGCGCCGAGGGCTATATTTAGGGTTACGGTGAAAGAGTGAACCCGGAGGGTCCAGTTGCATGTGGGGCTGCGTAAAGGCTCCCCTGGGGAGTTCACTTGTACCCAAAGCCTTCCTTTCGGGGCACTTTTGGATGGGCAAATGGGGCTTGTAAAGCGTTTTCTGGGGCCCGCTTTTTCAGTCGTCTGCCATGCGGGCCAGGGATATATTTAGGGTTGCTGTGAAAGAGTGAATACGGAGGGTCCAGTTTCATGTTGGGCTGCATAAAGGCTCCCCTGGGGAGTTCACTTGTACTCAAACCCTTCCTTAGGGGTCACTTTTGGATTGTCGAAAGGGGCTTGGAATGAGTTTTCTGGGGTCCGAGTTTTCAGTCTTCTGCCATGCTGAGTAGGGTTATATTTATGGTTGCTCGGAGAAAGCGAATACGGAGGGTCCAGTTGCATGTGGGGCTGCGTAAAGGCTCCCCTGGGGAGTTCATTTGTACTCCACGCCTTCCTTTTGGGGCACTTTTGGATGTGTGAATGGGGCTTCTAACGCATTTTCTGGGGCCAGATTTTTCAGTCGACTGCCAGGCGGACCAGGGTTATATTTAGGGTTACTGTGAAAGAGCGAATACGGAGGGTCCAGTTGCATGTGGGGCTGCGTTAAGGCTCCCCTGGGGAGTTCAGATGTACCCAAAGCCTTCCTTTGGGGGCACTTTTCGATGGTCCAAGGGGAATCGCAATGCGTTTTCTGAGGCCCGCTTTTTCAGTCTTCTCCCATTGCGCCGAGGGCTATATATATGCTTGCGGTGAAAGAGTGAACGCGGAGGGTCCAGTTGCATGTGGGGCTGCATAAAGGCTCCCCTGGGGAGTTCACTTGTACCCAAAGCCTTCCTTTGGGGGCACTTTTGGATGGGCAAATGGAGATTGCAACGCGTTTTCGGGGGCCCGATTTTTCAGTTGTCTGCCATGCGGGCCAGGGTTATATTTAGGGTTGCTGTGAAAGAGTGAATACGGAGGGTCCAGCTGCATGTGGGGCTGCATAAAGGCTCCCCTGGGGAGTTCACTTGTACCCAAAGCCTTCCTTTGGGGGCACGTCTGGATGGGTGAATTGGGCTTGAAACTCTTTTTCTGTGGCCCGAGTTTTCAGTCTTCTGCCATGCTGGCTAGGGTTATATTTAGGGTTGCTCGTAAACACTGAATACGGAGTGTCCAGTTGCATGTGGGGCTGCGTAAAGGCTCCCCTGGGGAGTTCACTTGTACTCAAAGCCTTCCTTTGGGGTCACTTTTGGATGGGCGAAAGGGGCTTGGAATGAGTTTTCTGGGGCTTGAATTTTCAGTCGTCTCCTATGCCGGCTAAGGCTATGTTTAGTGTTGCTCGGAAAGAGCGAACCCGGAGGGTCCAGTTGCATGTGGGGCTGCATAAAGGCTCCCCTGGGGAGTTCACTTGTACCCAAAGCCTTCCTTTGGGGGCACTTTTCGATGGTCCAAGGGGAATCGCAATGCGTTTTCTGAGGCCCGCTTTTTCAGTCTTCTCCCATTGCGCCGAGGGCTATATTTAGGCTTGCGGTGAAAGAGTGAACGCGGAGGGTCCAGTTGCATGTGGGGCTGCATAAAGGCTCCCCTGGGGAGTTCAGTTGTACCCAAAGCCTTCCTTTAGGGGCACTTTTGTACGGGACAAAATGTCTTGTAATGCATTTTCCGGGGTCCGAATTTTCAGTCTTCTGCCATGCTGGTTAGGGTCATATTTATGGTTGCTCGGAAAGAGCGAATACGGAGGGTCCAGTTTCATGTGGGGCTGCATAAAGGCTCCCCTGGGGAGTTCACTTGTACCCAAAGCCTTCCTTTGGGGACACTTCTGAATGGGTGAAATGGGCTTGAAACGCTTTTTCTGTAGCCCGAGTTTTCAGTCTTCTGCCATGCTGGCTAGTGTTATATTTAGGGTTGCTCGGAAACAGAGAATACACAGGGTCCAGTTGCATGTGGGGCTGCGTAAAGGCTCCCCTGGGGAGTTCATTTGTACTCCACCCCTTCTTTTGGGGGCACTTTTGGATGGGCGAAAGTGTCTTGTAATGCATTTTCTGGAGTCTGAGTTTTTAGTCTTCTGCCATGCTGGCTAGGCTTATATTTAGGGTTGCTCGGAAAGAGCGAACCCGGAGGGTCCAGTTGCATGTGGGGCTGCGTAAAGGCTCCCCTTCGGAGTTCACTTGTACTCAAACCTTCCTTTGGGGGCACTTTTGGATGGGCGAAAGGGGCTCGGAAAGCGTTTTCTGGGGCCCGAGTTTTCAGTCGTCTCCCATGCCGGCTAGGGCTATGTTTAGTGTTGCTCGGAAAGAGCGAACCCGGAGGGTCCAGTTGCATGTGGGGCTGCATAAAGGCTCCCCTGGGGAGTTCACTTGTACCCAAAGCCTTCCTGTGGGGGCACTTTTGGATGGGCAAATGGGGCTTGTAATGCGTTTCCTGGAGCTCGATTTTTCAGTCGTCTGCCATGCGGGCCAGGGTTATATTTAGGGTTGCTGTGAAACAGCGAATACGGAGGGTCCAGTTGCATGTTGGGCTGCGTTAAGGTTCCCCTGGGGAGTTCACTTGTACTCAAAGCCTTCCTTTGCGGTCACTTTTGTAGGGGCGAGTGAGGCTTAGAATGAGTTTTCTGGGGCCCGATTTTAAAGTCTTCTGCCATGCTGGCTAGGGTTATATTTATGGTTGCTCGGAAACAGCGATACGGAGGGTCCAGTTGCATGTGGGGCTGCGTAAAGGCTCCCCTGGGGAGTTCATTTGTACTCAAAGCCTCCTTTAGGGTCACTTTTGGATGGGCGAAAGGGGCTTGGAATGAGTTTTCTTGGGCTTGAATTTTCAGTCTTCTCCTATGCCGGCTAGGGCTATGTTTAGTGTTGCTCGGAAACAGAGAACCCGGAGGGTCCAGTTGCATGTGGGGCTGCATAAAGTCTCCCCTGGGGAGTGCACTTGTACCCAAAGCCTTCCTTTGGGGGCACTTTTGGATGGTCCAAGGGGAATCGCACTGCGTTTTCTGAGGCCCGCTTTTTCAGTCTTCTCCCATTGCGCCGAGGGCTATATTTAGGCTTGCGGTGAAAGAGTGAACGTGGAGGGTCCACTTGCATGTGGGGCTGCATAAAGGCTCCCCTGGGGAGTTCACTTGTACCCAAAGCCTTCCTTTTTGGGCCCTTTTAGATGGGCAAATTGGGCTTGTAATGCTTTTTCTGGGGCCCAAGTTTTCAGTCTTCTGCCATTCTGGCTAGGGTTTATTTAGGGTTGCTCGTAAACACTGAATACGGAGGGTCCAGTTGCATGTGGGGCTGCATAAAGGCTCCCCTGGGGAGTTCACTTGTACTCAAAGCCTTCCTTTGGGGTCACTTTTGGATGGGCGAAAGGGGCTCGGAATGAGATTTCTTGGGCTTGAATTTTCAGTCTTCTCCTATGCCGGCTATGGATATGTTTAGTGTTGCTCGGAAAGAGCGAACTCGGAGGGTCCAGTTGCATGTGGGGCTGCGTAAAGGCTCCCCTGGGGAGTTCATTTGTACTCCACGCCTTCCTTTTGGGGCACTTTTGGATGTGTGAATGGGGCTTGTAACGCATTTTCTGGGGCCAGATTTTTCAGTCGACTGCCAGGCGGACCAGGGTTATATTTAGGGTTACTGTGAAAGAGCGAATACGGAGGGTCCAGTTGCATGTGGGGCTGCGTTAAGGCTCCCCTGGGGAGTTCAGATGTACCCAAAGCCTTCCTTTGGGGGCACTTTTCGATGGTCCAAGGGGAATCGCAATGCGTTTTCTGAGGCCCGCTTTTTCAGTCTTCTCCCATTGCGCCGAGGGCTATATATATGCTTGCGGTGAAAGAGTGAACGCGGAGGGTCCAGTTGCATGTGGGGCTGCATAATGGCTCCCCTGGGGAGTTCACTTGTACTCAAAGCCTTCCTTTGCGGTCACTTTTGTATGGGCGAAAGGGGCTTAGAATGATTTTTCTGGGGCCCGAGTTTTCAGTCTTCTGCCATGCTGACTAGGGTTATATTTATGGTTGCTCGGAAACAGAGAATACGAGGGTCCAGTTGCATGTCGGGCTTCGTAAAGGCTCCCCTGGGGAGTTCATTTGTACTCAAAACCTTCCTTTGGGGGCACTTTTGGATGTGCGAAAGGGGCTTGGAATGAGTTTTCTGTGGCCCGAATTTTCAGTCGTCTCCCATGCCGGCTAGGGCTATGTTTAGTGTTGCTCGGAAAGAGCGAACCCGGAGGGTCCAGTTGCATGTGGGGCATTGTAAATGCTCCCCTGGGGAGTTTAGTTGTACCCAAAGCCTTACTTTGGGGGCACTTTTTGATGGGCGAAAGGGGCTTGTAACGCATATACTTTGGCCTGAGTTTTCAGTCGACTGCCATGCGGGCCAGGGCTATATTTAGGGTTGCTGTGAAAGAGCGAATACGGAGGGTCATGTTGCATGTGGGGCTGCATAAAGGCTCCCCTGGGGAGTTCACTTGTACCCAAAGCCTTCCTTTGGAGGCACTTCTGGATGGGCGAAAGGGGCTTGGAATGAGTTTTCTGGGGCCCGAGTTTTCAGTCGTCTCCCATGCGGGCTAGGGCTATGTTTAGTGTTGGTCGGAAAGAGCGAACCCGGAGGGTCCAGTTGCATGTGGGGCTGCATAAAGGCTCCCCTGGGGAGTTCAGATGTACCCAAAGCCTTCCTTTGGGGGCACTTTTGGATGGGCAAATGGAGATTGCAACGCGTTTTCGGGGGCCCGATTTTTCAGTTGTCTGCCATGCGGTCCAGGGTTATATTTAGGGTTGCTGTGAAAGAGTGAATACGGAGGGTCCAGCTGCATGTGGGGCTGCATAAAGGCTCCCCTGGGGAGTTCATTGTACCCAAAGCCTTCCTTTGGGGGCACGTCTGGATGGGTGAATTGGGCTTGAAACTCTTTTTCTGTGGCCCGAGTTTTCAGTCTTCTGCCATGCTGGCTAGGGTTATATTTAGGGTTGCTCGTAAACACTGAATACGGAGGGTCCAGTTGCATGTGGGGCTGCATAAAGGCTCCCCTGGGGAGTTCACTTGTACTCAAAGCCTTCCTTTGGGGTCACTTTTGGATGGGCGAAAGGGGCTTGGAATGAGTTTTCTGGGGCTTGAATTTTCAGTCGTCTCCTATGCCGGCTAAGGCTATGTTTAGTGTTGCTCGGAAAGAGCGAACCCGGAGGGTCCAGTTGCATGTGGGGCTGCATAAAGGCTCCCCTGGGGAGTTCACTTGTACCCAAAGCCTTCCTTTGGGGGCACTTTTCGATGGTCCAAGGGGAATCGCAATGCGTTTTCTGAGGCCCGCTTTTTCAGTCCTCTCCCATTGCGCCGAGGGCTATATTTAGGCTTGCGGTGAAAGAGTGAACGCGGAGGGTCCAGTTGCATGTAGGGCTGCATAAAGGCTCCCCTGGGGAGTTCAGTTGTACCCAAAGCCTTCCTTTGGGGGCACTTTTGTACGGGACAATATGTCTTGTAATGCATTTTCTGGGGTCCGAATTTTCAGTCTTCTGCCATGCTGGTTAGGGTCATATTTATGGTTGCTCGGAAAGAGCGAATACGGAGGGTCCAGTTTCATGTGGGGCTGCATAAAGGCTCCCCTGGGGAGTTCACTTGTACCCAAAGCCTTCCTTTGGGGGCACTTCTGAATGGGTGAAATGGGCTTGAAATGCTTTTACTGTGGCCCAATTTTTCAGTCTTCTGCCATGGTGGCTAGGCTTATATTTAGGGTTGCTCTGAAACAGAGAATACGCAGGGTCCAGTTGCATGTGGGGCTGCGTAAAGGCTCCCCTGGGGAGTTCATTTTTACTCCACGCCTTCCTTTGGGGGCACTTTTGGATGGGCGAAAGTGTCTTGTAATGCATTTTCTGGGGTCTGAGTTTTTCAGTCTTCTGCCATGCTGGCTAGGCTTATATTTAGGGTTGCTCGGAAAGAGCGAACCCGGAGGGTCCAGTTGCATGTGGGGCTGCGTAAAGGCTCCCCTTCGGAGTTCACTTGTACTCAAACCTTCCTTTGGGGGAACTTTTGGATGGGCGAAAGGGGCTCGGAAAGCGTTTTCTGAGGCCCGAGTTTTCAGTCGTCTCCTATGCCGGCTAGGGCTATGTTTAGTGTTGCTCGGAAAGAGCGAACCCGGAGGGTCCAGTTGCATGTGGGGCTGCATAAAGGCTCCCCTGGGGAGTTCACTTGTACCCAAAGCCTTCCTGTGGGGGCATTTTGGATGGGCAAATGGGGCTTGTATTTTGTTTTCTGGAGCTCGATTTTTCAGTCGTCTTCCATGCGGGCCAGGGTTATATTTAGGGTTGCTGTGAAAGAGTGAATACGGAGTGTCCAGCTGCATGTGGGGCTGCATAAAGGCTCCCCTGGGGAGTTCACTTGTACCCAAAGCCTTCCTTTGGGGGCACCTTTGAATGGGTGAATGGGGCTTATAACGCATTTTCTGTGGCCCGAGTTTTCAGTCTTCCGCCATGCTGGCTAGGGTTATATTTAGGGTTGCTCGGAAAGAGCGAATACGGAGGGTCCAGTTGCATGTGGGGCTGCGTAAAGGCTCCCCTGGGGAGTTCAGTTGTACTCAAAGCCTTCCTTTGGGGGCACTTTTGGATGGGAGAAAGGGTCTTGTAAATGTTTTCTTTGGCCCGATTTTTCAGTCGTCTCCCATGCCGGCTAGGGATATGTTTAGTGTTGCTCGGAAAGAGTGAACCCGGAGGGTCCAGTTGCATGTGGAGCTGCATAAAGGCTCCCCTGGGGAGTTCAGTTGTACCCAAAACCTTCCTTTGGGAGCACTTTTGGATGGTCCAAGGGGAATCGCATTGCGTTTTCTGAGGCCCCCTTTTTCAGTCTTCTCCCATTGCTCCGAGGGCTATATTTAGGCTTGCGGTGAAATAGTGGACCCGGAGGGTCCAGTTGCATGTGGGGCTGCGTAAAGGCTCCCCTGGGGAGTTCAGTTGTACCCAAAGCCTTCCTTTCGGGGCACTTTTGGATGGGCGAATGGGGCTTGTAACACATATTCTTTTGCCCGAGTTTTCAGTCGACTGTCAGGCAGGCCAGGGCTATATTTAGGTTTGCTGTGAAAGAGCGAACCCGGAGGGTCCAGTTGCATGTGGGGCTGCGTAAAGGCTCCCCTGGGGAGTTCATTTGTACTCAAAGTCTTCCTTTGGGGTCACTTTTATGTGGTTGAATTGGGCTTGAAACGCTTTTTCTGTGGCCCGATTTTTCAGTCTTCTGCCATGCTGGCTAGGGATATATTTAGGGTTGCTGTGAAAGAGCGAATAAGGAGGGTCCAGTTGCATGTGGGGCGGCATAAAGGCTCCCCTGGGGAGTTCACTTGTACTCAAAGCCTTCCTCTGGGGGCACTTTGGATGGGCGAAAGTGGCTCGGAATTCGTTTTCTGGGGCCCGAGTTTTCAGTCGTCTCCCATGCCGGCTAGGGCTATGTTTAGTGTTGCTCGGAAAGAGCGAACCCGGAGGGTCCAGTTGCATGTGGGGCTGCATAAAGGCTCCCCTGGGGAGTTCACTTGTACCCAAAGCCTTCCTGTGGGGGCATTTTGGATGGGCAAATGGGGCTTGTATTTTGTTTTCTGGAGCTCGATTTTTCAGTCGTCTGCCATGCGGGCCAGGGTTATATTTAGGGTTGCTGTGAAAGAGTGAATACGGAGTGTCCAGCTGCATGTGGGGCTGCATAAAGGCTCCCCTGGGGAGTTCACTTGTACCCAAAGCCTTCCTTTGGGGGCACCTTTGAATGGGTGAATGGGGCTTATAACGCATTTTCTGTGGCCCGAGTTTTCAGTCTTCCGCCATGCTGGCTAGGGTTATATTTAGGGTTGCTCGGAAAGAGCGAATACGGAGGGTCCAGTTGCATGTGGGGCTGCGTAAAGGCTCCCCTGGGGAGTTCAGTTGTACTCAAAGCCTTCCTTTGGGGGCACTTTTGGATGGGAGAAAGGGTCTTGTAAATGTTTTCTTTGGCCCGATTTTTCAGTCGTCTCCCATGCCGGCTAGGGATATGTTTAGTGTTGCTCGGAAAGAGTGAACCCGGAGGGTCCAGTTGCATGTGCGGCTGCAAAAAGGCTCCCCTGGGGAGTTCAGTTGTACCCAAAGCCTTCCTTTGGGAGCACTTTTGGATGGTCCAAGGGGAATCGCATTGCGTTTTCTGAGGCCCCCTTTTTCAGTCTTCTCCCATTGCTCCGAGGGCTATATTTAGGCTTGCGGTGAAATAGTGGACCCGGAGGGTCCAGTTGCATGTGGGGCTGCGTAAAGGCTCCCGTGGGGAGTTCAGTTGTACCCAAAGCCTTCCTTTCGGGGCACTTTTGGATGGGCGAATGGGGCTTGTAACACATATTCTTTTGCCCGAGTTTTCAGTCGACTGTCAGGCAGGCCAGGGCTATATTTAGGTTTGCTGTGAAAGAGCGAACCCGGAGGGTCCAGTTGCATGTGGGGCTGCGTAAAGGCTCCCCTGGGGAGTTCATTTGTACTCAAAGTCTTCCTTTGGGGTCACTTTTATGTGGTTGAATTGGGCTTGAAACGCTTTTTCTGTGGCCCGATTTTTCAGTCTTCTGCCATGCTGGCTAGGGATATATTTAGGGTTGCTGTGAAAGAGCGAATAAGGAGGGTCCAGTTGCATGTGGGGCGGCATAAAGGCTCCCCTGGGGAGTTCACTTGTACTCAAAGCCTTCCTCTGGGGGCACTTTTGGATGGGCGAAAGGGGCTCGGAATTCGTTTTCTGGGGACCGAGTTTTCAGTCGTCTCCCATGCCGGCTAGGGATATATTTAGTGTTGCTCGGAAAGAGCGAATCAGAAAGGTCCAGTTGCATGTGGGGCTGCATAAAGGCTCCCCTGGGGAGTTCAGATGTACCCAAAGCCTTCTTTTGGGGGCACTTTTGGATGGTCCAAGGGGAATCGCAATGCTTTTTCTGAGGCCCGCTTTTTCAGTCTTCTCCCTTTGAGGCTAGGGCTATATTTAGGCTTGCGGTGAAAGAGTGAACCCGGAGGGTCCAGTTGCATGTGGGGCTACATAAAGGCTCCCCTGGGGAGTTCACTTGTACCCAAAGCCTTCCTTTGGGGGCAGTTCTGGATGGGCGAATTGGGCTTTTAATGCATTTTCTGAGGTCCTCTTTTTCAGTCTTCTCCCTTTGCGGCTAGGGCTATGTTTCGTGTTGCTCGGAAAGAGCGAACCCGGAGGGTCCAGTTGCATGTGGGGCTGCATAAAGGCTCCCCTGGGGAGTTCAGATGTACCCAAAGCCTTTCTTTGGGGGCACTTTTGGATGGTCCAAGGGGAATCGCAATGCGTTTTCTGAGGCCCGCTTTTTCAGTCTTCTCCCATTGCACCGGGGGTTATATTTAGGCTTGCGGTGAAAGAGTGAACCCGGAGGGTCCAGTTGCATGTGGGGCTGCGTAAAGGCTCCCCTGGGGAGTTCACTTGTACCCAAAGCCTTCCTTTGGGGTCACTTTTGGATGGGCGAAAGGGGCTTGAAATGAGTTTTCTGGTGCCAGAGTTTTCAGTCTTCTGACATGCTGACTAGGGATATATTTAGTGTTGCTAGGAAAGAGCGAACCCGGAGGGTCGAGTTGCATGTGGGCCTGCATAAAGGCTCCCCTGGGGAGTTCAGATGTACCCAAAGCCTTCCTTTGGGGTCACGTTTGGATGGTCGAAAGAGACTCGGAATGCGTTTTCTGAGGCCCGCTTTTTCAGTCTTCTTTCTTTTTGGCTAGGGATATATTTAGGCTTGCGGTGAAAGAGTGAACCCAGAGGGTCCAGTTGCATGTGGGGCTGCATAAAGGCTCCACTGGGGAGTTCATTTGTATTCAAAGCCTTCCTTTGGGATCACTTTTGGATGGTCGAAAGGGGCTTGAAATGAGTTTTCTGGGGCCCGAATTTTCAGTCGTCTCCCATGCCGTCTGGGGGTATGTTTAGTGTTGCTCGGAAAGAGCGAACCCGGAGGGTCATGTTGCATGTGGGGCTGCATAAAGGCTCCCCTGGGGAGTTCACTTGTACCCAAAGCTTTCATTTCGGGGCACATCTGGATGGGCGAAAGGGACTCGGAATGCGTTTTCTGTGGCCCGAGTTTTCAGTCGTCTCCCATGCCGGCTAGGGATATGTATAGTGTTGCTCGGAAAGAGCGAACCCGGAGGGTCCAGTTGCATGTGGGGCTGCATAAAGGCTCCCCTGGGGAGTTCACTTGTACCCAAAACCTTCCTTTGGGGGCATTTTTGGATGGTCGAAAGAAACTCGAAATGCGTTTTCTGAGGCCCTCTTTTTCAGTCTTCTCCCAATGCGCCGAGAGTTATATTTAGGCTTGCTGTGAAAGAGCGAATACGGAGGGTCAAGTTGCATGTGGGGCTGCATAAAGGCTCCCCTGGGGAGTTCACTTGTACCCAAAGCCTTCCTTTGGGGGCACTTCTGGATGGGCGAAAATGTCTTGTAAGGCATTTTTTGGGGCCCAAATTTTCAGTCTTCTGCCATGCTGGGTAGGGTTATATTTATGGTCGCTCGGAAAGAGCGAATACGGAGGGTCCAGTTGCATGTGGGGCTGCTTAAAGGCTTCCCTGGGGAGTTCATTTTTACTCAAAGCCTTCCTTTGGGGGCACTTTTGGATGGGCGAATGGGGCTTGTAACGCGTTTTCTGACGCCCGATTTTTCAGTTGTCTGCCATGCAGGCCAGGGCTATATTTAGGCTTGCGGTGAAAGAGTGAACGCGGAGGGTCCAGTTGCATGTGGGGCTGCGTAAAGGCTCCCCTGGGGAGTTCATTTGTACGCCAAGCCTTCCTTTGGGGGCACTTCTGAATTGGTGAATGGGGCTTGAAACTCTTTTCTGTGACCCGAGTTTTCAGTCTTCTGCCATGCCGGCTAGGGATATGTTTAATGTTGCTCGGAAAGAGCGAACACGGAGGGTCCAGTTGCATGTGGGGCTGCATAAAGGCTCCCCTGGGGAGTTCACTTGTACCCAAAGCCTTCCTTTGCGGGCACTTTTGGATCGTCCAAGGGTAATCGCAATGCGTTTTCGGAGGCCCGCTTTTTCAGTCTTCTCCCATTGCGCCGAGGGCTATATTTAGGGTTGCGGTGAAAGAGTGAACTCGGAGGGTCCAGTTGCATGTGGGCTGCATAAAGGCTCCCCTGGGGAATTCAGCTGTACCCAAAGCCTTCCTTTGGGGGCACTTGTGGATGGGCGAAAGGGGCTCGGAAAGCGTTTTCTCTGGCCTGAGTTTTCAGTTGTCTCCCATGCCGGCTAGGGCTATGTTTAGTGTTGCTCGGAAAGAGCGAACCCGGAGGGTCCAGTTACATGTGGGGCTGCATAAAGGCTCCCCTGGGGAGTTCAGATGTACCCAAAGCCTTCCTTTGGGGGCGCTTTTGGATGGTCGAAAGAGATTCGCAAAGCGTTTTCTGAGGCCCGCTTTTTCAGTCTTCTCCCTGTGCTGCTAGGGATATATTTAATCTTGCGTAGAAAGAGTTAACGCAGAGGGTCCAGTTGAATGTGGGGCTGCAAAAAGGCTCCCCTGGGTAGTGTAGTTGTACCCAAAGCCTTCCTTTGGGGGCACTTTTGGATGGGCGAATGGGGCTTGTAACGCGTTTTCTGTGGCCCGAGTTTTCAGTCGTCTGCCATGCGGGCCAGGGCTTTATTTAAGGTTGCTGTGAAAGAGCGAATACGGAGGGTCCAGTTGCACGTGGGGCTGCATCAAGGCTCCCCTGGGGAGTTCACTTTTACCCAAAGCCTTCCTTTGGGGTCACTTCTGGATGGGCGAAAGGGGCTCGGAAAACCTTTTCTGGGGCCCGAGTTTTCAGTCGTCTCCCATGCCGGCTTTTGTTATGTTTAGTGTTGCTCGGAAAGAGCGAACACGGATGGTCCAGTTGCATGTGGGGCTGCGTAAAGGCTCCCCAGGGGAGTTCACTTGTACCCAAAGACTTCCTCTGGGGGCACTTTTGAATGGGCGAAAGGGGCTCGGAAAGCGTTTTCTGGGGCCCGAGTTTTCAATCGTCTCCCATGCCGGCTAGGGCTATGTTTAGTGTTGCTCGGAAAGAGCGAACCCGGAGGGTCCAGTTGCATGTGGGGCTGCATAAAGGCTCCCCTGGGGAGTTCACTTGTAACTAAACCTTCCTTTGGGGGCACTTTTGGATGGTCTAAGGGGAACCGCAATGCGTTTTATGAGGCCCGTTTTTTCAGTCTTCTCCCATTGCGCCGAAGGCTATATATAGGGTTGCTGTGAAAGAGTGAACCCGGAGGGTCCAGTTGCATGTGGGGCTGCATAAAGGCTCCCCTGGGGAGTTCACTTGTAACTAAACCTTCCTTTTGGGGCACTTTTGGATGGTCCAAGGGGAACCGCAATGTGTTTTCTGAGGCCCGTTTTTTCAGTCTTCTACCATTGCGCCGAAGGCTATATTTAGGGTTGCAGTGAAAGAGTGAACCCGGAGGGTCCAGTTGCATGTGTGGCTGCGTAGAGGCTCCCCTGGGGAGTTCACTTGTACCCAAAACCTTCCTTTGGGGGCACTTCTGAATGGGTGAATGGGGCTTGAAACGCTTTTTCTGTGTCCCGAGTTTTCAGTCTTTTACATTGCTGGATAGTGTTACATTTAGGGTTGTTCGTAAACTGCGAAAACGGAGGGTCCAGTTGCATGTGGGGCTGCGTAAAGGCTCCCCTGGGAGTTCACTTGTACCCAAAGCCTTCCTTTGGGGGCACTTCTGGATGGTCCAAGGGGAATCGCAATGCTTTTTCTGAGGCCCGTTTTTTCAGTGTTCTCCCATTGCGCCGAGGGCTATATTTAGGGTTGCTGTGAAAGAGGGAATAAGGAGGGTCCAGTTGCATGTGGGGCTGCATAAAGGCTCCCCTGGGGAGTTCACTTGTACCCAAAACCTTCCTTTGGGGGCACTTTTGGATGGGCGAAAATGTCTTGTAAGGCATTTTATGGGTCCCGAGTTTTCAGTCTTCTGCCATGCTGGCTACGGTTATATTTAGGGTTGCTCGGAAACAGCGAATACGGAGGGTCCAGTTGCATGTGGGGCTGCATAAAGGCTCCCCTGGGGAGTTCATTTGTACTCAAAGCCTTCCTTTGGGGGCACTTCTGGATGGGCGAATGGGGCTTGTAACGCGTATTCTGTGGCCCGAGTTTTCAGTCTTTTACATTGCTGGCTAGTGTTACATTTAGGGTTGGTCGTAAACAGCGAACACGGAGGGTCCAGTTGCATGTGGGGCTGCGTAAAGGCTCCCCTGGGGAGTTCAGTTGTACCCAAAGCCTTCCTTTGGGGGCACTTTTGGATGGTCCAAGGGGAATTGTAATGCTTTTTCTGAGACCTGCTTTTTTAGTCTTCTCCTTTTGAGGCTAGGGCTATATTTAGTCTTGCGGTGGAAGAGTGAACCCGGAGGGTCCAGTTGCATGTGGGGCTCCGTAAAGGATCCCCTGGGGAATTCACTTCTACCCAAAGCCTTCCTCTGGGGGCACTTCTGGATGGGCGAAAGAGGCTCGGAAAGCATTTTCTGGGGACCGAGTTTTCCGTCGTCTCCCATGCTTGCTAGGGCTATGTTTAGTGTTGCTCGGAAAGAGCGAACCCGGAGGGTCCAGTTGCATGTGGGGCTGCGTAAAGGCTCCCCTGGGGAGTTCACTTGTAATCAAAGCCTTCCTTTGGGGGCACTTCTGAATGGGTGAATGGGGCTTGAAACGCTTTTTCTCTGTCCTGAGTTTTCAGTCTTATACATTGCTGGCTAGTGTTACATTTAGGGTTGCTCGTAAACTGCGAAAACGGAGGGTCCAGTTGCATGTGGGGCTGTGTAAAGGCTCCCCTGGGAGTTCACTTGTACCCAAAGCCTTCCTTAGGGGCACTTCTGGATGGGCGAAAGGGGCTTGGAATGCGTTTTCTGGGGCCCGAGTTTTCAGTTGTCTCCCATGCCGGCTAGGGCTATATTTAGGCTTGCTGTGAAAGAGCGAACCCGGAGGGTCCAGTTGCATGTGGGGCGGCATAAAGGCTCCCCTGGGGAGTTCAGTTGTACCCAAAGCCTTCTTTTGGGGGCACTTCTGGATGGGCGAAAGAGACTCGCAATGCGTTTTCTGAGGCCCGCTTTTTCCGTCTTCTCCCATTGCGCCGAGGGATATATTTAGGCTTGCGGTGAAAGAGTGAACCCGGATAGTCCAGTTGCATGTGGGGCTGCATAAAGGCTCCCCTGGGGAGTTCACTTGTACCCAAAGCCTTCCTTTGGAGGCACTTTTGGATGGGCGACTGGGGCTTGTAACGCGTTTTCTGGGGCCGGAGTTTTCAGTCGTCTCCCATGCCGGCTAGGGCTATGTTTAGTGTTGCTCGGAAAGAGCGAACCCGGAGGGTCCAGTTGCATGTGGGGCTGCATAAAGGCTCCCCTGGGGAGTTCACTTGTAACTAAACCTTCCTTTAGGGGCACTTTTGGATGGTCCAAGGGGAATCGCAATGCGTTTTCTGAGGCCCGTTTTTTCAGTCTTCTCCCTTTGCGCCGAGGGCTATATTTAGGGTTGCTGTGAAAGAGCGAATAAGGAGCGTCCAGTTGCATGTGGGGCTGCGTAAAGGCTCCCCTGGGAGTTCACTTGTACCCAAAGCCTTCCTTTGGGGGCACTTTTGGATGGTCCAAGGGGAATCACAATGCTTTTTCTGAGGCCCGCTTTTTTAGTCTTCTCCTTTTGAGGCTAGGGCTATATTTAGTCTTGCGGTGAAAGAGTGAACCCGGAGGGTCCAGTTGCATGTGGGGCTGCGTAAAGGCTCCCCTGGGGAGTTCACTTGTACTCAAAGCCTTCCTCTGGGGGCACTTTTGGATGGGCGAATGGGGCTTGTAACGCGTTTTCTGGGGCCCGAGTTTTCAGTCGTCTGCCAAGCGGGCCAGGGTTATATTTAATGTTGCTGTGAAAGAGCGAATACGGAGGGTCCAGTTGCATGTGGGGATGCATAAAGCCTCCCCTGGGGAGTTCACTTGTACCCAAAGCCTTCCTTTGGGGGCACTTCTGAATGGGTGAATGGGGCTTGAAACGCTTTTTCTGTGTCCCCAGTTTTCAGTCTTTTACATTGCTGGCTAGTGTTACATTTAGGGTTGCTCGTAAACTGCGAACACGGAGGGTCCAGTTGCATGTGGGGATGCGTAAAGGCTCCCCTGGGGAGTTCACTTGTACCCAAAGCCTTCCTTTGGGTGCACTTTTGGATGGGCAATTTGGGATTGTAATGCGTTTTCTGGGGCATGAGTTTTCAGTCGTCTGCCATGCGGGCCAGGGCTATATTTAGGGATGTTGGGAATGAGCGAATACAGAGGATCCAGTTGCATGTGGGGCTGCATAAAGGCTCCCCTGGGGAGTTCACTTGTACTCAAAGCCTTCCTTTGGGGGCACTTTTGGATGGGCGAAAGGGGCTCGGAACGTGTTTTCTGCGGCCCGAATTTTCAGTCGTCTCCCATGCCGGCTACGGATATACATAATGTTGCTCGGAAAGAGCGAACCCAGAGGGTCCAGTTGCATGTGGGGCTGCATAAAGGCTCCCCTGGGGAGTTCACTTGTACTCAAAGCCTTCCTTAGGTGCACTTCTGGATGGGCGAAAGGGGCTTGGAATGCGTTTTCTGGGGCCCGAGTTTTCAGTTGTCTCCCATGCCGGCTAGGGATATATTTAGGCTTGCTGTGAAAGAGCGAACCCGGAGGGTCCAGTTGCATGTGGGGCGGCATAATGGCTCCCCTGGGGAGTTCACTTGTACCCAAAGCCTTCCTTTGGGGGCACTTCTGAATGGGTGAATGGGGCTTGAAACGCTTTTTCTCTGTCCTGAGTTTTCAGTCTTTTACATTGCTGGCTAGTGTTACATTTAGGGTTGCTCGTAAACTGCGAACACGGAGGGTCCAGTTGCATGTGGGGCTGCGTAAAGGATCCCCTGGGGAATTCACTTCTACCCAAAACCTTCCTCTGGGGGCACTTTTGGATGGGCGAAAGTGGTTCGGAATGAGTTTTCTGGGGCCCGAGTTTTCAGTCGTCTGCCATGCCAGCTAGGGCTATGTTTAGTGTTGCTCGGAAAGAGCGAACCCGGAGGGTCTAGTTGCATGTGGGGCTGCGTAAAGGCTCCCCTGGGGAGTTCACTTGTACCCAAAGCCTTCCATTGGGGGCACTTTTGGATGGTCCAAGGGGAATCGCAATGCTTTTTCTGATGCCCGCTTTTTCAGTCTTCTCCCATTGCGCCGAGGGCTATATTTATGGTTGCTCGGAAATAGCGAACACGGAGGGTCCAGTTGCATGTGGGTCTGCGTAAAGGCTCCCCTGGGGAGTTCACTTGTACCCAAAGCTTTCCTTTGGGGGCACTTTTGGATGGTCTAAAGAGACTCGCAATCGTTTTCTGAGCCCCGCTTTTTCAGTCTTTTCCCGTTGTGCCGTGGGCTATATTTATGGTTGCTCGGAAATAGCGAATACGGAGGGTCCAGTTGCATGTGGGGCTGCGTAAAGGCTCCCCTGGGGAGTTCATTTGTACTCAAAGCCTTCCTTAGGGGCACTTCTGGATGGGCAAAAGGGGCTTGGAATGCGTTTTCTGGGGCCCGAGTTTTCAGTTGTCTCCCATGCCGGCTAGGGCTATATTTAGGCTTGCTGTGAAAGAGCGAACCCGGAGGGTCCAGTTGCATGTGGGGCGGCATAAAGGCTCCCCTGGGGAGTTCAGTTGTACCCAAAGCCTTCTTTTGGGGGCACTTCTGGATGGGCGAAAGAGACTCGCAATGCGTTTTCTGAGGCCCGCATTTTCCGTCTTCTCCCATTGCGCCGAGGGCTATATTTAGGCTTGCGGTGAAAGAGTGAACCCGGATAGTCCAATTGCATGTGGGGCTGCATAAAAGCTCCCCTGGGGAGTTCACTTGTACCAAAAGCCTTCCTTTGGAGGCACTTTTCGATGGGCGACTGGGGCTTGTAACGTGTTTTCTGGGGCCGGAGTTTTCAGTCGTCTCCCATGCCGGCTAGGGTTATGTTTAGTGTTGCTCGGAAAGAGCGAACCCGGAGGGTCCAGTTGCATGTTGGGCTGTATAAAGGCTCCCCTGGGGAGTTCACTTGTAACTAAACCTTCCTTTGGGGGCACTTTTGGATAGTCCAAGGGGAATCGCAATGCGTTTTCTGAGGCCCGTTTTTTCAGTCTTCTCCCATTGCGCCGAGGGCTATATTTAGGGTTGCTGTGAAAGAGCGAATAAGGAGCGTCCAGTTGCATGTGGGGCTGCGTAAAGGCTCCCCTGGGAGTTCACTTGTACCCAAAGCCTTCCTTTGGGGGCACTTTTGGATGGTCCAAGGGGAATCGCAATGCGTTTTCTGAGGCCCGTTTTTTCAGTCTTCTCCCATTGCGCCGAGGGCTATATTTAGGGTTGCTGTGAAAGAGCGAATACGGAGGGTCTAGTTGCATGTGGGGATGCATAAAGGCTCCCCTGGGGAGTTCACTTGTACCCAAAGCCTTCCTTTGGGGGCACTTCTGAATGGGTGAATGGGGCTTGAAACGCTTTTTCTGATCCCGAGTTTTCAGTCTTTTACATTGCTGGCTAGTGTTACATTTAGGGTTGCTCGTAAACTGCGAACACGGAGGGTCCAGTTGCATGTGGGGATGCGTAAAGGCTCCCCTGGGGAGTTCACTTGTACCCAAAGCCTTCCTTTGGGTGCACTTTTGGATGGGCAATTTGGGATTGTAACGCGTTTTCTGGGGCATGAGTTTTCAGTCGTCTGCCATGCGGGCCAGGGCTATATTTAGGGATGTTGGGAATGAGCGAATACAGAGGATCCAGTTGCATGTGGGGCTGCATAAAGGCTCCCCTGGGGAGTTCACTTGTACTCAAAGCCTTCCTTTGGGGGCACTTTTGGATGGGCGAAAGGGGCTCGGAACGTGTTTTCTGCGGCCCGAATTTTCAGTCGTCTCCCATGCCGGCTACGGATATACATAATGTTGCTCGGAAAGAGCGAACCCAGAGGGTCCAGTTGCATGTGGGGCTGCATAAAGCCTCCCCTGGGGAGTTCACTTGTACCCAAAGCCTTCCTTTGGGGGCACTTCTGAATGGGTGAATGGGGCTTGAAACGCTTTTTCTCTGTCCTGAGTTTTCAGTCTTTTACATTGCTGGCTAGTGTTACATTTAGGGTTGCTCGTAAACTGCGAACACGGAGGGTCCAGTTGCATGTGGGGATGCGTAAAGGCTCCCCTGGGGAGTTCACTTGTACCCAAAGCCTTCCTTTGGGTGCACTTTTGGATGGGCAATTTGGGATTGTAACGCGTTTTCTGGGGCATGAGTTTTCAGTCGTCTGCCATGCGGGCCAGGGCTATATTTAGGGATGTTGGGAATGAGCGAATACAGAGGATCCAGTTGCATGTGGGGATGCATAAAGGCTCCCCTGGGGAGTTCACTTGTACCCAAAGCTTTCCTTTGGGGGCGCTTTTGGATGGTCTAAAGAGACTCGCAATCGTTTTCTGAGCCCCGCTTTTTCAGTCTTCTCCCATTGCGCCGAGGGCTATATTTAGGCTTGCTTTGAAAGAGCGAACCCGGAGGGTCCAGTTGCATGTGGGGCTGCATAAAGGCTCCCCTGGGGAGTTCACTTGTAACTAAACCTTCCTTTAGGGGCACTTTTGTAAGGTCCAAGGGGAATCGCAATGCGTTTTCTGAGCCCCGTTTTTTCAGTCTTCTCCCATTACGCCGAGGGATATATTTATGTTTGCTCGGAAATAGCGAACCCGGAGGGTCCAGTTGCATGTGGGGCTGCGTAAAGGATCCCCTGGGGAGTTCACTTGTACTCAAAGCCTTCCTCTGGGGGCACTTTTGGATGGGCGAAAGAGGCTCGGAAAGCGTTTTCTGGGGCCCGAGTTTTCAGTCGTCTCCCATGCTGGCTAGGGCTATGTTTAGTGTTGCTCGGAAAGAGCGAACCAGGAGGGTCCAGTTGAATGTGGGGCTGCATAAAGGCTCCCCTGGGGAGTTCACTTGTACTCAACGCCTTCCTCTGGGGGCACATTTGGATGGTCCAATGGGAATCGCAATGCGTTTTCTGAGGCCCGTTTCTTCAGTCTTCTCCAATTGCGCCGAGGGCTATAATTAGTGTTGCTGTGAAAGAGCGAACCCGGAGGGTCCAGTTGCATGTGGGGCTGCATAAAGGCTCCCCTGGGGAGTTCACTTGTACCCAAAGCCTTCCTTTGGGGGCACTTTTGGATGGACGAAAATGTCTTGTAAGGCATTTTATGGGGCCCGAGTTTTCAGTCTTCTGCCATGCTGGCTACGGTTATATTTAGGGTTGCTCGGAAACAGCGAATACGGAGGGTCCAGTTGCATGTGGGGCTGCGTAAAGACTCCCCTGGGGAGTTCATTTGTACTCAAAGCCTTCCTTTGGGGGCACTTCTGGATGGGCGAATGGGGCTTGTAACGCGTATTCTGTGGCCCGAGTTTTCAGTCTTTTACATTGCTGGCTAGTGTTACATTTAGGGTTGGTCGAAAACAGCGAACACGGAGGGTCCAGTTGCATGTGGGGATGCATAAAGGCTCCCCTGGGAGTTCAGTTGTACCCAGAACCTTCCTTTGGGGGCACTTTTGGATGGTCTAAGGGGAATCGCAATGCTTTTTCTGAGGCCCGCTTTTTTAGTCTTCTCCTTTTAAGGCTAGGGCTATATTTAGGGTTGCTGTGAAAGAGCGAATAAGGAGGGTCCAGTTGAATGTGGCGCTGCATAAAGGCTCCCCTGGGGAGTTCACTTGTACCCAAAACCTTCTTTTGGTGGCACTTCTGAATGGGTGAATGGGGCTTGAAACGCTTTTTCTGTGTCCTGAATTTTCAGTCTTTTACATTGCTGGCTAGTGTTACATTTAGGGTTGCTCGTAAACTGCGAAGACGGAGGGTCCAGTTGCATGTGGGGCTGCGTTAAGGCTCCCCTGGGAGTTCACTTGTACCCAAAGCCTTCCTTTGGGGGCACTTCTGGGTGGGCGAAAGAGACTCGCAATGCGTTTTCTGAGGTCCGCTTTTTCCGTCTTCTCCCATTGCGCCGAGGGCTATATTTAGGCTTGCTGTGAAAGAGTGAACCCGGAGAGTCCAGTTGCATGTGGGGCTGCATAAAGGCTCCTCTGGGGAGTTCACTTGTACCCAAAGCCTTCCTTTGGAGGCACTTTTAGATGGGCAACTGGGGCTTGTAACGCGTTTTCTGGGGCCGGAGTTTTCAGTCGTCTGCCATGCCGGCTAGGGCTATGTTTAGTGTTGCTCGGAAAGAGCGAACCCGGAGGGTCCAGTTGCATGTGGGTCTGTATAAAGGCTCCCCTGGGGAGTTCACTTGTAACTAAACCTTCCTTTGGGGGCACTTTTGGATGGTCTAAGAGGAATCGCAATGCGTTTTCTGAGGCCTGTTTTTTCAGTCTTCTCCCGTTGCGCCGAAGGCTATATTTAGGGTTGCTGTGAAAGAGCGAATACGGAGGGTCTAGTTGCATGTGGGGCTGCATAAAGGCTCCCCTGGGGAGTTCACTTGTACCCAAAACCTTCCTTTGGGGGCACTTCTGAATGGGTGAATGGGGCTTGAAACGCTTTTTCTCTGTCCTGAGTTTTCAGTCTTTTACATTGCTGGCTAGTGTTACATTTAGGGTTGCTCGTAAACTGCGAACACGGAGGGTCCAGTTGCATGTGGGGCTGCGTAAAGGATCCCCTGGGGAATTCACTTCTACCCAAAACCTTCCTCTGGGGGCACTTTTGGATGGGCGAAAGTGGTTCGGAATGAGTTTTCTGGGGCCCGAGTTTTCAGTCGTCTGCCAAGCCGGCTAGGGCTATGTTTAGTGTTGCTTGGAAAGAGCGAACCCGGAGGGTCCAGTTGCATGTGGGGCTGCGTAAAGGCTCCCCTGGGGAGTTCACTTGTACCCAAAGCCTTCCTTTGGGGGCACTTTTGGATGGTCCAAGGGGAATCGCAATGCTTTTTCTGATGCCCGCTTTTTCAGTCTTCTCCCATTGCGCCGAGGGCTATATTTATGGTTGCTCGGAAATAGCGAACACGGAGGGTCCAGTTGCATGTGGGTCTGCGTAAAGGCTCCCCTGGGGAGTTCACTTGTACCCAAAGCTTTCCTTTGGGGACGCTTTTGGATGGTCTAAAGAGACTCGCAATCGTTTTCTGAGCCCCGCTTTTTCAGTCTTTTCCCGTTGTGCCGTGGGCTATATTTATGGTTGCTCGGAAATAGCGAATACGGAGGGTCCAGTTGCATGTGGGGCTGCGTAAAGGCTCCCCTGGGGAGTTCATTTGTACTCAAAGCCTTCCTTAGGGGCACTTCTGGATGGGCGAAAGGGACTTGGAATGCGTTTTCTGGGGCCCGAGTTTTCAGTTGTCTCCCATGCCGGCTAGGGCTATATTTAGGCTTGCTGTGAAAGAGCGAACCCGGAGGGTCCAGTTGCATGTGGGGCGGCATAAAGGCTCCCCTGGGGAGTTCAGTTGTACCCAAAGCCTTCTTTTGGGGGCACTTCTGGATGGGCGAAAGAGACTCGCAATGCGTTTTCTGAGGCCCGCATTTTCCGTCTTCTCCCATTGCGCCGAGGGCTATATTTAGGCTTGCGGTGAAAGAGTGAACCCGGATAGTCCAATTGCATGTGGGGCTGCATAAAAGCTCCCCTGGGGAGTTCACTTGTACCCAAAGCCTTCCTTTGGAGGCACTTTTGGATGGGCGACTGGGGCTTGTAACGCGTTTTCTGGGGCCGGAGTTTTCAGTCGTCTGCCAGGCCGGCTAGGGCTATGTTTAGTGTTGCTCGGAAAGAGCGAACCCGGAGGGTCCAGTTGCCTGTGGGGCTGCATAAAGGCTCCCCTGGGGAGTTCACTTGTAACTAAACCTTCCTTTAGGGGCACTTTTGGATGGTCCAAGGGGAATCGCAATGCGTTTTCTGAGGCCCGTTTTTTCAGTCTTCTCCCTTTGCGCCGAGGGCTATATTTAGGGTTGCTGTGAAAGAGCGAATAAGGAGCGTCCAGTTGCATGTGGGGCTGCGTAAAGGCTCCCCTGGGAGTTCACTTGTACCCAAAGCCTTCCTTTGGGGGCACTTTTCGATGGTCAAGGGGAATCGCAATGCGTTTTCTGAGGCCCGTTTTTTCAGTCTTCTCCCATTGCGCCGAGGGCTATATTTAGGGTTGCTGTGAAAGAGCGAATACGGAGGGTCTAGTTGCATGTGGGGATGCATAAAGGCTCCCCTGGGGAGTTCACTTGTACTCAAAGCCTTCCTTTGGGGGCACTTCTGAATGGGTGAATGGGGCTTGAAACGCTTTTTCTGATCCCGAGTTTTCAGTCTTTTACATTGCTGGCTAGTGTTACATTTAGGGTTGCTCGTAAACTGCGAAGACGGAGGGTCCAGTGTCATGTGGGGCTGCGTAAAGGCTCCCCTGGGAGTTCACTTGTACCCAAAGCCTTCCTTTGGGGGCACTTTTGGATGGTCCAAGGGGAATCACAATGCTTTTTCTGAGGCCCGCTTTTTTAGTCTTCTCCTTTTGAGGCTAGGGCTATATTTAGTCTTGCGGTGAAAGAGTGAACCCGGAGGGTCCAGTTGCATGTGGGGCTGCGTAAAGGCTCCCCTGGGGAGTTCACTTGTACTCAAAGCCTTCCTCTGGGGGCACTTTTGGATGGGCGAATGGGGCTTGTAACGCGTTTTCTGGGGCCCGAGTTTTCAGTCGTCTGCCATGCGGGCCAGGGTTATATTTAAGGTTGCTGTGAAAGAGCGAATACGGAGGGTCCAGTTGCATGTGGGGATGCATAAAGCCTCCCCTGGGGAGTTCACTTGTACCCAAAGCCTTCCTTTGGGGGCACTTCTGAATGGGTGAATGGGGCTTGAAACGCTTTTTCTGTGTCCCCAGTTTTCAGTCTTTTACATTGCTGGCTAGTGTTACATTTAGGGTTGCTCGTAAACTGCGAACACGGAGGGTCCAGTTGCATGTGGGGATGCGTAAAGGCTCCCCTGGGGAGTTCACTTGTACCCAAAGCCTTCCTTTGGGTGCACTTTTGGATGGGCAATTTGGGATTGTAACGCGTTTTCTGGGGCATGAGTTTTCAGTCGTCTGCCATGCGGGCCAGGGCTATATTTAGGGATGTTGGGAATGAGCGAATACAGAGGATCCAGTTGCATGTGGGGCTGCATAAAGGCTCCCCTGGGGAGTTCACTTGTACTCAAAGCCTTCCTTTGGGGGCACTTTTGGATGGGCGAAAGGGGCTCGGAACGTGTTTTCTGCGGCCCGAATTTTCAGTCGTCTCCCATGCCGGCTACGGATATACATAATGTTGCTTGGAAAGAGCGAACCCAGAGGGTCCAGTTGCATGTGGGGCTGCATAAAGCCTCCCCTGGGGAGTTCACTTGTACCCAAAGCCTTCCTTTGGGGGCACTTCTGAATGGGTGAATGGGGCTTGAAACGCTTTTTCTCTGTCCTGAGTTTTCAGTCTTTTACATTGCTGGCTAGTGTTACATTTAGGGTTGCTCGTAAACTGCGAACACGGAGGGTCCAGTTGCATGTGGGGATGCGTAAAGGCTCCCCTGGGGAGTTCACTTGTACCCAAAGCCTTCCTTTGGGTGCACTTTTGGATGGGCAATTTGGGATTGTAACGCGTTTTCTGGGGCATGAGTTTTCAGTCGTCTGCCATGCGGGCCAGGGCTATATTTAGGGATGTTGGGAATGAGCGAATACAGAGGATCCAGTTGCATGTGGGGATGCATAAAGGCTCCCCTGGGGAGTTCACTTGTACCCAAAGCTTTCCTTTGGGGGCGCTTTTGGATGGTCTAAAGAGACTCGCAATCGTTTTCTGAGCCCCGCTTTTTCAGTCTTCTCCCATAGCGCAGAGGGCTATATTTAGGCTTGCTTTGAAAGAGCGAACCCGGAGGGTCCAGTTGCATGTGGGGCTGCATAAAGGCTCCCCTGGGGAGTTCACTTGTAACTAAACCTTCCTTTAGGGGCACTTTTGTAAGGTCCAAGGGGAATCGCAATGCGTTTTCTGAGCCCCGTTTTTTCAGTCTTCTCCCATTACGCCGAGGGATATATTTATGTTTGCTCGGAAATAGCGAACCCGGAGGGTCCAGTTGCATGTGGGGCTGCGTAAAGGCTCCCCTGGGGAGTTCACTTGTACTCAAAGCCTTCCTCTGGGGGCACTTTTGGATGGGCGAAAGAGGCTCGGAAAGCGTTTTCTGGGGCCCGAGTTTTCAGTCGTCTCCCATGCTGGCTAGGGCTATGTTTAGTGTTGCTCGGAAAGAGCGAACCAGGAGGGTCCAGTTGAATGTGGGGCTGCATAAAGGCTCCCCTGGGGAGTTCACTTGTACTCAAAGCCTTCCTCTGGGGGCACATTTGGATGGTCCAATGGGAATCGCAATGCGTTTTCTGAGGCCCGTTTCTTCAGTCTTCTCCAATTGCGCCGAGGGCTATAATTAGTGTTGCTGTGAAAGAGCGAACCCGGAGGGTCCAGTTGCATGTGGGGCTGCATAAAGGCTCCCCTGGGGAGTTCACTTGTACCCAAAGCCTTCCTTTGGGGGCACTTTTGGATGGGCGAAAATGTCTTGTAAGGCATTTTATGGGGCCCGAGTTTTCAGTCTTCTGCCATGCTGGCTACGGTTATATTTAGGGTTGCTCGGAAACAGCGAATACGGAGGGTCCAGTTGCATGTGGGGCTGCGTAAAGACTCCCCTGGGGAGTTCATTTGTACTCAAAGCCTTCCTTTGGGGGCACTTCTGGATGGGCGAATGGGGCTTGTAACGCGTATTCTGTGGCCCGAGTTTTCAGTCTTTTACATTGCTGGCTAGTGTTACATTTAGGGTTGGTCGAAAACAGCGAACACGGAGGGTCCAGTTGCATGTGGGGATGCATAAAGGCTCCCCTGGGAGTTCAGTTGTACCCAGAACCTTCCTTTGGGGGCACTTTTGGATGGTCTAAGGGGAATCGCAATGCTTTTTCTGAGGCCCGCTTTTTTAGTCTTCTCCTTTTAAGGCTAGGGCTATATTTAGGGTTGCTGTGAAAGAGCGAATAAGGAGGGTCCAGTTGAATGTGGCGCTGCATAAAGGCTCCCCTGGGGAGTTCACTTGTACCCAAAACCTTCTTTTGGTGGCACTTCTGAATGGGTGAATGGGGCTTGAAACGCTTTTTCTGTGTCCTGAATTTTCAGTCTTTTACATTGCTGGCTAGTGTTACATTTAGGGTTGCTCGTAAACTGCGAAGACGGAGGGTCCAGTTGCATGTGGGGCTGCGTTAAGGCTCCCCTGGGAGTTCACTTGTACCCAAAGCCTTCCTTTGGGGGCACTTCTGGGTGGGCGAAAGAGACTCGCAATGCGTTTTCTGAGGTCCGCTTTTTCCGTCTTCTCCCATTGCGCCGAGGGCTATATTTAGGCTTGCTGTGAAAGAGTGAACCCGGAGAGTCCAGTTGCATGTGGGGCTGCATAAAGGCTCCTCTGGGGAGTTCACTTGTACCCAAAGCCTTCCTTTGGAGGCACTTTTAGATGGGCAACTGGGGCTTGTAACGCGTTTTCTGGGGCCGGAGTTTTCAGTCGTCTGCCATGCCGGCTAGGGCTATGTTTAGTGTTGCTCGGAAAGAGCGAACCCGGAGGGTCCAGTTGCATGTGGGTCTGTATAAAGGCTCCCCTGGGGAGTTCACTTGTAACTAAACCTTCCTTTGGGGGCACTTTTGGATGGTCTAAGAGGAATCGCAATGCGTTTTCTGAGGCCCGTTTTTTCAGTCTTCTCCCGTTGCGCCGAGGGCTATATTTAGGGTTGCTGTGAAAGAGCGAATACGGAGGGTCTAGTTGCATGTGGGGCTGCATAAAGGCTCCCCTGGGGAGTTCACTTGTACCCAAAACCTTCCTTTGGGGGCACTTCTGAATGGGTGAATGGGGCTTGAAACGCTTTTTCTCTGTCCTGAGTTTTCAGTCTTTTACATTGCTGGCTAGTGTTACATTTAGGGTTGCTCGTAAACTGCGAACACGGAGGGTCCAGTTGCATGTGGGGCTGCGTAAAGGATCCCCTGGGGAATTCACTTCTACCCAAAACCTTCCTCTGGGGGCACTTTTGGATGGGCGAATGTGGTTCGGAATGAGTTTTCTGGGGCCCGAGTTTTCAGTCGTCTGCCATGCCGGCTAGGGCTATGTTTAGTGTTGCTTGGAAAGAGCGAACCCGGAGGGTCCAGTTGCATGTGGGGCTGCGTAAAGGCTCCCCTGGGGAGTTCACTTGTACCCAAAGCCTTCCTTTGGGGGCACTTTTGGATGGTCCAAGGGGAATCGCAATGCTTTTTCTGATGCCCGCTTTTTCAGTCTTCTCCCATTGCGCCGAGGGCTATATTTATGGTTGCTCGGAAATAGCGAACACGGAGGGTCCAGTTGCATGTGGGTCTGCGTAAAGGCTCCCCTGGGGAGTTCACTTGTACCCAAAGCTTTCCTTTGGGGACGCTTTTGGATGGTCTAAAGAGACTCGCAATCGTTTTCTGAGCCCCGCTTTTTCAGTCTTTTCCCGTTGTGCCGTGGGCTATATTTATGGTTGCTCGGAAATAGCGAATACGGAGGGTCCAGTTGCATGTGGGGCTGCGTAAAGGCTCCCCTGGGGAGTTCATTTGTACTCAAAGCCTTCCTTAGGGGCACTTCTGGATGGGCGAAAGGGACTTGGAATGCGTTTTCTGGGGCCCGAGTTTTCAGTCTTCTCCCATGCCGGCTAGGGCTATATTTAGGCTTGCTGTGAAAGAGCGAACCCGGAGGGTCCAGTTGCATGTGGGGCGGCATAAAGGCTCCCCTGGGGAGTTCAGTTGTACCCAAA
This sequence comes from Anas platyrhynchos, assembly GCF_047663525.1. Lineage (NCBI taxonomy): Eukaryota > Metazoa > Chordata > Aves > Anseriformes > Anatidae > Anas > Anas platyrhynchos. The sequence continues at coordinate 13,117,516 of NC_092605.1, read as the reverse complement.
GCCTTCTTTTGGGGGCACTTCTGGATGGGCGAAAGAGACTCGCAATGCGTTTTCTGAGGCCCGCTTTTTCCGTCTTCTCCCATTGCGCCGAGGGCTATATTTAGGCTTGCGGTGAAAGAGTGAACCCGGATAGTCCAATTGCATGTGGGGCTGCATAAAAGCTCCCCTGGGGAGTTCACTTGTACCCAAAGCCTTCCTTTGGAGGCACTTTTGGATGGGCGACTGGGGCTTGTAACGCGTTTTCTGGGGCCGGAGTTTTCAGTCGTCTCCCAGGCCGGCTAGGGCTATGTTTAGTGTTGCTCGGAAAGAGCGAACCCGGAGGGTCCAGTTGCCTGTGGGGCTGCATAAAGGCTCCCCTGGGGAGTTCACTTGTAACTAAACCTTCCTTTAGGGGCACTTTTGGATGGTCCAAGGGGAATCGCAATGCGTTTTCTGAGGCCCGTTTTTTCAGTCTTCTCCCTTTGCGCCGAGGGCTATATTTAGGGTTGCTGTGAAAGAGCGAATAAGGAGCGTCCAGTTGCATGTGGGGCTGCGTAAAGGCTCCCCTGGGAGTTCACTTGTACCCAAAGCCTTCCTTTGGGGGCACTTTTGGATGGTCAAGGGGAATCGCAATGCGTTTTCTGAGGCCCGTTTTTTCAGTCTTCTCCCATTGCGCCGAGGGCTATATTTAGGGTTGCTGTGAAAGAGCGAATACGGAGGGTCTAGTTGCATGTGGGGATGCATAAAGGCTCCCCTGGGGAGTTCACTTGTACTCAAAGCCTTCCTTTGGGGGCACTTCTGAATGGGTGAATGGGGCTTGAAACGCTTTTTCTGATCCCGAGTTTTCAGTCTTTTACATTGCTTGCTAGTGTTACATTTAGGGTTGCTCGTAAACTGCGAAGACGGAGGGTCCAGTGTCATGTGGGGCTGCGTAAAGGCTCCCCTGGGAGTTCACTTGTACCCAAAGCCTTCCTTTGGGGGCACTTTTGGATGGTCCAAGGGGAATCACAATGCTTTTTCTGAGGCCCGCTTTTTTAGTCTTCTCCTTTTGAGGCTAGGGCTATATTTAGTCTTGCGGTGAAAGAGTGAACCCGGAGGGTCCAGTTGCATGTGGGGCTGCGTAAAGGCTCCCCTGGGGAGTTCACTTGTACTCAAAGCCTTCCTCTGGGGGCACTTTTGGATGGGCGAATGGGGCTTGTAACGCGTTTTCTGGGCCCGAGTTTTCAGTCGTCTGCCATGCGGGCCAGGGTTATATTTAAGGTTGCTGTGAAAGAGCGAATACGGAGGGTCCAGTTGCATGTGGGGATGCATAAAGCCTCCCCTGGGGAGTTCACTTGTACCCAAAGCCTTCCTTTGGGGGCACTTCTGAATGGGTGAATGGGGCTTGAAACGCTTTTTCTGTGTCCCCAGTTTTCAGTCTTTTACATTGCTGGCTAGTGTTACATTTAGGGTTGCTCGTAAACTGCGAACACGGAGGGTCCAGTTGCATGTGGGGATGCGTAAAGGCTCCCCTGGGGAGTTCACTTGTACCCAAAGCCTTCCTTTGGGTGCACTTTTGGATGGGCAATTTGGGATTGTAACGCGTTTTCTGGGGCATGAGTTTTCAGTCGTCTGCCATGCGGGCCAGGGCTATATTTAGGGATGTTGGGAATGAGCGAATACAGAGGATCCAGTTGCATGTGGGGCTGCATAAAGGCTCCCCTGGGGAGTTCACTTGTACTCAAAGCCTTCCTTTGGGGGCACTTTTGGATGGGCGAAAGGGGCTCGGAACGTGTTTTCTGCGGTCCGAATTTTCAGTCGTCTCCCATGCCGGCTACGGATATACATAATGTTGCTTGGAAAGAGCGAACCCAGAGGGTCCAGTTGCATGTGGGGCTGCATAAAGGCTCCCCTGGGGATTTCACTTGTACCCAAAGCTTTCCTTTGGGGGCGCTTTTGGATGGTCTAAAGAGACTCGCAATCGTTTTCTGAGCCCCGCTTTTTCAGTCTTCTCCCATTGCGCCGAGGGCTATATTTAGGCTTGCTTTGAAAGAGCGAACCCGGAGGGTCCAGTTGCATGTGGGGCTGCATAAAGGCTCCCCTGGGGAGTTCACTTGTAACTAAACCTTCCTTTAGGGGCACTTTTGGATGGTCCAAGGGGAATCGCAATGCGTTTTCTGAGCCCCGTTTTTTCAGACTTCTCCCATTACGCCGAGGGATATATTTATGGTTGCTCGGAAATAGCGAACCCGGAGGGTCCAGTTGCATGTGGGGCTGCATAAAGGCTCCCCTGGGGAGTTCACTTGTACTCAAAGCCTTCCTCTGGGGGCACTTTTGGATGGGCGAAAGAGGCTCGGAAAGCGTTTTCTGGGGCCCGAGTTTTCAGTCGTCTCCCATGCTGGCTAGGGCTATGTTTAGTGTTGCTCGGAAAGAGCGAACCCGGAGGGTCCAGTTGAATGTGGGGCTGCATAAAGGCTCCCCTGGGGAGTTCACTTGTACTCAAAGCCTTCCTCTGGGGGCACTTTTGGATGGTCCAATGGGAATCGCAATGCGTTTTCTGAGGCCCGTTTCTTCAGTCTTCTCCCATTGCGCCGAGGGCTATAATTAGTGTTGCTGTGAAAGAGCGAATAAGGAGGGTCCAGTTGCAAGTGGGGCTGCATAAAGGCTCCCCTGGGGAGTTCACTTGTACCAAAAGCCTTCCTTTGGGGGCACTTTTGGATGGGCGAAAATGTCTTGTAAGGCATTTTATGGGGCCCGAGTTTTCAGTCTTCTGCCATGCTGGCTACGGTTATATTTAGGGTTGCTCGGAAACAGCGAATACGGAGGGTCCAGTTGCATGTGGGGCTGCGTAAAGACTCCCCTGGGGAGTTCATTTGTACTCAAAGCCTTCCTTTGGGGGCACTTCTGGATGGGCGAATGGGGCTTGTAACGCGTATTCTGTGGCCCGAGTTTTCAGTCTTTTACATTGCTGGCTAGTGTTACATTTAGGGTTGGTCGAAAACAGCGAACACGGAGGGTCCAGTTGCATGTGGGGATGCATAAAGGCTCCCCTGGGAGTTCAGTTGTACCCAGAACCTTCCTTTGGGGGCACTTTTGAATGGTCTAAGGGGAATCGCAATGCTTTTTCTGAGGCCCATTTTTTAGTCTTCTCCTTTTAAGGCTAGGCCTATATTTAGGGTTGCTGTGAAAGAGTGAATAAGGAGGGTCCAGTTGAATGTGGCGCTGCATAAAGGCTCCCCTGGGGAGTTCACTTGTACCCAAAACCTTCCTTTGGGGGCACTTCTGAATGGGTGAATGGGGCTTGAAACGCTTTTTCTGTGTCCCGAGTTTTCAGTCTTTTACATTGCTTGCTAGTTTTACATTTAGGGTTGCTTGTAAACTGCGAACACGGAGTGTCCAGTTGCATGTGGGGCTCCGTAAAGGATCCCCTGGGTAATTCACTTCTACCCAAAGCCTTCCTCTGGGGGCACTTCTGGATGGGCGAAAGGGGCTCGGAAAGCATTTTCTGGGGACCGAGTTTTCAGTCGTCTCCCATGCTTGCTTGGGCTATGTTTAGTGTTGCTCGGAAAGAGCGAACCCGGAGGGTCCAGTTGCATGTGGGGCGGCATAAAGGCTCCCCTGGGGAGTTCACTTGTAATCAAAGCCTTCCTTTGGGGGCACTTTTGGATGGTCCAAGGGGAATCGAAATGCGTTTTCTGAGGCCCGCTTTTTCAGTCTTCTCCCTTTGCGGCTAGGCCTATATTTAGTCTTGCGTAGAAAGAGTGAACGCGGACGGTCCAGTTGCATGTGGGGCTGCAAAAAGGCTCCCCTGGGGAGTTTAGTTGTACCCAAAGTCTTCCTTTGGGGGCACTTTTGGATGGGCTAATGGGGCTTGTAACGCGTTTTTTGGGGCCCGATTATTTAGTCATCTCTGATGCCGACTAGGGCTATATTTATGCTTGCTGTGAAACAGCGAATAAGGAGGGTCCAGTTGCCTGTGGGTCTGCATAAAGGCTCCCCTGGGGAGATCACTTGTACTCAAAGCCTTCCTCTGCGGTCACTTTTGGATGGGCGAATGGGGCTCGGATTGCTTTTTCTGGGGCCCGCTTTTTCAGTCTTCTCCCATTGCGCCGAGGGCTATATTTAGGCTTGCGGTGAAAGAGTGAACCCGGAGAGTCCAGCTGCATGTGGGGCTGCATAAAGGCTCCCCTGGGGAGTTCACTTGTACCCAAAGCCTTCTTTTGGGGGCACTTCTGGATGGGCGAAAGAGACTCGCAATGCGTTTTCTGAGGCCCGCTTTTTCCGTCTTCTCCCATTGCGCCGAGGGCTATATTTAGGCTTGCTGTGAAAGAGTGAACCCAGAGAGTCCAGTTGCATGTGGGGCTGCATAAAGGCTCCCCTGGGGAGTTCACTTGTACCCAAAGCCTTCCTTTGGAGGCACTTTTGGATGGGCGACTGGGGCTTGTAACGCGTTTTCTGGGTCCGGAGTTTTCAGTCGTCTGCCAGGCCGGCTAGGGCTATGTTTAGTGTTGCTCGTAAAGAGCAAACCCGGAGGGTCAAGTTGCATGTGGGTCTGTATAAAGGCTCCCCTGGGGAGTTCACTTGTAACTAAACCTTCCTTTGGGGGCACTTTTGGATGGTCCAAGGGGAATCGCGATGCGTTTTCTGAGGCCCGTTTTTTCAGTCTTCTCCCATTGCGCCGAGGGTTATATTTAGGTTTGCTGTGAAAGAGCGAATACGGAGGGTCTAGTTGCATGTGGGGCTGCATAAAGGCTCCCCTGGGGAGTTCACTTGTACCCAAAACCTTCCTTTGGGGGCACTTCTGAATGGGTGAATGGGGCTTGAAACGCTTTTTCTCTGTCCTGAGTTTTCAGTCTTTTACATTGCTGGCTAGTGTTACATTTAGGGTTGCTAGTAAACTGCGAAGACGGAGGGTCCAGTTGCATGTGGGGCTGCGTAAAGGCTCCCCTGGGAGTTCACTTGTACCCAAAGCCTTCCTTTGGGGGCACTTTTGGATGGTCCAAGGGGAATCGCAATGCGTTTTCTGAGGCCCGCTTTTTTAGTCTTCTCCTTTTGAGGCTAGGGCTATATTTAGTCTTGCGGTGAAAGAGTGAACCCGGAGGGTCCAGTTGCATGTGGGGCTGCATAAAGGCTCCCCTGGGGAGTTCACTTGTACCCAAAACCTTCCTTTGGGGTCACTTTTGGATGGGCGAATGGGGCTTGTAACGCGTTTTCTGGGGCCCGAGTTTTCAGTCGTCTGCCATGCGGGCCAGGGTTATATTTAAGGTTGCTGTGAAAGAGCGAATACGGAGGGTCCAGTTGCATGTGGGGATGCATAAAGCCTCCCCTGGGGAGTTCACTTGTACCCAAAGCCTTCCTTTGGGGGCACTTCTGAATGGGTGAATGGGGCTTGAAACGCTTTTTCTGTGTCCCCAGTTTTCAGTCTTTTACATTGCTGGCTAGTGTTACATTTAGTGTTGCTCGTAATCTGCGAACACTGAGGATCCAGTTGCATGTGGGGATGCGTAAAGGCTCCCCTGGGGAGTTCACTGGTACCCAAAGCCTTCCTTTGGGGGCACTTCTGGATGGGCAATTTGGGATTGTAACGCGTTTTCTGGGGCATGAGTTTTCAGTCGTCTGCCATGCGGGCCAGGGCTATATTTAGGGATGTTGGGAATGAGCGAATACAGAGGATACAGTTGCATGTGGGGCTGCATAAAGGCTCCCCTGGAGAGTTCAGATGTTCCCAGAGCCTTCCTTTGGGGGCACTTTTGGATGGGCGAAAGGGGCTCGGAACGTGTTTTCTGCGGCCCGAATTTTCAGTCGTCTCCCATGCCGGCTAAGGCTATGTTTAGATTTTCTCGGAAAGAGCGAACACGGGGTTTCCAGTTCCATGTGGGGCTGCGTAAAGGCTCCCCTGGGGAGTTCACTTGTACCCAAAGCCTTCCTTTGGAGGAACTTTTGGATGGGCTAAAGGGGCTTGTAACGCGTTTTCTGGGGCCCGATTTTTCGGTCTTCTGCCATGCGGGTCAAGGCTCTATTTAGGGTTGCTGTGAAGGAGCGAATACGGAGGGTCCAGTTGCATGTGGGGCTGTGTAAAGGCTGCCCTGGGAAGTGCACTTGTACTCAAAGCCTTCCTTTGGGGGCACTTTTGGATGGGCGAAAGTGTCTAATAACGCTTTTTGTGGGGCTCGATTTTTCAGTGGTCTAGGATGCCGGCTAGGGCTATATTTAGGGTTGCTCAGAAACAGCGAACCCGGAGGGTCCAGTTGCATGTGGGGCTGCGTAAAGGCTCCCCTGGGGAGTTCAGTTGTACACAAAGCCTTCCTTTGGGGGCACATTTGGATGGTCAAAAGGGGCTTGTAATGCGTTTTCTGGGGCCCGATTTTTCAGTCGTCTCCGATGCCAGCCAGGGCTATATTTAGGCTTGCTGTCAAAGAGCGAACAATGAGGGTCCAGTTGCATGTGGGGCTGCAAAACGCCTTCCCTGGGAAGATCACTTTTACCCAAAGCCTTCCTTTTGTGGGAACTTTTGGATAGGCGAAAGTGGCGTGTAACTCCTTTTCTTTGGCACGATTTTTCAGTTTTCTCAGATGCCAGCTAGGGATATATTTAGGCTTGCTGTTGAAGAGCGAACCCGGAGGGTCCAGTTGCATGTGGGGCTGCATAAAGGCTCCCCTGGGGAGTACACTTGTACCCAAAGTCTTCCTTTGGGGGCACTTCTGGATGGGCGAATGGGGCTTGTAACGCGTTTTCTGTGGCCCGACTTTTCAGTCGTCTCCCAGGCCGGCTAGGGCTATATTTAGTGTTGCTCGGAAAGAGCGAACCCGGAGGGTCCAGTTGCATGTGGGGCTGCATAAAGGCTCCCCTGGGGAGTTCACTTGTACCCAAAGCCTTCCTTTGGGGGCACTTTTGGATGGTCCAAGGGGAATCGCAATGCGTTTTCTGAGGCCCGTTTTTTCAGTCTTCTCTCATTGCGCCGAGGGCTATATTTAGGGTTGCTGTGAAAGAGCGAATAAGGACGGTCCAGTTGCATGTGGGGCTGCGTAAAGGCTACCCCGGGGAGTTCACTTGTACTGAAAGCCTTCCTTTGGGGGCACTTTTGGATGGGCGAATGGGGCTTGTAACGCGTTTTCTGGGCCCGAGTTTTCAGTCGTCTGCCATGCGGGCCAGTGTTTTATTTAAGGTTGCTGTGAAAGAGTGAATAAGAAGGGTCCAGTTGCATGTGGGGCTGCATAAAGGCTCCCCTGGGGAGTTCACTTGTACTCAAAGCCTTCCTTTGGGGGCACTTCTGAATGGGTGAATGGGGCTTGAAACGCTTTTTCTGATCCCGAGTTTTCAGTCTTTTACATTGCTGGCTAGTGTTACATTTAGGGTTGCTCGTAAACTGCGAACCCGGAGGGTCCAGTGTCATGTGGGGCTGCGTAAAGGCTCCCCTGGGGAGTTCAGTTGTACCCAAAGCCTTCCTTTGGGGGCACTTTTGGATGGTCCAAGGGGAATCGCAATGCTTTTTCTGAGGCCCGCTTTTTCCGTCTTCTCCTTTTGAGGCTAGGTATATATTTAGTCTTGCGGTCAAAGAGTGAACCCGGAGGGTCCAGTTGAATGTGGGTCTGCAAAAAGGCTCCCCTGGGGAGTTTAGTTGTACCCAAAGCCTTCCTCTGGGGGCACATTTGGATGGGCGAATGGGGTTGTAACGCGTTTTCTGTGGCCCGAGTTTTCAGTCGTCTCCCATGCCTGGTAGGGTTATATTTAGGGTTGCTGTGAAAGAGCGAACCCGGAGGGTCCAGGTTGCATGTGGGTCTGCATAAAGGCTCCCCTGGGGAGTTCAGATGTACCCAAAGCCTTCCTTTGGGGGCACTTTTGGATGGGCGAAAGGGTCTTTTAAGGCATTTTCTGGGGCCCGAGTTTTCAGTCTTCTGCTATGCTGGCTAGGGTTATATTTAGGGTTGCTTGTAAACAGCGAACACGGACAGTCAAGTTGCATGTGGGGCTCCGTAAAGGATCCCCTGGGAGTTCACTTCTACCCAAAGCCTTCCTCTGGGGGCACTTTTGGATGGGCGAAAGGGGTTCGGAATGTGTTTTCTGGGGCCCGAGTTTTCAGTCGTCTCCCATGCCGGCTAGGGCTATGTTTAGTGTTGCTCGGAAAGAGCGAACCCGGAGGGTCCAGTTGCATGTGGGGCTGCGTAATGGCTCCCCTGGGGAGTTCACTTGTACCCAAAGCCTTCCTTTGGGGGCACTTTTGGATGGTCCAAGGGGAATCGCAATGCTTTTTCTGATGCCCGCTTTTTCAGTCTTCTCCCATTGCGCCGAGGGCTATATTTATGGTTGCTCGGAAATAGCGAATACGGAGGGTCCAGTTGCATGTGGGTCTGCGTAAAGGCTCCCCTGGGGAGTTCACTTGTACCCAAAGCATTCCTTTGGTGGCGCTTTTGTATGGTCTAAAGAGACTCGCAATCGTTTTCTGAGCCCCGCTTTTTCAGTCTTCTCCCATTGCGCCGAGGACTATATTTATGGTTGCTCGGAAATAGCGAATACGGAGGGTCCAGTTGCATGTGGGGCTGCGTAAAGGCTCCCCTGGGGAGTTCATTTGTACTCAAAGCCTTCCTTAGGTGCACTTCTGGATGGGCGAAACGGGCTTGAAATGCGTTTTCTGGAGCCCCAGTTTTCAGTCGTCTCCCATGCCGGCTAGGGCTATATTTAGGCTTGCTGTGAAAGAGCGAACCCGGAGGGTCCAGTTGCATGTGGGGTGGCATAAAGGCTCCCCTGGGGAGTTTACCTGTACTCAAAGCCTTCCTTTGGGAGCACTTTTGGATGTTCGAAAGAGACTCGCAATGCGTTTTCTGAGGCCCGCTTTTTCAGTCTTCTCCCTTTGCGGCTAGGCCTATATTTAATCTTGCGTAGAAAGAGTGAACGCGGAGGGTCTAGTTGAATGTGGGGCTGCATAAAGGCTCCCCTGGGGAGTTCACTTGTACCCAAAGCCTTCCTCTGGGGGCACATTTGGATGGGCGAATGGGGCTTGTAACGCGTTTTCTGTGGCCCGAGTTTTCAGTCGTCTCCCATGCCGGCTAGGGTTATGTTTAGTGTTGCTCGGAAAGAGCGAACCCGGAGGGTCCAGTTGCATGTGGGGCTGCGTAAAGGCTCCCCTGGGGAGTTCACTTGTACTCAAAGCCTTCCTTTGGGGGCACTTTTGGATGGGCGAATGGGGCTTGTAACGCGTTTTCTGTGGCCCGAGTTTTCAGTCGTCTCCCATGCCAGCTAGGGTTATGTTTAGTGTTGCTCGGAAAGAGCGAACCCGGAGGGTCCAGTTGCATGTGGGGATGCATAAAGCCTCCCCTGGGGAGTTCACTTGTACCCAAAGCCTTCCTTTGGGGGCACTTTTGAATGGGTGAATGGGGCTTGAAACGCTTTTTCTGTGTCCCCAGTTTTCAGTCTTTTACATTGCTGGCTAGTGTTACATTTAGGGTTGCTCGTAAACTGCGAACACGGAGGGTCCAGTTGCATGTGGGGATGTGTAAAGGCTTCCCTCGAAAGTTCACTTGTACTCAAAGCCTTCCTTTGGGTGCACTTTTGGATGGGCAAATTGGGATTGTAACGCGTTTTCTGGGGCATGAGTTTTCAGTCGTCTGCCATGCGGTCCAGGGCTATATTTAGGGATGTTGGGAATGAGCGAATACATAGTATCCAGTTGCATGTGGGGCTGCATAAAGGCTCCCCTGGGGAGCTCAGATGTTCCCAAAGCCTTCCTTCGGGGGCACTTTTGGATGGGTGAAAGGGGCTCGGAACGTGTTTTCTGCGGCCCGAATTTTCAGTCGTCTCCCATGCGGGCTAGGGCTATGTTTAGATTTTCTCGGAAAGAGAGAACACGGGGTTTCCAGTTCCATGTGGGGCTGCGTAAAGGCTCCCCTGGGGAGTTCTGCTGTACCCAAAGCCTTCCTTTGGAGGAACTTTTGGATGGGCTAAAGGGGCTTGTAACGCGTTTTCTGGCGCCGGATTTTTCAGTCTTCTGCCATGCGGGCCAAGGCTCTATTTAGGGTTGCTGTGAAAGAGCGAATACGGAGGGTCCAGTTGAATGTGGGGCTGCATAAAGGCTCCCCTGGGGAGTTCACTTGTACTCAAAGCCTTCCTTTGGGGGCACTTTTGGATGGGTGAAAGTGGCGTGTACCTCCTTTTCTTTGGCACGACTTTTCAGTTGTCTCGGATGCCTGCTAGGGATATATTTAGGCTTGCTGTGAAAGAGCGAACACGGAGGGTCCAGTTGCATGTAGGGCTGCTTAAAGGTCCCCTGGGGACTTTAGATGTACCCAAAGCCTTCCTTTGGAGGCACTTTTGGTGGGGCTTATAAAGCGTTTTCTGGGGCCCGAGTTTTCAGTCGTCTCCCATGCCGGCTAGGGCTATATTTAGGCTTGCTGTCAAAGAGCGAATAAGGAGGATCCAGTTGCATGTGGGGCTGCAAAAAGGCTCCCCTGGGGAGTTCACTTTTACTCAAAGCCTTCCTTTTGGGGGTACTTTTGGATGGGCGAAAGGGGCTTGTAACGCGTTTTCTGGGGCCCGAGTTTTCAGTCGTCTGCCATGTGGGCGAGAGCTATATTCAGGGTTGCTGTGAAAGAGCGAATACGGAGGGTCCAGTTGCATGTGGGTCTGCGTAAAGGCTCCCCTGGGGAGTTCAGATGTACCCAAAGCCTTCCTTTGCGGAAGTTTTGGATGGGCGAAAGGGGCTCGGAACGCGTTTTCTGGGACCCGAGTTTTCAGTCGTCTCCCATGACGGCCAGGCATGTATTTAGGGTTGTTGCGATAGAGCGAACACGGAGGGTCCAGTTTCATGTGGGACTGCAAAACGGTTCGCCTGGGAAGTTCACTTATACCTAAAGCCTTCCTTTGGGGCCCTTTTGGATGGGCAAAAGGGGCTTATAACGCGTTTTCTGGGGCATGAATTTTAAGTCATATGACATGCGGGCCAGGGCTATATTTAGGGATGTTGGGAATGAGTGAACCCAGAGGGTCCAGTTGCATGTGGGGCTGCGTAAAGGCTCCCCTGGGGAGTTCACTTGTACTGAAAGCCTTCCTTTGGGGGCACTTTTGGATGGGCGAAAGGGGCTTGGAATGCGTTTTCTTTGGCCCGAGTTTTGCATCGTCTCCAAAGCCGGCTAGGATTAATTTAGGGTTGCTCGGAAAGAGCGAACCCGGAGGGTCCAGCTGCATGTGGGGCTGCAAAAAGGCTCCCCTGGGGAGTTCACTTGTACCCAAAGCCTTCCTTTGGGGGCACTTTTGGATGGGCGAAAGTGTCTAATAACCCTTATTGTGGGGCTCGATTTTTCAGTCGTCTCCGATGCCGGCTAGTGCTATATTTAGGGTTGCTCGGAAACAGCGAACAATGAGGGTCCAGTTGCATGTGGGGCTGCGTAAAGGCTCCCCTGGGGAGTTCAGTTGTACACAAAGCCTTCCTTTGGGGGCACTTTTGGTGGGGCTTGTAAAGCGTTTTCTGGGGCCCGAGTTTTCTGTCCTCTGCCATGCGGGACAGGGCTATATTTAGGGGTGTTGGGAATCAGCGAATACAGAGGATCCATTTGCATGTGGGGCTGCGTAAAGGCTCCCCTGGGGAGTTTAGATGTTCCCAAAGCCTTCCTTTTGGGGGCACTTGTGGGTGGGCGAAAGGGGCTCGGAACGCCTTTTCTGGGGCCCGAGTTTTCAGTCGTCTCCCATGACGGCCAGGAATGTATTTAGGGTTGTTAGGATAGAGCAAACACAAAGGGTCCAGTTTCATGTAGGACTACAAAAAGGCTCCCCTGGGGAGTTCACTTATACCTAAAGCCTTCCTTTGGGGCCCTTTTGGATGGGCGAAAGGGGCTTGTAACGCGTTTTCTGGGGCATGAGTTTTCAGTCATATGCCATGCGGGCTAGGGCTATATTTAGGGTTGCTCGGAAAGAGCGAATACAGAGGATCCAGTTGCATGTGGGGCTGCGTAAAGGCTCCCCTGGGGAGTACAGATGTTCCCAAAGCCTTTCTTTGGGGTCACTTTTGAATAGGCGAAAGGGGCTCGGAACGCCTTTTCTGGGGCCCGAATTTTCAGTCATCTCCCATGCCAGCTAGGGCTATATTTAGGGTTGCTGTGAAAGAGCGAATAAGGAGGGTCCAGTTGCATGTGGGGCTGCATAAAGGCTCCCCTGGGGAGTTCAGTTGTACCCAACGCCTTCCTTTGGGGGCACTTCTGGATGGGCAAATGGGGCTTGTAATACGTTTTCTGGGGCCCAATTTTTCAGTCGTCTCCGATGCTGGCTAAGGATATATTTAGGCCTGCTGTGAAAGAGCGAATATGGAGGGTCCAGTTGTATATGGGGCTGCAAAAAGCTCCCCTGGGGAGTTCAGTTTTACTCAAAGCCTTCCTTTAGGGGCACTTTTGTATGGGCGAAAGGGGCTCGGAAAGCGTTTTCTGGGGCTCGAGTTTTAGGTCGTCTCCCATGCCGCCTAGGGTTATGTTTAGTGTTGCTCGGAAAGAGCGAATCCGGAGGGTCCAGTTGCATGTGGGGCTGCGTAAAGGCTCCCCTGGAGAGCTCACTTGTACCCAAAGCCTTCATCTGGCGGCACTTTTTGATGGGCGAATGAGGCTCGGAATGCATTTTCTGGATCTCCATTTTTAGGTCGTCTTCCATGCCGGAAAGGTCTATGTTTAGGCTTGCTCAGAAAGAGCGAATATGGAGGGTCCAGTTGCAATTGGGGCTGCGTAAAGGCTCCCCCGGGGAGTTAAGCTGCACCCAAAGCCTTCCTATGGGGGCACTTTCGATTGGGCGAAAACGGCTTGGAACGCGTTTTCTGGGGCCTGATTTTTCAGTCTTATCCGATGCCGGATAGGGCTATGTTTAGGGTTGCACGGAATGAGTAAACCCGGAGGGTCCAGTTGATTGTGGGGCTATGTAAAGGCTCCCCTGGGGAGTTCAGTTTTACCCAAAGCCTTCCTTTGGGGGCACTTTTGGATGTGCAAATGGGGCTTGTAACGCATTTTCTGGGCTCGATTTTCAGTCCTCTCCGATGCCGGCTAGGGTTATATTAAGGCTTGCTGTGAAAGAGAGAACACGGAGGGTCCAGTTGCATGTGGGACTGAGTAACAAATCCCCTGGGGAGTTAAGCTGTACCTAAAGCCTTCCTTTGGGGGCTCTTTTATTTGGACGAAAAAGGGGCTCGGAACGTGTTTTCTGGGGCCTGAGTTTTCAGTTGTCTCCGATGCCTGCCGGGGCTTTGTTTAGGTTTGCTCGGAAAGAGCGAACATGGACCGTCCAGTTGCATGTGGGGCTGCGTAAAGTCTCCCTTGGGGAGTTTAGCTTCACCGAAAGCCTTCCTTTGGGGGCACTTTTGGATTGGCGAAAGGGGATCAGAACGCCTTTTCTGGGCTCGATTTTTCAGTCATCTCAGGTGCCGGCTAGGACTATATTTAGGCCTGCTGTGAAAGAGAGAAAATGCAGGGTCCAATTGCATGTGGGGCCGCGTAAACGCTCCCCTGGGGAGTTCAGTTGTACCCAAAGCTTTCCTTTGGGGGCACTTTTGGATGGGCAAAAGGGGCTCGCAATGCGTTTTCTGGGGCCCGATTTTTCAGTCGTCTCCGATGCCGGCCGGGGCTATGTTTAGGATTGCTTGGAAAGAGCGAACATTCAGGGTCCAGTTTAATGTTGGGCTGCGTAAAGGCTCCCCTGGGGAGTTCAGCTGTACCCAAAGCCTTCCTTTGGGGGCTCCTTTGGATGGGCGAAAGGGGCTCGGAACGTGTTTTCTGAGGCCCGATTTTTCAGTTGACTCCCATGCCGGCTAGAGTTATGTTTAGACTTGCTCAAAAACAGCAAACACGCAGGGTCCAGTTGCATGTGGGGCTGCAAAAAGGCTCCCCTGGGGAGTTCAGATGTACCCAAAGCCTTCCTTTGGGGGCACTTTTGGATGGACGAATGGGGCTCCGAACGCGTTTTCTGGGGCCCGAGTTTTCAGTCGACTCCTATGACGGCCAGGACTAAGTTTAGTCTTGCTCGGAAAGAGCGAACACGGAGGCTCCAGTTGCATGTGGGGCTGTGTAAAGGCTCCCCTGGGGAGTTCAGATGTTCCCAAAGCCTTCCTTTGGGGGCCCTTTTGGGTGGTCCAAAGGGGCTTGCAACGCCTTTTCTAGGGCCCCATTTTTCAGTCATCTCCAATGCTGGCTAATGCTCTATTTGTGGTTGCTTAAAAAGAGCGAACCTGGAGGGAACAGTTGCATGTGGGGCTGCGTAAAGGCTCCTTGGGGAGTTTAGCTTCACCCAAAGCTTTCCTTTGTGGGCTCTTTTGAATGGTCCAAAGGGGCTCGGAACGCGTTTTCTGGGGCTTGATTTTTCAGTCTCCTCGTATTCAGGCTAGGGCTATGTTTAGGCTTTCTCAGTGAGAGCGAACACGGAGGGTCCTTTTCCATGTGGGGCTGCGTAAAGGCTCACCTGGGGGGTTCAGTTGTACCCAAAGCCTTCCTTTGGATACACTTTTGGACGGGCGAAAGGGGCTCGGAACACATTTTATGGGGCTTGACTTTTCAGACGACTCCAATGCTGGCCAGGGCTATATTTAGGCTTGCTCGGAAAGAGCAAACCCTGAGAATCCAGTTGCATGTAGGGCTGTGTAAAGGCTCCCCTGGTGATTTCAGCTGTACCCAAAGCTTTCCTTTGAATGCACTTTTGGATGAGCGATATGGGCTCGGAACGCATTTTCTGGGGCCCGATTTTTCAGTCGTCTACGATGCCGACCAGGGCTATTTTTCGGGTTGCTAGGAAAGAGTGAACCCGGAGGGTTCATTTGCATGTGGGGCTGCATAAAGGCTCCCCTGGGGAGTTGAGCTTCACCCAAGATGGTCTTTGGGTACTACTGAACTCCACAGGGGAGCCTTTACGGAGCCCCACATGCAACTGGACCGTCCGTGTTTGCTCTTTCTGAGCAACCCTAAACATAGCCTGAACCGTCTTCAGAGACTACTGAAAATTCGGGCCCCAGAAAACTCGTTCCGAGCCTCTCTCGCCCATCCAAAAATGCCCCCAAAAGAAGGCTTTGGGTAAAGCTGTACTCCCCCCGGGAGCCTTTACGCAGCCCCACATGCAACTGGACCCTCCGTGTTCGCTCTTTCCGAGCAAGCCTAAACATATCCCTAGCCGGCATCGGAGTCGACTGAAAAATCGGAACCCCAGAAAACACGTTCTGAGCCCCTTTCACCCATCCAAAAATGCCCTCAAAAGAAGGCTTTGGGTACAGCTATACTCCCCAGGGGAGCCTTTACGCAGCCCCACATGCAACTGGACGGTCCATGTTCGCTCTTTCCGAGCAACCCTAGACATATCCCTAGCCGGCATCGGAGACGACTGAAAAATTTAGCCCCAGAAAACGCTTTCCGAGCCCTTTTCGCCAATCTATTAGTACCCCCAAATGATACAAAAGACAATAAACAGTTAGTACTCATTTTGTTCATTGAATCTCTGCAATGCTTGGCTTCCAAGAACTAATGTTTCCTCGATTTCTTCGTTAGTACTTACTGGTTCATATTTGGCACGTATGAGCATTAGATGTGCTGCTTCTAAACGACCTTTTACAATCGCAATCAGTTATTAAAAATTCATGGCCCGAAAGTTAGCACTGCTATTAATAACAATAAAGGTCCTGCTATAGTTGATAGTAAGGTAGTAAGCCAAGGTGAATAATTAAACCAAGATTCCTACCAATTCTGTCGGTCTTCATATTCCCATTTTCTCTTCTCCAATCCTTCCCTGAGCTTGGACTCTTTCCAAATCTTCATTAAAACCTTGTCCCTGGGTTGTATCTTGTGAATTGCTATGTGTAACGGAGGGCGTTGTGCTACCAAACCTTTCACTCGGAGCTCCCTCTGTCGGTTCGTGAGTTGTATTAAATAAGGTCTTAACTGGGCATCCTGTAACTGAGGGTGATCAAGTGGCAATTCCAAGTCATAGGGCATACCATATAACATTTCAAAAGGAGAAATTCCTACATCACTCCTGGGCTGTGTCTGTATGTTTAACAGCGCAAGAGGTAAACATTTTACCCAAGAGGCTTTTGTTTCCAGCATTAGTTTAGTTAGTTGTTTTTTAATTTCACCATTCATTCGCTCTACCTTTCCAGAACTTTGGGGATGCCACGGAGTGTGGTATTCCCAGCTTGTTCCTAGAGCTTTCATGGTCTCTCGAGACACTTTGGAGACAAAATGAGGGCCTCGGTCAGAGTCAATTGTTTCTACAATTCCATATCTAGGAATAATATTCTCAAGTAGTATTTTTACCACGGTTTGAGCCGTGGCCCTTGCTGTCGGAAAAGCTTCCACAAAATGTGTAAGATGATCTACAATCACTAATAGATATTTGTACCTCCCTGTTTTTGGGAGGTCTGTAAAGTCCAATTGAATTTTAGTAAAAGGTCGGTGAGCCAATTCCCGACCTCCCAATACTTTTTTTCTCAAGTGTTGGGCGTTTACCTTTCTGCAAGTTAAACAATCATTTACAATTCGTTTTGCTATATTATAAATTCCAATACACATATACTTTATTGCAACTTGATCCACCAATGCTTGAGTTCCCCAGTGGGTGTTTTCGTGAAACCTTTGTAATACCCTCAGAGCTGCGGATTTTGAAAGCATTCCCCGTCCATCAGGCAGCACCCATTTGCCTTTATCTGTTTCTTTTATCCCCATTTGAATCATTTTGCTTTTTTCTTGTAATGTGAAGCTAAGCAGAGTATAAATTGGCCTATGATGGTAACAATGTGTATATTTCTTCCTGTCCCCCCATTCATAATCATAGCATGGAAATTTCATTGAATCATTCCTGCAGTCTGAGCAGTCTTCCCTTGTTTTTATAATTTGCACGGTCATTAGTGCCGCTCTTTTAGCCTCCTGGTCTGCCAAATTATTCCCTCTGATCTGAGGGGTGAGGCCTCGCTGGTGTCCTTTAACATGTACTACAGCAATTTCTTTAGGTCCTCTGATAGCCTGTAAGACTTGGGTAATCAGTTCTTGGTGTACTAATCCCTTTCCCTGTGAATTAATGAGCCCTCACTCTTCCCATATTTTACCAAATGTATGTAATACCCCGTATGCATATTTTGAATCTGTATATATTGTGCCACTTTTGCCCTTTAACAGTCTTAAGGCCCGTAGTACAGCATATAATTCACAAGCCTGGGCAGACCAACTTGGACTTAAAGGTCCGGATTCAATTATTTCAAAAGTTTTCCCATTCACTAATGCGTACCCCGATTTCCGTTTCCCTTCCACTATTCGTGAAGAACCATCTACATATATCTGTTCCCCTATGTTATAAATGGCTCAGGGTGATCCAGCTCCTGGAAAACGAATCACAATTTTATATAGGTTAAAAAAAAAGGTTCTTATGTTATTTTCTCAGGACAACCTGACCTTAGTGTGGGAGAAGTCCAGTCGAGGCCCTCTCACTCGGCAGTCAATACCCATAGGGGTTGCCTCCCTCAGTAGACCATACACACCACAGTGGAGAGTCCTTCCCCGGTCTTGCCTTCTCCCTTTCCTCCCTTCAGGCTTGTCCCCTTTATTTGGCATCCTTAATTCATGCAGAGCCTCGTTGCCAGAATATTGGTTCTTCCTTAGCTTGAGTTTCAGTTTCCCAGGAACGGACTCAACCCTCCAAGTTTCAGTAGTTACTGGTCCTTTTATTCTGGATGCATGGGTCCCTTTCTGCAGTTCTCACAGCTGTTTCAGTAGTCAGTAAAACAAGGTACAGTCCCTCACATCGAGGGTTCAGTGATTCTTCCCTCCCGTGGCTGCTTGTTGAAACACTTTCTTTTTTATCTTCTGACAAGTTAAATAACAGTTATCTAATTTGCTTTGCCGTATGGCCCTTTCCAGGTTCCTGTAGCAGGATTCACCTGATAGCCTTTCAGGTTAATACAGATTTGATTACAGATACCAGGGTTTTGGCATTCATCACTATCTCCACAGTTTCCCAGCTGGACAGTCACATTCATTTATGTTGCATTCCTTCAGGGGCTCATCACCCCAGTCCTTGCAGTCTCTCTGCTGGTTACACACTTTATTGATATCTATGCATTCTCCACTTCTGCACTTGAATTTGCCAGGTCCAGAGCACTGAATAACATTGTTACAGTTTGCTTCATCAGTGCCATCCAGACAGTCTCTCACACCACTGCACTGCCTTACTCCCATGGACACTGTTCACATCTTCACATCTGAAATGGTCCAGGAAGGGCAGTTAATTTCATCACTTCCATCCTTGCAATAAGGATCTCTGTCACATCACCACTTCTTGTAGATACATTCACCTGAACCGCACTGCACCTCACTCACAGAATACTTCACCGGAGGTGCAGGCTGGCAGCCACACTGCTCCAAAGATTCATCCGAGTGGTCGGAGCAGTCACCTTGACCATTGCAGACAAAGCTTTTGGAAATACATTGTCCACTACTGCATGTGAACTCTGCTGCACTACGAGTCACATTGCCACAATTCTCTTCATCTTCTCCACTGTCACAGTCTCTTTCACCATCACATTTCCACGACACTGGGATACACTGGGTCGACTGAGGACCACAGCTGACCACAGCTGATTTCATTTACCTGGCATGTTCTCATATGACACAGCTCAGCACTTTCGTCAGACCCATCTTCACATTCCGGATCCCCATCACACTGCCATCTCTTTGGCACACACTGACCACTGTTGCACACAAAGTCAGATTCAGCACACATCTTCTTCACACATCTTCTTCACACAAGCACTCTCATCACTGCCATCTGAGCAGTCTTCACATTTTGCTCTAGCACCATTGGCAGCAGTGCACAGTCAGGCGAAGGCGAGCAGCAGGCAGAGCTCCCCGCACCGTCACCTGTGTCACTTATACTACTCCTATTACCCATGCTGTTAGTGTCAGTGGCATCCTCCTTTTCTTTTTGCCACTGACCATTCACCACAAATGGATGAGACACATGATTACTAGTTAGGAAAGAGAGTGTAACGTCTGCTATACGGCTGCAGGCAGTGCCAGCTGCAACCTTAGGTTTGTGAAAGAGCCTGCCGGTGGTCATTTGGCAGTGTAATCTGCGTCTCTGCACTCCTGCCCTGCAATAGAGCTAAGTCGTCATTAGTAATAGTTATAACACCGATCTGGGGACTAATAGTCTTTTTTGCATTGCAAGATAAACCTTTTATAAAAAGAATGCTAGAGTGAAGCAGCACAGCCACTGCTGCCGCTGCCTCCATGGTTATGTCAGACAGGCTGCAGGGTCCTGATGTCCGCCCCTCTGCTCTGTGCCGACTCGCCACACGGTGAGGGTCGGCTGCCGGTGTCCACTGACGCCTCTGGTCTCCCGTAGCAACTCGATCTCGGATGTCCCGCAATTACTTCAATTTCCCTGCGTTTTGCAGCTTCTGTCAGGTCTATTCTGTGTCTCTCAGAGCCGTCCGTGGCTCTGCAGCATCTCTCAGGGCTCTCTGCCTTCCAGCGGTAGTCCCTCCGTAGTGTCTCAGGTCTCTCGGCGCCGCTCCGGTCTCTCGGCCTGTTCAGGTCTCAGCAAGTCCAGGTCTCGGCCTGTGCAGGCCTCATATGTTGCAGGAAGCATGTCATATCATGCTCCTGCCTTTTTCTTGTCACAGTCAAAACATTTAAGAGCAAAAATAGGATACACAAGATACACAAGATACACCAGGCCCATATATTAGGCACCACCACTCAAAACTTGGATAAAACAGCACTTCTTTTCAGTCTGTCAAGCACTTCGTTCATCTCTGCCCACTCCCCTTGCGGAGAGTACGGAACAACAGATCGGAACTCTGCACTCGCTTTGCAGCAACGCTGCGTCTCACTCACACAGCACCATCGCACACAGAGGCCTCCAGCACATCTCATTCATACCACAGGAATATAATTTAGAATGATAACCAACCAAACAAGTATTGTCTCTGACTGTGTTCTTCGTGAAGTGACTTGTAACACTTTGTTTCAAACCCTTACATTTACACAAATACTTTCAACACAAAATACATACATAAAAGCACATACAATTATTAACACTCCAGTTAGTATCCCTCCAGCAGCCGAAAACATACCGTTTGTCTGCAGTTTTAGGAGATCTTTGCTCCTGCGGTGAGCAGCTGAGAGTGGAGTCCCCTCCGAGCAAAACATTCAGGGTGCACCTAGGGGCGTCTGCGCTGCAGCCGATCCTGGAGCCGAGCAGAGTGTCTCCTGCCTGGCTCACCAAAATGACTCACAGAAAGCTGACTCCACAATCAGTAAGATTGTAAAGTAGGTATGTTTACTCAGTTCTGGGCGGCATGGGGCGGGTAGTCCCACCAAAGTCGTACACGCCTAATGTGGCAAATTGCTTTAGTAAAAAGTTACATATACATGAACATTCCTATACATATGCATAACCTGTCCCTTTGTGAACACTCCTCCTTATTTTAGACCCCTTGGTTAAAGTCTGAACCATGAGGTTGTTTTCGATCTGGTTCTCGGGGCCCGAGAGGCTCCTGTTATCTGGAGGTATAAGCGCAGCACAGCACAGTAGCACATATTCATTCTTAATCAATTGCTCTCTAATTTCTAATTCCAATGTTTCAGCTTGCTCTTTTCTAGATCCACGGGTATTCTACTATTAATGTTCAAAGCCTGACAGACCCCGTCCTCCATGGATCAAAATACAGGGGGTCTTAAGGGTTCTTTTGGTCATTCTATCATATAATACTGGATCATTTTTAATTTACTCTTTAATTTTCTGGGGCCCCTATTGTTCCAATTTCTAATCATTATTCATAATGGACTTTTTGGTCATATATCTGGTAATTCGCTCCCTTTCTGGTCCTTGGTCTTCAATTTTATCTGACCCATTGGGGAATTTTACTAGTGGCAATTCCCACAGCCCTTGGTTGCCCCTAGTGAGAGTGTCTTGCAGGGGGTTTAGGACCTATCACCCACCCACGTATCCCTCTCTTCACCAGCCCAGCCCCCCCGACAGGAGATTAGAACCAGTGAGAAAACAAAAAGACCTCCATGCTGACTTTAGAAGTCTCAGTTACACTCTCACACACAAAAACTGGCAACCGCACCTTTAGCCAACCGGACGGTATCTTACGAATCAGTCGTCTTTGTCCAGAATCCAATCGGACGGTATCCACAAGCGTCTCTGCTGTCTTCGTCTGGGATCGAACCAGACGGTATCCAAACGACTGTCGTCTTCATCCGGTTTGATCCCAGACACCGGAATCCAAACGAACGGTATCCAAACGACTCTGTCGTCTTCGTCCAGATCTTCGCGCACAGAATTATGGGCAAAAAACAGCCGGCAAGGAAGCTCAAAAAAAAATCAAATTCTTTGCTTACCTTTATTCAGGTTCAGGATGGCATTAGTCCCAATCTGACTCAAACAGGAGCCACCAAATGGTGAGGCGCCTCTCCTAGATTAAATCAGAATTCAGGAACTATAGCCATCCCGGACGAGCCCCCAAATTGTTATAAATGGCTCAGGATTCTAATTAGGATTAAATAAAAAAATAGGATTTATTAAAAAAATATAAAGGAATAGAGGTAAGCAAACAGCGCTGGGTGCACCGGGAGTCTCCACTCCACCAGGACGCACACCAGTTACATCAAGCAGCTGATTTTTATGCTCCTAGACTAATACATATTCATTACTACTTCTAAAAAAAATAGATTATTATAATTAGCTTCTGGGGTCCAGTCCCTCCTACTGGAGCATGCGCATCAGTCTCCTCTGGGGGTCTCTAGGGGTCTTTCATGCTGAAGGCTCGTAGTCTTCCTCTCACCTTTGTACTCACTCGGCACAATTCCAAGTTTATAGAACACTTTCTGCAGGTCTTGTCTCCCAACCGTCCTTCAGCTTCTTTTTCCTTCCTCTTAATCTCTTGGCCCCCTGGCCAGATACCAAAGATCCACAGAGTATCCCATAACAGTCACGAGTTGTTATCAGTTGTTCTGAAACTCCCAGACATCAAACACAAACAGCTTTCTTATTTGACGCTTCACGAGTAATTAAAACATTCTTCCCCAGCCATTCACAAACACATCTATAGCAGTGTTAAGTTAATCTCGAAGAAGACAGGAAAAAAGGCTGTAACTGTTAGAAATAGAAGTCCAGAATAACAAAAGCAAACAGGTTCATAAATTTAAGGAGTGTTTTCTGAAGACGTGATAAATTGACTAGAATGAGGGGGAGACTGGGACACACTGCATCTGTGGTTCAAGAATTAAATTGCCAGTGCAGGACCCAGAGGCAGACAGGATTCAAACAGAATTGTTCTTTATGGACACAAATTGTTAAAACATTCCTCACACCTATAAGTAACTCTTCTTCCTCCAAATCAGGTCTCAATTTTGTTTGCTCTTCTATATTTTGGAGGCAATCATGTTCTAAGGGCTAGTTCGGTTCCTCATAAAGAAACTGAGCAGGATTTTGCAGGGAAGTTGTTGTTAATGTTAGTTTTGAGGAGGAAATTAAAATTCCTTCATATTTTAGTAACCTAGCATCTGTGATCCATTTTTCTGCTTTTTGCTGTTAACAAATAAGAAAAACGGCCTCCTCAAATCCGGAAGACTCAACACCGGAGGGCGTGCTAATTCTTCTTTTAATTTTTCTAATTGTTTTTCATCTTCTTTGGTCCATTTTAGCAACCCATCCTTAGTCAATTTTTTATAAAGAAATTTAACTTTGCCGCTGTAATCTTCAATCCATTGTCTACAATAGCCAGTCAACCCTAATAGTTGTTGTACCTGCCTCTTAGTTCGTGGGGTCGTTAAAGCCAATATCCCACTGATTCTGTCTGGGTCTAATTTCTTAGTTCCCTCACTTAGTCGGTGGCCCAAGTATTTTACCTCTTGTTCTACAAACTGCAGCTTCGATTTCGAGACTTTCAGTCCCTGCAAGCTAAGAAAATTCAACAGCTGTATGCTGGCCTGCCTAACAGTATCTTCGTCTCTCCCTGCTAATAACAAATCATCTACATACTGTACTAATGTTACTCCTGGTGGCTTATTGTAGTTTTGTAAAATTTGCTCCAGGGCTTGTCCAAATAAATTAGGTGATTCAGTGAATCCTTGAGGAAGGACAGTCCACCGTAACTGCTGCTTTCGGTGGGTATCTGGGTCTTCACATTCAAAGGCAAAATAATCCCTACTACCTTCCTCCAGAGGACATGCCCAAAATGCATCCTTTAAATCCACTACGCTATACCACTGATCATCTGGGTGCAATTGACCTAATAGGGTATGGGGATTTGCCACAACAGGAAATCTGGTCACGGTTCTCTTATTAATTTCTCTTAGATCGTGTACCAATCTATATTTGCCATCTTTCTTTTTCACTGGTAATATTGGAGTATTAAATGGGGACATACAAGGTTCTAGCAACCCTTGTTGTAATAACCTTTGAATTTCAGGTTTTAACCCTTGTCTGCCTTCCTCAGACAGGGGGTATTGTTTAATTCTCGTTGGTACACCCAGGTTGGTTATAGTTACCTTAAAAGGTTTAATATCTAATCTTCCTACACTTTCTGGAGATGGAGCCATTTTCTTGGAGCCATTTACAGTGAGATAGCCTTTCTGTGGCCAGCTGTAGTTAACTTAGCAGCAATACACCAACAGTGGCAATAGAACATAGTGGACAAACATTTAAGCTCTTCTTCATCAAGTGTTTAAGAAAGTTTTGCTGTACTAATGATGAGTTCTTTGTGATTTCAGTCAGATATTTATTTGAAAGCTACTGCTGCAGTAAGGCGATCATCTCATAGCAGTTCTAAGGAAATGAGTTCAAGTTCTCCTCAAGCACTGACGGCTTATGAAATACCAGAATGTTCTCTTTCTTCTTGAGAAGGTAACATGGTTTCCAGGCTGCTTGAAGCTTTGATTATTATCTTACTAAAATGAAATCAATCAGTTAAAAGATTTTGTTTTCATGGCTGAGAGTCTGGAAGATGGAAACCTTATCCAGAGATCTGAAACACCTGGCTGAGCTTTTGCCCCATAGTATCTCTTCTGAATGCACAGCAGCACTGTTTTGAAGAAATCATGTCTGTAGGAGGGGAAGAATTAAGCTTCACTACCGTAATGAGCCTTTGGCAATATGGCCAA
This sequence comes from Anas platyrhynchos, assembly GCF_047663525.1. Taxonomy (NCBI): domain Eukaryota; kingdom Metazoa; phylum Chordata; class Aves; order Anseriformes; family Anatidae; genus Anas; species Anas platyrhynchos. The sequence goes on along the minus strand of NC_092605.1, from coordinate 13,093,451 downwards.
GACTATAAAGCAAGAAGAGGTATAAAATTGTGGGAAAACTTTCAGACTTCACATATGCCATTCCTTTAATTTATGAACAGCTAATTAATTTATGATAGCTAATTAAACTAATGAAAACTAAAGGCAAGAAGTATTTCTAGTCTCAAAAGAGTGAATAAATTTAAAGTTAATAAATGCACAGTAAATTTGGTGTAACATGATCTGTGAACAATCGATCTACAGGGATAAATAATAGAGAAACAAAGGAACACCAACTAGATAATGCAAGATGTATGTAGATCTTGTTCATTTAGATGTATTTAAATCTGCTGCTGCACTGTTGACAGAAGAGGAAAAGAGAAAGGAATCTGAATTTCAGTTTTTAAGACAGGCAATATGCTTTTTCTCAGTAAGCCAAGTTGTCAGTCTGCAAAATGTGGATGTTTTTCTTCCTCCTCCTAGCCTATTTATAGTGAAAGATACAGTACAAGGAAGATCTTTGTTACTTGGGTTAAAAAGCACCCCACATAATGTTTATAACTTTTCTGTATAACTTTTCATTGGAAGTATTTAGAACTGATACTGGTATGAAAGTGTTAACGTTCTTTTTTCCTTCTGCATTTCAGGTGAAGTTCCAGGCTGGAGTAGTGGGCCCACGTGAACCTAATGAGGTTCAACAAGTCCAAGTGCAAGGTGCTGCACCTAGGTCAGGGAAATCCCAGATATGAGGACAGGCTAGGAGAAGCACGCATTGAGAGCAAACCTGCAGAGGAGGACTTGGGAGTTCTGGTGGACAAAAGGCTTGACATGAACCAGCAGCGTGCACTTGCAGGCCAAAAGGCCAACTGCATCCTGGGCTGCATCAACAGAGGAGTGGCCAGCCAGTTAAGGGAGGGGATTATTGTCGCCCCTCTACTCCGCCCTTCTGAGGCCTCACTTGGAGTACTGCATCCAGGTCTGGACCCCCAGCACAAGAAAGATTTGGACCTGTTAGTGCGAGTACAGAGGAGGGGCTACAAAGATGATCAGAGGACTGGAGCACCTCTCCTATGAAGAAAGGCTGAGAGAGCTGCGACTGTTCAGCCTGGAGGAGAGAAGGTTACAGGGAGGACCTCACTGTGACCTTTCAATAATTAAAGGAGTCTTGTAAAAAATGGAGAAGGACTCTTTACTCGGGTAGATAACGATAGAATGTGGGAAGTGGTCTTAAACTAAAAGAAGATAGGTTTAGATTAGACTAGGAGGAAATGCTTCACTGTAAGGGTAGTGAGGTACTGGAACATGTTACCAAGAGAAGTCGATGCCCCATACCTGGAGGTGTTCAAGGCAAGGCTGGATGGGGCTTTGGCCAACCTGATCTAGTGGGTGGCATCCCTATCTATGGCAGGGGGGGGTTGGAGTTAGATGATCTTTAAGATCCCTTCTAACACAAGCCATTCTATGATGATTCTATTGTAACCATATTCTAAGCCAGCTAGGAACTTTTTAGTTAGTAATGAAAACCATCAAGAGAGATCACAATGTTTTTTGTGAATGTTTTATTTCCTTTTGAGAGTATTAAGACTTTTATTCCTTTATTGAGGCCTTTTGGATGAACCTATTCCCAAGACAGAAGGTGCACAGAAGCAAAAAAAGGCTCCTCGAAGACAGTCAGATCCCAAGCAGGAAGCGCTAAGATCAACTAGTAGTGACAGGTAAATGTATGGGCTTTAGAAAATAACCTAAGTTAGACTGTAAGTATTTTGGGAATTGATTGTTTCTCAACCTTTTTACTCTAATCTTAGTTCGGTATAGACTGACTGAGGCCCTTGTATACTACTGAGAATTTCATCCTAATGTGTATTACAGTATCTGAATACTATCAGTACTGAAATGGTTATACCTCTTGCTAAAGATATGTTATGAGCAAAGCAAGACTAAATGGGACTTTGTGGGGACCTGGTGCAGTTGAGATAGTCATCAGGCCTACAGCATCTGCACTGTGCAGACTCACTTGCTATTTTCTTCATATCCTTGTGTCTCATTATCTCCAAAATAAATTTTGTAAAGAAACACTATTGCATATGTCTGTTTGTATCTGCTTACCAGATCCCCTGCCATTGTGGTTTTTTCATTGTTTTTATAACCTGCATTTGTGATAAGTAGCAGCAGAATTCATCCAAGATACAGTAGACTGAAATTATTTTTTTTCAATCCACTGCAATGTAAAACTTTATTATATTTATTCCACTATTGGAAAATTATATGGAGGGAAACATTCATTAACATTACCTTTGGGCAATAATCTGATGTATGTAATCTCTGTTTTAATATGAGTTGTTATCAAGGCTCTGGTTCAGTGCTAGCCTGGTGTAGAAGCAGAGTAAAACAGAGAGAAATTCAGTTTTAATGGTTTGTCTCTGCCTTTAGGATAACTTGATTGTATGCAGAAATAGCCACTGACCCTGCTTGCCCTTACCTGTGTATCAGTAACTTTTGTCTTCATCTTTGCAGAATAATCTCAGCCTCTTTTGAAAGCTTTTCTGAGAGTCATCATCTTTCCACTAGTTCAGATCCTGATACTGTAGCAAACAGAAAGGAGAGCTCACCATCTAGCTATCCATTCCATCTGACTTCTTTATGTGATGAGGACATCATTGACTTGAAGTGAAGACAGACAGACTGTTCCTTACCTCACCTTTTCTTACAGATCTGTGAGCTCTGTAGGAATGTCACAAACACTGCTTCTAGTGGTAAAATGTGGCTGGAAGTATTGGTGATTAATCTTTATAGATCCCATGTTGTTCTGGCTTGCTTAGCCTGATTTGGTGATGCTTACATCTTTGACATATGTATGTTTTCTTATCTCAGTTCATGAAATATTACTTTTTGTGGCATTCTAAAGGTAGGTAATCAATGAGAGCTTCAGGCTGAAAATGAAGTAAAAAGTATTATTTATTCTGAGCTTCTTATAATTGAAGTACCTGAATGAAAGTGGCATTCAGTTAATTACTGTTACTAATATCTTGATCTGTTTTACAGGTGTGCACCATGTAGAAAGAAGAGTTTGATGATGTAAATGACTCATTTTTTCATTCTTAAAAAAAAAAAAGCTTTTACACAAGGTCTTTCCAGACAACGCAAGTGCAGTCTGTCCTTGAAATGATGGAGCTGTGTTTTATTCACTGAGGAATGATGCTTACTCTATAAAGATCAGGTAACACGAACATACTGTTTTCTTTTCTCAGACCTGTCCTTGCACATTTATTTTTTTTAAGAGAAACTTGAAAATTGTTTTGGTATTAAGAATCATTGAGTAGAATGGCTTTTTATAAGAAAATACAAGCTTTCAAATCTTCCATAAAATTGGAAGTCAAAAACACATTGTATTTCTCCACAAAGGGAATGCTGTTTCTGTAGTGCACCTGCAGATTTCCTCATTACAGGCAGAAGCCCGTGCCCTGATTTTCTTTCTGACTACACAAAGATTCCTGTGCTGGCATCAGAATTAATTGTTGTCTGCTTTTACACCAACAATAGAATTCATTGCTCCAAGTAAACATATTTTTCTAAATGGACCGGGCTGAAGTTTTACTGCCAAGAAGCTAGTTTTCTATGGTGAAATAGTCATATTAGATCTTTTGTTTTGTTAAAGGACAGTATTTCATCATTAAAGCTTGATTTTTTTTAACCCTTTCCTCCATGCCAAAAATCAATTTTATACAATGTTGTGAAGGGGTTTGCTGTTTTTCATGAAAAAGTGATGCTTTCAGGCTTTTTATATATGAAGATTTGGGCTTTATTAGGGTATTTCTTGCTCTTTGTGTAGAAATATTTCTGTATCCTTGATTTATTTTGCAATACCATTTATGTGTCATGATTTCCCCTGTCCAAGCATGACATCTGGTGATTTGTGCCTTTTGCTTCAGTCTGTCTGAATGTAAAACTTTTTTTTTTTTTTTTCAAAGTTTCACGGTATATGATGACTTTATTTCTCCATCTAAGAAAATATGCAAGGCCTTAACTGAAAGGATTACTTCTTATTCTCAGTCAGAGTGGTTGATCAAGTAAAGAAGCAATATTTTAAACATTAATTAGTACAGGAACAGAAGCAGTATTAACCAGTGGCTACTTGTACTTTAGTATTTTTGCGCCTAAATATATATGGAGTGAACCTTAGTAAACACCTGGAAGTGCCACCTCAGAGTCTTTGCAAGAACTTGTAATTCTTTTTGAGAATGTCTCGGGGGGGAGAAAGGAGAGGGTCAGTATCCATTTTCTCTGTTCTACTTACCTGGTTAGCTATGGTTTAAAAAAAAATCACTCTCAAAGTATTGTGTAGTCCTTATTCTGCTGCAAGTTGTAACCACTTGTGTGGACTCGTCGAATCAATTTTAGGGGAAGCACTGTTTGGGCTTGGGTATTTTTCGAAAGCAGAAGCATCACCTTTTTCCATAAACAGGTTTCTCAGTGCAGGATTTTTATTTCTGTTGTGTGGGTGTTTTTGAAGACTGTACTAGTGTGCTGCAAAACTCAGGCTTTAATTTCAATTTAATAAAATTTGAACTGGAAAGTTTGATTTGAACTTCTAGATTATCAGATTTTAAATGTATTGCAGAGGTTCACTTCTGCTATTCTAGCATGATTTAACGTGATTAAATGATAGTTTGATAGTAGTTGAATTCACGTGTATACATATGTTGATTAGAAAACTTGTTTGAAGAACCTGAACAAACACATATTTAGGTATCCTGAAAGATGTAGAAAGACCTTTTAGATGGAGCAGTAGAGAGATCAAGAAGAATGGAGAAAGCTTGACTATAACTGACCTAGGGTGATAGTCAGGATGAAAAACCACAGCAGTGGCAATAAAGTATTGCTATGAAGTTTGTGTGTGGACTTCTGCTTGTAATAGCAGCATTGATGACATCTAGCAAATACTAACAAGCAGCAAAAGTACTGTAAGGAATACAGCAAAAGTCTGACTGCCTAAGCTAAATGAAAAAAGAAAAAAAAAAAAAAAAAGATCAGACTAGCTTCATGGTATTTATTTTATCTGGAACAGGATGTTGGAAGAGTTTGAGGAGGGAGGAAGCACAGATCCCATATCAATTGGCTTGTCTCTCCCCTCCAGTCTGAATTTTATGGTATAGTTCAATGTGTCTGATGCAAACTGTTATGCAGGTCACATTGGGAAATACCAGACCTAAAATAATATTACTCGTACAGGACAGGCAGGATCTGAACACTGGAGAAAATGACCTGTCTTCATGCCTTAGGTATGCAGTAAGTGCCTTAACAGTGCTGTCACTTCCTGAGTATTTACTTCTGTGGTCAACCAGCATGTCATGCAGGCATGGAGGAATAATATTAGATGTAGCAAAAGGAGGTGAAGGAGGGATCAGGCAAAATTATTTTGTTTTATATGACTCCTAGGTATGGTAACTGAGGCTTTAGGATCATGTATGTGTAGTTTACTATCTACTTACCATACAAGAGCAGCCTGGAGTGTAGGTAGAAGGCAGGGAACATGGTAGTTATGCTTGAATTTTGTTTGACACAAGCCACAAGAACCAGTCTGAAGTTCTTTTTCACATTTGTCTTATCTAAAAGACAAAGTACAATTCAATAATATGAAACAGTTGGGAAAACTGGACAAATAGCAAGTATACGAGTAGTCTTTGTCAGGCTGTGGCATGAATTACATGCATCTTAGTGTGATGAGACGTTGTCCTCTGCACTGGCTTCTAGACATTGGCTGTCTCAAAGTAGTGTCTTAGATCCATCTGTGGTGGTTTTACCGTGCTGGGCAGCTAAACCCCACAACTGCTCTCTCACTCCCCCTCCTTTAGATGAGGAGGGGGAGAAGTAAAGCAAAGAACAACTCACGGGTTGAGATAAGGATAATTTAATTAAAGGGAAATCATTATAATAATTAAATAAAGACTACCATGAACTAAACAATTTAACTAAGGGGAAATAAAAAGGAAAAGGGGAAAGGGAGGGGAAAAGGGAAAATAAAAAGAAGGGAGGAAAACAAACAAACAAAATAAATGAAAGCTATATGGAAGTGCAGAGGAAAGAAATTACTCTCTACTTCCCACAAATGAGCGATGATTGACCACGTCCTTGAAGCAAGGCCTCAACGCATGCAGCCAGTGTTCGAGAGGAGGACCGACATCTTCTCAACGAGAGCCCACCCCTCCCCTCCTCTTCCTGTTTCCACCTTTTATTGCTGAGTGTGACATCACATGGTATGGAATATCCCTTTGATTGGTTTAGGCCAGCTGCCCTAGTGATGTTTCTCTCCTCGCTTTTTGCCCACCCCCTAGGAGGGTTAGAGAAAGGCCCAATACTGTGCCACTGCTGCTCAGCAGTAGACACAACACTGGTGTGATAACACTGCTGTTCCAGCTACAAGTACAGAGTACGGCACTGTATGGGCTGCTGCTGGGAAAGTTAACATTCCAGCCAGACCCAGTACAACCTCCACCCCTTATTCCATAACATTTGTGTCACACTCAGATCCCCATACTTTAGCATACAAGCATTCTCATCATTATTCCTTGTCCTTTAACAGGACAAGGATTTAACAGGACAGGATTAATAGGCAGGTGTATCTTCTCATTCCATAGGTCTTTCTTGGAAAACGTTCATAAGAACTGTTGATGATTAGGTCTTCATCTGCCAAAGTGGCCACTCAAGGCAGGTGGAGTTGGATGTCTGGACACGAGCACCAGCTTAGCTCAAGTCCTTGTTGCACTGCCCGGCTCCTTGCAACGTTGACCTGTCGTTGATCCTGCAGCATCTTCCTACAACATATAACTTAGATTACAGATTAGTTTTCTCTCAATGTCAAATCTCCTTGAGGCACACACTTAATATCCCCATTCTTTTGCATGACCCACCAGGTATACCCTGGTCCTTGGGCGAAGACAATCCCACGAGTGGGTTTGCCTTTTCCCGAGGCAGGAGCCACCCACACTGCCTTCCCCATCCACCTTCCTACATGCGCTACAGGAACTTTAGCTCCTTTCACAGTGTGTAGGGGTTTTGTTTCGGCAGGACCAGCACGTCTGTCAGACCCCCTATTGTTAACTAGCCAAGTGGCTTCTGGTAGATTTGTATCCCATTGTTTCCACGTCCCAGCACCTAATGCTCGTAACATAGTCTTTAACAGTCCATTGTACCTCTCAACCTTCCCAGAGGCTTGTGGGTGATAAGGGATGTGGTACACCCACTCAATACCATGCCTCTTTGCCCAGGAGGTAACAAGATTGTTTCGGAAATGACTCCCATTGTCAGACTCAATTCTCTCTGGTGTACCGTGACGCCACAATACTTGTCTTTCCAGGCCCAAGATAGTGTTTCGGGCCATGGCATGGTTTACAGGGTATGTTTCCAGCCACCCAGTAGTTGCTTCTACCATGGTGAGTATGTACCGTTTGCCTTGGCGGGTTTTTGGAAGTGGTCCGATATAGTCAATTTGCCAGGCCTCACCATATTGAAACCCTAGCCATCTCCCCCTGTTCCAGGGAGATTTTACCTTCATGGCTTTCTTGATTGCAGCACAAGTCTCACACTCATGGGTAACCTGTGTGATGGCCTCAATGGTCAAGTCCACCCCTCGATCACGAGCCCATCTGTAAGTGGCATCCCTCCCCAGATGTCCTGATGTTTCATGGGCCCATCGAGCTACAAACAGCTCACCCTTACGTTCCCAGTCTAGGTCCACCTGAGCCACTTCAATTTTCAAAGCTCGATCCACTTCTTTGTTGTTCCGATGTTCTACAGTAGCGCGACTCTTGGGCATGTGGGCATCTACATGACGTACTTTAACATCCAGGTTTTCTACCCAGGCAGCAATATCTTGCCACAGGGTAGCAGCCCAGATAGGTTTACCTCTGCACTGCCAGTTGCTCTCTTTCCATTGCTGCAGCCACCCCCACAGAGCATTTGCCACCATCCATGAGTCAGTATAAAGATACAATACTGGGCAATTTTCTCTTTCAGCGATATCTAGGGCTAGTTGTATGGCTTTTACTTCTGCATACTGACTCGACTCACCTTCCCCTTCCATGGCCTCCACAACTCGTCGCATGGGATTCCACACAGCAGCTTTCCATTTCCAATGGCTCCCTATCACACGGCAGTATCCGTCAGTAAACAACGCATACTGCTTTCTGTCTTCTGGCAACTCATTGTATGGTGGTGCCTCTTCAGCACGGGTTACCTCTTCTGTTGGCACTCCGAAATCTCTGCCTTCCGGCCAGTCCATAATCTCTTCCAGGATTCCTGGGCGATTGGGTTTTCCCATTCGAGCCCGCTGTGTAATTAGCGCTATCCACTTACTCCATGTAGCATCAGTTGCATGGTGTGTAGTGGGAATTTTCTCTTTGAACATCCAATGTAACACAGGTAGCCGCGGTGCCAAGAGGAGCTGTGCCTCTGTACCCACAACTTCTGAAGCAGCTCGAACACCCTCATATGCTGTGAGTATTTCTTTTTCAGTTGGGGTGTAATTGGCTTCTGATCCTCGATAGCCCCGACTCCAGAAGCCCAGAGGTCGACCTCGAGTTTCTTCTGGGGTTTTCTGCCAAAGGCTCCAGGTGAGGCCATGCTCCCCAGCTGCAGTGTACAGTATATTTTGCACAGCTGGTCCAGTACGGACAGGCCCAAGGGCTACTGCATGAGCTATTTCTTGTTTGATTTGTTCAAATGCCTGTTGTTGCTCAGGGCCCCACTCAAAATAGTTTCTCTTTCGAGTCGCTTGATATAGAGGATTCACAAGCTGACTATAGCCTGGCACATGCATTCTCCAGAATCCCAAAAGGTTGTACACCTTTGGGGCATGTCTCTGGGGGGGGAGAGCTACTTGTACACTTTTTGGGCCTTTATTTTATGGGGGTTGGGAGCTGCTTGTACACTTCTGGATCTATGTTCAGGGGGGTTGGGAGCTGCTCATGCATTCTAGGTGCCTCCCTTTTGAGAGGGGTTGGGGCCTGCATCTGTGGGTGGTTGGGAGCTGCTTGTACACTTTAGGGGCCTGGGTCTCGGAGGGGGGTCTGGGCTGTTTGTACACCATTGTGGCCTGTGTTTGGGGGGGTGGGTGCCTGTGCCTGGGGGAGTTGGGAGGTGCTTGTACACTCTAGGGGCCTCCATTTGGGGGTCTTTGGGGCCTCCCTTTGAGGGGGAGGGAGTTGGAAGTTGTTTGTACTCCTCTGCATCCCATGTCTTGGAGGGGGCAGGGGGTTGGGACCTGTCTGAAGGGGCGGGTTGTGAGCTGCTTGTACACCTTTGGGACCTGTGTCTGGGGCGGGGGGAGAGGGACCTGGGTCTGGGGCCTGTGTCTGGGTGGAGTCCAGTTCTTGGGAGGGGGTGGGGGGATGGGAGCTGCCTGTGGCAGTTGGGGTCTGCATCTGGGTGTGGTTGGTGCCTGCTTCTGTTGGCAGTTTGGGGCCTGCTTGTAGACTTCTGCAGCCCGGGTGTGGGGGCATCTTGAGCTTTTGAGGTTTAGCTGTAGTATTTGGGGCCTGCGTCTGGGCCTTTTCTGTAGCATTTTGGTCGCGTGTTTGTGATTTGGGGCCTGTATCCAGGGTTTTGCCTTTTTTGTAGTTTCCATCTTTGTGTCTGTGTGTTTCGTTGTTGGTTGTCTGGGGTTAGGGGCAGTTTGGGGTTTGGATTAAGGCCAGTGTCATTAGTGTTAGGGGGTTGATAATAAGGGTTAGGGTTGTGGTTAGAGTTGTTAGGTTTAAGGGGAATAAGGATTTCAGGGTAAGGGGATCAAGGTTGTGGGAATAAAAATGTTGTTTTTGCACAGTTACATCCTTTAGAGGGAAGGAAGGTGGTATTGAGATAAGCTTGCAGTGATAAGAGAGCTTAACAGTGTGAAATGTGTTCATCTGATTTGTGTCAATATAGAACAATGCTAGGGCTGCATGATATGATGAAATGTGATCTTCTGTCTTACATACCTTTGTATAACCACAAGTCTAAGAAAACCAGAGTGGTTAGTGTATATAGTTCTTGTATCTTGCAAAGGAATGGTCCAGCAATTCGGGTCAATAGGGGATAAGAGAACAAAGGGGTTTCAGAATAACTGCTGCATAGGACACTATGCAAGTCTCTGACATCCAGCAAAGATGGACAAAGGAGAAGGACAAGGGAAAAGCCTGGGAGGAAGACTACGAGCTTTCAGCATGAGAGATCCCCAGAGGGACCACCGGAGACTGATAACGCATGCACCAGTGGGAGGGTTCGGATTCTGGGAACTAATTATAATAACCCTGCCTTTTCTAGAAGTTGTAACAAATATGTATTAGCCTAGGAGCATAAAAACCTGGAGCCTGATGTAACTTGTGTGCGTCTTGGTGGAGCAGAGACTCCCGGTGCACCCAGCACTGTTTGCTTACCTCTATTCCTTTAATAAATTGTAAACATTAATTGTAACCCTATTTGGGACTCAGTCATTTGTTTCAACTGGGACCTCCTGATGGGTGGAAGCTATCAGGATAGCCCGGGATGCTGAGGCATGGTGCCGCAACGAGCGGCGAGTGGTTGGTGGCTTCTGTGGAAATGGCCCTTGTGTGGGGCGAGGGCGGTGCATTCAGAGGAACCTTGTCAGGCTGCAGATAGGGTCAGGCAGGAACTTATGTTCAGGAGAGGGAAATGCCAAGCCCTACCCCTAGGGAGGAACAACTTTATTCACCAGCACTGGATATCTGGATACTAAATAAGCATCTCTTCATGGAAGGGGTGGTTACACATTAGAACAGGCTGCCCAGGGAAGTGGTAAGAGTCCCCATCCTGAAAAGTATTTAAGAGACGTGTGGACATAGCACTTAGGGATACAATTTAGTGGTAGCATTAGGTTGATGTTTGGACTTGATGTTCTTAAGGGCCTTTTCCAACATAAGAATTCTTGTTAAGGATGGGAATTCAAATAACAAATGCATTTTCGGGAAGTGGCTCTATCCTTCATTGTAGGTGACAGCAGCTCACCTTGCAAATGGAATCCACCCAAAGATCTCAGGTCATGTCATCACAGATACTGTAGAAGGGAAGAAAGTTGGAACTTTTTTTTTCAGAGGTAAAACCTGCAGGTGAGTACAGAAGTAACATATACACTGGGAGCTGTAGAGACTCCCTGAAAGTTTAGGGTTGAAATTTGGCTAGGCCTGCCTGTTCAACAAATGGGAAACTATGCTCTGCTTGACAAACGGCTTTTGAAAGGTAATTTTCAATGATGGAATGGAACATCGTGAATCCTTTTTTTGGGTTCCTTCCAGCTGATGACTTGCTGTATCAGCCTTGCATTCAAAGAACTAAGTAGAATTTGTATTGTATTCAGTCTTAGAGGTTATCATGTCTTATTGATGATTTCAGGGTGAAAGCATGCATATAGAATGTACTGCTGAACTAAGTGTGCAGTTTCATTTTTTATCCTAAGTTCTTTTTATGACTCAGTCTTTTGTTACTGTATGTAGCAATGTTTTCCTGCCTCTGTGTTGCTGTGACAATGTAACAAGGGCCGCAGAAAGTCAGACCAAAGATCTGTGATCTTAGCAGAATAGAACAAGTATAGAGTGATACTTGTGACTTGCACTGTAAGACAAGCAAATGCCTTGGAGTATAGAAATGTTTAATGGATTTCTTGTAAAAATTGGCCATATCCTTTGAACCCATGTAAACACTTAGCATCCATGGGTCACAGCAGTCACGAGCCTTAACTAGGTATTGTGTGTAAACTCTGGAGCTAGCTTCACAATGTGAAGAAGCGCTTCCTTTATTTTGTGTGTGCTTGTGGGCAGGAGGAGTGAAATTTGCTTCCTGCTAGCTTTTGATGCCCCCATCTTCTGTATGGAAAGAGAACATTGGTGATCAATCTCTGTTCAGCTTCTATGATATGAGACATCGTCTTTTCCCTCATCTCTCTTTCATGTGAAAAAGGTTTTTTCTTAGTCCTTTTCTACAGAAACTGTTCCAAACGTTTGGCGATCCCTGTTTCTCTTGGCTGAAACTGTTTTTATTCTACTGTGACCTTTTTAAGGTGGGCAAAAATAAAATTTTGTGTAGCATCCAAGATGCAAATGAACCTTCAGTTTATAAGATAGCAAGGCTACCTTTGAGTTTTGATTAGATTGGTGATGCTTTTTGTTGCCTTTTCCTAGGCCTTTTCCAAACGGTTAAACAGGGAAGTTGGCTGTTCAACGCTGATGAGCACTGAAGTTATGTTTTCATAGACTTGTGTGCACTACCAAGGCCTGATTTCCCCTTTTGCCTCTGCATTACTTCATGTTTATCTGCTGTGAATTGTACTTGCTATTTGGCTGCATAGTGGCTGCAAAGGAATCACAGGTGGGTTGAGGTTGAAAGGACCTCCAGAGGTCATCTGGTCCAACACCCCTTTTGTGTTCAAAGAACATAAAAATATACTCCACGTTATAAAGTATGACCTCGCTTTAAAAAGCTGTTTTAACAGTCCTTCATTAAGTCTTATTAATCAAGTGTCCCCAGTTCTTTTCTTATGCTTCCCACTATACTTCTTGTTATTTTACTTAACATGGGAATTCCTGCTCTGGCAATTTCTGTAGGACACTTCTTACATAGAAGTCTAGGCATATTAGTCACGTTTCAAGTCATCTGTTTTAATTCAGACAATTTCAAGAGTTAAAAGTGAAAAAATAGCTTATCCATGAGCTCCTTGAGAACTCCTTAGTGAAATGCTGCCTGAGCCTTTTGACTTGTTACTTCTGTTTCTGTGTCAAAACTTGTTCTGTATCATTTCAGTTGGAGATGGATTCTTTGACATCCGTGCCAAGAAAAATCTTTCTTCCGTAGGAGTCCTTCAATGTACACAGAGCGGAGAAAGAGCAGCTATTCTGCAAGTTGGTACTCAGGCTGGTTTTGGCTTCCCGTATTGTTTGTACATTCTCGTGTTGTTTTGCAATCTTTTCTCTTTTCAGTAGTTATGTAATATAACTTTTTCAAAGGATGCCTCCCTGTTTTCAGTAGCCTCCTTACGCCCTGAGATTTAGCCGTCCTTGTATTCTTTTGCTCTTCGTCTTTTTGATACAACTCGTATAGTTGTTGGATCCCCGGGCTCCGGGATGGCCACTGTGCTGAGATCTGGGTTGCCTACCTCCGGAGGGGTGGGAGGCGGCCGTCCTGATCCTCTGGGGTCCAGCCTCGGGCAGCGCGGGGGCCGCCATCACAGGGCCAGGGAGTCCAGCAACGAGTGGCACAGGGGCTGGCTGTCCCATGGTCTGTCCTCGGGAGGATGGGAGGGGGCGTTCCCAGGGCCTGGGTGTCCGGCTTCGTGCTGTGCGGGGGCCAGCTGACCTGTGTCTCTGGGGTCCGAACTCGGGCAGTGTGGGGGCCGGCCGTGTCATGAAGCGGGAGGCTGGCATCTGCCGGCTTGGGGATTGGCCGTCCCAGACAGGGAGTTCTGTCCCGTGAGGAGCGGCAGCCGATGTCCCGAACTCCCGGTTGCCTCCATCCAGAGGCGTGGCATCCGACCGTCCCGAGCCCCTGGGCTCCGGGTCTTGGGCGATGCGTGTGCTAGCCGCACCAGGGTTCGGGGCCGACCTCGAGCGGCTTGGGGACAGCAGTCCCGTGTCTGGGAGTTTGGCCTCGGGTGGCCTAGCGGCCAGCAGTCCCAAGCCCTGAGGGGGCAAGTCTCGGGTGGCAAGGGGGGCGGCTGTCCCTTGATCCGGGGTGGATGTCCTCAGGCTCATGCGGCCCGGCTTTCCTGGGATCCCGGGAGCCAGCCTCTGGAGGCACAGGGGCCGGCTGTCCTGCGTCGCAAGGGTCCGAACTCAGGTGGCGTGGGGGCCAGCCGTGCCACGAAGCGGGAAGCTGGTGTCCGCTGGCTTGCGAATTGGCCGTCCTGGAGACCTGGGGGTTTGGTCCCATGCGGAGCGGTGGCTGGACTTCCCTAACTCCTGGGCTCTGGTCTTGGGCGACATGAGTGCTAGCCGCACCAGGGTCCGGGGCAAATTTCAGGTGGCTCGGGGATGGCAATCCTGGGGACCGGGTGTCCGGACACCGGCTGCGCGGGGGCCGGTTGTCTCGTGTTCTGGGGGTCCGGCTTCAATCGGCATGGGGGCCAGCCGAGCCTTGAATCAGGTGGCTGTCGTCCGCCAGCTCAGGGGCTGGCCATCCTGGAGACCAGGGGTTCAGTCCCGTGTGGAGCGGTGGCCGGCCGTCATGAGCCCCTGGGATCTGGTCCTGGGCGACATGTGTGCTAGCCGCACCCGGGTCTGACCTCGGGAGGCTCTGAGACAGGGATCCCAGGAAAAGGGTGTCCAGCCACAGGCAGTGTGGGGGCCAGCCATACCGTGAAGCGGAAGGCTGTCTTCCGCTGGCTCGGGCCTCCCTTTTCACGGCACGCCAGCACTTACGTCCCAGAGGACGGACCCTCGGGACATGGGACAGCCGGCCCCCACCGCCCATGGCTGGGCACCCGGGCCCCGGGATCGCCATCCCCGAAACGCCCGAAGTTGACCCCAGACCCCGGAGTGGCTAGCACACACGTCGCCCAGGACCGGAGCCTAGGTTTTCAGGATGGACGGCCGCTCCGGACAGGACAGAACCCCAGGTCCCCGGGACGGACAGCCCCCGAGCCTGTGGACAACAGCCTCCAGCTTCACGACACGGCTGGCACCCATGCCGCTTGTGGCCGGACAACTGTGTCGTGGGATCGCCCTCCCCGAGCCGCCCGAGATGGGACCCGGACCCCGGTGGGGCTAGCACACACATGGCCCACGATGGTAGCCTATGTATTCCGGACGGACGGCCACTGCTCCGGAAAGGACAGAACCCCTGCCTCCGGGATGGCCAGTCGCCGAGACAGAGGGCGACAGCCTCCCGCTTCGCGACACGTCTGGCACCCACACAGCTTGTGGCTGGACAACAGTGTCGTGGGATTGCCTTTCCCAATCCGCCCGAGACGTGACCCGGACTGCGGTGCGGCTAGCACACACGTCGCCCAGCACCGGAGCCTAGTCGTTCGGGACGGACGGCTGCCACTCCGGACTGGACAGAACCCCTGTCTTGGGGATGGACAGTTCCCGAGCGAGTGGACGACAGCTTCACACTTCGCAGGAAGGCTGGCACCCACACCGCTTTTGGCCGGTCACCCGTGTCGAGGGATCACCTTCCTCAAGCCGCCCAAGACGGGACGCCGACCCCGGTGCGGCTAGCACACTCGTCGCCCAGGATCGGAGAAAAGGGGCTCGGGAACCCGGACCCACGCAGCCCGTGGAGGGACACACAGGTCCTGGGATCGCCATACCGGAGCCGACCGAGGTCCGACCCGGACCCCTTTGCGGCTAGCACACATGTCGCCCAGGACCGGAGCATGGGTGTTCGGGACGGACGGCTGCCACTCCGGAGAGGACAGAACCCCGGTTCCACGTGACTGCCAGCCCCCGAGCTGGCGGACGACAGCCTCACGCTTCGCAGCAAGTCTGGCACACAACTTGTTATGGCAGGACAACCGTGTCATGGGATCGCCTTTCCCGATCTGCCTGAGACGGGACCCAGACCACGGTGCGGCTAGCACACTCGTCACCCAGGATCAGAGAAAAGGGGCTCAGGAACCTGGACCCACGCTGCCCGTGGAGGGACACACGGGTCCTGGGATCGCCATACCGGAGCCGACTGAGGTCCGACCCGGACCCCTTTGCAGCTAGCACACATGTCGCCCAGGACCGGAGCGTGGGTGTTCGGGACGGACGGCTGCCGCTCCGGACAGAACAGAACCCCGGTTCCGCGTGACTGCCAGCCCCCAAGCCATCGGACACCAGCCTCCCGCTTCACGTCACGGCCTGAAAACACGCCGATCGAGGCCGGACACCCGGGACACAAGACAGTCTGCCGGCATGCCGCCCGACACAGTCCACAGATTTCGGAACAGCCGGTCCCCAAGCATCTCGACAGCAGCAACCTCGTTCAACACACAGCAAGCACCGCGCCATATGTGGCCAGATACCTGTGCCATTGGATCGCTCTCTCTGAGACACCCGAGGTCGGCTCTGGACCCCGGTGCGGCTAGCACTATTGTCTCCCAAGACCGGAACCAAGGGGCTCGGGATGGTCTGCTTCCTCGCCTCCGGACGGAGGCACCCGGGAGCTCAGGACGGCTAGCCTCCCCTCCGCATGGGACTGAACCCCGGCACTGGGACGGCCAGTACATTTACCCTTCCCGTTCCTGTTCCCATTCCCCTTCTCCTTCCCTTTCTCCTTCCCTTTCCCCTTCCCCTTCTCCTTCCCCTTCCTCTAACCCTTTAACCCTTACCCTAACTCTTACCCTTACCCTTACCCTTATCCATATCTTAACCCTTAATCTTACCCTAAACTAACCGGTACACTAACCCTTAACCTTACTCTTACCCTTACACTAAACCTAATTCTCTCACCCTAACCCTAACCCTAACCCTAATACTCTCACCCTAACCCTAACCTAACCCTAACGAGAACCCGAACCCTTACCCTAACCCACTCACCCTATCCCTAAATGAACCCTAACCCCTAACCCTATCCTTAACCCCTAACCCTAAGACCTAACCCTCTAACCCTAAGACCTAACCTCTAACGCTAACCCCTAACCGTAGCCCTTACCCTTACCCTAACCCTAACCCTAACCCTAACCCTTAACCCTATACCCTAGCCCCAGCCCTAGCCCATAACCCTGACCCTAGTTCCCCAGAACTACATCTCCCGGCATGCTCTGGGCACTCAACATGGCCTCCCGGAAATCTGGAGTCCCAAGAACTACATCTCCCGTCATGCTCTGGGCACTCAACATGGCCTCCCGGAAGTCCGGAATCCAAGAACTACATTTCCTGGCATGCTCTAGGCACTCAACATGGCCTCCTGGTGGTCCAGCATCCTGAGAACTACATCTCCCGGAATGCTCTGGGCACCCAACATGGCCCCAGAACTACATCTCCCAGAATGCTCTCCGCTCCGACCGAGGCCGGTCCCTCCCCCGGGATAATGGCACTGCCGGTCCCCGAGCTGCCCGACAGCAGCCACCCGGTTCAAGGCACGGCCAGCCCCCACGCTGCCTCGGGCAGCGTTTATGGATGGGGACTCTTACCACTTCCCCGGGCAGCCTGTTCTAATGTGTAACCACCCCTTCCATGAAGAGATGCTTATTTAGTATCCAGATATCCAGTGCTGGTGAATAAAGTTGTTCCTCCCTAGGGGTAGGGCTTGGCATTTCCCTCTCCTGAACATAAGTTCCTGCCTGACCCTATCTGCAGCCTGACAAGGTTCCTCTGAATGCACCGCCCTCGCCCCACACAAGGACTTTTTCCACAGAAGCCACCAACGACCTGCCACCTCTCCCCCTCCCGATTCGGCATGCCCCAGGGCACCACTGACCACCAACCTCATTGTGGGACCATGCCTTATCATCCTGGGCTATCCCAACAGCTTCCACCCATCAGGAGGTCCCAGTTGTAACAAATGACTGAGACCCAAATAGGGTTACAATTGTACTGGGTCTGGCTGGAATGTTAACTTTCCCAGCAGCAGCCCATACAGTGCCGTACTCTGTACTTGTAGCTGGAACAGCAGTGTTATCACACCAGTGTTGTGTCTACTGCTGAGCAGCAGTGGCACAGTATTGGGCCTTTCTCTAACCCTCCTAGGGGGTGGGCAAAAAGCGAGGAGAGAAACATCACTAGGGCAGCTGACCTAAACCAATCAAAGGGATATTCCATACCATGTGATGTCACACTCAGCAATAAAAGGTGGAAACAGGAAGAAGAGGGGAGGGGTGGGCTCTCGTTGAGAAGATGTCGGTCCTCCTCTCGAACACTGGCTGCATGCGTTGAGGCCTTGCTTCAAGGACGTGGTCAATCATCGCTCATTTGTGGGAAGTAGAGAGTAATTTCTTTCCTCTGCACTTCCATATAGCTTTCATTTATTTTGTTTGTTTGTTTTCCTCCCTTCTTTTTATTTTCCCTTTTCCCCTCCCTTTCGCCTTTCCCTTTTTATTTCTCCTTAGTTAAATTGTTTAGTTCATGGTAGTCTTTATTTAATTATTATAATGATTTCCCTTTAATTAAATTATCCTTATCTCAACCCGTGAGTTGTTCTTTGCTTTACTTCTTCCCCTCCTCATCTAAAGGAGGGGGAGTGAGAGAGCGGTTGTGGGGTTTAGCTGCCCAGCACGGTAAAACCACCACAGTCCTTTTTGGCGCCCAACGTGGGGCTCGAAGGGTTGAGATAACAATAGAATTGATTAAACGCATATAACTAACACGCTTGCTAGTAACCATGTCCATTGCCCTGTTAATAATAATAGCTTTGTTCCTATGTCATGCAATCCGTGTCATATTCTCCTTTCTCCTATATATCCGATCCGACAAAGTGCTACAATCTGTGTGCACTTTTTTTAATTCGCTGTGCTGCCAAGCACTGACCTTGGTTTTAATCTGGAATTCAGGCTCTGCGCTGTTATCATATGGGTCCCATGGAAACTATCTTTCAGAGAATATTCAGAACTCCACTGCCTTCCTTTTGTCATCTGGACACCAGTTTATTAATAATATTAGGAACGGTACCTTTCCCTTCTTTCACAGTGGGCTAATTACAACAGTTTGGGAGTATTTTGAAGATCCATCTGTAACCCATGTATTGCTATTTCTAATTCTGAATAACAGGTCTCATTTTCTCTCTAAGATTAGTCGATTGTTTAGAAGAGTTACTTGGGAATCTGTCCCGAAACAGTCTTGTGGTGAATGGCAAGGTGTGTGGGATGATGTTAGCAGATACCTGTCACAAGTGTCTCCTCCAATAGTTTTGAACTTCACCCCTGAGCAAGTGCTAAATCCTAAAAACTTAGTAGAATATTTGAGAGTTGTATGTCCTGACCCCGATAATGCCGGAGAACGACAGCTTGCAGCATTGTGCTGGGTCCTGGCTTATTCCTATCAAACACTGTTTAACATCATCCAGCAACTTGAAGAGAGGGAGGAAGTCTCTGAATCTGATGACCAAATAACACACGATGTGGCTGACCCAGAAGACCAACCAACTATGGTATCAGTCGCCCCCATAGTCAAGTCAAAACAATGGAAACGGAGGTCAGCTCGTTTAGTAAGGGAAGAAGGCTCTCCTAAGAAGGAGGGAGAAGGGGAAATGGCAGGCACCTCTAAAGCAGAGCCATCACAAAAACAGCAGGAAGACGAGACAGAAATCATAAAGGAATCAGAAATCACTCGATCCTTATCCCTGAGTGAGATGCGAGAAATACGAAAGGATTATGGTCGACGCCCAGGTGAACACATCCTCACTTGGCTGCTCCGATGCTGGGATGCTGGGGCCAATAGCCTACAATTAGAAGGCAATGAAGCCAAGCAGCTGGCATCCCTCTCTAGAGAAAGGGTAATCAACAAAGTAATCGGGAGAGGAGCACAGGCCCTCAGCCTCTGGAGACGACTCCTGGCAGCTGTGAGAGAAAGATATCCCCATAAGGAAGATATTGTATATCACATAGGCAAGTGGACCACTATAGATAAAGGTCTCCAGCATGTGCGGGAATTAGCTGTGCGGGAGATGATTTATAGTGATTTGGACAATGCCCAGACACCTCAAGACCTCGATGAAGTCCAGTGCACAACATCCATGTGGCGTAAGTTTGTGCGGAGTGCACCACCAGCACATGCCAGTACCCTGGCAGCAATTCGCTGGGACAAGGGGATGGGGCCAACAATGTATGATGTGTCCTGCCAGCTTCAACAATATGAAGACAATCTCTCTGCTCTGCTACAGTCCTGTGTCTCAGCTGTGGAGAAACTGTCTAAAGGACTTGACAAGCTTGTGGAACGAGTATATTCCCCCTCATTTAGACAGAGTGATACTTCAGCCACTAAGAATCAGCATTTGCCTGCTCAAGAGAGAGAGTACCCAAGACGTACACCACGTGGCACCTTGTGGTTTTTTTGCGTGACCATGGGGAAGATATGAGGAAATGGGATGGTGTACCTACTTCAACCCTAGCTGCTCGGGTACGTGAACTGAAAGGAAATGCAGCAGCAAGAAGAGGGGCTCCTAAGAGAAATGCTGCTCCAGTTTCCATTGGGCAGTACCCCAGAGGCAGTAGAAGAGCTGATGTTATTCTTGACCCTGATGAAGAGACCTCTACCTCTCATTTGCAAGAATTAAGTGGCAGACGCTCCAGCCAGGACTAGAGGGGCCCTGCCTCTGGCCAGGTAGAGGAAAGGGATAACCGGATTTATTGGACTGTGTGGATCCAATGGCCTGGCACATCAGAACCACAAGAATACAAAGCTTTAGTGGACACTGGCGCACAATGTACCTTAATGCCGTCAGGCTACCAAGGGACAGAACTCACCTGTATCTCTGGAGTGACAGGGGGATCCCAACAACTATCTGTACTGGAAGCTGAAGTGAGTCTAACTGGGAATGAGTGGCAAAAGCATCCCATTGTGACTGGCCCAGAGGCTCTACGTATCCTTGGCATAGACTATCTCAAGAGAGGGTACTTCAAGGATCCAAAAGGATACCGGTGGGCTTTTGGCATAGCTGCTTTGAGCACAGAGAAGATTAGGCAGCTGTCTACCCTGCCTGGCCTTTCAGAAGACCCTTCTGTTGTAGGATTGCTGAAGGTTGAAGAACAACAGGTACCAATTGCTACTACAACGGTGCACCGACGGCAATATCGCACCAACCGAGACTCCCTGATTCCCATCCATGAGTTGATTCACCGACTGGAGAGTCAGGGAGTAATCAGCAAGACTTGCTCACCATTTAATAGTCCTATATGGCCAGTACGAAAGTCTAATGGCGAGTGGAGGCTAACAGTGGACTATCGAGGCCTGAATGAAGTCATGCCACCACAGAGTGCTGCAGTGCCGGACATGCTAGAACTTCAGTACGAACTAGAGTCAAAGGCAGCCAAGTGGTATGCCACAATTGATATTGCTAATGCATTTTTCTCCATCCCTTTAGCAGCAGAATGCAGGCCGCAGTTTGCTTTCACTTGAAGGGGCATCCAATACACCTGGAATCGGCTGCCCCAGGGGTGGAAACACAGCCCTACCATTTGCCATGGACTGATCCAGTCTGCACTGGAGCAAGGGGGAGCCCCTGAGCACCTTCAGTACATTGACGACATCCTCGTGTGGGGCAACACAGCAGATGAAGTTATTGAGAAAGGGAAGAAAATAATCCAAATTCTCCTGAAAGCTGGTTTTGCCATTAAACAGAGCAAGGTCAAGGGGCCTGCACAGGAAATCCAGTTCTTGGGGGTAAAATGGCAGGATGGACGTCACCATATTCCAATGGATGTGATCAATAAAATAACAGCAATGTCTCTGCCAACTAGCAAAAAAGAAACACAAGCTTTCCTAGGCCTCGTGGGATTCTGGAGAATGCATGTGCCAGGCTATAGTCAGCTTGTGAATCCTCTATATCAAGCGACTCGAAAGAGAAACTATTTTGAGTGGGGCCCTGAGCAACAACAGGCATTTGAACAAATCAAACAAGAAATAGCTCATGCAGTAGCCCTTGGGCCTGTCCGTACTGGACCAGCTGTGCAAAATATACTGTACACTGCAGCTGGGGAGCATGGCCTCACCTGGAGCCTTTGGCAGAAAACCCCAGAAGAAACTCGAGGTCGACCTCTGGGCTTCTGGAGTCGGGGCTATCGAGGATCAGAAGCCAATTACACCCCAACTGAAAAAGAAATACTCACAGCATATGAGGGTGTTCGAGCTGCTTCAGAAGTTGTGGGTACAGAGGCACAGCTCCTCTTGGCACCGCGGCTACCTGTGTTACATTGGATGTTCAAAGAGAAAATTCCCACTACACACCATGCAACTGATGCTACATGGAGTAAGTGGATAGCGCTAATTACACAGCGGGCTCGAATGGGAAAACCCAATCGCCCAGGAATCCTGGAAGAGATTATGGACTGGCCGGAAGGCAGAGATTTCGGAGTGCCAACAGAAGAGGTAACCCGTGCTGAAGAGGCACCACCATACAATGAGTTGCCAGAAGACAGAAAGCAGTATGCGTTGTTTACTGACGGATACTGCCGTGTGATAGGGAGCCATTGGAAATGGAAAGCTGCTGTGTGGAATCCCATGCGACGAGTTGTGGAGGCCATGGAAGGGGAAGGTGAGTCGAGTCAGTATGCAGAAGTAAAAGCCATACAACTAGCCCTAGATATCGCTGAAAGAGAAAATTGCCCAGTGTTGTATCTTTATACTGACTCATGGATGGTGGCAAATGCTCTGTGGGGGTGGCTGCAGCAATGGAAAGAGAGCAACTGGCAGTGCAGAGGTAAACCTATCTGGGCTGCTACCCTGTGGCAAGATATTGCTGCCTGGGTAGAAAACCTGGATGTTAAAGTACGTCATGTAGATGCCCACATGCCCAAGAGTCGCGCTACTGTAGAACATCGGAACAACAAAGAAGTGGATCGAGCTTTGAAAATTGAAGTGGCTCAGGTGGACCTAGACTGGGAACGTAAGGGTGAGCTGTTTGTAGCTCGATGGGCCCATGAAACATCAGGACATCTGGGGAGGGATGCCACTTACAGATGGGCTCGTGATCGAGGGGTGGACTTGACCATTGAGGCCATCACACAGGTTACCCATGAGTGTGAGACTTGTGCTGCAATCAAGAAAGCCATGAAGGTAAAATCTCCCTGGAACAGGGGGAGATGGCTAGGGTTTCAATATGGTGAGGCCTGGCAAATTGACTATATCGGACCACTTCCAAAAACCCGCCAAGGCAAACGGTACATACTCACCATGGTAGAAGCAACTACTGGGTGGCTGGAAACATACCCTGTAAACCATGCCATGGCCCGAAACACTATCTTGGGCCTGGAAAGACAAGTATTGTGGCATCACGGTACACCAGAGAGAATTGAGTCTGACAATGGGAGTCATTTCCGAAACAATCTTGTTACCTCCTGGGCAAAGAGGCATGGTATTGAGTGGGTGTACCACATCCCTTATCACCCACAAGCCTCTGGGAAGGTTGAGAGGTACAATGGACTGTTAAAGACTATGTTACGAGCATTAGGTGCTGGGACGTGGAAACAATGGGATACAAATCTACCAGAAGCCACTTGGCTAGTTAACAATAGGGGGTCTGACAGACGTGCTGGTCCTGCCGAAACAAAACCCCTACACACTGTGAAAGGAGCTAAAGTTCCTGTAGCGCATGTAGGAAGGTGGATGGGGAAGGCAGTGTGGGTGGCTCCTGCCTCGGGAAAAGGCAAACCCACTCGTGGGATTGTCTTCGCCCAAGGACCAGGGTATACCTGGTGGGTCATGCAAAAGAATGGGGATATTAAGTGTGTGCCTCAAGGAGATTTGACATTGAGAGAAAACTAATCTGTAATCTAAGTTATATGTTGTAGGAAGATGCTGCAGGATCAACGACAGGTCAACGTTGCAAGGAGCCGGGCAGTGCAACAAGGACTTGAGCTAAGCTGGTGCTCGTGTCCAGACATCCAACTCCACCTGCCTTGAGTGGCCACTTTGGCAGATGAAGACCTAATCATCAACAGTTCTTATGAACGTTTTCCAAGAAAGACCTATGGAATGAGAAGATACACCTGCCTATTAATCCTGTCCTGTTAAATCCTTGTCCTGTTAAAGGACAAGGAATAATGATGAGAATGCTTGTATGCTAAAGTATGGGGATCTGAGTGTGACACAAATGTTATGGAATAAGGGGTGGAGGTTGTACTGGGTCTGGCTGGAATGTTAACTTTCCCAGCAGCAGCCCATACAGTGCCGTACTCTGTACTTGTAGCTGGAACAGCAGTGTTATCACACCAGTGTTGTGTCTACTGCTGAGCAGCAGTGGCACAGTATTGGGCCTTTCTCTAACCCTCCTAGGGGGTGGGCAAAAAGCGAGGAGAGAAACATCACTAGGGCAGCTGACCTAAACCAATCAAAGGGATATTCCATACCATGTGATGTCACACTCAGCAATAAAAGGTGGAAACAGGAAGAAGAAGGGAGGGGTGGGCTCTCGTTGAGAAGATGTCGGTCCTCCTCTCGAACACTGGCTGCATGCGTTGAGGCCTTGCTTCAAGGACGTGGTCAATCATCGCTCATTTGTGGGAAGTAGAGAGTAATTTCTTTCCTCTGCACTTCCATATAGCTTTCATTTATTTTGTTTGTTTGTTTTCCTCCCTTCTTTTTATTTTCCCTTTTCCCCTCCCTTTCGCCTTTCCCTTTTTATTTCTCCTTAGTTAAATTGTTTAGTTCATGGTAGTCTTTATTTAATTATTATAATGATTTCCCTTTAATTAAATTATCCTTATCTCAACCCGTGAGTTGTTCTTTGCTTTACTTCTCCCCCTCCTCATCTAAAGGAGGGGGAGTGAGAGAGCAGTTGTGGGGTTTAGCTGCCCAGCACGGTAAAACCACCACAACAATTAATGTTTGCAATTTATGAAAGGAATAGAGGTAAGCAAACAGCACTGGGTGCGCCGGGAGTCTCTGCTCCACCAAGATGCACACCAGTTACATCCGGCGGCTGGTTTTTATTCTCCTAGGCTAATACATTTTCATCAACACTTTTGGAAAAGGCAGGGATATTATAATTAGTTTCCTGGGACCTGAACCATCCCATGGATGTATGGGTATCCGTCTCTGGTGGTCCCTCGTACTGAAGGTTGCTTGTACTGAAGGCTTGTAGTCTTCCTCCCAGGCTTTGTCCTTCAGTCGTTCTTCAGCCCCCCCCCCCTCTCCATTTAGTAGTTGCTGGGCCAGATGTCAGAAAGCTGTGTCTCGTGCAATAGTCAGCAGTTATCTCAAAAAACTCCCCCCATTCTCTTATCTCCCAGACCCGAGTCTCAAGGTTTACCCTTCAAACCCTCTATCGACATGAACTGCTAGACCGTTCTTTTGCAAGATACAAGAACTATATACACTAACCACTCTCTTTCTCTTGGCCTTGTAGTTATTTATAGAAGGGGATGTAAGACAGAAGGTCACATTTCATTATGAGGCCCTAGCGTTGTTCCATAATGACACGAATCAGATAAACATATTTCACAAAATTTTATTTTATTTTCATTAACATTTTGGAAGCCACACAAATTTTATTTTCCAAGCCAATCACACAGCGTTTCCACCCTGATTGAAGACAAGCCCTCGCGTTACTTCTGCCCTCAGTTCCCAGCCAAGCACAGAGTGTCCCCACAGGCACTGCATAGCAAACACACAAAGTAACATTGACATCCTATCCGTAAACATGCTATAACAGTTACTCACCTGATAAAGAACTGCATGCAATAAAGGCACCAAGTCCTAGTTAGAATTATTTTATTCTAACAGATCCTATTAGTTGTTACCTCAAAAAGATGTGCATACCCCTCGCTACTTGGAAATGCATCAGTCCATAGACTATGATCCACCTAAAGAACCCCGAAACTGACTGAAGGAAAAACAAACACCCCAAAGAGCAGCCCAAGCAGAGGGAGCTCTCTGAGGGGATGCCTGGGGCTCATATACCATTTGGCCCTGCCCAGCACCCAAACCCAATCACCTGGGAAAGGGGAGGGGCAAAGCACAAGGAAGTAGGAAGAGAGCAGCAGCAGCAGCTGTGGTGTTTTGTGTGTGTGTGTGTGTGTGTGTGTGATTTTTCTTTTCTTTTCTTTTTTTTTTTTTTAATCTGTTTTAGCTCAACAGCATGCATAGTGCAGACAAGAGAACTGGGGTGTTTCTAGAAGCAACAATCCCCATGCTTTTGCTGCAGCTTATAATATTGAAAGGACAATATGACCAAGCAAATAATTGGAACTCTTCCAAATGGAGTTAGCTCAAACTTTTATTTATGTATAAAGAGAAAACTAGGAGTAGAACATCTGCTCCATGAGTTCCTTTCTCACCTTGCCATAGGCAGCTCTGGCTGTGATGTCCCAGATTGCATACCGCGTTTCAGCTTTAACAAATGAAAACCTTTACCCTAACCCAAACCCTAACCCTTACCTTACCCTTATCCTAACATTAACCCTAACCCTTACCCTTACCCTAACCGTTAACCTTACCCTTAGCCTTACCCTAACACTTACCCTTGTCCTAACCCTTACCCTAAACCTTACTGTAACCCTAACCCAAACCCTAACCCTAATACTCTCACCCTTACCCTTACCCTAACCCTAACCCCAACCCCAACCCTTAACCCGAACCCAAACCCTAACCCTAATACTCTCACCCTAACCCTTACTCTAACCCCTAAACCTACCCCTAACCTATCCCTAACCCTAACCCTCTAACCCTAACATCAACCCCTAACCCTAAACCCTAACCCTAGCCCCTAACCCTAACCCTGGTTCCCGAGAACTACATCTCCCGGTATGCTCTTGGGCACTCAACATGGCCTCCCGGAAGTCCGGAATCCGACAACTACATTTCCCGGCATACTCTGGGCACTCAACATGGCCTCCCGGAAGTCTGGAGACCTGAGAATTACATCTCCCGGCATGCTCTGGGCACACAACATGGCCTCCTGGTGCTGGAAAACTACACCTACCAGCATTCCCCAGACAGCCGGCATGGCCAACCACAGGCCAAGTTTTCGAGAACTACATTTACCAGCACTCACTGTAACCCTAGCCCTTACCGCCCTTACAAAAAAGCCTCAAGCCCTAACCCTAAAAAAACCTCGAAACACCTACAGACCTAACCCAAACTATTTACCACACTAAACCCCTGAAGACCTATGCCTAAAATCCCTAACCCAAAATCTTAGAACACTCAAAACCCAAACCCAGAAATTAAGACGCTCAAAACCCAAACCCAACCCAAAACATTAGGACGCTCAAAGCCCTAATGCAAAACATTAGGACGCTCCAAACCCTTTCCCGAAAATTTAGGACACTCAAAACCCTAACCCAAAAACATTAGGACGCTCCAAACCCTAACCAAAAAAAAACATTAGGAGGCTCAAAACCCTATCCTGAAAACTTAGGATGCTCAAAACCCTATCCCGAAAACTTCAGATGCTCAAAACCCAAACCCAAAACATTAAGATGCTCCAAACCCTATCCCGAAAACTTAGGACGCTCCAAACCCTATCCCAAAAACTTAGGATGCTAAAAGCCCTATCCTGAAAACATTAAGATGCTCAAAACCCTTTCCCAAAAACTTAGGACGCTCAAAACCCAAACCCAAAAAATTAAGATGCTCAAAACACAAACCCCCAAAATTAGGATACTCAAAACCCTAGCCCTGGAGAACCTAACCTGAAAAAAAAAAAAAAAAAAAATAAGATCTTAAAAACCTAACCGTAAATAACTGACCAAAAATAAAACCCTAAGACCCTAACCCTAAAAAACATATCAACACTACAACCCAAAAAACTCTAAAACCCTAACACGCTAACCCTGAAACCCTTAAAACCCTAACCCCCAAATCTTTAAAATCCTAACCATTAAAACTCCAACCCTAAAATCCTTAAAATCCTAAACATAAACCCTGAAACCCCTTACCCTGAAACCCAACCCTAGTGCCCAATCCCTGAAACCTTAAAACCGTGAATCACTCTGTAGCCAATAACATAGGCTGAGTCGAGGATCTCAGTACAGTAGCATTATTATTCGAGATTACAATGGCGGGCGTCCCGCAAGCAGGAGGGTGCCTACTAATTCCATACACAGTTTATACACTTTTTTTTTCTGCCAAGGACCGGGACCCTCCCCTGTTTCCCCATTCACTGTGCTATTCAAGGTTCATAATCTAGCTGGTGCTTTACAGAAAATACACAGCTGCTGGCCTGTTACAAGTCACATTTCTTTTGAGGTTTTTACTCTTTGAGGTGGTAATGTTTCTTACGCCGTGATTTCCACCTAATTGCTGTAAGGATTCTGGTTGTCTGCATTTTACAAGGTTGTCAGTTATAATAAATGACTAAATCCCAAATAGGATTACAATCAAAGTTTACAACTTATTAAATGAATAGAGGTAAGCAAACAGCGCTTACCTCCCTTAAGAGATATAGAGAAGCTCTCTCAGATATGGCAGTCCTACTTCTCGTGTATGCAGCCGGAGGTCAGCCTAATTCTGGTGCTGTTGGTGGTGGAAGCAGGGACTATGGTGGTATTGCTGGAGATACCACAGCCACCGGAGGGGGAGCTGCCGGGGCTGGATTGTTAGGATATGGAGGTGGTAGATTATCCAACTGCTCCCGTTTATCATCTTTTTCTTTTTCCTGTTCTTCTTCTTCTTCAAATTTCTTATCTGCTTTTAGTGTAAATATTGAGGCTGGAAAAGGACATGAAGTCCTCCTGATCCATAATCCTGCATAATCACTTTCTTCCTGGCTAAAAGGTTCCTTTGAATTAACATGGATATTTAAGGCCCAGCAAATCTAGTCTTCAAAGGATCCAAAAACAGGCTGAAAGACATGTGGTCTTAAAGGCTTCTTTGGCCATTCTATCATACAATACTGGACCATTTTCAATTTACTTTTTCCTTTTCTGGGGCCCCTATCATTCCAATTTCTAATCGTTATTCCTAATGGACTTTCTGGTGGTATGTCTGGTAATTTGCTCCATTTCTTTTGGTCCCTGGTCTTCGATTTTGTCTGACCCATCTAGAAATTTTACTATGGCAATTCCCACAGCCCTTAGTTACCTCTAGTAAGAGTGTCTTGCAGGGGGTTTAGGATCTATCACCCACCCACAAATCCCATAGGAATCGCTTCGGTCCTTCACCGGCCAAGTCCCTCACGGGAGATTGGAACCGCAGTTAGAAGACCTCCACAATCGCTTTGGAACGAAGTTCCATCTCAGTCACACTCTTGCACACACAGGCAACCGAATCCCACCCAACTGAATGGTATACACTTTAAATGCTTACGACTCCATCGTCTTTGTTCGGATCTTCACACACAGAATTACGGGCAAAATATAGTGCTGCAGCTGGCAAGGGAGCTGAAAAAAAATATCAAAACCTTTGCTTACCTTTATTCAGGTTCAAGATGCCATTAGTCCTGACCTGACTCGAACAGCAGCCACCAAAAGGTGGAGCACCTCTCCTGGATGAAATCAGAATTCAGGAACCAAAGCCCTCCCAGACAAGCCCACAATTGTAATAAATGACTGGGTCCCAAATAGGATTGCAATTGAAGTTTATAATTTATTAAATGAATAGAGGTAAGCAAGCAGTGCTGGGTGCGCCGCGAGTCTCTGCTCCACCAAGACGCACACAAGTTACATGAGGCTCCAGGTTTTTATGCTCCTAGGCTAATACATATTCGTTACTACTTCTAGAAAAGGCAGGGTTATTATAATTAGTTCCTGGAATCCGAACCCTCCCACTGGTGCATGCGTTATCAGTCTCCAGTGGTCCCTCTGGGGGTCTCTCATGCTGAAAGCTCGTAGTCTTCCTCCCAGGCTTTTCCCTTGTCCTTCTCCTTTGTCCATCTTTGCTGGATGTCAGAGACTTGCATAGTGTCCCATGCAGCAGTTGTAATAGTTAGCAGTTATTCTGAAACCCCTTTGTTCTCTTATCCCCTATTGACCCGAATTGCTGGACCATTCCTTTGCAAGATACAAGAACTATATACACTAACCACTCTGGTTTTCTTAGACTTGTGGTTATACAAAGGTATGTAAGACAGAAGATCACATTTCATCATATCATGCAGCCCTAGCATTGTTCTATATTGACACAAATCAGATGAACACATTTCACACTGTTAAGCTCTCTTATCACTGCAAGCTTATCTCAATACCACCTTCCTTCCCTCTAAAGGATGTAACTGTGCAAAAACAACATTTTTATTCCCACAACCTTGATCCCCTTACCCTGAAATCCTTATTCCCCTTAAACCTAACAACTCTAACCACAACCCTAACCCTTATTATCAACCCCCTAACACTAATGACACTGGCCTTAATCCAAACCCCAAACTGCCTCTAACCCCAGACAACCAACAACGAAACACACAGACACAAAGATGGAAACTACAAAAAAGGCAAAACCCTGGATACAGGCCCCAAATCACAAACACGCGACCAAAACGCTACAGAAAAGGCCCAGACGCAGGCCCCAAATGCTACAGCTAGGCCTCAAAGGTCAAGATGCATCCCAAGGAAAAAAAGCAGACCCCAAACATTACAGAAAAGCCCTCACACCCAGGCTGCAGAAGTCTACAAGCAGGCCCCAAACTGCCAACAGAAGCAGGCACCAACCACACCCAGATGTAGACCCCAGCTGCCCACAAGAAACTCCTACCCCCACACCCCCTCCCAAGAACACAGGCCCCAGACCCGGGCCCCACCCCCCCCAGACACAGGTCTCAAAGGTGTACAAGCAGCTCACAACCTCCCCCTTCAGAGACAGGTCCCAACCCCCCGCCCCCTCCCCCCCCAAGACATGGGACGCAGAGGTGTACAACCAACTACCAACTCCCTCCCCCTCAAAGGGAGGCCTCAAAGACCCCCAAATGGAGGCCCCTAGAGTGTACAAGCACCTCCCAACTCCCCCAGGCACAGGCACCCACCCCCCCAAAACACAGGCCACAAAGGTGTACAAACAGCCCAGACCCCCCTCCGAGACCCAGGCCCCTAAAGTGTACAAGCAGCTCCCAACCACCCACAGATGCAGGCCCCAACCCCTCTCAAAAGGGAGGCACCTAGAATGCATGAGCAGCTCCCAACCCCCCTGAACATAGGTCCAGAAGTGTACAAGCAGCTCCCAACCCCCATAAAATAAAGGCCCAAAAAGTGTACAAGTAGCTCTCGCCCCCCAGAGACAGGCCCCAAAGGTGTACAAACAGCCCCAACCCTCCCTCAAGATGCAGGCCCCTACAGTGTACAAGCAGTTCCCAACCACCCCCAGATGCAGGCCCCAAAGGTGTACAAGCAGCTCCCACCCCTCCCCCAGATGCAGGCCCCAAGCCCCCCCCAAAACCAGGCCCCTACAGTATACAACCAGCACCCAACCCCCTACCCCCGATGCCAGCCCCAAAGGTGTAGAAGCAGCTCCAAACCTCCCCCTCAACCCAGGCTCCAACAGTGTACAAGCAGCTCCCCCCCCCCCCCCCCCACCTCAGACCCTCAGCAGATTTTGAGCAATGCCTACCACAGCACCACTAAAACAGAGGGGAAACACTTCAGAGACTTGCCTTAGGGGTGTGATAAATGAGTAGGGGTTTGTTCATTGTCCTTGAGAATTTAAAGAATCTACTGAGGAGATAAGGTTTCACAACTCACAGCATTGTAACATGGGGACAAATGGGGAAGGGGGGTTGGGTGAACATCCTTGTTAAAACAAAGATTTTGTAAGATACCACCCACCCACCGCAAGACATCCTGTTTTGCCCCCACTGGAACACAAGCACAACGCATGATCACCGGAGGAAGAATAACGACCCCCAACAACAGACTGCGCAGTCTCAGGACAGGTCTTGACAAGTCGACAAGTCAACAGGTCTCGACAAGTCGACCAATCGACAAGTCTCGACAAGTCGACAGGTCTCAACAAGTCTCAACAAGCCGGAACTTCAATGCTGTAAAACAGCGACACTGGAAAGGGGAAGTTGCGTGCTGTGGTGGAGTGGAGACTCCCCAGCCGCCCAGCGCTGTTTTGCTTGTGTCTGCTTACTTGATTAATAAAATAATTTCAATAGACCAGTAAATTGTGTGGTCTAACTTACAACAATTTGGTGCTGTGACTCGGATGAAGGCAATCTGATTGAAAGAGCTTTGGAGGGGGCGCCCCGCTGATTTCAGCAGCCTTCCGTAGAACTACTTTCATTCAAATCCTTCACCGACAAACCCAAAATTAGACACAAGCAAATAAAACTGGTAAACCCCAGGCAACCTTTGTGCATGAAGCCCGAACGAAGACCCACAGGGTGGGTAAGTATAGGCCGGTGATCCGTTCGGTTGGGGTTGGGTATCCTGGAACACAACAAACGAGACGTCCAATTGCGGACGAAGCGAGTGTGGACCCCTCAGTAGTGCGTTTCCCACATCCTGCGAGGGACTGGGCCATGAAAAGGGGGAAGCGATCCATGCGTGTATGTGTGAAGGTGTTCTGGAAGATGGGACAGAAGAAGAGTAAGCCTTCTGGTCCCATGGGTGGGGTAACATCTGATGTTAGGTTACCCCGGGATTAATGATTAAAAATTGGCAGGATTCCCCTTTTAGGCGGGGAAGGAATAAAGTAAAAATGATACATTATTGTGTTGAAGTTTGGGGTGGTAAACAGATTCGAGGAGACCACCTTTACTGGCCTGTATTTGGGTCTTTTGAAGATTGGGTTTGTCAGGCCTAAATATTTATGTAAACTCAAAGGAACCCTTTAGTCTGGAAGAAAGTGAGTATGCGCACCTCTGGATAAATTCAGATACGAGGATGCATCTATATCCTCTAAAAGAAAAAGGAGGGCAGGATAAAAAGAGAAAGGACTTGGAAGTCCCTACACCACCCCCGCCCTATATTCCACCGCCCGCATCAACGGCTCCGTCCTTAATGGACTCCACGAATTAGCTAACCCAGGCGAATTGGAATCATATCATGAAACACAGGGGCCGGTAACCAGAAGCAGGGCAAGAAATCAGAAATCTGCTTTAAGGGAGGGATTATATCCCCTACGAGAAATAGCGATGGGGGGACCCCAGCCAGGAATGGAATATGTGGCCATTCCCATTAACTCCGGGGATGTCCGAGATTTTAAGAAAAGGACAGGAGGAGGGTAAGTGAGCTTTAATGGCAACTGGCATAATGTTTGCAGCTGCTGAGGAATAATTCTAACTGGAATAATAACTGTACATTGTATATTGTATATATAAAAGCCTGGGCATTTTTGTTAAAGTATTCTTTTATACATATGTTAATATGTAAATATGAAAATATAAGAACTGCCATTGAGGTGTATATCTAAGGGAACAAAATTTGCCCAGGCATATTATCGGCTCATCAGGTTTAAATGTCCTCAGTATAATTGTCAACAGGCAGTTAATTTACAGTGGTCTGATTTTACTTGTGTATCTATATATTGTGGATTTTGGAGGGATTGGGATTGACTAGTAAAGAGCTTCTAGGAAAACAGTGGAATATTAACCACTGTAGATTACAATAGGAAAGTTCAAAGCAAAGAAATCCGGAGGAAAAGCCCTCTAGGATGTATACTAACACATTGGAGGGATATAGTGGGGTGAGAGGGTACAAAAAGTAAAGAACTCTTATCAAATATTGTAATCAATGGTGGTCACTTTATAAACTAGAGGATGGAGCGGAGTGGCCCCTAAATGGAACTATTAATTATAACACCATATTACAGTCAATGTTGTTTTTGTGGAAAGAAGGAAAATGGGATGAAATATGGTATATTGATTGATATGTTGTTTCAGTATCTTGGAGGGAAAAGGTATGGAATTAAGTTGGACTCTGACTGAGCCTTTGGTGCTGGTATTAGAAAAGTACAGGCTGGAGAAAGATAAAGGAAGTGTTAAAAGGGTTGCTGAAGGTGTTAAAGGTGTGGTATGTAGCATTTGACAGAGCTGTCTGAAGTTGAATGAGCAGGGAAAGGTGATGTAGGCATTATCTAAGTAACAGTCTAGAAGTTTTGGTATATTTGCATATTTGCTGTGGTGTTTGTTCAGTTTCCCAAGCATCAGGGAGGGGGACGGTGGGGGAACGGCCTGCTCCACCAGGGGCCTCTCCAGCAGCCGGCCGGAGAGGGGCTTCGGCTCCAGCGCCTGGAGCGCCTCCTCCCCCTCCTTCTGCACTGACTTTGGTGCCTGCGGGGGTTGTTTCTCGCTCTCCCACCTGCTGTTGAGCAGCAGGTTTTTGTTTGTTTCTTTGTTTGTTTGTTTTCATGGATGTGCTCTCACAGAGGCACGGACTGTATTGCTCATGGCTTGGCTCTGGGCAGCAGTGGGCCCCTTTGGGGCCAGATGAAATTGCCCCTTACCTACCACAGGAAGGTTTCTGGGTTTTTCTCATGGGGGCTGCCACTGCAGTTTCCCACTCCCACACCCCTCACACCCCCTGAACCCTGCCATCAAACCCAATACACTGGGGCAGTTAAGTCATTACTGACTTGTAAAGCATCAGGGATTAAATTAACTAATGAAACCCTAAATGTGATGGGGGTAGAAGGTACTGGGATAACAGTGCCACTTTTGGGGAATACTAAGCTGAGACCAGGGGATAAAATGATCACTGGGCAATTATTGTATGTATCCAAGGCGGATACTAACTTGTTAGGAAGGGATTTGATGATTAAATTGGGCATTCAAATAGTAAATTGTTAGACTGGAATAACAGTGTTATGAATGGAGTGCTCTCTGGCCCTGAGAGCAAACATACATGTATATTCACCTCTGACTGGAAAGACCCTGAAATGGGGGCAGAAGCAACAATATAGGTGGACAATTTTACCTCAGGGGTTTACAGGGCCACCTATCTATTTGGGTAAATTCTAAAAAAAGATTTTGGAGCAATTACAACCTCCCAAGAAGGTATTAATGTTACAAATATGTGGATCATTTTAAGGAAAATCGATACTCCCTGATGGGAGAGAAATGCTGAATAAAGTGATAATGAGGCAAATATTAACTGTTTTACATCAGAAGAGTCATTGGGAGGTGCAAGCAATGTGTGATGTTGTTCTAAGAAAGCATGTCTGTGTAGGAATATATACTTTAGGGAAGCATACATGCAGAGGATGTACTATATGTCAAAGGGTAAATAAAAAGGTCTTCTGTAACCTGTCTAGAGGGGGACGGGAGTCAGGGCTTTGACCTTTCCAAAGTATACAGGTAGACTTTACTGAGTTACTTGTTTGTCCTAATTAACCATGTGACTGAATGGGTGTAAAGCTTTACTGCAAGGATTAAAGCAGGCCTTAGAGATTGAGTGGGATTTTCACAGCCCCTGGCATCCCTCCTCTTCTGGGCAGGTAGAGCGAATGAATGGTGAAATTAAGAAACAACTAACAAAACTTATGCTGGAAACTAAGGCTTCTTGGGTAAAGTGCTTACCCCTTGCACTGTTAAACATATGGATGCAGCCCAGAACTGATGTAGGAATTTCTCCTTTTGAAATGCTATATGGTATGCCCTATGATTTGGAATTGCCACTTGATCACCCTCAATTCTAATTAAGACTTGGAAAGAGACTTTTTTTTTAACACCACGATGGGGAAGGCCCCTATGTTGTTTTGCTTACTACAGAAACAGTCGTCCGCACTGCGGAGAAAGGATGGACACATGCCAGCCATGTTAAAGGACCCATCTGTGACGAGAGGTGGGAGATCGCTCCAGGAAACAAAGACCTGTAGCTCACATTGCGACGAACTCGATAGGTGCCGTGGGTTAAGGTAGAGGCTCTCCCCTGAAGAACACTACTGCTGCCGAGAAGAACTAAAACCTCGTAGTTGGCTGCAACCCAACTGACGAGTGAGGCAGAGGAGTGAATAAGTGGGGAAAGAAATGGGCCTCAGCCATTCCTATCGGTATTTGGGGGTTCTAGCAGTGATTTCATCCTGCATAGCGACTCAACACCACCCCCACCAACCTTTTAAATGGACTTTAAGTTGATTCGAAGATCAACAGGTTATTGCAACCCAGATAACATTGGGGGGGCCAAGCTTTACTTCTACACTATGTCAGCTGATCTTGAGGCCCCGATGCTGGGAATATATGGGATTTTATTTCTGCCCAAGTTCTAACCCGGGAAAGGGGTACTGTAAATGCCTGAACGTGTATTATTGTGCATACCGGGGGTGTGAAACCATTGCTACAGACTGGACACTCGGGGCTGGTCAGGATAAATTCTTACAAGTGGAATATGGGCTGCAAGGTTGTAACCAACAATTGGATCCTTGTTACAGGTGGCAAGGGCATGGTGTAGGGTATACAGGAACCTTCCACGGAAATAAAGAAATATGCAAGGTTCTATACATAAATATAACAAACTTGGACGGTACTAGCTGGGTACTAGGAAAAATGTCAGATTTTACGAACACGGAACAGATAGGGGAGGACTCATACTAATAAAGAAGGAAAAACCCGAGACTTCCAAGGTAGTCGGGCCTAATAAAGAGTTAATAGGGGAAGGTTTGGTTGTCCAGACTGTAAAGATACCTGGGACTGCCCAACCTACTACAGTGTTTTCTAATAAGTTGACAGAGTTATCCTTTCCCACACTGCTTCCAAGCATTGTGAAAAAAGAAAGGGGTTTTACCCGAGGAGATAACTGAAGGGTGCTGTCTATGTGTAAGTGTTAAGCCCCCATATTCAAATTCTTCCAAGTGCAGTTGGGGTCAGGAAATCGGGATAACTTTGACCCAAGTTATGGGAAAAGGTAGATGTATCGCCACAGTTCCAAGAGATAAAAATGATCTGTGCCATGCCACTGAAAAAAAAAAAA
Organism: Anas platyrhynchos; assembly: GCF_047663525.1. Classification (NCBI taxonomy): domain Eukaryota; kingdom Metazoa; phylum Chordata; class Aves; order Anseriformes; family Anatidae; genus Anas; species Anas platyrhynchos. Next base: position 13,057,093 of record NC_092605.1, on the reverse strand, counting down.
TGTACCAAACACACAAATGGCTAATTCCTGCAAATAACACTAGGTGGGTATGTTCATTGTTGGGAGTCACTCCTTGCCTATCTTTAAAATTGTTTAACACATCTCATGATTTTTGTGTACAGGTGGTCATTATACCAAGGATTCTATACCACACTTATGTATACCCATCACACAGTGGCTGAATACCATCTGGTAAAGATCATACTGGAGTGGTAAGAGACACAATGACTAAATTGTGGGAAGGATTAGAAAAACGCAAAAGGGAAAATGAGGCTCGTCAGAATTGGTATGAATCCTGGTTTAATTACTCACCTTGGCTTACTACCCTGCTAGCAACCATAGCAGGGCCCCCTTGTTGTTACTTATATTAACACTGACTTTTGGACCATGTATATTCAATCAAGTAATCACAATTGTGAAAAGTCGATTAGAAGCTGCTTATCTTATGCTTGTGCGTGCTAAGTATGAATCTCTTGAGCAGGAGGAGGACGACGCAGAAACTTTGATGCTCAGCAAGCAGATATTGCAAAAATTCAATGAACAAAATATGTTAGAAAAAGAAAAAGGAGGGATTGTGATAAATGAGTAGGGGTTTGTTCATTGTCCTTGAGAATTTAAAGAATCTACTGAGGAGATAAGGTTTCACAACTCACAGCATTGTAACATGGGGACAAATGGGGAAGGGGGGTTGGGTGAACATCCTTGTTAAAACAAAGATTTTGTAAGATACCACCCACCCACCGCAACACATCCTGTTTTGCCCCCACCTGAATACAAGCACAACGCATGTTCACCAGAGGAAGAATAACGACCCCCAACAACAGACTGCGCAGTCTCAGGACAGGTCTTGACAAGTCGACAAGTCAACAGGTCTCGACAAGTCTCAACAAGCCGGAACTTCAATGCTGTAAAACAGCGACACTGGAAAGGGGAAGTTGCGTGCTGTGGTGGAGTGGAGACTCCCCAGCCGCCCAGCGCTGTTTTGCTTGTGTCTGCTTACTTGATTAATAAAATAATTTCAATAGACCAGTAAATTGTGTGGTCTAACTTACAACAGGGGGACCCTTGCTTAGGGACACTGACTGGGCTGACGACCCTCCCACCTTTCCTCAGCACTCCAGAGAGGATTCAACCCCCTGGGACTGCAAGAAGAAGCCTTAAAAGAAAAAAAAGGCAGATCCTCAGGCACCTCACAGGCACAGCCTACCTGCTGCAATACCTCTCTTTCACTAGCTCTTCTTCAGCTCCTCACAGCTTCAATGTGGCCGGGCCAGGGCGGGCTGGCAGCACCCAGCGGCGGCAGGGGGAGGGGGGCGGCGCAGGGCGGGCCAGCCAGAGCAATGCAGGGAGCCATCTCTCCCCCAAACCAGAAACAGTAGCCAAAAACTACAGAACTGGGACCCAAAACCACATGGAGCCAGGCTCCCAAACCGTACATGAGCACGAACACATACAAGCCAGAGACTGAGGGCCATGATGAACAGTGAAGGGGGGGGGGGGGGATACCCATCCACAACAGGGTCCTGCCAGGGCTTGAAGTGGGGGATCCACAGCCGCACAAAGGACCCACTAGGGCTTAAAGGGGGGGGGTCTACATCTGCACCAGGGGCCCACTGCGGTTTGAAGGAGGAAGGGGGGTCAACTGCCGCACCATGGGACCACCAGGGCTTGCAGGTGGGCATATGCCTGTGCATCCGGTGCCCCAATGGGGCTCGTGGGGGGGGGGGGTGGTTCATCAGCGCGCAAGGGTCCCTGCATGGGTGCGCAGTGGGTGATTCATTGGCGCACACGGGGGCCCACGGCAGCTCACAACGGGGGGGTTGTCCTGGGTGTCCAGTCACAGGAGCTGGTCCTTCTAAAGGCTGGTTTTGCCATAAAACAAAATAAAGTCAAAGGACCAGCACAAGAGATCCAGTTTTTAGGAATAAAATGGCAAGATGGATGTCATCAAATCCCACTGGATGTGATCAACAAAATAACAGCTATGTCTCCACCAACTAGGAAAAAAGAAACACAAACTTTCCTAGGTATTGTGGTGTTTTGGAGAATGTACATTCCAAATTACAGTCTGATTGTAAACCCGCTCTACCAGGTAACCCATAAGAAGAATGATTTTGAATGGGGCCCTGAGCAATGACAAGCCTTTGAACAAATTAAGCAGGAAATAGTTCATGCAGTAACCCTTGGGCCAGTTCGAACAGGACCAGATGTAAAGAATGTGCTCTACACTGCAGCCGGGGAGAATGGCCCCACCTGGAGCCACTGGCAGAAAGAACCTGGGGAAACTCAAGGTCGACCTCTGGGGTTTTGGAGTCGGGGATACAGAGGATCTGAGGCCTGCTACACTCCAACCAAAAAGGAAATTTTGTCAGCATATGAAGGGGTTTGATCTGCTTCAGAAGTGGTCGGTACTGAAGTGCAGCTGCTCCTGGCACCCCGACTGCTGGTACTAGGCTGGATGTTCAAAGGAAGGGTCCTCTCTGCGCATCATGCAACTGATGCTACATGGAGCAAGTGGGTTGCACTGATTACTCAGTGGGCTCGCATAGGAAACCCCAGTCACCCATGAATCTTGGAGGTGATTATGGACTGGCCAGAAGGCAAATACTTTGGGATATCATCAGAGGAAGAGGTGCTCTGTGCTGAAGAAGCCCCACTGTACAACAAGCTACCAGAAAATGAGAAGAAATATGGGTCCTGTCATATTGTGGGAAAGCATTGGTTCGTGATCGAGGATGGATCTGACAATGGACACTATAGCACAGGTTATTCATGATTTTGAAACATGTGCTGCAATCAAACAAGCCAAACGGTCAAAGCCTCTTTGGTATGGAGGACGATGGCTGATACAGAAATATGGAGAGGCCTGGCAGATTGATTACATCACACTCCCTCAAACCTGCAATGGCAAGCACCACGTACTTACAATGTTGGAAGCACAGATGTGGGCTCACAAGAGGGGGAGGGTCCGCTGCAGTGCCTGAGGACCTGCTGCAGATTGCAAAGGGGGTTCACTGCCGCACCAGAGACCTGCCGGGGCTCACACAGGGGAGTCCACCAGCATGCCCGAGGGCCCGCCAGGGCTCACAAAGGGGGGGGCATCGGTGCACCCAGGGTCATGCAGAGCCTCGCAGGGGTGGTCCACTGCTGTACCAGGGGCCCGCTGGGGCTTGAACTTGGGGGTATACCGCAGCACCGGGGGCCCGATGGGGTTTGCAGGGGGGCATCCGCTAGAATGCCCAGGGACCCATGGCAGGTCGCTGGCATGAGTCTGCCGCCGCACTACGGCCTGCAGGGGCTCTTGGGGGTGGTTCCTTGTTGCACCCAGGGACCTGCTAGAGTTTGCAAGGGGGGGGTCCGCCGCCGCACTGGGAGCCCACCAGGACACGCAGGGGGAGTTCCAATGGCGCAACCTGGGACCCGCTGGAACTCACAAGGGGGGGTTCTGCTGCTGCACTGCTGGCCTGCCGGGTCTCATGGGGGGGGCACACAGGTGCACCTGGGGGCCCGGCGGGGCTCACAGCAGGGTTCTACTGGTGCCTCCGGGTGCCCGCTGGGGCTTGCAGGGGCAAGTCCGCCACCACACCTTGGGCCTGCAAGGGCTCTCAGGGGGTTCCACCTCAGCAACCCGTGGCCCACTGAGACTCACAGGTGGGATCCACCACAGCAACTAGGGATCCTCCGGGGCTCACACAGCAGGGTCCACCACTGCACTGGTTGCACCACAGCAACCGGTCGTCTGCTGGGACTTGTGGGGGGGTCCATCAACAGCGCCTGGGGCTCCACCTGGGCTCACAGTGAGGGTCCACCGCAGCAACCAGTGGCCTGCCGCGGCTTGCAGGGGGATCCACCAAAGCACCCTTGGGCTCGGCAGGGTAGTATACCGCTGTGCCTGGGTGCCGCCAGGGCTTGCATGGGGGAGTCCATCACAGTGACTGGGAGACTGCCAGGGCTGGCAGGGTGGGTCCAATGCAGCAACCAGAGGCCCACCGGGGCTCCAAGGGGGTTGTCCACTGACGTGACAGGGGGCCTGCTGGTGCTCGCAAGTGAGGGTCCACCCACGCGCCTGGTGTCCCACTGGGGCTCACAGGGGGGTTCCACCACCACATTGGGAGCCCACAAGGGGTCACAAAGGGGTGTACTGCAGTGCCCAGGGGTCTGCCGGGGCTCACACGGGGGGTCTACCAAAGTGCCTCAGGGCCTGACGTTGCTCTCAGGGGGGGTTCCAGTGCCGCACCCAGGGGCCCATCACGGGTTGTTGTTGCAGGTCTGCCGCTGCGCCCAGGGGCCCGCCAGGTCTCCCAGGGGGGTCCACCACTGCACCTGTGGGCCCGCCGTGGTTCACAGGGGTGTCCATCGAAGCTCCTGGGGGCCTGCCAGTGCTCGCAGGGGAGGGTCCAGTGCCGCACCCGGGGGGCTGCCACGGGTCACCATCAGAGGTCCACTGCCACTCCTGGGGGCACTCCATGGGTTGCTGGCATGTTTTGGTTGTCTCGACCAGGGGCCCGCTGAGGCTTGAAGGGGAGGGTCTACCACCGCACCTGGGGACCCATCGGGGCTTGCAGGGGGGACTCCTCCTCTGCGAGATGGGCCTGCCAGGGGTCACTGGGCATGGGTTAGCCACTGTGCCCAGGGGCCCACCAGGGCTTGCCAGCAGGGGACGACGCCGTGCCGGGTGGGCCCTGGGGCTTACCGACAGAGCTCCACCACTGCGGCTGGGGACCTGCCCCACCTAGCCAATGATCTGCTGCACCCATGGACCCACCGGGGCTCGGTGGTGGTGGTCCACCGCCGCGCATGGGGACACAAGAGTGGCTGGCAGGTGTCTGTCACTTCTGTGCCCAGGGACCCCCTGAGGTTCACCAGCGGAGGTCCGCTGCCACGCCTGGGGGTCCGCTGTGGGTTGAGGATGGGGGGGCCTCCGCCGTGCCCAAGGACCCAAGGGGGTCATGGGAAAGGGTCTGCCACCATGCATGGGGGCCCTCTGGAGCTCGCATGGTGGGGTGGGGGATCTACCACCACCCCCGGGGCCCGATGGGGGTCCACTGCTGTGCCTGGGGGCCCACCATGGGTTGCCGGTGGTGGTCCGCCTCCATGCTTGGGGCCACACCAGGGGTCACTGGCTGGAGTCCTCCACGGTGCCTGGGGTCCCTCCGGGGGTTGCTGGCAGGGATCCACTGCAGCGCCATGGGGGCCCACGATGGGTGGCGGGTTGGAGTCTGCTGTGGCGAACAGGGGCCTGCCCGGGGACACCAGCAGGGGTACACCGCGGTGTCTTGTGTCTCACTGGGGCTCGCTGCCGGGGGTCCACTGCCGTGCCCGTGGGCCCACTGGAGGTCGCTGCCAGGGGTCTGCCGCCACGCCCGGGAGCCTTGTGGATCTCACTGGCAGGGTTCCATCGGTGAGGCTGGTGGCCTGCCTGGGCTCGCAGGGGGGTCTACCGCCATGCCTGGGGGCCCACCATAAGTCACCAGCGGATGTCCACCGCTGTGCCCAGGGGTCCACAGCGTGTTGCTGGAGGAGTTCGTCCAGGGGCCTGCCGGGGGTCGTGTCACGGGACCTCCGCTGCGACATCCTTTGCCAGCTCTTAGCTAATTTTATGCACTAACTCCCAAAGCCAGCTTGCTTAGAGACCTTTTCCCAGCACATACATGTAAATACTGTGGAACAGTGATTACTTTAAATCACAAATTCTTCATGGCACTTTTTTTTTTTTTTTTTGTATATTGTTATCATGGAGTTTATACAAATATTTTTCCATATAAAGTTAGTCAAAAAGTTAGTTGAAGGCCAGTGACAGGAAACTGAGATAGACTCAGATAGATAGACTGAGATTTCCTTTGTACAACTCCTATGAACAACTGCAACCCAGGGGAAGACAGAAAGATAAATGCTTCATTGTACAGTTGAATTGATGTTGTACTAAAAACTTCTACGTGATTGTCCAGCCTATTAGCTAATAGGTCAGGCATGTGAATCACACTGTAGATGCTATATTTACTTTTGAAGACAAGCTGTCACAGCTGTAGGCTATACATAACCATTCTCATACAGGGCAAGCAGCCTCAACATATGTGATCTTCTATAAAAATGCTGAAGGACTTTAATTAAGCCTGTAATACAAAATTTTGTTCAGAAGAAAACTTTATCCATACCAGGATTCTACCTGCCATAGTAAGTGATTCTTTTTCTGTCTTTTAAAACAGAAAACATTTATATTAGGTATTTTACCCAAAATTAGGATAAAAAGCTTTTTATTTGTTTTCCCACAACAGAAACATAATTAAAAGCTTATTTTATACAATGTTTTGCCTAAAGGCAATATTTGTACTAAAATTTTATTATGTTTTTGCCAACATAGAGTCATTTTGAATAAAAGAAAACTAAATTTGTTTAGAACATGCAATAATGAGTAAAATGAATAATAATAAAAAAGAACTTATTAAAATAGCTTAATAAGAAATTGCTGATTGGAAAACAGTTTCCTACTGCTTCAAGCCTTTGGCATGTTGTTATTTATGGCTATTCTACACATAAAAATATTGCTTTTGTAGAGAAGAATAATTTGAAAAATAATGAATGCACATTATCATTACTGTTACTTTCATATGTACTCTTGTTTTCCACAGATATGGGTATTCTTGCTGTACTTGCCCTACCATTGGTTATTCTCGGGATCAGTGGAATTATTTATATTTACCAGTCAGTCATATGGCTACTGTCCCAGTCAGCAGTACAAAACAAGGTGGTGGTAATCACAGATGCCATCTCTCGACTAGGCAATGGTGAGTTGTCTCTTTTCTTCTCAGTGTCAGGGAACACAAATGGGCACAGATCCTCTTCTACATGATTTCATGTGCATTCATTACCTTGAGCTGGATGCAGAAGTTAGGAAATGCAGTTATGAATAAAGCCTATCATTTTTAAATGTACATTTTGTCTCAGCCACAGGAACTGATGTTGGACTTATAGGAACAGCAGAGCATTATGTTTATTCAATTCAATAGAATAAGAGGTTTTATAAGCACACTGAGAGCTATTTTTAGCATGTTGCTATTCTGAGATCTTATGTCATAGGTTGCCACTGTAGGGTAGCAGCAATCATTATAAACAGGTGTCATGATACTCTGTTACAGGTTCCTTTTCAGCCTTTAAAAGCTTCTAGATTTCCTGCTCCCTTTCACTTGTATACGGAAGTGCTCAGCTCTCTCTCCATATTCATATAATTTTACCCCTCTATAGCCTATGTTCTTCTTCGCTATTCCTCTTCAATATTCTTCAGTACCTCCAACTGGGATGTCTGACTATGTGTGACGGTGGGTTCACTGGAAGGAAGAAAAGGGTATATCATAATTTATGTTTATATAAATGGGTTGACTAGGTGAGCAGTCATTTACCATCTGCTTCTTCCTGGTCTGTATTTCCTTCTTACACAGTCCTATGAGATTAAAAGCACTGGGTCATACATGCTTGTGTACAGTCCTGCTGCAGACATTACTTGAAGGGCAGTGGATGCAAGTACCTCCTAAGTCAAACATAGCTTGGGGTTACGTTTTGGCCTTTTCTAAGTATGCCAGAAAACTTACATTTCCAAGCAGGCAAGAGTTGTTGGAAAGGCATGCTCTTGCATAATTATTCTTAAGCGAGCAGAACAGTGACCCATGACAGAAATAGAGACTATGCTAATAAGGAGTGGTGTTCATCAGGGCCTGTTGAGACGAGGCATGAGATAAAGTTGGACCTCAACATCCCACCTAGCTTTTCCCTTTTCCTGAAAACTTCAGTTTTAGTTAAAGATAATATTAGCATACATTTTATCTGGTTGGTTATATTTAAGTATTTTTGTTTAGAGAGGCACAATTTAGACTTACGGCCAGCATATGAGTCTCTGGGTGAAAGGTGTGAGGTGGAGACTGGATGGTTCCTTGGCAGTGTATTATATGAACTGTTTCCAATTGTCTGCTAGTTTTATGATAAACTGGCAGCCTCACTTTCTGAGATCAAAAGGAAATCATAGTTGTTTGTTTGTTTGTTTGTTTTTTCATTTAATAACAGTTAAATCTTCCAAAGGAGATGAAATTAATATTAGCAGAAAAAGGGTGCAGAAACTTCCTGGTCACACAAAAAATTGGCTGAATATGAGCCAGCAGTGTGCTCAGGTGGCCAAGAAGGCCAACAGCATCCTGGCTTGTATAAGAAACAGTGTGGCCAGCAGGGCTAGGGAAGTGACTGTCCCCCTGTACCTGGCTCTGGTAAGGCTGCACCTTGAGTACTGTTTTCAGTTTTGGGCCCCTCACTACAGAAAGGACATGGAGGTGCTCGAGCGAATCCAGAGAAGGGCAACGAAACTGGTGAGGGGTCTGGAGAATAAGTCTGATGAGGAACAGCTGAGGGAGCTGGGGCTGTTCAGCCTGGAAAAGAGGAGTCTCAGGGGCGACCTTATCGCGCTCTACAGGTACCGTAAAGGAGGCTGTAGCAAGGTGGGGGTTGGTCTATTCTGCCATGTGTCTGGTGACAGGATGAGGGGGAATGGGCTAAAGTTGCATCAGGGGAGGTTTAGGTTGGATATTAGGAAGAACTTCTTTAATGAAAGGGTTGTTAGGCATTGGAATGCGCTGCCCAGGGAAGTGGTTCAGTCACCCTCCCTGAAGGTCTTTAAAAGACATTTAGATGTAAAGCTTAGTAATATGGTTTAGAGGAGGACTTGTTAGTGTTAGGTCAGAGGTTGGATTAGGTGATCTCGGAGGTGTCTTCCAACATAGTTGATTCTGTGATCCTGCAAGTCTGTGAAATCTGCAACAAAAATGATATATGTGGACATTTTAATAAAATTACTAGGTAATAAAGAAGATGAGGGACTCAAGTTCAGTTTAACACTGTTTACTAACCTTCTAAATGGTAGGAAATGAATGGTGTTCTCACCTGTTTCTACTCAGATTGAATGAATTTGCTTTAAACTGTGATATTCCACATCTTTTAATAAAATTTGGCTAATACTGAAATCAGCAGGTTCTGCTTCATTTTTGCAGAAAGATACAACTATTGTCAAAGGAAGAAAGTTGTGTTTTGTAATAAGTAACTGAAAACTGATTTATTTTACTAGATATCTTTCTCAAATGAGAACCCACTTACGATGTCTTTCATCTCTTCTACTTCATTTATGCATAAATACCATTGAACATTTACAATTTTAGCAGTTTATAAAAATTATATTGCTGTGGTTCAACTTGGCATGCATCTAAACACTATACAGCTGTTCACTCACTCCTTTGCCCCAGTGGGATGAGGAATAGAATCAAAAAAGGTAAAAATGCAAGATAAGGGCAGTTTAAAGGGAAAAAAAAAAAAAGAATTAAAAAACGCAAATGGTGCACAATGCAATTGGTCACCGCCACCCAACCAAATCCCAGACATTCTCCAATTAATGGCAGTCCCCCCAGCCAACCCCCTCCAGTTTTATTGTTCAGCATGATATCATGTGACATGAGATACGTCTTTGGCCAGTTTGGGTCCTGGCTTTGTCCCCTCTCAGCTTCTCATGCATATCCAGCCTACTCTCTAGCAAAGCAGCAGGAGAGGCAGAAGAGTCCTTCATTTGGTGTAAGCACTGTTCAGCAACTAAAACATCAATGTGTTATGAATGTTATTTTCAACCTAAACCCAAACCATAGCACCATACCAGCTGCTAGAAAGAAAATTAGCCCAATCCCAGCCAAAACTAAGACATGTTTATGGACTGAGATTATATGTACAGATACATAGGATGCAGTTCATAAATACTGTTGCTTTATTTTTAAAGAGGTTTGTGTATGTATTGAGAATCAATTGTATGTGAGACGACGCGTGCCTAGGAGGCTCAACAGGAATAATACTGAACAAAATGCAGCATGCTCATCTAATACTACTGAATGTGCCTGGACATCTTGAAAGAAAAAAATGGCTGGAAACTGTGTTACTTAAGGTCCCTCCCTGGCTAGAGATGTCCCTGTGCAGTTGTGACAATGGGGATATGCCTGAGTAGGTAAATGTTAGAGTGGCTGTGCCTGTCTTTAAGGGACAAACTTGAAAACTGAGTCTTCAGGAGGAAATGGATGTGCCATGAGGATAATTCTTCACTTGACTATTATCTTTACGATAGTTGAGGAGGAGCAAGGGATTGAAATTCCCCAGACTAGCTCTGATTTTATCTGTGAACAAAGCTAGTAGGTTACATGTGAAATAACCCTGTGTGCTGTATATAAAGGGAACCAGGAAAAAACTTGATGAAATCACTTGTTGAACTTGGCTTTTCGATGTGCAGCAGGGTCTGTTGTTCTCTTTCTAGGCCAGTGGGTTTACTTCTGTGATTCCTTGATCATAGAATGGCCTGGGTTGAAAAGGACCTTAAAGATCATGTAGTTTCAACCCCCCTGCTCTGGGCAGGGGTGCCAACCACTAGAGCAGGCTGCCCAGAGCCACATCCAGCCTGGCCTTGAATGCCTTCACGGATGGGGCATCCACAACCACTCTGGGCAACCTGTTCCAGTGCCTCACCACCCTCTGAGTGAAAAATTTTATCCTAATTGCTAAGCTAAATCTCCCGTCTTAGTTTAAAACCATTCCCCCTTGTCCTATCACTATCAACACATGTAAACAGGCACTCCCCCTCCTGTTTATATGCTCCCTTCAAGTATTTGAAGGCTGCAATGAGGTCTCCCCAGAGCCTTCTCTTCTCTTGATGTCAGTGTTGCTCACCCATGGCTTATTTGGTAGCTGTGGCAGAAGACCTGGACAGACTTCTCCTAACTGGGCCAGCAGATGTTAGATGATTAGCGCTTATCCTTTATTACCTCTTATAACTTCATTACCTTTATTTCCATTTATAAGATTATTACCACCTTGGTTTGTTGTTGTTGTTGTTGTTGTTTGTTTGTTTTGTTTTGTTTTGTTTTTTGTTAGTTTCTGGGTTTGGTGATTTCTTTTACTGACTTTGAAATGTCATTTACCATTATCTGAACAGTCTGGAAAAGCACATATGTGCACTAGAAATGGTATGCTTTTTGTTTGTTTGTGGAGAAGGAAGGAGAATTACATTATTTTATATGTATACCTGCCTTCTTTAAAAAGAAAAGAAAAAAAATATATATATTATTTATAACATACTGTAGCATTTTTTAGAATAAACCATTGTAGAGACTAGAAGACTCATAGAATCTTAGACTGGTTTGGACTGGAACGGACCTTAAAGATCATCTAAGTCCAACCCACGCTCTGCCATAGGTACCAGGTTGCACAAAGCCCCATCCAAAACTGCCCTTTAATATATTGGGGATGGGCCATTCACAGCTTCCCCAGGAAACCTACTCTTCTGGTCTGTAGTTCCTCAGGTCCTCCTTTCTGCCCTTTTTAGAAATGAGAGTGATGTTTCGCTTATTCCAGTCACCAGCAACTTCACCTGACTTCCATGACTTTTCAAATATGATGGAGAGTGACTTGTCAACTACAACAGCCAGTTCCCTCAGGATGCTGGGATGCATATCCTTAGGCCCAATAGGCTTGTACTGGTTCACTTTCTTCAGGTGGTCTCATACCTGCTCTTTGCTTACAGTGGGAGGGAACTTTGCCCCTCCCCTTTTGCCTCAGCCCCTGCCTAGAGGTACAGGGACATGAGAGTGGTGGGAAGCCTGACTGGCAGTGAACACTGAGGCAAAGTTGTTGAATAACGCAGCCTTCTCTATGTCTGTTGTTACCAGTTCTTCCTTATTTATCAGAGGGGGTACACTTTCCTTGGCCTTTCTTTTCTGACCTACATATAAAATCTCTTTTTTTTCTTTGCATCTCTTGCTGAGCTCAGATCCATCTGTGCCTTGGCTTTCTTGGTCCCATCTTTGCACATGCAGATGGCATCCCTTGTACTCTTCCCAGGCAATGTGTCCCTGCTTCTACTGCTAGCATATTTCCTTCTTACACAATTTGACTAGCAGATCCTTGCTCAGCAATGTCTTCCTGCCTTTCCTGCCTGATGTGTTACACACAGGAATTGTGTTAAGTAAACACAATTATAGTTTACTTAAACAGTGGTGAATCCCTAATCCAGAATATATGACTGTATGGAGAAAAAACAGTTCCAGTGCAGCATACCCAGAAACTTCTCAGTGGCCTTCTTAGGAAGTCTTGAGGGAATCTGTCTTAATGAGAGGTAGCTCAAGATGGTCTTCATAACCTCCACTGGCTCCTGGGGAGGATGGATCACCTATGAAAGGAACAGTCTGTGTAAGAAAGGTCTCTTTCTCCGATTAACTGATGTTTCATCTCATCTGTGGGACAGTGGCTGGTGAGTTTCTCTGCATAATAACTCTATCTCAAAGTTGTAGATATGTTTCATGTAGCTGTGAGTTTCAAGAAGATAGCATACAGAACTAGCTTTGCTATATTCTGGGATTGGTTGGTATCTTTATATTGCTGCGGGCAACATGAAGTTTTACCAAAGAGTTTGTACTCTATAAACATGTATTTTTAATGTATTTTTCTTTATGGTAAGTGTGTTTCTAGATAGAGACAGTTAAAGAAGAAAGACAATTAGAACATTTTTCTTCTAACTTAGACCCTTCATCCATTAACTGTCTTATTGTTATTTGATTACATGCCATGATTAAAAAGTACCAATATGTCATATCATTAATTCTGATAAATATAGTAAAAATATACCTTAAATTTAATTTATTAATCATATACATTGTTTCCATTTGACACTTTCTTTTTTTCTCATATATATTTTTATTCTCTCAAAATTCATGAATTTTAAAGAAATGATTCAGCATCATTAGCAAAAACAGGATCCCATTTCAACTAAAATGAGCATTATCAAATTGCTGTAATTGTTATTATTTTTTTCTGAATGTTTTTCTCCCCTAGAATGTTCTCGGGTGTTTCACACAGGAGGAGCAAGGCTTGTGTTGTGTGGCAGGACATGGGAGAAGTTGGAAGCCTTGTATGATGCTTTAATTAGTGTGGCAGACCCCAGCATGGTAAGTGTTTCCTCACTGTGCTTTGAAAATTGAGAAGTCGAAGTAAACACCTTCTTCAGATACATAAAGTGCTTTTAAATACACTAAAATGAGGTATACATGAAGCTTGAATCACTGTTAGTAAAGATTTTGGTTGTCCACATAATATATCCAACAGATTCCAGAGAGAGAAAGAGAACTAAACACCTCTGAAGATCTTCAGATCATGATGCCAAAAATAAGTCAGAAACTCTGCTCTCCCAAATCAAGATAACTGCTAATGAGTGGCCCTGCATTTTGGACAAAGACCTGCCCCAAACCAGACAACTAGAAATGCTAGGTAGAGGGATTTGCCTCATTCAAATGCAAGAGATCCAAAGTTCTTCATTTAATTGCACAAACTTTCACCAGTTTTTCACATAGTAAGAGTGCTCAAGAAAGGGGAGATGTGTCTAAAGATTGAATTTAATCTCCACTAATCTGGGAGAATTCCCAGCTAGCAAGCTATGGGAGCACACTAAGAGATTCTTTTTCTCATTACTACGGGGTCACTATGTAAGTAGACATGCAAGACCTGTAAAGTCTGCCCACGCTGCCAAAGGTACTTCTTTGGAAGGTGGTTATTGAAGTTCATGGAAAAGCTTTCCTTCCATGATCAACAGATGCCTAACTCATTCCCGGGCATAGGTGTTCCTGAAGACATTAAATGTTCTATAGCCCCTGGTCATCAAACCAAGAGATACTTGCATTTTGCCCTTGTTCTGCAGTGTTTCACTTGTTTGCTACATAAAAGTCATCTTTGCAAGCAATCATACAAGTGTATCAGTTTGGATATCATATAGTTAAACAAACCATTCCTACTTTTTACATTCCCTCTGTAAATTCAATCCCTTCATGCACATGTAAATCATCTTTCAAAGCACTATATCCTAGATTGATTCTGTGGTCAGCAAATTTCTCCAGAGGGCTGCTTATGAAAAGACCATCATTTGAAGTGCTAGGAGTCACCCTAGTGGGTATCTATGTGCCTCCACTGATTACAAAACAGAGAGACAAAACTCAGTGGGATAGAATCAATCCAACCTATCCTTCCCATGATGTTCTACTTTATGCACTTACATCTGAATATCAGAGTACATGAATACTTACTGCTGAGCTACACTCTTTCTAGAATGGGTTAATAAGAAAAAAAATCAAGGTTTTTATGAGAATGGTAAAAGAACTTTCTTCAGATATAGTGGTAAATTATTAAGAATTTCTTTTTAAGCAAATAGATTAAAAAAAATAACTTAAAAAAAAAATAAACATTTTTATAACACAGGAGTCCTTGAAATAATTCTTTTCTTTGTTAGACTTATACACCAAAGCTCATTCTTCTGGATATCTCAGACATAGACTGCATTCAAGATGTAGCTAGGGAAATCCTGGATTGCTATGGCTGTGTGGATGTACTGATCAACAATGCAAGTATGAAGGTAAAAGGAGCAGTGCAGAGCATTTCTTTGGAACTTGATAAAAAGATAATGGATGCCAACTATTTTGGACCTATAACATTAACCAAAGGTATTTTATTTTTTTTACCATTTTCCTGTTACTACTTAAAGCTTGAGATCCAAGTCACTGGCTTTGCCATAATCCAGAACAAGTCTGTGAAAATCAGTGGACTGAAAGTGGACTGAGGTGATGAGATCAAAATCAGACTGCCTGAGCTTGGAAATAGATGACTAAATAAGCAGGCATTTGAAAGTCACACACATATGTATATATAAATGTCTAATTATTATGTTTTGTTTATGGTGACTCTTTTACTTATGTGCTTGCTACCTTTGTTACGAATACAACTATTTTCAAAGTGCTTGCAAGGGTACAGATAAGCTGACAAATAAAAAACCTTAATGTACCTAAATCTGCATGTAGAATCCAAGTTCTGTCTAGAAGGCACAGAGTGAACGGAGCAGACCTCAATAAATTACACCAAGACACAAATAACTTCAGATTTAACTTCTCTGTTGTTTCAAGGGAGGTATTGAAATGCTTAGAACTGAGGAGGTGCTTGATCCTGAAAAGTGCAGAATTAAGTCCTTAAAATATTAACATGTCATCATGGCACTCTGAAGACCTATGAAGCTTTATTCATTATGTTTTTGTCCATTTCCTTTTTTTTTTTTTCCTTATTTTTTACTCCTATTCTTTGTAGTCCCAAGACCTTCAAAACATCATTCCAATAATCTTGTTCAGTGTATTACTGAGATCTCAGCACTTGGGAAAACACTAAAGAAACAAATGGCCACCTGCTGTTTGTTTCCCTAGGTATTCCATTCCATTCCATTCCATTCCATTCCATTCCATTCCATTCCATTCCATTCCATTCCATTCCATTCCATATTCCATTCTTGTTTCCTTGGGCATTCTGTTTTTGAATCAGATGTGGAATAGGTTCAATAGAAAAATGTGCATCAGTTCTTCAGTACCTGTCTACCTTCCTCTCAACTGCATCTGTCTGGCTTCTCTAACTCATGATGTGACAACACATTTTCTTTTCCTCTCTTTTTATATACAAACATAGCCATTATATAAACTAATTTAACAAAACTCATACAGTCACTCTGTTATTTCAAGTGGACTTTCTAATAGGAATTTTAGACACTTCATGACCAGTCTGCTTAATGGGATACCAGCTTTTAATCTTTCCAAGAGTATTTTTCTGTTTTTCTTCCAGCCTGTATGCTGATTTGCACTAGGAATGAGCTGAAACTGCCTTCTATTTCTTCAATTTTTGTTTTGATTTGGTTTTCATTTTGCTAAACTCAGAACAATTGAACAATGTATTTTCTGTCCATTAAAGCTCTTCCTTATGATTTTAAAAATCTCAGATTCTGCCTCCAACCATTTTTTAATCTCACATAATGAAATGTGTTGAAGCTTTAACCCAAAAATTTAAGCCAAGACGGAATCCTGTTGATAGCAATAAGTTGTAATGGCCCTGAGAAGCCTCTCCTGAGGCCCTCCTCTCACTCTCTGCCTATAAGCCTAGAATACTTATTTCAGCTGAGGCCTGGGCCTTCAGTGCTTACTTGGGATTTGTTGTACATATACCTGTCTGTGGTCTGCCTTCTGGATGAACCTTAGACCTAGCTCATGGCTTGTCTTGCATGGGACTGCCAATGGACTATGTTATGAGCACCCAGCTCTGGCCACCACAGTCCTGTGGGACTGTTTGCTCCCACTTTGTCTTCCTATATAGGACAGCTGGCCCTCATTGCTCCCTAATAAGATCAGTCAAAAGTTATTTAAAGAATTTTTGCCTTTTTTGAGTTGTTTATCATTCCAGAGAAGTCTGATTTTTCTTGGGAAGTCTAAAATTTCACAAGGTTTCAAACTCTTGCCCTTTTTCCTTGTCTTAGTACCACAGCATTTACAGTAACTCAGTAGCTTCAGTTCCACGATATTAAAATAAAATTATTCTTGACCACTTTCACAGTAAAGATTTTTTTCCTTATACCTACTCTGAACCTGCTGTGATATAGCCTTGTGCCACTCCTGCACGTCTTGTCATCAGTTATCAGGAAGGAGACCAGCACCTCCATCTCCACTTGTTCTCCTCAGAAACTTGTAGAAAGTAAAGAGGTCAGTTCTTGGACTTTTCTACACACCAAACCAAACAAGTGTCCTCTGCCTCTCCTTATAAGACATTTTCCAGTCTTTTTACCAGGATTGTTGCCCTCTTCTGGATGCTTTCAATGACTATCTTCAATTTCCAGCTACCAGATTTTGTGATATTTTTTACTGCAGTGTGGAGAAAACCTTCATTCAACCCTACATTCAAAACATTCACTGAGGCAATCAGCTCTGGTGCAGGTCTGTTCCACAGCAGAGCAAGGGACAAAAGTTTGCAGTGTGTTTCCTGAGCCAGGAAAACCACAGGGGAGCACAGATGCAGGTAGCTCTTGCAAGAGTGGCTGATGAGGTGTGGGAGTGGGCCAGCAGTAATGGCAGCCACGCCTACTCCAACAAAAGGCAGCCCTAGTAATTGCCAGTAACCAGGATCACTGAGAAAAGGACAGGCAAACAGGGTGTGTTGTGTCAGCCAGGGTGTGGCACAGTAGTCTGCATGGCAATTTCTACATTAAAGCATGCAGGGCAGGTGCTGTCACTCTGCCACTTTCAATGGCAGTTGTAACCTGCTGGCAAAGAGCTTCAGTCATAGTATTCAACTATCAGAAATCTATGTCCGCTGTGGCCTCTCTAGCCACAGTAACCAACACAGCTATCCAGACAGAGCTCCCAAGACAACATACACAGCTGTCCAGGTCTCAGACTGCAGGGTGTGTCCAAGTTTTCTGTCAGTATCTGACAACAGCAGTGAATACACCTGTGGGAGGTGTGCCCAGGTAGAAGAACTGCTCAGTGTGGTGATAGAGCTTTGTGAGGAGGTAAGCAGGAAGAGGAATGTCAGGGAGTCAGAGAAGGAGATGACTGTTGGAATCATACACTACCATCCCTGAGACACATTTGTCAGCCAGCCACAACACAACCTTCCCTCTCACCAACAGGCAGGAGGGGACCTTTGGTGACAGAGGAAAACCTCATCCCTTGATATTGGGAGAGCAGATTTAAGGCTGTTTGGGGAACTAGTTAGTGAGGATTGTTGGGAAACAGCTTTTGAAGGTATTGAGGCCCACCAGTGCTGATCGCTTTTTAAATACAACCTCTTAAGAGCACAGGAACATGCAATTCCAAAATGTTGTTAAGTGAAGCAAATAGGGCAGAAGACCCTCTGTGGAGTCAGGACTTGGATCCTTGTGGGCCATTCCAACTCAGGTTGTTCTATGATTCTATAATTTGTTAAAATGCTGCTATCTTTAATGCAGCTGTCACTTTTTTTTTTTTTTTTTTTTTTTTCCAGTAAATATATTGCACTCTTTTACTTTCTTGCCTTTTTCATTCTATTTCTTTTTTCAGCCATTCTTCCCAACATGATCTCAAGAAGAACTGGCCAAATTGTTCTAATTAATAGTATCCAAGGAAAAATAGGAATCCCATTTCGTGCAGCTTGTAAGTTATACATTCATATCACATAAATTCAAAAGTATACATTTATAAAATATTAATTCTAATGTGTAAATTGTGAATATTTCATGAATATTTAGTTATTAAAAATGGCAATTTGCATCCTTATTCAGTAAGAATAAGAAGTGGAACTCAAGGAGAAACAGTTAAAGTACTGTGAAGCTTAATTTCTGCCTAAGGTGCCTGTGGATAGGAAGGTATCAAATGTGACAGCAAGGTTTTTTAAGTTCTTGGGAGGGATTCAGGGGACAATAGACCTATAGTTCTAATATCTTGTGTTGGCTTCACACTGATAGGTAGCTAAGTTCCACCACACCGCTCTCTCACTCCCCTCCTGAAAAGAATAGGGGGAGAAAATATGATGAAAAAAGGCTCATGGATTGAAATGAGAAACATTTCAATTAAAGGAGAAGGAAGGGAAAAAAATTAAAGGAAAGGAAAAAATAAAAAAAGCGAAGGCCGCATGGAAGGAAAAGGAGAAAACAATTATTCCTATCAGCAAGTGATGTTCAGCCACATTTTAGGAATCAGGGCCTCAATATATATAGTGGTTGCTTGGAAAACCAACGCTTTCATAATGAGAGTCCCTCCCTTCTTCCCCTTCCTCAGCTTTTATGTTGAGCATGATGCCATACAGTGTGGAATAACCTTTTAACCAGTGTAGATCAGCTGTCCTGGCAATGTCCCTTCCCCACTTCTTGCCCACCCCCAGCTTACTAGCCTTTAGGTGTGAGGGTGGGGGTTGGAGACACAGTCTTTATGTTGTGCCAGCATTGCTCAGCAGTAGCCAAAATATTGGAGCAGTATCAGTACCCTTGTAACTGCAAGTACAAAGCACAGCACTTCATGGTCTCGCTGTGGGGAGAGTTAACTCCATCCCAGCCAAACCTAGTACATATCTGCACTGGGTATTTTAGTAGAAACAGTAAACAAGAAAGTAACTGTATAAATATAACATAATGGTAGAGATTAACTACTGCTCATGATTCATGCACTTAATGGAGTTCTCTACAGGAGAATAAAAGGAGATGCATTTATTGCATTCTGCTTGGCTTTCCATAAAATTTTCAGGAAGTTGTTTCACTCAAAGGTCCTAATGAAGCTAAGCTGTCTTGAATTATGATGAAAGGTCTTACAATTCATAAAATACAAAGATAGAATGTATAAGATAGATGTAAATAGAGAATTTTCACTGAAACATGAGGTCAGAGTAGGTGACAGACTGAAACAGAAGTCCCACAAGACCTTGGGATTGTGACACATACTAGGATTCATGAAAGCAAAATACAGTGACAGAAACTGTAAGAAAAATAATAGAGAAAAAAAATCCTACCATAATGCCTTTGTATAAATCCACACCCACATATTGAACATTGTGGGCATTTCCAGTGCCTCCATCTCAAAGGAATTATGATCACAGAATTACTGAGTACACCCTCAGAAAGTTTGCCAATGACAACAGACTGTGTGGTTCTGGAGGATGCCATCCAGAGGGATCAAGCCCAAGTACAAGTGTCCTGCACTTGTTTTGGGGCAATTCTAAACACAAATAGAGGCTGGGTAGGGAATTATTTGAAAACGGCACATGATAAAAAGGACCTTTGGGTGCTGGTGGATGAGAAGCTCAGCATGAGCTGGCAATGTGCAATTGCAGTCCAGAAAGTGAGCTGTGTCCTGGGCTGCATCAAAAGAAGTGTGGCCAGAAGGTAGAGAGAGGTGATTCTCCTCTTCTTCTCTGCTCTCGTAAGACCCCACCTGGAGTACTGTGTTCAGCTCTAAGATCCACAGCACAAGACACAGACGTGTCAGCAGCCTTCCAGTGTTTGAAGGGGACCTACAGGAAAGATGGGGAGATAGTCATTATCAGGGAGTGTAGCAATAGCACAAAGAGATACTGGATTTGAACTAAAAGAAGGTAGAACTCAAATTATTCTATGATTCTATGATTCCTGATGTGGGTGTGGTGGTTTTACTTGGCTGGGCAGCTGATCTCCACCACAACTGCTCTCTCACTTCCCCTCCTCAAAGGGAAAGGGGGAGAAAATATGAAGAAAAGAGCTGAAGGGTTGAGATAAGGACAGAGAGATTACTCAGCAATTATCATCACAGGGAAAACAGACTCAGCATTGGGAGATTAATGTGATACCTATTACTAACAAACTAGAACAGTGAGAAACTGGAAAAAAAAAATAAATTAATTAAAACTACCTTCCCCCCATCAACCCTCTTCTACATCCTCCTGCCAAGCAATGCAGGGGAACAGGGAACGGGGGCTGTGTATCCCTACAAGATGCCTATGAGATATCAGTCATTAATGTTTTTTCTCTCATGAAACTGACAGGGCAGTGAGGAATATAATTCTTCCTCCACCACCTAGAGATGAAAACAGATGAGGCAGAAACTGTCAAAATGCTTCAGCATGGTATTTCATAATCTGGATTGAGTTAATCACATAGCTGCATGAAGACCTAAAGTAATGACTTGGCTGCAGTGTTGTAGCCAGTGCCAAGGTGGCAGAAATTGTAATACTACTGCCTGTTCTTCTGTATTCTCACTTTTTGTACTTTGTACTTTTGTACTTTTCTTAAGGTACAATTATAGTTTACTTAAACAGTGGTGAATCCCTTGAACGTGTGCCTCAGATCATAGAACCGAAAACCTTGAGCATGGCACCAGCCACACATGCAATCATTCACCTGATCCGTTCACGTCCTTCTTCTTCGGTCCCATTCTCCAACTGGGAGGAAAGAGAACACTACCTGCACACTTGATCCCTTCAACATCTTTTTAAGGGACATAAAATCCCTTTTGATATTTCAGACCTTGTTGCAGATTTGTTCTACATTCGTACATGAGTACTAATGGGTGGTAACCTTCTGTTTTTACCAGGCTTGGTAGTGTTTTCCTGATATATTAATTACAAAAGTAATATAGTAGGAAGTGTAAGAACTGCAAAAAAGGTTCAGAAAAGAAACAACACATTGATGGAACATGTGAAATGGTTTTCATCTAGGAAACAGACAGTTTTTCAGGACATGCTCTAGATGTATAAAATCACGAGTATAAAAGAGAAAATTTTTACAATACCTCTACCTATATCTATACTGCATGAAATGAAACTGACAGAAGTAGAATTTCAAAACAAATGAAGGGAGTTTCTTGCCATTGCTAAAGATCGCATGACATTTTTTAGATTGTATTTTGAACAAATGGTTTTCCAGCACAAACCAAGTCAAAAACAGGATGAATGAGTGCTTTGCAGCTCTTAGCACGAAGTTCTAGTTTTTGGTCAGGATTCATAGACTATTACCCTTAATACCGTTGTCAATAAAAAGGGGCCAACAGCAACTGAAAAAAACATCTGTCACAATCATTTACTTTAAAATTAACTTTGATAATAAAAACCTCAGTCATTCCTGCTGGAAAACCAAGGTCTAATTTGTTTGCAAAACACTAGTAGACCTGCATTCCAGGAATGGCTATGTATCTCACTGTATTTCATTGATGTGTCACAAACTGCAGCATCATAGGATGTGGAGACTCATCTGTTTCAGCTGTCTGTCTACCAAAGACAGTTTCGAACTGCAGAGATGATAGAGTTCTTGAACCACAAACTTAATGTTTCTAACTGGGAGAACCAGACACATACTCTTTCATACACATAGGGAGACTCATACATATACTGGATGAGTCCTATACATATCATTTGCTTTTGTTTGTTTTCAAAATGTCATATGAAAATTTCGCTGGTTGAAATCATTCAACACTCTTCTGTCTTTTGGCTATTCATTCCCTGATCAGTTTTCTAAACATCGATGCTTTATGGAACACTATCATATATTCATATCAATACATCCAAGCACCCTTATATTTCTTTTCTTTCTTTTAGATGCTGCTTCTAAACATGCTGCTGTAGGCTTTTTTGATTGTCTTAGAGCTGAAATGGAAGAATTTGATATTTCTGTCAGCACTGTGAATCCAACATTCATCTATTCATACCATCACCAACCAGCATCTGGCAATTGGGAGGCATCAATTTGGAAATGTAAGGAACATATTTTAAAGAGGCCCATATAGCAGTTTGGAAGCTTTTCCCAGGAAGAAGAAGGGAGCACAAAGAAAAGAATTGAAATAACAGAAAAGATATACAGGTTAGAGGAGCAAAAGAAAAGAGATATTGGAGAAGAGAAGCATGGTGAAAAAAAGGAGGAACATGTAAAGGGAAAACATCATGTGAGAAAATAAATAAAGCAGTGCATACAGGTAGAGGTGGGTACGATCACAAGGAAGACTTCAATTGCAATTAATTTGCTCATTCCCTTATGGAAGATCTTAGAGTGTATGGTCAGGAAATATGAAAGAGGGGAAGAGAAGAAATCGAAAGTGTGTAGGAACTTAACCAACTTAACTGATGCACCAACTGTATATCCTTTCACCACCATTGCCTAAGGTGTGCCTGCAAGTCTGTATTTCTCACTCCTTTTGTTTGATTTTACAGTCTTTTTCAGAAAGGTGGAATACGGTGTGCATCCAGTGGAGGTGGCAGAAGAAGTCTTGCGCACAGTGAATAGTAAGAAGCAGGAGGTACTTATGGCCAACCCTATCCCCAGAGCAGCAGTTTACATTCGCACCTTCTTCCCTGAGCTGTTCTTTGCCATTGTTGCCTCAGGGATTAGGGAAAAGATGAAGACAGAAGAGGACGTTTGATTTTGTCCATCTCCTGTCCCTGCTTATGACCTGAATAAAATTTATGCTTCAAATGTCAATGCTTTCTGCTACTATTATGGGTGGAGTAAAGCAAGAGACTGCTTCCATATACCAATGTTTCACTTAATGATTCACTTAATGGGTCACTTAATGATTCTGGAAGCAATGTTAAAGCACACGCAGGACAGGGAGGTGCTGTGAGACTGCCAGCAGAGCTTCAACAAGGGCCAATGAAGAATCATAGAATCACGGAATGGTTCGTGCTGGAAGGGACCATAAAGGTCGTCAAATTTCAACCCCTCCCCCCCCCCCCATGGGCAGATACATCTTCCACTACACCAGGGTGCTCAAAATCCCATCTAACCTGGCTTTAAACACTTCCAGAGATGGGGCATCCACAATGTCTCTTGGAAAACTGTTCCAGTGCCTCACCACCCTTAAAGGCACTCACATGATTAAGTAAATCACTAAATGATTCACTGCCATTGTCACTCATTGATCCATGGAACTTCCACTCATCTGGATTTAGTGCATATGAGAAGATACATTGCACCAGTGTGAGGAAAATGTCCCCATCACTGTTTTAAGAAGTGATTCCCAATATAAATTGGCAGATCAAAGCCTGGGGAACCTGCAACAATTTATCAGAATAGTCTGCCAGTGCTAGGACTGATGGGGCCTTACAGGAACAAAAGGTTGGTGAATGAGGGAGATATGGGAGACAGAGGAGAAAAGGGAAACAAACAAACAAACAAACAAACATATGGCATTAGACTCCCAATTTGAGAGACATATTTTGCTTTTCAGCTGTACACATGCCACTGAATATTTTGCAAAGCAGGCATAAAAATAATGCGAAATCTTACTGTATTTATATTCCCTGTGTGTAGTCAAGGGGTCAAATTCTGCCCCAAGATCTGAAAAGAAGCATTTGCTAGGAAGAAATACTTAGTCTCATATCGCAGCACAGGATTTAACCCATTCCACAAAGATGCACTCTGCTGATCTACTCTTTCATAATAGTATATGTGTTCCCTAGATTTTAGTAACATTTTTCAAAAAAAAAAAAAAAAAGAAAGAAAGAAAACAAAAAAAAAAAAAAAAGGAAACACAACCCCAACTGCATGTACAGTACAAGCTAAAATTAACAGCTTGGCTGCTATTTCCTGTCACCTTGTATTTGATTCCTGTGGGAAAGGAATTCACAGGTGGCTCTGCGCTGTTTCACACATCCCTGAATTAGAGATAATGAGGAAACAAGCAGTAGAAACAAAAACTTGAGCAAGATTGAGATAAAGTTAATTGGTTACAGTGTTAAGGATGAGCTTTGGGCAGTGGCCAATTGCTGGCTGGCTCGAGGAGCGTGTCTGAGGGTCTCTAAGTAAAATTGTATGACAGATTCGGGCACGTGGACAGCACTTGGGTCTACAGGGAAAGTGCATGTAGCAGTGAAAAAGGGCAATAAATGTCTCCTTTTCAAGAGCCATCAGGAGTCCATGTCTTGTATCCCTTCAACGGTAACCCCGACTTGATAGGGGAGGAGCAGCGCTGTACAAGCGTCTGAAGGAAGCTATCTTATTACTATAATGTCTTGTAGGGAGCTGTCTTAAAGCAATTAGGAAGCGTTCCTCTGAAAAGGTTGTGTAACCGATAGCCCAGCTGAAGTGCCTCTACACCAATGCATGCAGCACAGAAAAGAGAGAAGAGGGTGTGGTCTACTACAGGCCTTGTGGTTGTGGTCTACTACAGGCCACCTGATCAAGAGGAGCCTGCTTGTAAGGCCATCTTGCTTCAGCTACAAGGAGTGTCATGCTCACAGGCTTTCATCACAATGGGGGATTTCAACTTCCTGGATGCCTGCTGGGAAAGCTACATAGCAGGCTGTAAGCAATTCAAGAGACTTCTGGATTCAAGGGTAACTTCCCGGTCAAGGTATCAGACAATCCAATCAGAGGAGCAACATTACTGGGCCTGGTGCCCACCAATGCAGATGAACTCATTAAAGAGGTTAAGACTGGAGTCAGTCTGGGCTGCAGTGACCACACCCTGGTTGAGTGGTGCTCCATGATCTTGCTGGGCACAGAGGTGAGACTGACCGGCCTGTAATTCCCTGGGTCTTCCTTTTTACACTTTTTAAAAATGTGGGTTATGTTTCCCTTATTCCAGTCAGTGGGAACTCCACTGGACTGACACGACTTCTCGAATCTGATGCAGCTACTGATCTGATCTTAGCAGCTACATCCACTAGTTCACTCAGGACCCGTGGGTGCATCTCATCAGATCCCATGGACTTGTGCACCTTTAGGTTCCTTAGTTGGTCTCAAATCTGATCTTCTCCTCCAGCGGGCAGTTCAGCATTCTTCCAGTCCCTGAATTTGCCTTCTGTGCCCTGGGCTATGTGGCTGGAGCTCCTGTTGGTGAGGACTGAGGCACAAAGTTCATGGAGTACCTCAGCCTTCTCCATATCCTGGGTGACCAGATCTTCTGTCTCCTTCCAGAGAGGGCCCACAGTTTCTCTAGCCTTCCTTTTATAGCTGACATACCTATAGAAGCCTTTCTTCTTGCCCCTGATGTCTCTAGCCAAATTTAGTTCTAAAAGGGTTTTGGCTTTCCTAACCTAATTCCTGGCTGCCCAGGCGATATCTCTGTATCCCTCCCACGATCTCTCTGCTTTCTTCCACCCTCTGTAGGCATCCTTTTTCTGCTTGAGTTTGGTCAGGAGCTCCATGTTCATCCATTGACCTAGAGGGCAAAAGCTCCTTCTCATCTCTCCTGCCTGTCATAGAACCATAGAATCGTAGTATGACTTGTGTTGGAAGGGACCTTAAACACCATCTAATTCCAGTCCCTCTTTGTTGGGATGCATCTCTCCTGAGTTTGGAGGAGGTTATCCTTGAATATTAAAAAAAAAAAAGACAAGGACTTTTTTATTTTTTATTTTATTTTATTTTATTTTATTTTATTTTATTTTATTTTATTTTATTTTATTTCATTTTATTTTATTTCATTTTATTTTATTTTAATTTTTTAAGATGGAGAGGCCAGAGCTGCATGTAGCATTCAAGATAGATAAACACTTTAGATTCACAAACAGACATACAGATGTTTCCTGGATTATTAGCATGTGTTCTTCTTTCGCATGTGTTGTGCAAATTCCAAATTTTGAGAAGTTTTTCTAGCGGCCACAAAATATTGGGTTCCCTTGTCCACTCTGCTGTGTGAGGTGGTCACTCAACATATCCAATATGTGCATGTACATTAGTCATGTTAAATGTGTAAATTCCATAGATCCCCAAAGTTCTCTCACTCCTAGTCATTGGGCTTCTCTTTCTACCATATTTTTCCAGTTCATGCTCAGTGCTAACCTCTTCTTTCTTTTACCCCATGAGATTAATCAGACTGTAAAGAAAGATAATGCAAGGTTCTTAAGTTTCAGATCTAAGAACTTAAATTTTGTCTCACAAACCTTTCTCTGGCCTTCCTTATGTCATCAGCACTCAGAGATCATAAAAAAACACCTGCTGTTCAGCGGGTACTGACAAAAAGTAGAGCGAATGGCCTCAAGTTGCTCCAGGGGATGTTTAATTTGGAAATTAGGAGACGTTTATTCTCATAAAGAGTAGTCAGGCTTTGGAATGCGTTGCCCAGGAGGGTGGTGAAGTCATTATCCCCTGGGGGTGTTTAAGGAAAGGTTGGACCTGGTACTTAGGGACCTGGTTTAGTGGGTGATACTGGTTGGTAGGGTGTTGGTTGGACCAGATGATCTTGGAGGTCTTTTCCAACTTTAATGATTCTATGATTCCATGATTCTATGAAAACGCCTTGTTTGCATTAATACCTAAAGCATGAAACCAAAGTGTACTTACTGCTACAGCAACACCAGTTAGAATCATAGAAGGATCATAGAATCATAGAATGATAAAATCCTTAGGACTTGGACAATGGAATAGAGTGCACCCTCAGCAAGTTTGCTGATGACACAAGGCCTGGAGGAGTGGCTGGTATTCCAGAGGGCTGTGCTGCCATTCAGAGAGACCTTGACAGGCTGGAGAATTGGTCTGAGAGGTTCAACAAGGGCAAGTGCAGGGTCCTGCACCTAGGGAGGAATAACCCCAAGCACCACTAAAGGCTGGGGGGTGACCTGCTGGACTGCAGCTCTGCAGAGTGGGACCTGGCAGTTCTGGTGGACAGCAGGCTGACCAGGAGGGCAGCAATGTGCCCTTGTGGCCAAAAAGGCCAAGCGGATGTTGGGTTGCATTTGAGTGCTGCTAGCAGCTCAAAGGAGGTGATCATCTTTCTCTGCTCGGCCCTGGTGAAGCCATGCGTGGAGCATTGTGTCCAATTCTAGGCTCCCCAATACAAGAGGGACATAGAACTACTGGAGTGAGTTTGGAGGAGGGCTCCTAGGATGATTAGAGGACTGGAGCACCTGTCACACAAGTACAGGCTGAGAGAACTGGGTCTGTTTAGCCTGGAGAAGAGGAGACCGAGGGGAGATCTCATTAATGTATATATAAATACCTGAAAGGATGGTGTTTAGAGGATGAAGCCAGTCTCTTTTCTATTATATGACTATACCCAGCAACAGGACAAGAGGCAACAGGCACAAACTTAAGCACGGGAGGTTCTGGCTAAATATGAGGGGGCACTACTTTACTGAGACAGTGACAGAGCACTACAACAGATTGCCCAAAGAGAATGTACAGTCTCTTTCTCTGAAGATATTCAAAACCTGCCTGGATGCCATCCTGTGCAAGGTCTTCTAGGTGATTCTGCACTGCGGGTGGGGGTTGGACTAGATGATCTTCAGAGGTCCCTTCCAACACCACCCATTCTGTGATTCTGTGATTCTGTGATTCTGTGATTCTGTGATTCTGTGATTCTGTGATTCTGTGATTCTGTGATTCTGTGAACTGTTTCCACCTGAACTCTGTGGGGTTTCTTCTGCTCCCCATCCCAGGCTTCCAGGTCTGAAGGCAGAGTACTCTGAGGATACGTGGTCTGGCTAGTAAAGACAGATGTAAATAAGACGTTAAGAAAGTCAGTCTTTTCCTTGTCCTTAGTAGTCATATTCTACCGCGTGTCCACTAAAGGATGGAGAGTCTCCTTGTCCTTCCTCTTGACATTAATATTTTTATAAAAACATTTTTTGTTATCCTTAATCATAGTGGCTAGGTCAACACCAGCTGCACTAATCTACCTCTTCCTATCGGTGAGAATCACCAAATGTGAAAGGAAAATCTTAGTGCAAGGAAATACATAGTCATCATTTGGTGGGTAGATTAACCTTTTCTCATATTTCTGGTTCAGTTGCTCTGTCCTCAATAAACAAGCATGAGAAACTTCACTCAGAGAAGCAGTTCACAATTAGTCAGAAGTAGTGACTGCACCTCCAGCTATTTTCTGTTGGAGATCTGGGTTTTTATTTTGGGTTGAATGACTACTTCTTAACTGTGAAGTCAAACATTCACTTTATGTTTAATTTTCTTCCTCCTCAGCAGGACTCTATTCCCTCAAATGATCATTTGCTGTGTTCTCAGTTGTACTTGTCTTAGTGTCTGAGCAATAGTCAAACTCTTCTCAGCTCCACAGAAACAAGCTAACTTCTCTAGGAAAGGATCAGGACATCACAGCTAAACATGTACCAACATTGTGCTACTTTGCTGTGAAAACGGATGGATTTACCATTAAAATCAGGTGAGTAATCCTTCTGTTCCATTTTGCACTTCCCAGTTATTAGCAGAAATTCTTTATTGATTTTGAATACTAGACTTTAAAAATGTGGAAGAAGCACAATTGAAAGGAGTGAGACAAAGGCTAAAGAAACACCTGTGAACTATAAAGAAATTTTGAAAGAATTATTTGAAAGAATTCAAATATTCAAGAATATTTGAAAGATATATTTTAAACTGCAAAGCAGAAGAAAGCTACATCTGAACTATTTTCAAATACCTAAAATGTACTGCCTAGGGGATAGAACTAAACTGTTCTCCATTTCTCTTGTAGTAGACAATGTACTAGAATTACTAAGGAGATTTACAGGGCAAGAAATTTCTGCTAAGAATAGTTAAGTATCAAGGATAAATTGCCACAGAAATTTTAGAATGCCTGTCTTTGGAGGCTTTAAAGAACAGATTAATGAAACATCTGTGAAAAAGCAATGTAGCTTTAGTTTATCCTGTCTGGAGGGAAAGAAGGATTAGTTGACCCTTTAAATAGGTCACAATTTTACTAATCCAGTGCTTTTTTTTTTTTTTTTTTTTTTTCTGGTAATGAGAACAAGTATTCTCCATTGATATTTATGAACTCCCCACAACCAACCCCCAGGGAAATCACATATTTAATATTTTCTATTTAATTTCTCCAGTACATATAGGGGCCTACAAGAAAGCAAAAGCAGAAGAGCGACTCTATCAGAGAGTGTAGTAATAGTACAAGGGGCTTTAAACTGAAAGAGGATAGATTTAGATTAGATATTAAGAAAAAATTTATTCTTCATGGTGATTGTGGTGAGGCAATAGAACAGGTTGCCCAGAGAAGTTATGGATGCCCCATCCCTGGAAGTGTTTAAGGCCAGGTTAAATGGACTTTGAGCAACCTGGTCCTGTGGAAGGTGTCCTCATGGAAGGGATTGGAACTAGATGATCTTTAAGGTCCTTTCTAACCCAAACCATTCTATGATTCTGTGATTCTATGATTCTCCATATCTGCCTCACTGTCTATACCCAAGGTGTAATGCATATAAAAATATGATGATATTAAAAAAAATATTGAGAGATGAGTTTATAAAAAGGTATTATCTATGTTCCTCACTTTGCAATATTTTATTCTATTTAAACTCCTTAATAATACTAACTTAGTATTATTCATAATAATACTAGTTCATAAGTGAGGATAAAAATGAGGAACTACAGGCTGGCCAGTCTCACCTCTGTGCCCAGCAAGGTCATGGAGCAGATCCTCCTGTGAATTAGGCTCAGGCACATGGAAAATAAGGAGATGACTGGTGACAGCCAACACGGCTTCACAAAGGGCAGATCATGCTTGACAAATCTGGTGGACATCTAGTAGGGGGTTAAAGCATTGGTGGACCTTTCTGGAAGAGCAACCAACATCATCCACCTGGGCTTGTGCAAGGCATTTGACTC
This sequence comes from Anas platyrhynchos, assembly GCF_047663525.1. Lineage (NCBI taxonomy): Eukaryota > Metazoa > Chordata > Aves > Anseriformes > Anatidae > Anas > Anas platyrhynchos. The sequence continues at coordinate 13,027,182 of NC_092605.1, read as the reverse complement.
TGCTCCGCATGACATCCTTGTCTCTATATTAGAGAGACATGGATTTGATGGATGGAACTCTCAGTGGGTAAGGAACTGGCTGGATGAGCTCACTCAGTGATTTGCGGTCAATGGCTCAGTGTCCAGTGGAGATCGGTAATGAGTGGTGCTCCTCAGAGGTCAGTGTTGGGACTGGCAATGTTTAACATTTATGTAGGTGACATGGACAGTGGGATCATGTGCACCCTCAGCAAGTTTGCCAATGACACCGAGCTGTGTTGTGCAAATAGAAGGGAAGGAATGTCGTCCAGAATGACAGGCTTGACAGGCTTGAGGACAGGTGGGCCTGTGCGAACTTCATGAAGTTCAACAAGGCCAAGCCCAAAGGGGTCCTGCACCTGGGTCAGGGAAATCCCAGCACATATGCAGGCTGGGTGGAGAATGGATTGAAAGCAGCCCTGAGGAGAAGGACCTGGAGGTGCGGGTAGATGAGAAGCTCAACATGAGCTAGCAATGTGCAGTTGTATCCCAGAAAGCCAACTGTATCCTGGGCTGCATCAAAAGTATCATGGCCAGCAGGTCAAGTTTTGTTGTTGTTGTTGTTGTTTTGTTTTTGTTTTTGTTTTAATTTGTTGTTTTATTTTTTTGTTTGTTTGTTTGTTTATTTTCTGAAATATGAACTCACAGAGGTGCAACCAACGTTGCTTATTGGCTCAGCTCTGGCCAGTGGTGGATCCCTTTGGATTTGGCTGGAACTGGCCCTTATCTAACATGGGGTAGCTTCTGGACTCCTCAAAGAGGCCACTTCCCCAGCTCCTCGCTACCAGAACCATGTCACATAAACAAAATAAAGTTAGCGAATAAAATTGACATTTCTATACAAAAATGCCCCAAAAGTAAGAAAGAGTTTAAAAGAATTCTGAGACTGCAAAGTCTTAGCAGTTAGGAGACTTTTGCCTTATTTTAGACATTTGCCCTGGAGACAGCCCACCTAGAGCTAACTTCCCATATTCCCTTTGTATGGTAATGTAGAAAGAGAGTGTCTGTTCTTTTAAGTGTACCTAGACAAGGACCTCATTCCTTGGCAACAAGGGATAATAAGAAAGGAGATGGTGATGGTAAACAAATCACAGTTTGTTTATCACACTAACTTATGAAAGCATATGAGTATGTAGGAAAGTTTATTCCAGCAGGGTTATCTGTTGGGAGACTTACAAAGTGGGAGACAATTACAAGAAGCAGTCCTCCCAGTCACACTAATTATTTACTAATTGTAACTCCTAACAAGTTACAGGTGCTACTTCCAAGAAAGTTGAACCTGGTAAGATTGTGAACCAAGATATGTGGCCCCATACTGGGAGGTTGTAGAAACTGCTGAGCTCTGAAAACTCATTGTGTGTGCAGGGGAAGGGGGAACAAAGAGATAGGTAGAAAAAGTATAAAGGGCTAGTCACATGTAAAAATGGGCCTGTCATAATGCTTGGCTGGCTGAGCCCTGTGCCTGATCACCCCAGTCTGTCCTATCTTTTTACTAATTTTATTTATTAAATCTTTTTGTAACTTTCTCTCTGTGTAACTCTCTCTCTCCACAACTGTGTGTGTGTTGCAAGGCAGGCCCGGGATCTGGGTAGTGATGCTGGACAGACAGAAGGACAATGCCAGGTATTTGGAGCATCCACAAATACATGTGTGCTTGGAAACATGTAAAGTGCTGTGTGTCTGTGCCTTCACTAGGGAACTTCTATCTCTACTGGTCAGAAAGGAGGAAGGGGTTTCTGCTGTGTCTGTTTTACGTGAGTCCTGTATGTAAGTGCTGCTGAAGGCAGCCCTTGGCTGGGGCAGCCTGTGGGACCAGTTATATCGACATCTTGTCTCTGTGTTTCTGGGATATGTGCTCAGCTTTGCTATCAGTTTAACCTGCAAAAGGAAAAGTTGCATCCATGTCCCCAAGCCTCGGCAGAGTCCCTGTGACCTCAGGCACGGGGCTGGATCCCAGTGGTGGGACAGGAGAGGTCCTGGACCAGACTGGCTGGAGGAGCTGCATCACTCTTTACCTCACTTAATGCCCTTCTTAATCAATGGGAAGAAATAGGTGCCTGTAGCCTGTGGTTTATCTGATGTAAACTTTAGGATTACATGAATTGCATCATTGATGTGTCTGTTTCTCTCATTAACTTCTACTGTACTCTAGGTAAACAACACAGCTGTAGCTCTATGTATCTGTGCCTCTGAATTTTACTTAGAAGTCACACCCATGACACTTAACTGGGTCAAATGATCTGAAATAAAATGACCACAGTATTTCATGGTACAAAAGCCTAACTGACATTCTTTCCAGTCTGGTTGCCTTCTGTGATGGAGTGACTGTATATGTTGATAAGGGAAGACTGACTGATGTCATCTACTTGGACTTCTGTAAGGCTTTTGACAGTCCCACATAACATCCTAATCTCTAAATTGGAAAAATATGCATTTGAAAGGTAGACCATCCAGTGGATAAGGTATTTGCTCAATGGCTGCACCCAAAGAGTAGTAGTCAATGGTTCTACGTCCAGGTGGAGGCTGGTGACAAGCAGTGTCCCTGGAGGTTCTGTCTTGGGACTGGTGCTTTTCAATGTCTTCATCAATGACATAGATGATGGGATTGAGTCCAACCTCAGCAAGTTTGCAGACAAAATAGAATCATAGAGTCATAGAAACACAAGGTTGGAAAGGACCTACAAGATCATCTAGTCCAGCCATCCTCCTATCACCAGTACTACCCACTAAGCTACTAAATCACATCTTGTAGCACCTTGTCCAGGCACTTCTTGAACACTGTGAGGGACAGTGACTACATCACCTCCCTGGGCATGCCATAGCAGTACCTGATCACTCTTTGAGAGAAAAAGTTTTTCCTGATATCTGATCTAAATCTCCCCAGGAGCAACTTGTGGCCATTTTCTCGAGTCCTATCATTAGTTATCTGAGAACAGAGGCCGACTCCCTCCTCATCACAACCTCCCTTCAAGAAGTTGTAGAGTGCAATGAGGTCTCCCCTGAGCCTCCTCTTCTCCAGACTAAATAATCCCAGCTCCTTCAGCTGCTCCTCATAAGACTTGTGCTCCAGACCCCTCACCAGTTTTGTTGCCCTTCTCTGGACATGCTCCAGGGCCTCGATGTCTTTCTTGTAGTGAGGGGCCCAAAACTGAACACAGTACTTAAGGTGAGGCCTCACCAAAGCTGAGTACAGGGGGATGATCACCTCCCTGGTTCTGCTGACTACACTATTCCTGATACAAGCCAGGATGCCATTGGCTTTCTTGGCCATCTGAACACACTGCTGGCTCATGTTCAGCTGAGCATCAATCAACACTCCCAGATCCCTTTTCTCTTCAACATGAAGCTGAGTGGTGCAGCTGATACCAAAGAAGGAAGAGGTGCCATTCAACAGGACCTGGACAGGCCGGAGAAGTGGGTGCCTGTGGACCGCATGAGGTTCAACAAGTCCAAGGTGCTGTACACGGGTCAGGGCAGTCCCAGACAGGAGGACAGACTGGAATAAGAACTCATTGAGAGCAACCCTATGGAGAGAGACTTCTGGGTTCTGGTGGACGAAAGGCTCAACATGAGCCAGCAGTACGTACTTGCAACCCAGAAGGCCAATTCAATCCTGGGCTGAATCAAAAGAGGTGTGATCAGCAGGTCAAAGGAGGTAATTGTCTCCCTCTACTCTGCACTCATGAGGCCCAACCTGCTGTGATACATCCAGGTTTGGACTCCCCAGCACAAAAAGGTGTGGACCTGTCTACACCTGTGTGAGTCTAGAGGAGGGCCACAAAGATGACCAGAAGGCTGGAGAACCTCTCCTATGAAGACAGGCTGAGAGAGCTGGGCATGTTCACCCTGGAGAAGAGAAGGCTCCGGGGAGATCCCATTGCAGCCTTTCAGTACTTAAAGGGGTTTTATAAAAAGGATGGAGAAGGACTCTGTACTTGCATAGATAATGATTTGACAAGGGGGAATGGTCTTAAACTAAAAGAGAATAGATTTAGATTAGACATTAGGAGGAAATTCTTCACTGTAAAAGTAGTAAGACACTGGAAGAGGTTGCCCAGAGCTGTGGATGCCCCATCCCTCTAAGCATTGAAAGACAGGTTGGATGGGGCCTCGGCCAAACTGATTAGTGGATGGCATCCCTGCCTATGGCAGGGAGGGTGGAGATAAGTGGTTTTTAAGGTACCTTCCAACCCAAGACATTCTATGATTTTATGATCCTTTAGCAAGTTCCAGGGAACTTTCTACAATAACTTGCCAGCAGGCTGGACACAGCCTACGCCATTCACTGTTCAGAGACGCCATCTTGAGTTTGTTTTGTTTTAAAGTGTCTATAAGTGCTTAGAAGTTGGAAATAGGTTAAATGCTAAATTAATGACAAGGAGAAAGAAATGGCATTGCTCTTTCTAAAAATCATGTGAATGAAGTGATGGTGCACAATGACCATAAATTAGCAGTTATAAAGCTAGCAGACTGCATATAACTTAACTCCATAGGACATAATGATACTCTTAAGTTCTACACACCAAGATGCTGTTTTAAAACAGGAGCCAACAGTTGATTGTAAGAAAATATAGGCTGATAAAAAGGACTTTATTATACTGAAAATAGAGAGCAAAACTTGAACCTTGAAAAATGAAGGCTCGTTTGGTATATGAGGTATACAGAAAGAATCATTCTATAATAAGGAGAACAGAAAAATTGACTTTTCCTAGGGGTCTCATTGGGAAGATTCACATAACAATGAAGAAAAATTCATGCACAACATAATTGGTACATATGATTCTATATCACAGGGAAGCTCCAGGATGAAGCCAAAGTAGAACAGCTGGGTATGCCTGATTTATGAGGACTAAAACCAATTCTACTTTCCCATCCTTAATGTGACGGTGGATTATTCTTAGACCAATCAAATTTTTCTGACTCTTTCTGACACAGTTGTCAGAAAGATATATAAAGAATTACATTGGTGAGTTGTGTGATGCCTACAACCTTCCAGATTTCCAATTATCTTCGCAGCTTTTTCAAATGAGTACTAATTACATTGAAAACTCCTTCCTCATGTTGACCTTTTTTTCACTTCACAGCAAAACCTACCCATATGCTTCAAGTGAAAACTCATGACTCATAAGCTGTTATACACCAATTTTCCTGGAAAGATTATACTTTTAATAACAAACTTTTACAAGCCATGCAGACATGCACAACACATGAGCTGCTTTATTTGCTGCCCTGCTGTTGGTGGGGTTTTGGGTGTTGTGGTTTTTTTGTTTGTTTGTTTATTGGTTGGTTTTGGGCTGTGGAATTGTTGTTGTTGTTGTTTTGTGCCAATAAAAAAAATAAGAGAAATCCATAGTGCTCTGAAATACTAACAAACTCACATACCTTATATTAGCAATTAGACTGATTAAAAATCAGAGCAGTGGAGAACTTGTATCATTGGTGTTTTTTTGTTTTTGTTTTTTTTTTCTGAACTACAACACCTGAATCTGCTTTTCCCACACTAAGACTTCCTTGAAACATCCATGGGAATATCTATTTTTTAATTATTATCATTAAGAAAAATATCTAATGCAACACAAATGTACATTTTATTAGTTAATACTAGTTCATTCTGATCTAATATCATGATTCACAGGATGTCTTGAGATATGGTTCAAATTTACAGAACTGAAATAGTGGCCAGGTGATGCAAGTCTTTTACTGGGTGTGCAGGGTCCTCTGTAGTGTTGTGAAAAGAGTTCACATACACATTGCAAGCTTTCTCTGGAGCTGCATGATCTGGAAACTTGTATTTAATCTTTAAGCTCCTTTCCAGTGTTTTTCTTTTGTGCTTGAATTCCAAAATAGTTTTTGTATATTTGTTAATAGTGGTGACAGCTGCAGCCATACAGCAAGCGAAGGAAGCCCATGCGAGGCTATAAACAAAAAGATTTATTAGAAATTAGCAGAACATTTTCATATCCAAGATCTTCAAGTTTATTTTAGAAAATAATGCACACAAGTGATTGTATTGGTTTATATTATGGAAAGAGGAGCATGGTCAGGGAGGAAGTCAGACATTTGGTTAATGACCATCCATATACCTGACTTACAGAATGGACCTCTCTACGCTTGTAACATTCACATTTAATATTCTTTTTTAATGAAACCCTGACTCTAATTCCTCTGTTTACTCTGTTTGGGGTTCAATATCAGTAAGAGGAACTGAGTAAAAATGGGAATACTTAAAAAAAAATAAATTGATAGGTGCAGTTACTGAGTCTAGAAATATCACAGGTGCCACTGAGAAATAATGTGTGCCAGTTATCCAGAAATATTAAAAAGATGGTACAATTTACTAAAGATGCAGGAAATGTCTGCACCACTGAGTGGGCAACACATGCTAGAGGTGTAAGATTAGCATGCAAAAGTATGGTCACAGTAGAATGAATTAGAGTTTACAGTGGAGAAACTTACCAGAGTCCTTAACATGGCAAGGTCAGGATAATCAAAATGTGTCCATTAGTGGAGAAATCAGTTTAAGAAACTCTTGTTAATTTATCATTTGCCTCATAGCTGTTTGTTCCCATATCCTTGCTGTAGTTCAATGAACTCATTTATGTTTTCTTTTAAAATAACTCTTTCCTTCTTTATTTCTTTTTTCTTTTTGAGTGTTATTTTTAGCCAAGATTGGTTTCCAGGGTAATCAGACATCCAGATGTGTTGAGAGAGTTTGAGAGCAGTGGATTATGGCATGTAGATATGTAGGACCTCTAGGAACAGGAAGAAGAGGAAGCAGCTTAAGCTATATTTTCTCCTGAAGTCAGCCAAAATATACGCTGAATTACTATCTCAAATCTGAGGATAAGTGGAAGTGCTCTTGTAACAAAGAAATAGCAAGAATAGGGAAAAGCCAGCAGAAGCAGACAGAATGCTTCATCATTCAAACAAAGCACAGATGGGACAGCAGACCTACCTAGGTAACCTATGGCTTAAGACAACCATGTTAGAGAGGAGTTGAAGATGGCAGCAATGACACCAAGTTTTAGCCCCTGAGATTAGATGAAAGTGGCAGATCTGCAGTAGGCCTGACTCATATAGCAGGTATTTTGGCTGAATAATTGAAGCACTGTAGCTTTAGTATTCAAATTGATATAACTGATACTTCATGTTTCATGCACAGCT